>NC_051262.2:18606276-19251276 GCF_015237465.2 Chelonia mydas | reverse complement strand
GTACAGTATGGCATACAAATTCAATGACAATGTTTTATTTTGCATACATTCATATACTCTATTACATACCTAGATCACCAAAAGCAACGTTCATGTTTCATTTCTATATACTTCAAAACATCACCTGTACAAAACCTTGCACATATTGTGACAGGTGGGTATGGGGCTCAACCATACCTCACCTAGCAACTGGCCAGAATGCTCCCTCAACAGCACCTCCATATGCAAAAAGTTAAGTCGAAGACTGTCCGGGACAGTCCCAACCATGGTGCAGTGCAGCAAAACAGCCAAGAGGCTAACAAATTGGTAACAACATCAACCTTCTGGCTGTTTGACTGCACTGCACCATGGTTTCTACATCACTGCAGTGATTTAGCACGCTACCACATGGATGACTAGATGAGTCATCTGACCACAATCCAAGCTATACATTACAGCTCTACCAATACAGCATGCACAACAATATGAAAACAATTCACAAACACTTCAGAATGCCCAAAACAATGATACAACCCCTTACAGTGTTCTCTTGCAACTTCGATGGCTAGAACATTTCACGTGGCAAACAAACTACTCCTTTCAAAAGAAAGTTACATTTTGTGCAAGTAATTACAGGAACCACTTCGCACAAGTAACCAAACAAATGAACCCAATCTCTCCAGTTGAGATTGCACAAATGACAATAATGCCATTTCATGATATTGGCAGTTCTGTTAGATAGCAGAACACAGTGACACCAGCCCCACTGCTCTACTACATTCTAGCCATCGAACAGAGGACACTTCACATCGCAACCCAAAAAATATACATTCAAACCCCAATTCTTCCAAACAAGGGTCTTCTCCAGTAACACCGATACCTTCAGACCACACGGACGGAAATAGCTTCCTATGAGGATCAAAAACAGATTCACACATTCAACAGCTGTAGAACAAATCCTAAACATCTCAGATTCTAAAACAAACACAACAAAAGCACATGAAATTCCCATTGACATGCACCCAGTGAAACACATTTCCCATCTTCAACATAGATCAGACCAACAAAAATACCATGATCAATAACCATACTTAACTTGCAAACCTTACATTGACTCCACTTCCATTTTGGGAAACAAGTACTTCATGCCCCCCACAGTCATACTTCAACTTCACAGGTTCTTTGCCAAATTGGACCCCATCTTTGCACAGAACCTACAATGACAAAAAACTTTACCGACGCTTGCACTGCACACCAACCAACAGCCTAAAGAGTATCTCAAACCATCTTCAGAACACACCAATGGTGAGTAGAGGAAGAGAATACATTACCATCACCGGGACTTCACACCCCAATATTTACAACAAGCATTGAGGACCGAGCACCTTGACTGATGGGAAACCTGCACACCAAAAATCAATCATATTTCACCAATGCTATTACACTCCCTACCCGAATCCCAACATCTCCTTCCAATATTAAACTCAAAACACAGCTTGACAATCTCTTTGCTCAGAACCCCACCACATGCAAATATAGGAAATGGTTCTCCATATTCACGATTTAGTCAATACTTACCTCGACCAAACAACGATTTCCTCTACCTCCACACAGGACTGTCACATTTCCATGTCCCCAGATGCACCCACATTGTCTACTCTTCATTTCATCACATGTTTTCATCATCAGCTCATTATCCTTAGACACTGAAAACACACCAATGCCTATAAAAGTATCCAGCACTAACATCTGCAATTCAGACACATGCACTGAGAAAACCTCACAGCAGCTTCCTGTGACCGTTCGTTCATCCCCACCCAATGTAACCATTGCTACAGGTTATGGCCGATAGGGTGACGCTGTGCTCCCTCTCCTCCCACCGAACCACTGCCCAACCAATACTGAAATTAGCTACGTACATGACAAAAAGCAGCGAGCACCAGTGATACATGACAAGAGACAGCTTGGAAGCACGTGAGGTCGGCTCTCTATTTTCCCTCCACCGCTGCCATCCCCACAAAGGACCATAAAAGTACTCACATGCACCTTGCACAACATTCTTTTCCAAACTGCACCTCCTGAAGCCTCTTAAGTATCTGTAAACACAAGACAAATGATCCAACAAGTACTGACCATCAAACCCACGGATGATGCAACACATTCCACCCTATCTCTGCAAGAAACCATCTACAGTAACAAACCTCAGAATCACAGGTCATGAGATCCCTCACCCCTCCCTAGTATTGCAACTCTCAGTCCCTCTACATATTTTCCATGCTCCCCTCCCCACTGCTACCCCTGCCCCAAAAGATATCTAACACATCTCCACACCTGTATCACACATCTACAATATGTTCAAGGAAAAATACTCAACATTTTAGGGCACACATGACAACACCCTCACTAACCACCCACCTAAATCCAACCTTCTGCTAGATAAGAAGCGACACCTTAACCCAAATGTTGTCTTCTCCATCTGTTGTCTCACACATACAAAACTGGTGGAGAACCCGTGCATAATAAGCCCACCTCACCTAACACAGCAAAGTCCACACTCCCATTGAGAGAAGTGCACTAAAAGCTCTAACTTAACACTTACCTCATGGACGCAACCAGCTCCTCTGCTCCCACTGGCACCATGTAGACCAAACAGGCTGCGCTTGCCCCAGCCTATTCCCTCGGTTCTGGACTCCAATCCCCCTGTGGCACACAAACAATAAATGCCACATTATTGCTAAATGCTGCAGAGGCACAATACCACATTCCCATTGCTAAACTGACCTATTCAACACCCCAAAAAAGCCCTGACACATTCATACCCACAATGAAGGAGCAACCAACTACTTCTATACAGTTAAAATGAAGAGGCAACATACTCAAAAATTACACAATACTCATGGCCTTTTCCCACCCTGACTGTGGCCATCGCTAACTACAATGCTCACATCCTCCTGAGGAAACCAACACCCAGTAGAGGACAGACAAACAAGGTAGTGGTGACTAGTGATGCAAACCCAGTGCTGTGTAAGAGAGAAGAACAGAGAACGGAGCATTTCTAGTTACAGACAGGTCACTCTGCCAGCAATCGACCTTCCTCCACAGAGAACACACTCCCTCCGTACAATGAGCTCCCTCCCACACCAGTTAAGAACTAGCAGAGTTTGCAGGACTTCTGTCCCTAAACAAGAAGCCTCAACAGCACAAATACTTCTGACTATCGAACCCTTCGGGAGAGACTTAACTTTGACAGCTGCTGCTGCTCTCAAGATCTTCTTGTCCTTTGTACCGGGGCCTTTGCTCCCATACGTTGACAGCCGTACAGCGATGTTGTGACACAGTCACAGAGAAGTAGTCACGACCCTCCACGGAACAACACAGTACCGGATCTGGAGACATCTGCAAAGACGAACAAAGCTGGACTGCAAACCAATTCACAAAGTGCCCAACTACACAATATGAAACATTACCTCACCTGCATACTGCTTCCTGAAGAGAAGGAACGCCTACTACACATTACACCCCCCTCAGAGAAGCGCCCCTCCACCCTAAACACTCTCATCCACATACTGGTGGCCCTCCACATGTCCCACCACATTGGGACCCATCGCTAACTAGAATGCTCACATCCTCCTCAGAAAACCACCACCACGTAGAGGAGAACACAAGGTGGAAGCGGTGACCTGTGATGCAAACCCAGTGCTGCGTACGAGAGAAGAACTGAGAACGGAGCATCTCTAGTTATGGACAGGTCACTCTCCCAGCAATCGACCTTCCCTCAGGGGAAACACACACTCCCTCCATACAATGAGCTTCCTCGCATGCCAGTAAAGAACTAGCAGAGTTTACAGGACTTCTGTCCCTAAACAAGAAGCCTCAACGGCACAAATACTTCTGACTATCAAACCCTTCAGCAGAGACTTAACTTTGACAGCCGCTCCCACTCTCAAGATCTTCTGGCCCTTTGTACACAGGCCTTCGCTCCCATACACTGACGTGACAGTCACAGAGAAGTAGTCATGACCCTCCACAGAACAACGTGACACGGTACCAATCTGGACGTGTCTGCAAATTCAAACAAAGCATCACTGCAAACCTACTCACAAAGCACCCAACTACACAATCTGACACATGACCTCACCTGCATACTGCTTCCTGAAGAGAAGGCACACCTACTAAACATTACACCGCCCCGAGAGAAGCACCCACCCACCCCAAACACACTCATCCACATATTGGTGGCCCTCCCCATGTCCCAACACAACAGGGGCCCATCGCTAACTAGGATGCTCCCATCCTCCTCAGAAAACCAACACCCAATAGAAAAGAAAAGGATGAAGCGGTGACCTGTGATGCAAACCCAGTGCTGTGTAACAGAGGACATCTGAGAACGGAGCATCTCTAGTTACAGAGAGGATAATCTGCCAGCAATCAACCTTCCTCCAGCAGAAACACACACTCCCTCCGTACAACGATCTCCTGCCCACCCCTCACGCGCCCATTAAGAATGGGCAGAGTTTAGAGGACTCCTACCCCTAAATAAGAAGCTTCAACGGCACAAATACTTCTGACCGTCAAGCCCTTCAGCAGATTCTTATTTCACCAGGATGGGCTGCAATGGTGTCCCTAGCCTCTGTTTGCCGGAAGCTGCAATCAGGTGACGGGATGGATCACTTGATGATAACCTGTCCGTTCATTCCCTTTGGAGCACCTGCCATTGGCCGCTGTCAGAGGACAGAATACTGGGCTTGATGGACCTTTGGTCTGACCCACTATGGCCATTCTTATGTACCCAACTTTGACAGCCACTCCCAAGATCTTCTTTTCCTTTGTACACAGGCCTTTGCTGCCATACATCAGCATCCATCTGGCACCAATGCACAGCTATGCCATGACAGAACTAGTCACGACCCTCCACGGAACGAGGTGACACGGTACTGGATGTGGAAGCATCTGCAAATACAAACAAAGCTTGACCAAAAACCTACTCGCAAAGCTCCCAGATACACGATACAAAAGATGACCCCACCTACATACTGCTTCCTGAAGAGAAGGAACACCTACTACATATTATACCCCTCAAGAGAAGCACCCACCCACCTCAAACACGCTCATCCACATATTGGTGGCCCTCCACATGTCCCACCACAACAGGGGCCCATCACTAACTAGGATGCTCACATCCTCCTCGGAAAACCACCACCACATAGAGGAGAACACAAGGTGGAAGGGGTGACCTGTGATGCAAACCCAGTGCTGCGTACGAGAGAAGAACTGAGAACGGAGCATCTCTAGTTACAGACAGGTCACTCTGCCAGCAAACGACCTTCCCTCGGGGGAAACGCACACTCTCTCCATACAACGAGCTCCTGCCCACCCCACAGGAGCCAATTCAGAATGGGGATAGTTTAGAGGACTCCCGCCTCTAAACAATGAGCCTCAACAGCTCAAATACTTCTGGCTATCAAACCCTTCAGCAGAGACTTAACTTTGACAGCCACTCCCGCTCTCAAGATCTTCTTGTCCTTTGTACATGGGGCTTCGCTCCCATACATTGACAGCCGTACAGCGATGTAGTGACACAGTCACAGAGAAGTAGTCACAACCCTCCACGGAACAACACGGTACCAGATCTGGACACATCTGCAAAGATGAACAAAGCTGGACTGCGAACCAACTCACAAAGCACCCAACTACACAATATGAAACATGACCTCACCTGCATACTGCTTCCTGAAGAGAAGGAACGCCTACTACACATTACAGCCCCCTCAGAGAAGCACCCCCCAACCCGAAACACTCTCTTCCACATACTGGTGGCCCTCCCCGTGTCCCACCACAACTGGGACCCATCGCTAACTAGGATGCTCTCATCCTCCTCCGAAAACCACCACCATGTAGAGGAGAACACAAAGTGGAAGCAGTGACCTGTGATGCAAACCCAGTGCTGCATACAAGAGAAGAACTGAGAACGGAGCATCTCTAGTTACAGACAGGTCACTCTGCCAGCAATCGACCTTCCCTCGGGGGAAACGCACGCTCCCTCCGTACATCGAGCTCCCGCCCACCCCTCACGTGCCCATTCAGAATGGGGAGAGTTTAGAGGACTCCCGCCCCTAAACAAGGAGCCTCAATGGCTCAAATACTTCTGACTATCAAACCCTTCAGCAGAGACTTAACTTTGATAGCCGCTGCCGCTCTCAAGATCTTCTTGTCCTTTGTACACGGGCCTTCGCTCCCATATGTTGACAGCCGTACAGCGATGTTGTGACAATCAAAGAGAAGTAATCACGACCCTCCACGGAATGAGACTACTCGGTACTGGATCTGGACACATTTGAAAATAAAAACAAAGCTTGATTGCAAACCTCAGTTATAAACTCTACTCACAAAGCTCCCAACACTACAATATGAAAGATGACCTCACCTACATACCGATTCCTTGAGAGGGAACAGCTACTACGCATTACACCCCCCACATGGAACACTCTCATCCACATGGAAAATGGCTACGCTTCTACATAGTGGTGGCTCTCCCCCTTTCCCTACACCACAGGGGCCCATCGGTAACTAGGATGCTCACATCCTCCTCAGAAAACCACCACCGTGTAGAGGAAAACGCAAGGTGGAAGCGGTGACCTGTCATGCCAACCCAGTGCTGCGTAAGAGAGAAGAACTTAGAACGGAGCATCTCTAGTTACAGACAAGTCACTCTGCCAGCACGCTCAGGGGAAACGTACTGCTCCCTCCATACAATGAGCTCCCGCCCACCCCTCACAGGTCCAGTAAGAATGAGCAGAGTTTAGAGGACTCCCATAAGTAAAGAAAGAGCCTCAACATCAGAAACGCTTCTGACCATTGAACACTTTGGCATATACTTATCTTTGGAAATTGGACAGGTGCTCTCCCTCTTGAGATCTCCTTCGCCTCGGTAGACAGGCCTTAATTCCCATATGTTGAAATTGCTTACAAAATACAGCACTTGTGTGACAGACAAAGAGAAAAATATTCACAACCCTTCACGTCACAATGCGACTCAGTACCGGATCTGGAAGCAGCTGCGAATACAAAGAAAGCTTGACTGCAAACGTGGTTTATAAACTCTACTCACAGGATTCCAGACAACTGAGTAGGAGAAAATACAGGAAGAGAATGCAGTTGAGGTTAAGAGAAAAAACTCTTACTAAATACTACAGTCTTCTCAGACCAGTCCCCTCCTAACCCAGACAGGAAACTTCTATGCTTCTACAACAGTCCAACACAATGGACACACTACCAATACCAGATGTGTGTTTAATAGAATCTCTGTCGGAAACAACCTCCAATGTCTTCCCTCCTAATGAAAATACAAATGATAACACATGAATCAAACACCCTATGAACAACCTGAAATGAAAGAAAACCACATTACACAAAAATAAGCACAGAAAAATAGTACACTAACACAAATACATGTCATTGTTACCTCATATTAATGCTCACCGTGGCCATAAACACCCCTACAAGTGCCTATGCACATCTCTTTGAACCAACACAAAGTTGAATGACTTACTGTGACAAGACCCCAGCTTATATACTGCCTAAGCTCCACCCCTCCATTTCCCAGCATGCTTTAGAAGCCAAAGGCAGCTATAAATACAGACTCAGGCAACACAGAAACCCTTTAGTTCATGCCTAGCTTAGCAGTGGCAACCACTGTTCATCTTGATGTATTAATCAGCCTTCCTTCTTACAATACAAATTTGCAGAAGACTTAAACTCTATCACCAGGTAACACTATAATTACCATGTTTCAGTTTCCTAAAAAGAAAATGCTACCTAGAGGGAAGAGGGGACTCCACAGTAGGTCCAGTTGGGGGCTGCCGAAAGAGGTACCTCAACGGTGCTGGCGGGGTGCGTTTGTACTGTGAGAGGGTATTTAGGGGGTAATGGAAAGATTATTTAGCTGATGCTTGAGGGCATACCACAGCCTCAAGCTCAAAATGGAGGGCAGTGTCACTCCCTGACACGCTGCCCGGGCAGCTGCCACAAGCCAGAGAAACTGCACCATCCCCATGACCAACTTTAGGGAAAATGGCAACCTGTGCAAACTTGTACTTTGCCCTGAGCTACCTCCCCCCATCCCCTGCACACCCCACTGCCTCCTCCAAGTGCTTAATTTACCTAGACAAAGGTCACAGAGCTCAGGCCCGGCATAAATTAAGCACTGTATGGGCAGCTAGAGAGCACTGGCTGCCAGGTAGGCACCCGGCTCTTAAGGCAACACCACCACCCGCAGCAGAATCACAGACGTAAGGGTCGCGTAGTGTATTGCCACCCTGATGCCACCATTGCTGCTGCAGCTTGTGGTTCCTGGCACTCAGCATGCAGCTCAAGGTGGACTTCGTGCTGTCACACAGGGGGCTGCATCTTGCCAGAGCCCACAGCCCTCTGGCCACTCCCAGCTCACCAGAGGCAACGTTTATATTTGGGGGGGTAAGGCAATTTTAATCATGATTCCAGGGGCTATTTGAGCACCTGAAAACTCCAGGTTTCTTGCACATGATAACTTAGATATAGTACTCCTGTCAGCTAAATCCTAATTCTTATATATATAGGAAAAAATATAAACTGAAAATGTGGCTTTAGTTGGAGTTTGTATATATGTATGTTTAGAACAATCAGGAGACAATACAGCAAGACAGTCCCACTCCCAAGCCTGAACGTGTCAGTTCTGGAGCTTTAACACAGATACCAGAAACACACATTTGCTATTTTGTACATTATCTTTAGTACAGATATATACAAAGTGAGCAAATAAGCACATTTTAAGCAGAGTTTATTTAACACACACTCTGTGTTACTACCATTATCTACTCAAAATTAAGTAAATGCTTTTTAGTGGAGTGAAAAACGATTCACTAAAATAAACATACATGATTGATGTGGTGTTTTCTCTTTTATTAAGAAAGGAAATTCATTTCTCTAAATATTTTTGCATTTATGTTTACCAATCGATCAAAATCATGTACATGACTCACTAAAGTTTGACAGGTTTCAGAGTAGCAGCTGTTAGTCTGTATCCGTAGAAAGAAAAGGGGTACTTGTGGCACCTTAGCGACTAACAAATTTATTTGAGCGTAAGCTTTCGTGAGCTACAGTTTATGCTCAAATAAATTTGTTAGTCTCTAAGGTGCCACAAGTACTCCGTTTCTTTTTACTAACATTTGAGTCCATCATGGTTATTAGTATCGTACATGTAACCACATTTATTTTCATACAAATGTTAACTTATTTTACAGAGATCACTAAAAATACGATTTGAAAATAAGCGACCTTCAGCTGTAGTGGCTACAGTTGTGAGTAGATGCAGAATTTATGTTCTAGCAGGATACTATTATTTGATTGTCTGACTTTTATCATATTGTGCTTTATCATTGTTATTTTAAATAATTAATGAAAATTAAGCAATTACAATTACCAGCCAGGACAGGTTAGGCATTTTAGAACTCATTTCTACCTTAAATTTAATTATTTGAGTAGTAAAATTATGAAATGCACAGACCACAGAAAAAATAAACAACCAGCACTGTAACCCTTAAACTTTGAAATGCACCATGCACATATAGTCTCTGCAATTTTATTCTTTCAAAGGAAGTAATAACAACAACAACAGTACAAGTGTGTATGTGAAAGAGAGGCTGTGTGTATTTGGAGAGTGAGAGACAGCACACTCTTACTTTAAGCGGAGACCTCACTAATCAGAAGGCTTGTTCAGTCCAGCAGCAGAACTCAGCATTTCCCACTCAGGACCCAGAGGCAACAGCACAAACTCCTCACTCCCCCTACCCAAGCTCAGCAGAGACCAGATACAAAGACGGGAGATTGTGACACCCCAGCATCAGCCTCTGCAGAGCGGACAAGATGTTCCCAGGACCAGCTTGGCCAACGGTTGGTCCAAGTGTGGGCAGGGGGCAAGAGCAGGGACACTGAAACAGAGGGCACCAGGGAGCCATGCCCCATTACTTTTAATATTACTTTCTACAAGCCATAAGGGGAAGAAACACCTGTGTTTCTCGACAGGACAGTATTCAGGGCACACCTCATGTTCCCATGAGGAGTACTATCGATGACACACCTCTTGTTTCCAGAGGGGACAGTATTCAGGACACACTCCTTGTTCCCAGGAGGAGTGCTATTGTTGATACACCTCTTGTTTCTGGCTCGGGGTAGGGGCAATAATCATGTCACACCTGTTATTTCCAGAGGGGACACTTTTCAGCACACACCCCTTGTTCCCAGGAGGAGTGCTATTGATGACACACCTCTTGTTTCGGGGGGGGGGCAGTATTCGGTACACACCCTTGTTTCCAACAGGACTACAATTCATGACACACTCCTTGTTTCTGGATGGGGCAGTATTCAGGAGACACCTCTTACTTCCAGAGGACACAGTATTCAAGACACACTCCTTGTTTCCAGAGAACATTGTACTCATAATATATCTCTTCTTCCCAAAAGGAACGGTGTTCAGGACACACCTCTTGTTCCCAGGGGGAGTACTATTGATGACACAACTCTTGTTTCCAGAGGGGACAGTATTCAGGACACACCCCTTGTTTCCAAAGGGGGACACACCTCTTGTTCCCACTAGGAGTACTAATGATGACACACCCCTTATTTCCTGGAGTACCACCAATGATGACACACCCCTTGTTCCCAGGAGGAGTACTATTGATGACACACATCTTGTTTCCCGAGGAGACAGTATTCATGGCACACTTCTTGTTTCTGGAGGACACTGTGCTCATAACACATCTTTTGTTGCCAGAAAGGACAGTATGCTGGACATAGCTCTCGTTCTCAGGAGGACTATTAATGACTCACCCCTTCTTTTTCCAGGGGACACTATTCGAGATAAACCCCTTATTCCTAGAGGGGACTGTATTCAGAACACACCTCTCCTCTCTGGAGGGAACAGTCTTCGGAACATACTTCTTGGTCTCTGTGGGGACAGTATTTGTGACACACCACTTGTTTTTATGAGAAGTATTATTGATAAAACACCCCTTCTTTCTGTGGGGGGACAGTATTTGTAACACACCTCTCCTTTCCAGAGAGGACAGTATTCAGGACCCACCTCTTGTTCCCAGAGGGAGCACTATTGATGACACACTTCTTGTTTCTGGGGGGCACAATATTGAGGACACACCCCCTGTTCCCAGAGGAGACAGTATTCAGAACACACTTCTCGGTCCCACTGGGGACAGTAATTGTGACACACCTCTTGTTCCCAGGAGTACTATTGATGAGACAGCTCTTGTTTCCGGGGGGACGTTATTCGGGACTCACTTCTCGTTCCCAGGAGGAGTACTATTGATGACACCCCTCTTGTTTCGGGGGGATAGTATTCAGGACACACCGTTTGTTTCTGGGGGGACTACAATTCACGAGATGCCTTTGTTTCCAGGGGGACTACAATTCATGACACACCCCTTGTTTCGGTGGTAACCGTAGTCAGCGGTCACACCTTGTTCCCAGAGCAGACGGTAGTCATGACACACCCCTCGTGTCCAGAGGGCAGGGTACTCGTAGCACATCTCTTATTCCTCGAAAGGACAGTATTCAGGACACACCTCTTGTTCTCAAAAGGTGTACTATTAATGACACCTATAGTTTCCAGGAGCAATACTATTAATGATAAAAAGAAAAGGAGTACTTGTGGCACCTTAGAGCCTAACAAATGTATTGGAGCATAAGCTTTCGTGAGCTACAGCAGATGAAGCCTACGCTCCAATACATTTGTTAGTCTCTTTTTACAGATACAGGCTTACACGGCTGCTACTCTGAAACCTGTCATTATTAATGATACACCCTTTCTTTCGGGAGGGGACGCTATTCGCACACCTCTTGTTCCCAGATGGGACTGTATTCAGAACACACCTCGGGGGGCCAGTATTTGTGTCAGACTTCTGGTTTCTGCAGGGTCAGTATACATGACACACCCCTTGTTTAATGGGAGAGGGGGACAGTATTCACGTCACACCTCTTTGTTCCAGAGAGGACAGTATGCATATCACACCTCATTTCCAGGAGTACTATTGGTAACACACCCCTCCTTTCTGGAGGGCACAGTATTCGTGACACATCTTTCTGGAGGGCACAGTATTCGTGACACACCCCTTGTTCCCCGAGGTTGTATCACACCTCTTCTTTCCAGGAGAAGTACTATTGATGACGCACCCCTTCTTTTTGGAGGGGACAGTATTCCTGACTCACCCCCTTCTTTCCAGGTGGAATGCTATTGACAACAGATCCCTGGGGTTCCCGAGCATGGAGTCGACCCTGCACGGGACATGTTTTCGCTGAGGGAATGTGGCCAAGAAGACACTGAACGCATCTTGTCACGGGAACGATTATATTGGGGAAAATTAGAATCGCACCATCTGCAAAGCAGACTGCTACAGCGGGGAATTAAACTACTTCCTGTTTCTGAAGAAAACTAACAAAACACACCATATTTTTTATTATACATAAAATGTTACTGACTAACCGTAGATCATTATTGGTTTCCAAGAGGACAGCAGGATACTATTTGAGTGTTGCTATTAATATTTACTTCAGAAACAAGATGGCTGGGGCTGCACCCCAAAGCACAAAGTTTCTAACAGCTGCAGCCCTTGTGCACATTTGAATCCTGCATGGAGAAAAGTGCTCTCTGATTGCCTCCCATACATGCCCCTCCTGGACTACAGCAACCTCTCAGATCTACCATAGCGCTAGCTCTCTCACTTTCCCTAACCCAAACTCATTCCAAAGGGGCAGGAGGGGGGCCAGCTGTGAGCACTCCTCTTTCCCCAACTCCCAAAGCCTTTGAACGAGCAGTTACAGGAAAAAAAAACCCTCCTCCCCATCATGAGCTTGTGTGAAAAACTCATGTCCCCAAAAACTGTCTCCTTTGACTAGAAAATGTTCCTCATTCCATCGCTAGTGTTCCCTACCCACCCAATGAAAATGGTCTCTCTTCCATATAAACAGGAAGTAGCCCTCCTTCCATAACTACATTTATCCCGAGCCTTTAAGTGGCGTACATTCCATCAACAGTAACCTGTCTGAACATAAAATGCCCCAAGTCCCGTCAAGGGAGTGTTCCGTGAAAAACAAGCAACACCCCAAATCCACTGTATACCGTCCCCCACAGAAACAAGAAATAGCCCACATACCAATCAAAGTGACCCCCGGTGATGTTCCCCAGGGTAGAACCTGAACTGCTCAACTCCTGTCTCCCTTGAACTGTGCTTGGCTAGTGAAAAGCAGCCTCTCCACGCTCTGCTCAAACACATACGTGAACATGTACAGTCGCTCCCGGCCGCTCACGAACGACGTACAGGGTGACATACACACATTTTCAGTCCTGGCCTTGGACCCCAGAAATGTGCATCTTTAACTGTCCAGCACACTACTGCACAGAACAAGCTCATTATTAGTCCATCACGTCATCCAAGGAAACGATTATGCCCGAGCCTTTGTTAACCTAACTAGAAATTCCCCAAATACATCGACCGCAACACGCTGCTTTGACGCAACAAGTCGATTAACTAGGAAAATATCACTTACGAGGATAAAATCACAAACCAATTCTGAATTTTATGGCCTTACACATTTTATTTCTTTTGTAACCAATTCCTAAACATCACCAAGCTAAATACCATTTCAAAGCCAAAAGTTTTCTCACCCAACATCTTACAGCAGTTCATACTAACTGGAAAGACTTCCAGCCACAACCACCCTCCCCACAGTTCGGTGATGCTCCAATTGTCCGTCAAGCGATATTGTTGCCGTGAGTACAGACAGAGGAGGACAGCTAACGATGAGGTCGCTGTCTCTTATTCTTGGGTCCTCCTCGTCTCTTTCAGAAATATCCCCGACTCGGGTGCAGACGATCCATCGCGGGCATAACTGAAATGAGTACTAGTTAGTAAAACTAAGATTGCTTTAAATAGTACAAGGACCTGTGATTGTGAGCAAACTGCAATAAATCCTTGCTGATCTTAAATACAAAAAAGAAGCTTACAAGAAGTGGAAGATTGGACAAATGACCAGGGATGAGTATAAAAATATTGCTCAGGCATGCAGGAGTGAAATCAGGAAGGCCAATTCACACCTGGAGTTGCAGCTAGCAAGAGATGTTACGAGTAACAAGAAGGGTTTCTTCAGGTATGTTAGCAACAAGAAGAAAGTCAAGGAAAGTGTGGGCCCCTTACTGAATGAGGGAGGCAACCTAGTGACAGAGGATGTGGAAAAACCTAATGTACTCAATGCTTTTTTTGCCTCTGTCTTCACGAACAAGGTCAGCTCCCAGACTGCTGCGCTGGGCAGCACAGCATGGGGAAGAGGTGACCAGCCCTCTGTGGAGAAAGAAGTGGTTTGGGACTATTTAGAGAAGCTGGACATGCACAAGTCCATGGGGCCGGATGCGTTGTATCCGAGAGTGCTAAAGGAGTTGGCAGATGTGATTGCGGAGCCACTGGCCGTTATCTTTGAAAATTCATGGCGATCGGGGGAGGTCCCGGACGACTGGAAAAAGGCTAATGTAGTGCCCATCTTTAAAAAAGGAAAGAAGGAGGATCCTGGGAACTACAGGCCAGTCAGCCTCACCTCAGTCCCTGGAAAAATCATGGAGCAGGTCCTCAAGGAATCAATTCTGAAGCACTTAGAGGAGAGGAAAGCGATCAGGAACAGTCAGCACGGATTCACCAAGGGCAAGTCATGCCTGACTAATCTAATTGCCTTCTTTGACGAGATAACTGGTTCTGCGGATGAAGGGAAAGCGGTGGACGTGTTGTTCCTTGACTTTAGCAAAGCTTTTGACACGGTCTCCCACAGTATTCTTGCCAGGAAGTTAAAGAAGTATGGGCTGGATGAATGGACGATAAGGCGGCTAGAAAGCTGGCTAGATTGTCGGGCTCAACGGGTAGTGATCAATGACTCCATGTCTAGTTGGCAGCCGGTATCGAGTGGAGTGCCCCAAGGGCCGGTCTTGTTCAATATCTTCATAAATGATCTGGAGGATGGTGTGGATTGCACCCTCAGCAAGTTTGCAGATGACACTAAACAGGGAGGAGAGGTAGATACGCTGGAGGGTAGGGATAGGATACAGAGGGACCTAGACAAATTGGAGGATTGGGCCAAAAGAAATCTGATGAGGTCCAACAAGGACAACTGCAGAGTTGTGCACTTAGGACGGAAGAATCCAATGCACTGCTACAGACTAGGGACCGAATGGCTCGGCACCAGTTCTGCAGAAAAGGAACTAGGGGTTACAGTGGACGAGAAGCTGGATATGAGTCAACGGTGTGCCCTTGTTGCCAACAAGGCCAATGGCATTTGGGATGTATAAGTAGGGGCATTGCCAGCAGATGGAGGGACGTGATCGTTCCCCTCTATTCGACAGTGGTGAGGCCTCATCTGGAGTACTGTGTCCAGTTTTGGGCCCCGCACTGCGAGAAGGATGTGGAAAAATTGGAAAGAGTCCAGCAGAGGGCAACAAAAAAGATTCGGGAACTGGAACGCATGACTGATGAGGAGAGGCTGAGGGAACTGGGGATGTTTAGTCTACGGAAGAGAAGAATGAGGGGGATTTGATAGCTGCGTTCAACTACCTGAAAGGGGGTTCCAAAGAGGATGGCTCTAGACTGTTCTCAGTGGTAGCGGATGACAGAACGAGGAGTAATGTTCTCAAGTTGCAGTGGGGGAGATTTAGGTTGGATATTAGGAAAAACTTTTTCACTAGGAGGGTGGTGAAACACTGGAATGCGTTACCTAGGGAGGTGGTGGAATCTCCTTCCTTAGAAGTTTTTAAGGTCAGGCTTGACAAAGCCCTGGCTGGGATGATTTAATTGAAGATCGGTCCTGCTTTGAGCATGGGGTTGGACTAGATGACCTCCTGAGGTCCCTTCTAACCCTGATATTCTATGATTCTAAATTATTAAAGCTTAGAACATAAAACTGTCTAAAATAATAACTGCACCGTTGTTGCAGTCATTCCAGAACAACGGTTTTGGCCTGTAGCTAAATTACAGCAAATTAGTAAACAAATGGTTTTTAAAAAACTGACAATTGTAAAGGTTATTTACTTACTTTTTAACAACATATTAAGCCATTAGCCACGTAGTTAATAAATATGCAAAAAACATTTTACCCATGTGTGACATTCCACAGCGTACAATCTACACCAGCGAGTCCCAGCTGCGGGTCTGTGAGCCCTGGTGCCCCATGGGGTAGAAGACCTGGGATTGCGCAGGGCTAAAGCTGGGAGCCCCAAGCACCAGCCTCCCGTGGGACAGAAGCCCCCAGCCCTCCAATCTGGTGGCTGAAGCCTGGAGCCCCCCACAGCCCCCAGTGCAGTGGGGCAGAAGCCCTGATCTAGACTGTTGAACAGATGTGTCCCCTTAGTTCTCCAACCTGGAGTGCTTTTTACACCGCTTTGCTGTGAGAAGCGCCACTACCGGTCAGTTCATACACAGCCTCCGGGTTGTGAATTACTCCCAGCTATACAGCGTGAATGCCGGCAACCGGCCACGTGCATGTTACGCTGCAGAAGAAGAGCAGCAAATTCCCAATCTCAGACTCCCCCCACCCCCAGCAATGTGCAGCTTGTACTGCCCGGGACACGAGCGGACAGTGTGAGCTCATATAAAGGCTGTCGTTTCATTCATAGAAAATGATATGCACAAGCCATGTTATCTCAAGTGGAAGGTCCCAAATGCACTGCTTAGCAAATACAATTGTTTTATTGTTAATCTTTCTTTCTGTAGTTAAAAGTCAGCAGTTCTCCAACTGGGGGTCCTGATGAAAAGGCGGGTTGCGGCATTGCCAATCTACCTTGTGTGCTGCCTTTAGAGCTGGGGGGGCTGGCGAGTGGGGGCTGCTAGCTGGGCGCCCAGCTGCAAAGGCAGCACCGCTGCCAGCAGCGGTGCAGAAGTACGGGTGGCAGTACCATACCATGCCAGGTCAGCAGCTGCTGCTCTCTGACTGCCCAGCTCTGAAGGCAGCGCATAAGTAAGGGTGGCACGGTATGGGGAGGGAGGTTGTCGCAGCCTGCAATATTTTCGAAAGGGGTCCCGGCCAAAAAGTTTGTGATCCTCTGTTTTAAATGATTGCAAGTACTGAGGCATGAAAGCAAGAATTGGTTAAAAAGAAAATAAGATAAAACGCACAGCAATACCTAACTTAGCAAGTTGAATGGATTCAAAGCTAAGCTTTTTCTTACTGTATGCTCTTCACAGTCTGTACTATCTAGAGGCCTCCAGGCTAGGACCCATCCACCAGTTGTGTTTCTTTAGGTGCTGTTGCTGCTATGAGTGGTGAAGAGTGGAGGAGAGAGGTGATTTTTCTTCTCTCCTTATACTTTTGACTCACTGTGATTTATGCAAGGGAAATTCACTTTTACTTTGCCCGCTTAACCTAGCTTTGATTTGTTTGGTTCCAAGCATGTGTGTTCCCTGCTCTCATTTCCACTGGCTGTATCTGTCTTACATCGGTTATATTGGAGGTATACGTGGCCATTACTAACAAATCTGTCCCACCTTCACCTTGTAAAATGCATGGTCTCTACAGATATCAAAGATGATACACAAATCAGATTCAACCTTTAAAGTTGTGCCAACCATATCTGGAGAGCCGTATGAGCAAGAACATAATATATGTAATAAAAATGTATTAAACAAATTTTGCTTTTTGTAGAAAAGAAAACATAATCTAATCATTATGGCTTTGAGTCACAATTTGTGATACAGTTCTCCAATCAGTGGGCTTCATTATAATTTAAGGTTTCAGAGTAACAGCCGTGTTAGTCTGTATTCGCAAAAAGAAAAGGACGACTTGTGGCATCTTAGAGACTAACCAATTTATTTGAGCATAAGCTTTCGTGAGCTACAGCTTGCATCCGATGAAGTGAGCTGTAGCTCATGAAAGCTTATGCTCAAATAAATTGGTTAGTCTCTAAGGTGCCATAAGTACTCCTTTTCTTATTATAATTTAAGGCATGCAAAGCTCCTTTCTTTAAACTTTGACTTTCCAATTTTGATTTGACTAAATAGTAGAAAATTCCAAGAAACATTGTGGATTTGAGGTCATTAAGCTATGAAAGTGGAGTCATAATTTATGTGTAGCTAAAAAGAAACTAAAAACTGATATTAAGTTGTAAGATGTTTAGCAGCACATCACCTTTTATTAGATACTTTGGGCTGTAAACTGAAAATGGGTAAAGATCATCATTTGTTTCACCGCTTGCATATTTAATGCTGCACATTCATACAGACTATTAACATGTTATGCACCGGTGGTTAAACTTGCTTATTTGGCATCATAATTTATCCTTGTGGAATTTGAGTTTTCTTTTTTTTTTAACCATCAGCAATCAGCTGATATTTTTGGGACCACTTTTTGTAGTTACAAGCCATTTCCTACACCCAAAAGCAGTTAACAGGGAAAAAAGTGGAAAAAATAATAACAACAGCCCAATGCTAAAACAACAGTGCATAAAAGAAAAGTATCATTATGAAACCAACACACAGAAGTGTGGTTCTGTAACTATCCATGTAGGTCATGTGACAAATTATAGGTAGCTAACAAAACAGTAGTGTGATAGCAGCTCTGATTTAAGCTAAGTTGAAAGCCATGTGGTTAAGCAAGTAAAGTTTGGGTTTTTAATGCTTTTGCAGTAAACCTTAATCACATTTTAAAACACTTTAGGGTTACTAAGTTTTACTAGTTATAAAAATGACACACTGTAATATAAACAAAAGAAAAACAAGCAAGTGTTTAACATATGAAAAAATAATTATAAATGGTTAACCCTTCAATTTTTTTAAGCAAAAGCACTCTCACAATTGGCTTTCCAATTGTAGTCTTAGCATGCCACGATTCACAAGTAAATGAAAGAACTAATTTTTTTCCACACCAAGAAAAAAGCGGTTGAGAGCATAAAAAACTGCAATCGATGTTGTCTTTTTGAAAAGAGGACTTTGAGTGGCTACACAACACAAACTTAACAACTATCTGTTTCAATTTCTGTGCTTTTTGGTTTGGATGCATTTTGTTTCTTTTGTATTTTTCAAGTAATTATTTCAAGAAATTTGGATTGAATTGTAGAGTTTTCAAGTGTGTGGGCTTGTTTATATCATCAAAATTCACATAACTCATCTTGTTTCAGTTACTCTGGCTCGGTTCTAGCTCCTTGATCAGGGGTGGGCAAACTTTTTGGCCCGAGGGCCACATCGGGTTTCTGAAATTGTCTGGAGGGCCAGTTAGGGGAGGCTGTGCCTCCCCAAACAGCCAGGTATGGCCCGACCCCCCTTTGCTTCTCACCCCCTGACAGTCTCCCTGGGACTCCTGCCCTATCCAACCCCCCTGTTCCCTGATGGCCCCCCGGGGACCCCTGCCCCATTTGCCCCCCGCTCTCTGTCCCCTGACCACCCCCGGACTCCCTGCCCCTAACTGCCTCCCGCAGCCCCATCCAACTCCCCTCTCTCCTTCCTGACTGCCCCCCCAGACTCCTGCCCCATCCAACCACCCCTTCTCCTTGACCACCCCCAGAACCCCTGCCCCTGACTGCCCCATCCCTCCAACCCCTATCCACACCCCTGCCCCCTGACCACCACCCTCAACTCCCCTGCCCTCTATCCAACCCCCTGGCTCCATGCCTCCCGACCACGCTGCCTGAAGCGCTGGTGGCTGGCGGCACGGCTGCACCAGGAGAGGCAGCCGTGCTGCACGGCACAGAGACCGGGTGAGGCTGGGCTCTGCAGCTCCCCCACCCAGAGTGTTGCGCCAGCGGAGCAGTGAGCCAAGGCTGCGAGAGAGGGGCCGGGGGCGAGCGTCCCAGGCCAGGAGCTCAGGGGCTGGGCAGGACGGTCCCACGGGCCGTAGTTTGCCCACCTCTGTCCTAGATCCAAAGATGTGACTCATATTGAGTACAGGATGGGGGCTTGATTCTGTGGCAACACAGGCTCAGTGTGTTTCTCAAAAATGGGAATGAGGCTACAAGACACCGCCTATTTTAGGTGAACTGAATTGACAAGGCATGGGGACCTTTCTTTGTTTGGGAGAAATGGTCGTAACACAATACAGTGGCCATCGTGATTTGAAAGCAGGGTATGCTATTGAACAGATGTTGCTGGTTTTGTGAGAGCGACACTAATAATGGGATGAGGGATTTACCATGGCCACCCATCCCTGGAACCAAGGCAGTGACGGAATGCAGAGTGTTTCATGTTTTACGGAGAACATTATTCACCAGGTCAGAGGCCAGAAGCTTAAAGTCAGAGCCAGGCAGAATGGGGCAACTGCCGCTCTAGGTGGTGCAATGATGCAGGCTGCCAAAATGTTCCCCCATCTTGTCTTTGTACCGGTTGGGGGTTCTGGGGCTGTGGCTGCTCCTCAGTTCCCTGCTGCCCTTCGACAACTCACAGACCTTAAGAGCCGCTCGGGTGCGGGTCCCGCTCCACCTAGATTCAGAGGCCTTTCCTCAGAGGCCGACCCCATACTAACAAATTCTCTCCGCCGACAAGAGTCTTTGCAGCCCTCCCTCAATACTTAACTGAAGCAAATTTCTATTTGCTCTTACTCTGCAGATCACTGTCTGGCTTCGATCCCTAGGGATGGGCTCAGGGTGGCTGCTCCTTCTTAGGTCTCTGCCACAGGCTGGCCTTTCTCTCATCTACCCAATCTCATGAGGAACTGAAAAGAGAAAGAGAGAACACTTGTAAGCTAGGCCACCACTGGTGCATGGAAGACAGACAGACACACAGGTGTAACTGACTTCTGCTCATTGGAGCCCCGTTCTTTATTCCTCTCCAGCCCACCCAGGGCCTAAAATGCTCATCACTCCCAAGGAACTACACCCCTCCAGGAAAGGGACAATCCCAGACAATTACCAGCCACGGGCAGAGCTGTACCTTCCCCAGGACACATCCCATGGAAATGAGAAGCATCTCTCTGTTCTCAAGGAAGCACCTCACTATGCAGATACTGGAGAGAGATATTTCACAAACAAACACCTGCTCCTCCAACATCACAAGAGACCTCCTCAGCTCCGTTGGCAAGTGGAATGTCTAGATTGTGCAGGTCCACTTCCTCCACATGCTTCTCCTCTGTCTGGGGCTGCTGCACTGGCCTGGAGCAGGCCTCTGCAAGAACAGCAAACCACCTATGGAAGAGCCATCGCTGCCAGAAAGGCTATAGGTGCATGAGATCTTCCAGTACCTGCCTCCCTCTCCCATCTCTACTACATCACCTCCACTGCAGTAAAAGACACGGACTAAACACTTGATGGGTCAAATGGCCTTTTACGCTCCCCTTCTGCCAGCTCTAACACGCTTTCCTGCCCCCATCCTGCTGGCTCTTACATCCAAGACTGTGAGGACACACAACAGCATCCATGCCCAATTTCTGTGAAGGGAGACAGTATCAGAAGAGGCAAGAAGAGGGAGCATGCACGTCTGTGTTGGCCACAGAAGACAGAGAGAGAGAGAGAGAGAGAGAGAGAGAGAGAAACATGGAAGGAAGAAAAGCATCTCAGTGGCTGGACTGACCTCCTGCTGGGGAGAACACTCCACTCCTGGTCAGAGAAGAAAGCAGCCCCTGAAAATAAGAGCCTTGTCTCCCTCGTAACCAGAGCTAGTCACGAACCTTTTCCTACACACTACACGCCAGTTAACAAAAAGTCCCAGCCTGGAGCCAGGTGGACCGTGAGTAGAGCCCTCACAGCTTGCCTTCGCTTTCCCTCGCATGAGGGGAGTGGACTCTGACCCGCCACTTTTCCCTTGGTACTAAACCCAACACAAGGGGCGGGGGGGGGAGAGAGATAGTAAAATTAGCATCTCAGTTGGCAACACTGCTCTTCTCGCATCTCCCATGCTCCAGGGTTCTGCCCTCAACCCCCGCTGCACTATGCCTTTATAACTACAAATAGAAAACACCTTTTGCAACAGCACCTGAAATAGTGACTTTGCAGAGGAGACTTACCTCTTCCTCAGCCTTAATCCCACAGAGCCCCATGCCCAATGAGGAAGCTCACGGCCTGTGAAGAAAACTAGAGTGAGTACAGAATGAGGAATTCAAAGCACTGACCGCATACTCACAGTCAGTTATGCGGAAGGCAGAAAGCGGAGGACTGTTAATCTTCACTTTCAAGAATGTCCAGGCTGCTCAGGTCAACCTCTGCCAGCTTCTCCTGCAGATGCTGCTCGACGATTCCTCTGCAAGCACCACAATTAAGCCAAGCAGAAGCCATCACTCCACAAAACTCAGTTGGTGTGCAAAACCTTGCCCTCATCCCTGCCTCCCTCTCCCATCCCATCTACATCGGCCCCACTTGATGAACAGAGACTCAGTCAACACTGACAGTGATGCTTCACTCTCGCGCGCACTCCCCCCCATGATTTTTGTTCCCTCCTACTTCTTCATGGCTCCCGAGACCTAGCCAATGGGGATGCACACCTAGCACGCCTGCCTGTGTGCTATGAAGGGAGACCGAAGAAGGAGAAGCAAGCACAGACAGACAAAGTGTGTCAGCCAACACACTAGAGTAGAGAAGAGAGAGAGAGAAACAGGGGAGGAAGGCAAGAAACTCACCAGCTACAGTCATCCTCCTGGATCCAACCTTTTGCTGCAGTGGACACACCTCTCCTGGCCAGACAGATGAGCAGCCCCTGATAATGGGGGCCTTGTCTCCCTCGTAGCCACAGCTAGTCAGGAACCTTTTCTTACAAACACAGACCTAGCTAATGGCGCGTCCCTGCCTGGAGCCAGGTGCGCCGTGACCAGACTCCTCACCAAACCAGACACTTATCTTACTAACAGCGATGGCTGCTCTGCTTCCAGCTAGACGGCATCACCGTAGCCTGGCATCAACAATGCTCAGTGTCTCATGGCTTTCCATCTCACAACAGGGGTGGGCTCTTACCCTTGACACGAAGCACAACACAAGAGGGAAAAACAAAAGTTATCGTCGGAATCTGCAATGTTGTGTCGGTGGTTCTTCTCCTTCTCCCATTAGACCTTCATAGATACAATTAAAAAGCATACAACACACACTCAACCTGTGGAATTGCTGGCCAGAGAATGCTGTGAAAGCCAAGACTATAATAGGGTTCAAAAAAGAACTAGGTAAATTCATGGAGAATAGGTCCATCAATGGCTATTAGTCAGGATGGGCAGGGATGGTGTACTTATCCTCTGTTTGCCAGAAGCTGGGAATGGGCGACACAGGATGGATCACTTCTCGATTACCTGTTCTATTCATTCCCTCTGAAGCACCTGGTATTAGCCAGTCGGAAGACAGGATAGTGGGCTAGACGGACCTTTGGTCTGACCCCATATTGCCATTCTTACGTTCGTATGTTAAGCAGCCCGTTGCACCTGTATTCAAGAGAGTCACTGTGCAGAGAAGACTGTTGTCTCTTCCCCTGGTCATAAACCCACACCTACTCATAAAATAGGGAAATTCTCCTCCCACACCCAGAATAAGGAAGAAAACTTTTATGAGAAACCAAGCCTCACTTAAAGGGAAGCAGTCGTCTGTACTTAGGCTCTACCATGCATTTATCTAAGCCCTGGTCACACTGGGGCGGGGTCAACCTAAGATATGCAACTTCAGCTAGGAGAATAGCGTAGCTGAAGTCGACGTATCTTAGGTCAACTTACCTCGGCGTCTTCGCGGCACAGGGTTGACTGCCACCGCTCCCCCGTCCACTCCGCTTGCGCCTCTCACGATCAATTTATCGTGTTTAGACTAAAATTGACCCCCGATAGATCGATCACTATCCACTGATCTGGCGGGTAGTGTAGACATACCCTTAGGATTCAGCCCTGCTGCTAAAAGCCGTGAAGCGTAGCCGCTGTTTGTTGTCTCTCCTGCCAACAAAAAACTTCCACTCCCAATGAGTGGCATTTGTACTGTGAGCAGGAGAGCGCTCCTGCCGACAATGTGTGTGGTTCACACTGGTACTTGTACTGGCAAAACTTTTACTTTCGGGGTGGGGGGATGGGGGAAGGGGTTAACGCTTCTGAAAGACAAAAGTTTTGTTCTTCAATGCCAGCATAGACATACCCTTACAGGCAACTCAGCCTGCAGCTGCCCTGGAACAACAGTAACACCGGGTGGAAGGGCAGGGTTATGCACAGAGGATTTTCCCCATAGAGCAATAGTGACGCTGGGTGACCACGGAGTAATCCACAAAACATTTCCCTCATGGAGAAACAGTGACACCAGATGGCCACTCGGGTTAATGCACACAGCATTTATATCATGGAGCAACAGTGACACTGGGCGGCTAATCGAGGTAACGCACAAAGCATTTCCTTCGTGGAGCAACTGTGGATTAGCCTGAGTGACCACCCACTGTCATTGTTGCTCCATGAGGGAAATGCTGTGTGCATTGCCTCGAGAGGCCACCTGGCATCACTAAAATATTTCCCGCATGGAGCAAGAGTGAAACCAGGTGGCCAATCCAGGTAATGCACAAACCATTTCCCTCACCAAGGAAGAGAGGCAACAAGGGGCCACTTGGGCTAATCCTCAACGCATTTCCCTCATGAAGCAACAGTGACAATCATAGAATATCAAGGTTGGACGAAACCTCAGGAGGTCATCTAGTCCAACCCCCTGCTCAAAGCAGGACCAATCCCCAACTGAATCATCCCAGCTAGGGCTTTGTCAAGTCTGACCTTAAAAACTTCTAAGGAAGGAGATCCCGCCCCCCCCCCAGGTAACGCATTCCAGTGTTTCACCACCCTCCTAGTGAAAAAGTTTTTCCTAATATCCAACCTAAACATCCCCCATTGCAACTTGAGACCATTACTCCTCGTTCTGTCATCCGCTACCACTGAGAACGGTCTAGATCCATCCTCTTTGGAACCCTCTTTCAGGTAGTTGAAAGCAGCTATCAAATCCCCCCTCATTCTTCTCTTCCGTAGACCAAACAATCCAGGTTCCCTCAGCCTCTCCTCAAAAGTCATGTGTTCCAGTCCCCTAATCATTTTTGTTGCCCTCCGCTGGACTCTCTCCAATTTTTCCACATCCTTCTCGCAGTGTGGGTCCCAAAACTGGACACAGTACTCCAGATGAGGCCTCACCACTGTCAAATAGAGGGGAACGATCACGTCCCTCCATCTGCTGGCAATGCCCCTGCTTATACATTCGAAAATGCCATTGGCCTTCTTGGCAACAAGGGCACACCGTTGACTCATATCCAGCTTTTTGTCCACTGTAACCACTAGGTCCTTTTCTGCAGAACTGCTACCTAGCCATTCGGTCCCTAGTCTGTAGCTGTGCGTGGGATTCTTCCGTCCTAAGTGCAGGACTCTGCACTTGTCCTTGTTGAACCTCATCAGATTTCTTTTGGCGCAATCCTCTAATTTGTCTAGGGCCCTCTGTATCCTATCCCTACCCTCCAGCGTATCTACCTCTCCTCCCAGTTTAGTGTCATCTGCAAACTTGCTGAGGGTGCAATCCACACCATCCTCCAGATCATTAACGAAGATATTGAACAAAACCGGCCCGAGGACCAACCCTTGGGGCACTCCGCTCGATACCGGCTGCCAACTAGACATGGAGACGTTGAGCCCGACGGTCTAGCCAGCTTTCTATCCGCCTTATAGTCCGTTCATCCAGCCAATACTTCTTTAACTTACTGGCAAGAATACTGGGGGGGACCGTATCAAAATCTTTGCTAAAGTCAAGGAACAATACGTCCGCCGCTTTCCCCTCATCTGCAGATCCAGTTATCTCGTCACAGAAGGCAACTAGATTAGTCAGGCATGACTTGCCCTTGGTGAATCCATGCTGACAGTTCCTGATCGCTTTCCTCTCCTCTAAGTGCTTCAGAATTGATTCCTTGAGGATCTGCTCCATGATTTTTCCAGGGACTGAGGTGAGGCTGACTGGCCTGTAGTTCTCCGGATGCTCCTTCTTCCCTTTTTTAAAGATGGGCGCTACATTAACCTTTTTCCAGTCATCCGGGACCTGTTAAGGAAAAGTTAGCATATGTGACTCCATTTTCGTTTGGGGCCCACCAGTGTCTAAAAGCAAGCACATCATGCACTAGGAGGAGTGCTCCTTAGATAGTGCATTCCTGTGAAAACCCTCCTCTTGTTTCCAGCCCGTCTCGACTCCCGGTTTCTGTTCTTTGTCTGTTCCTAACTCCCTGCCTCCTGGACTTGATGTTAGCCTCCCATCCCAATAAGAAAGGCTACTGGTGCATTGCTTTAGGACCATGTTGTGTAGTTGAAGTAATGGTCTAGCACGGGGAATGTACCTAGCAGGGATAGGTGGTAGATAAGGGAAGGGTTTGTCTATTGGCTAAGGTTTCCGACCCACGAGGGCAACGTGCTTTGCTAAAAGGTACATAATCTCTGTATAACCTGCATTCGGGTCCCCTCCTGACTAGCAGGGGGGCACCACGCTTGAGCGTAATAAACTTAGTATCTTTGGGAACTCTGCAGTTGTGGACTTTCTTCGTGTGCCTCAGCCTAGACTCAAAGCGTGCGTGACCTATCGGGTATAATTCACAGCAGTTCCTGTGCATGACCTATTAGGTACAATCCGTAACAGGACCTCCCCCGATCACCGTGAGTTTTCAAAGATAACGGCCAATGGCTCCGCACTCACATCCGCCAACTCCTTTGGCGCTCTCGGATGCAGCGCATCCGGCCCCATGGACTTGTGCTCGTCCAGCTTTTCTAAATAGTCCTGAACCGCTTCTTTCTCCACAGAGGGCTGGTCACCTCTTCCCCAGACTGCTGCCCAGTGCAGCAGTCTGGGAGCTGACCTTGTTTGTGAAGACAGAGGCAAAAAAAGCAATGAGTACATTAGCTTTTTCCACATCCTCTGTCGCTAGGTTGCCTCCCTCATTCGGTAAGGGGCCCCAGTTAGAAGCAGTTATCGTGCCCCAGTTAGAAGCAGAGGTCTTTTTTCAGGGGCCCACCCTGTGACGGGTTTGACCCCAGTTCTGGGATGCTACCTGATGTACTGGAATTTCTCTGAGCCTGCCTGCTGCACTAGCCTGGCCTCTCTCTCCCTGTTTTGCTGACTTAGGGTCTCCAGCCTCTGGCAGCACACACACACACGTAGGGACGCACCAGCTGCAGAATCGCACAGAGTCTGTCAACAGCTCTCTACAAGAAGACTCAGCTACGATATCACCCAGCACTCAAGTGCAGTTCCTCTCTGGAAAGCACACCCAAAATAATATTGTCTTGGGCCGTAGAGAAATCTATACAACATAAGCTCATAAATTCACCCCCTCCCTCAATGTGGAGGAAGATATGCACAACTTCCCCCCCCCCGTTAGAAGTTGCACAAACTGGGTTTAATAAACTTGTTTTTGTTTATTATTAACTATAAGGGAAGAAGATTTTAAGTGATTGTAAGGGATAGCAAACAGAAGAAGGCAGATTACTAAGCAAATAAAACAAACATGCATCCTAAGCCTAAGATCTTAAAGAGACTGGACTCAGGAAGTGATTTCTCACCCTAAAGGTTGTTTTTAGGCAAGTTGCTGTCTTAGTCCGGACTCAGCCCTGGACGTTCCCGCTGCTCAGTTCCTTTGTCCCTTCAGGTACTTTTAGCAGTCTTTCTGCTTCGACAGGAAGGCAAAAGAGAAGAGACCTGTTTGCGTTACTCCCCAGCCTTAAGTAAGATTTACATAAGGCGGGAATCTTTTGTTTCCCAGTCTTGACCACCCCTTCCTTTTAGTGGAAAATTACTAGAAGTCCAAGATAGCGTTAAGTACCAGGTGACAGGACCACCTGACCTAGTAGCGTCACAGCTACATCCCAGGACGCGTCTCAGGAAGGAGAGAGATTAGTGTCTTCACAGTCTTATTGTTTCTTCCTAATGGCCCAACAAGGCTGATGGTGTGTTGTCTGGTGGGTGTTTCCCAAGTATACACCCGGTTGTAATTGTTACATAGTCAATATTTCCAACTTTAGATACAGAAATGATACGTGCATCCAAATTGGATAATCACATGCAGTAAATTATAACCTTTCCAATGATACCTTAAAAGACTATCTCGCATGAAATATATCACTTATCTCACTGACAGTGGCGGCTGCTCCACTCCCAAATGTATGGCTCCTGCCTCATTTCAACAAGGCTCACAGTCTCCCTGCTCTCGCTCGCTTTCCATCGTACGAGTGGAGTAAACTCTGTCATTTGACTTCTTTCCCCTTGGTACCAAACCCAGCACAAGGGAGAAAAACAAAGAAGTTAGCATCTCAGTCGGCAATGTGGCATAAGCTCTTCTTCTTGCACCTAACACACCCCAGGGCTCTGCCCTCAACCCCCCTCCCATTACACCTTCAGGACTACAAGTAGAAGCACCCCGGCAATGACACCCGAAATAGTCACTCTGCACAGCAGACTCTGGTCAAACACACCAAACCTGGGGGAAAATGCAGAAATTGGGCTTGTTTTTTGCTTAATTGGCTTGAGAGTTGCTTCTTGGCAAGTTTTTGGCTGCTGGCTTGTTGCTTGTTTACCTTGCAGCTTGTTACTTCTTTTTTTTAAATCGGCTCCTGGCAAGCAAGGGCACAGGGCAAGGAGAGGCAAAGTGGGGGAGAGAGTCAGGGGTGCACAGTGGGCCCACCACATTCCCAGACTGCACACCGGGGGGATCTAGTCACAGAGTGTTCGGGTTCTTACAGATTCCTTGTTTTGAAATGGGATTAGCTTGATTTTTGGTTTATTGTGAAAGTCGGGGTGCTTATTTACCCCGTGAAAGATGGCAACTGTGAGTGTCATACCTCCCCCAGCCTTAAATACCAAAGAGCCCCGTATCCAATAAGCAAGCACACTGCCTGTGACAAAAACTACAGAGGAGGAATTCCAATCGCTGACTGCTTACACGCAGCCAGTTATGCGGGAGGCAGAAAGGAGAGGACTGTTCATGTCTCCTCAGAAGGATGCCCAAGCTGCTCAGCTACACCTCTGCCACTTTCTCCTCTGGCTGGGCTCCTGGACAATTCCTCTGCAAGAGCAGCTGCAAAAGCCAAGCATAAGCCATCAGTACACAAAGCTCTACCGGTGCTTGAAATCTTGCCCTCATTCCTGCCTCCCTCTCCAAACCCATCTACACTGGCCCCACTCGATGACCGAGTCAACACCGACTGCCACGCATGATTTTCATCTGCTCCAACTTCTCCAGGGCTCCCGAGTCCTCACCTGTCGGGATGCAAACCTAGTACCCCTGCCTGCATCCTAAGAAGGGAGACAGCACAAGGAGAGGAGAGAAGACAGAGAGTTGGCCAACACACTAGAGTAGAGAGAAAGAAAGAGAAAAACATGGGAGGAAGGCAAGCAACTCAACACACAAAGTCATCCTCCTAGATGCAACCTTCTGCTGTGGAGGACACACTGCTCCTGGTCAGAGAAATGAGCAGCCCCTGAAAATGGGGACCTTGTCTCCCGCATAACAACAGCTAGTCAGGAACCTTTCCTTACAAACCTAGCCTTAGCTAAAGGAGCGTCCATACCTGGAGCCAGGTGGGCCACGGGCAGAGCAATCACCAAAACAGACACTTATCTCAGAGTGGCAGCAGTTCTGCTCCCAGTTGGACAGCTTTTGCGTGGCATCAACAATACTCACGGTCTTGTCACTGTCACTCGCTTTCCATCGCATGAAGCAGTAGACTCTGGCACGCGACTTCTTTTCCCTTGGTACTAAACCCAGCACAAGGGAGAAAAACAAATCAGTTACCATCTCAGTCAGCAACGTCTCGTTGACCCTTCTTTTCCTTCTCCTGCATGGCGGGGCTCTGCCCTCAACCCTCTTCCCGTTACACCTTTAGCATTACAACCAAAAAGCACCCCTTGCAATGGCACCCCACATAGTCACTCTGCCCAGTAGACATGGCCCCTCCTCAACCTTAATACCACAGAGCCCCATACCCAACAAGGAAGCACACGGCCTGTGAAGAATACTACAGCGAGTACAGATGAGGAATTGAAAGCACTGACCGCTTACTCACAGCCAGTTAAGCGGGAGGCAGAAAGCGGAGGACTGTTCACGTCTGCTGAGAACAATGTCCAAGCTGCTCAGGTCCATCTCTGCCACTTTCTCCTCCGGCTAGGGCTCCTCAGCAATTCCTCTGCAAGAGCAGCAGCAGAAGCCATCACTACACAAAGCTCTATTGGTGCCTGAGATCTTCCCCTCATTCCTGCCTCCCTCTTCCATTCCATCTACATTGGCCCCACTTGATGAACAGAGATCAAGTTAATACCGACAGTCACCGCTCCACTCTCGCACGCACTGCCCTGCATGATTTTCATCCTCTCCTACTTCTTCACGGCTCCCGAGACACAGCCTGTGGGGATGCACACCTAACATGCCTCCCAGTATCATATGAAGGGAGAAGGCACAAGGAAAGGTAAGGACAGAAAGGTAAGGGGGGGGTGTGCGTTGGCCAACATACTGGAGAAGAGAGAGAGACAGAGAGAAAAAACATGGAAGGAAGGCAAGAGACTCACCCCCTGGAGTCATCCTCCTGGATCAAACCTTCTGCTGCAGAGGACACACCGCTCCTGGTGTTAAGGAAAAGTTAGCATATGTGACTCCATTTTGGTTTGGGGCCCACCATTGTCTAAAAGCAAGCACATCATGCAACAGGAGGAGTGTTTCTTAGATACTGCATTCCTGTGAAAATCCTCACCCCGTTGTCTCCAGCCTGTCTCGACTCCCGGTTTCTGTTCTTTGTCTGTTCCTAACTCCCTGCCTCCTGGCCTTGATGTGGGCCTCCCATCCTGATAAGAAAAGTTACTGATGCATTGCTTTAGGACCATGTAATGTAGCTGAAGTAATGGTTTAGCACGGGGAATGTACCTAGCAGGGATAGGTGGTAGATAAGGGAAGGGTTTGTCTATCGGCTAAGGTTTCCGACGCACAAGGGCAACATGCTTTGCTAAAAGGTATATAATCTCTGTATAACCTGCATGCGGGGTCCCCTCCTGATTAGCAGGGGGGCACCACGCTCGAGCGTAATAAACTTAGTATCTTTGGTAACTCTGCAGTTGTGAACTTTGTTCGTGCGCCTCAGCCTAGACTCGAACTGTGCGTGACCTATCAGGTATAATTCGCAGCAGTTCGTGTGCATGACCTGTCAGGTATAATTCGTAACACTGGCCAGAGAAATGACCAGCCCCTGAAAATGGGGACCTTGTCTCCCTCGTAACCACAGCTAGTCAAGAACATTTTCTTACAAACCCAGCCCCAGCTAAAGGGGCGTCCCTACCAGGAGCAAGGTGGGCCATGAGCAAAGCAATCATCAAAACAGACACTTACCTCACCGAGGGTGGCGGCTCTTCCGCTCCCAGTTGGATGACTTTTCCGTGGCATCAACAACGCTCACGGTCTCGTCGCTCTCTTTCCGTCGCATGAGGGCAGTAGACTCCAACGCTTGACTTCTTTTCCCTTGGGACTAAACCCAGCAGAAGAGGGAACAAAAAAAAAAAAAATTAGCATCTCCGTCCGCAATGTTGCGTTGTCTCTTCATTTCGTATCTCCCGTATCCCAGGGCTCCGCCCTTAACTCATCTCCCATTACTACTTTACAACTGCATCTGGAAGATACCCATTGTAACGGCACTCAAAATAGTCACTTTGCTCAGGAGACTCTTGTCCCTCCCCCAGCTTTAATCCCAGAGCCTCGTACCCAACGAGGAAGCACACGGCCTGTGAGGAAAACTACAGTGAGTACAGATGACGAATTCAAAACACTGACTTCTTACTCACAGGCAGTTATGCAGAAGGCAGAAACATGAGGACTATTCACGTCTCCTTAGAAGGATGCTCAGGTCCACTTCTGCCAGCTTCTCCTCCGGCTAGGGCTTCTGGACGATTCCTCTGCAAACTAATAAAGCCAAGCAAGAACCATCACTACACAGAGCTCTCTCGGTGTGTTTAATCTTGCCCTCATCCCTACCTCCCCCTCCCATCTCTGCTTGGGACTGTGTTCCAGTCGTCCAATAAACCTTCTGTTTTACTGGCTGGCTGAGAGTCATGGTGAATCGCAGGAAGTGGGGGTGCAGGGCCCTGACTCCCCCACACTCCATCACACACTGCCACCAGGGCAAGAAGCTTACACAACTTTGATCTTCTTGGGTCTGACTTCGAAGCATTCAGCATCCCCTTCCACACCGTGGGCTTCCCGCAGCAAGTCCGCCCAGACGGGGCTCCTGGGAAAGCCAGAGGGCCCTGCCCCCCAGCTCCACAGTCAGCATGACTCTCAGCCAACCAGTAAAACAGAAGGTTTATTATTCGACAGGAACACGGTGTAGAACAGAATTCGTTAGCACAGAAATCAGTGACTTTCGGCCAAGTCCACCTTGGGGAGTCGTGGGCCAGATCCCCTGAACTCCCCCTCTTCCGGTCCCCCCAAGCAGATTGCCAGCTTCCAGCGACCCAAAGTCAGACACCCCCATTGCTCCTCCTCCTTGTCTTTATCTCATTTCCTGGGCAAAGAGTCACCTGGTCGCACCCCATTTGTTACAAATTATACCCGATTGGTCACACACACTTCTAGTCTAGGCTGAGGCACACGAACAAAGTCCACAACTGCAGAGTTCCCAAAGATACTAAGTTTATTACGCTCGAGCGTGGTGCCCCCCTGCTAGTCAGGAGGGGGCCCCGCATGCAGGTTATACAGAGATTATATACCTTTTAGCAAAGCACATTGCCTTCGTGCGTCGGAAACCTTAGCCGATAGACAAACCCTTCCCTTATCTACCACCTATCCCTACTAGGTACATTCCCCGTGCTAGACCGTTACTTCAACTACACAACATGTTCCTAAAGCAATGCACCAGTAGCCTTTCTTATCGGGATGGGAGGCTCGCATCAAGGCCAGGAGGCAGGGAGTTAGGAACAGACAAAGAACAGAAACCGGGAGTCGAGACAGGCTGGAGACAACGGGGGCAGGTTTCACAGGAATGCAGTATCTAAGGAACACTCCTCCTGGTGCATGATGTGTTTGCTTTTAGACAATGGTGGGCCCCAAACCAAAACGGAGTCACATATGCACATATGCTAACTTTTCCTTAACGCATTCCTGGGTCTCAGGTTACAAAGGGCACCATGTGAAGGGTTCAGTCACAGAGACCCCTGTGGGACTGTCACCCAATGTGCTGAAATTACCTCTGAGCCTGTTTTACCTGCCAACTGGGGACTTCCAGAACCCTGTCTTGTTGAGCCAGACACGCTAACCTGCTGCAACACAGACCCAGGGTCTGAACCACGCCCCCAAAGCTGCAGACTTTAAGTGAAAACAGCTCAGCAGCTTATTTGTCTCCAGCACCCAGATACCAAGTTCCCAATAGGATCCAAAACCCAAATAAATCTGTTTTACTCTGTATAAAGCTTATATAAATTCATAAATTGTCCACCCTCTATAACGCTGATAAAGAGATATGCACCGCTGTTTTCTCCCTTTGGTATTAATCACTTACTCTTTATTTATTAATAAACAAAAGTGATTTTATTAAGTATAAAAAGTAGGATTTAAGTGGTTTCAAGTAATAACACACAGAACAAAGTAAGTCACCCAGCAACATAAAGCAAAAACACGCGAGTCTAAACCTAATACATTAAAAAAAGGATTACAGGTAATATCTCACCCTCAGAGATGTTCCAATAAGCTTCTTTCACAGATTAGACTCCTTCCTAGTCTGGGCCCAATCCTTTCCCCAGGTAGTGTTAGTTCCAGCAGACATCTCAGGTGGTAAGCAGGGGATTTCTCATGACTGGCCCCCTTTCTCCTGCTCCACCCCCTTCTATAGCTTTGACACAAGGCAGGAATCTTTTGTCTCTCTGGGTCCCCACCCCTCCTTCTAAATGGAAAAGTACGAGATTTAAGATGGATTTAATTATCAGGTGACATGGTCACATGTCACGGTAAGACCCCTAGTCTCCATTCTCCATGGGCTGGCCCACACATACACAAGAAGGCTTTCAAGAAACTAAGGCCATTTACAACTGATTGTTTCTGGAGCACCCTTAATGGCCTCTACTTCATATGTTTACATCAGTGAAACAATTTTATAGCTAATTCTCCTAACTCCAGATATAGAAATAATACATACAAACAAATAGGTTGAACACAGTAGATTACAAGCTTTCTAATGACACGATACAAGGGGTATTTAGCGTGAAACATATTCCAGTTATGTCATAAGCATATTTCCATAAAGCATATGGAGTGCAACGTCACAAACCGGTCATAGCGTACGTGCAGGCAGCCTCACCAGCCCCAGAGGTCTCGGCCAAAGTCACACACCTCTATTCCCACCACCGAGGTATTGGTGCAGCACACAGGAAAACTGAGGCACATGCCGTATTCATGCAAAACAGTAAAACTCACATAGGCTCAACAGTAAGACTCACATAAAACATAACAAGGAAAAATCCCCACTTTGTCACACCCTCTATCCCTGCTCCTTCTCTGTTACATTTACATGGAGAAAAATGGTACAAAGCCCAACTGCAATTCAGCAGAACCCAGTGCAACGTGGCAACAACTGGGAATGAGGCAATCTGTCCCTAGCGGGGGAACCTGGTGACTAACAATCACTTTGCAGTGGGAGAAAAAAGTATAAACGGGATGCTCCAAATTTGGTTAGACTAGAAAAAGTCACGAAGCTTGTGTCCAGCGGTGAGGAAATTTGCTATGTTACCCTGGACGCTGTATGGGCTATTTTCTTTCTTGAAAAAATAGCTGTGTTTTAATATCAGGATCGCAAACTCCATGGAAAACCCTAGTGGTGTCAAGGCCCAGGTAGATTTAACCTCCATGTACCTAGTAGAGGTCACTCCTGGTTCCCCCACCTGGGACCGATGGGCATTCCTGTTGGAGGGACGCACACTTCCATGACAGAGGACGAAGGAGTTGATGAAAAACACTGTGGGCTTCACTCCAAGGAAAGGTGAGCAGCAAAAGGGAAAAGCAGAGAACTCACCTGAAGGAGCTGAGACGCCACAAATGCTGCCTTAAAGTGCACTACTTGGGAATTAGGAAAAAACAATCTTTTCTGAGCCCAAGAAAAGATTTTCATGGTGTTTATCTCCCTTGCAGCTTTTCTGGTGATAAATAAGAAAAGAGTTGTGATGGAAGAATTTCCCACACTCACAGCATTCATGGGGTTTCTCTCCTGTGTGGATCCTCTGATGTATGATAAGGCTTGAGCTCTGAGTGAAGGTTTTCCCGCACTCACAGCATGTATAGGGTTTCTCTCCTGTGCGGCTCCTCTGATGTGTAATAAGACCTGAGCTCCAAGCGAAGGTTTTCCCGCACTCACAGCATTCGTAGGGTTTCTCCCCCGTGTGACTCCTCTGATGTGCAATAAGATGTGAGTGCTGAATGAAGGTTTTCCCGCACTCACAGCACTCATAGGGTTTCTCCCCTGTATGGATCCTCTCATGGCGAATAAGGTGTGAGCGCTCAGTGAACGTTTTCCCGCACTCACAGCATTCACAGGCTTTTGCCCTTGTGTGGATCCTCTGATGTTTTATAAGGGCTGAGTACCAAAAGAAGGTTTTCCCACACTCACAGCATTCATGGGGTTTCTCCCCTGTGTGGATCCTCTGATGGCAAATAAGGTGTGAATGCTGAGTGAATGTTTTCCCGCACTTACAGCATCCATAGGGTCTCACTCTGGTGTGGATTCTCTGATGGGTAATAAGGTGTGAGCGCCTCCTGAACTTTTTCCCACACTCAAAGCCTGTGCTATTTCTCTCTCCCGTCAGGATTCTCTGCTGGGCTGTGGTTTCCTTGAGGCCTTTATGAGTTCCCCGATAATTAACAGATATTCCAACTTTCTGCGCTGGCTGGTTTCCCTGCCGCTTCTCTGGCCTGTGCTGCCCCTGAGAGACTTTTCCCTGCTCACAACTCCTGGACACGCTCTTTTTGCATCTTTGCAACAACGCCCCATGTGGTTCCACTTGCTCATCTTCCTGCTGACGATTCTGTTCCACGGTCTCTCTCACCATCCCATCACCTGCTGGGACAGAGAAAGAAAAACCTTAGAAACCGGAAGGGAAAAGGGGAGAAGAAACCAAGAGAATAGCTGAAGATGGAAAAAAATCAGGGACTGAATTTCCCCCAACTCTTCCCCAAAGGGGCGAGAGGAGGGGATCAATTCTGCATCCAGTTCCCATCCAAACACTCAGGGAGATGGGAGTTTGGGGAGGGAACTACTGCCAGGAGTTAGTCAGGATGGGTATCAGAGTAGCAGCCATGTTAGTCTCTAAGGTGCCACAAGTACTCCTTTTCTTTTTTCAGGATGGGTAGGAAGCCATAAACAGTATTTGCCCAGAGGATATGACACCTGCTGGGGACCATCCTGAACCCAGAGACCTCACAAGGTCTTTGCTGGGAATCCCAGCTGTTTTCTTCAATGATCCCTCACTCATGCAGCTGCCTCTCAGGATCTCTGTTTCCTCTGAGCCCTGGAGATCTGGGGCCCACAGCTCTTCCCCTCGTTCCAGCTGGGATATGACATCGGGTTTGGAAACTGGAAACCCTGCTCAGGGAAAAGAAGACCAGTGAGATCAGGTAACAGCAAAAGAAGAAATTACACAACTTGTGTATTAACGATGGTTCTTGTTAGGATATAGATATTCAGGCCTGTCTGCAAAGGCCTGTACTTTAAGAATTTAGATTTATTCTTATCACTTGGCTAGTCAGAAGTATAAAAGACAGAATCACAATCACTGTCTGCCGGTGTAAGGTCCTTCTCTTACTGTGACAGTCTGAGGCCCTGTTCTTAGGCTAAGGCCTTTGACTGAGCAACAGAGGCAGCCATAAGCTGGGAAGCGACTGGTCACATCCTCACATTCCAAACTAGTCACATTGAAATAAGGTGCTATTGGGCTGTTAGGAATACACTCCTGTCCTGATAGTGCCTATCATCTCCAGAGAAAGGGAAGTGCCTAGAAGATGTAAAAGGAAACTTAGTTTGATAGCATCCTGTCTGGCAAGAACTCACTTATCAATAGCTGGGATGTGAAATCCTGACTTCTGTATTCTTTTGTCATTATAGTTCCCACTTCGCTATTGTTTGTCTGTATAATCTCTGTCTGCTTCTGTGATTGTTTCTGTCTGCTGTATAATTAATTTTGCTGGGTGTAAACTAATTAAGGTGGTGGGATATAATTGGTTACATAATCATGTTACAATATGTTAGGATTGGTTAGTTAAATTTCAGGAAAATGATTGGTTAAAGTATAGCTAAGCAGAACTCAAGTTTTACTATATAGTCTGCAGTCAATCAGGAAGTGAGTGGGTGGGTGTGGGGCGGGGAAATGGGAAAAGGGAATGGGGCTGGGGAAACTGGAATCATGTTTTGCTAAAGGGGGAAATGGGAACAGGGAATGAGGCTGGAGAAATTGGAATCATGTTTGGCTAAGGGCAGGAATGGGAACAAGGACACAGGTGTAAGGCTCTGTGGTGTCAGAGCTGGGAAGGGGGACACTAAGGAAGGAAACTGGAATCATGCTTGCTGGAAGTTCACCCCAAAAAACATCAAACTGTTTGCACCTTTGGACTTCGGGTATTGTTGCTCTCTGTTCATGTGAGAAGGACCAGGGAAGTAAGTGGGTGAAGGAATAAGCCCCCTAACAGTTCTTTGAGATGTGTCTCCCTATGGGTGCTCCACTGTAGGTGCTAGCCCATTAAAAATAGCTGTGTAGACCGGTGGCTTTCCACACTACTGTGCCCCTTTCAGAAGTCTGATTTGTCTTGCGTACCTCTGAGTTACGCCTCATTTAAAAACTACTTGCTTATAAAATCAGACATAAAAATAACAAAGCGTCACCTATCAGGGGGTAGCCGTCTTAGTCTGTATCCACAAAAACAACAAGGAGTCCGGTGGCACCTTAAAGACTAACAGATTTATTTGGGCATAGAATTCAAGGTAACATTTACAAATTGGAGAAGTGAGCTGAATGAATGAGATGAAATTCAATAAAGACAAGTGCAAAGTACTAGACTTAGGGAAGGAAAACCAAATGCACAACGAGCAAGTGGGGAATAGCTGGTTACGAGGTAGTACTACTGAAAACGATCGGTAGTTATAGTAGATCACAAATTGAATCTGAGTCAACTACGTGACTCAATTGTGAAAAAAAAGTAATTAAGCACTGGTATAGATTAGCAAGAGAGGTGGTGGAATCCCCATCATTAGAGGTTTTCAAGGACAGGTTGGACAAACACCTCAGTGCTGGGGGCTGGACTAGATGCCCTCTCATGGTTCATTCCAGCCCTACCGTTCTACGATTCTATGCTGGGGAAATGTTTGGTCACTTGATTACAGCACTGACCAGCCCCTCCCACTAGCACTAAACGAGCGAGACATTTTGAAACCCTCCCAGTAACAAAGTCTGGGAACCAAATGGGAGAGAAGAGCAGAATAAAAGGAGTGACATTGGGGGATTCCCCCTGACATTGTCCCCAAGGCAGCAAACTCATACAGCAGGGGGTACAGGGAGAGTCAGGAGCTGGCTTTTCCTCCTCCTGCACCTCACCTTGTTCATAGCAAAGTGAATCCGCCCAGGGATGCGGCAATAACCATACATGGGCCGGTCAGAAATCTGGGAATCTCTCCCCCCAATTATTTCTCCCACTGCCCTTTTCAGTCTCTCTCTCTCTCTCTCCTTGTGTCTCCCTTCCCGTCTCTTGCTGGCAGCCAATCCTGGGGGTTTCCTCTCCTATGGTTGGATCGGCTCCTGCAATTGCTGAGCGGAGGAGAGGCTGTTTGTGCAGAGTCACTTTCATGCCCACTCCCTGCACGTTCCCTGAGATCTCTATCAATCACCTAGAGTCTCTGGCTCAGATGTTGGTGTGGGCAGAGCCTTGGGTTGCCCTATGGGGCTAATTACAGCTGGAGAAAATCCTCACCTTGGCTGGGCACAGAGGAAGCTTTACTCACAGTCACTCCCCAGCCCCGATCCCGCTGGGGGAGCAGCAGCTGCTCAGCCTGGGCTCCCAGATCACAATCGAGGCAGCAGCGTCTGAACCAGGAAGCTCAACCCCAATATCCTGAGGCAGAGAAAGTAACTTTCCTCCCTTTAGCAACAACTGAAACCCCCTCCCCACACGGACACACCCTGATCTTATTTGCCCCCCATGTTAATTTGGAGTCACTCCCTGTTCTGTCTTGCAGTGACTCCGGATTAACACGCGTCTCAGCGAGACCAGAAACGTGGCTCAGGCAGGAGGAGGCCAGACTCCTTTTAAACGGATCATTGCAGCGGGGGGTCGAACCCGCTCCCGCCCCCCTCGCTCCTCATGTGCTGAGAGAGAATCACAGCAACAGTTTCCCATCCCCTCCCCCACCCCTGGCTCCGGGAGTCTCTGTCCGCGCGGCTGCCCCCGGAGGTCTCTCCGTCAATCAGCGAGCGGGTCGCCCTCACGCAATCCGTTAACTGCCTCCGCCCGTCATTGGGGCAACGTTATTTCCGGCCTGAGGTGCGTCAGGAACTACATCTCCCAACCTGCCCTGGGGCGCTGCCGAATTCTCCGGCCCAGCCCGTACAGACCGCCCCGCCTGGCCTGTCAAACGCGGTGACACCGGGTCAGACCCGAGAGGCGGGTTCGGCGGCGATGGGCCCCTGCGCGCGCTAGCTTAGCTGGGAGTGAGCATGCGCATTGAGTACGGAGGGCGCATGCTCAGTAGTGGCTGCTGAAGCCGCGGCACGCTCGCTCTGTCCTGACTTGGCCCGAAACTCCCCTGCGCTGGCGGGGGGGAGGGGGGGCGTAGTCTGACTGTGCGGGGTGTGGGGGGGTCAAACAGCTGGAAGCGAGGACAGGGGAGCGGCCAAATCCGGGGTCGGGGAGCGGAGGCTAAGAGGGGCAGAACCCCGGCACGGGGAAGGGGAGGGGCTGGGGGGGTCTTTTTTTATCCCCCCGCACCGACAGCCCAGCCCCCGTGTTGAGTGTCGTGCTGTGTGTGTGTTCTGTCTCATCTAGCGTGTGTGATGTGTTGTGTGTCGTGTGTGTGTCTGTGTGGTGTGTTCTGTGTGTGATGTTTTGTGTGACGTGTTGTGTATTGTGTGTCATCTAGCATGCGTGTGATGTGTTGTGTATCCTCTTGTGCATGTGTTGTGCGTCGTCTAGCGTGTGTGTGACGTGTTGTGTGTTGTTGTCTGTGTGTTGTGTTGTGTTGTGTGTGTGATGTTTTGTGTGTTGTCTTATGTCTGTGTGACGTGTTGTACCATTTTGTGTGTCGTGTGACGTGTCCTGTGGGGGTGTGACGTGTTGTGTGTCATGTTGTGTGGGTGTGATGTGCTGTGTGTGTCATCATGTGTGTGTGTGTGTTGGTGTCGTGTGTTTTGTGTGTGATGTTATTTGTGTCATGTGTGTGTGCTGTGTTGTGTGTCATCTTCTGTGTGTAGTGTTGTGTGTATGTGACGTGTTGTGTGTGTATTGGTGTTGTGTGTCATCTGTGTGTGTGTGGCATGTTGTGTGTTGTGTGTGTGACGGTGTTGTGTTGTGTGCATGACGTGTGGTTGGTCATGTTCTATGTGCGTGTGTCGGAGTTGTCTGTTGTGTGTGTGTGATGTTTTGTGTGTCGTATTGTATGTGTTGTCATGTGTTGTCTTGTGTGCCTTTTGTGTGTGTGTCTGACGTTGTGTGTATCTTTGAGAGACTGGTTGTGTGCAGTGTTGTGTGTGTGGGACGTGTTGTGTGTCGTCTCGAGTGTCGTGTGGAGTGTGTATGTGTCATGTTGTCCGTGTGGAGTGTGTCGTCTCAACTGTGTGTGTGTCGTGTTGTCCGTGTGTTGTGTGTCGTCTCGAGTGTTGTGAGGAGTGTGTGTGTCATGTTGTCCGTGTGTTGTATGTCATCTAGCATGTATGTGTGACGTGTTGTGTGTCGGTATCGTGTGTCATGTCGTGTTCTGTGTGTGTGTCGTGTGTGACGTGTGTCATGTCGTGTTCTGTGTGTGTGTTGTGTGTGACGTGTTCAGTGTCGTGTTCTGTGTGTGTGTCGGTGTCGTGTGTGACGTGTTCAATGTCGTGTTCTGTGTGTGTGTCGGTGTCGTGTGTTGTGTATGACGTGTTCAATGTCGTGTTCTGTGTGTGTGTCGGTGTCGTGTGTTGTGTGTGACGTGTTCAATGTCGTGTTCTGTGTGTGTGTCGGTGTCGTGTGTGACGTGTTCAATGTCGTGTTCTGTGTGTGTGTCGGTGTCGTGTGTTGTGTGTGTGTCACGTGTCGCGTGTCATGTTCTGGGTGTGTGTCGCTGTCGTGTGTTGTGCATGTGTGATGTTTTGTGTGTCATGTTGTATGTGTTGTCTTGTGTGCCTTTTTATGTGTCCTGTTGTGTGTGTGTGTCTGACGTGTTGTTCGTTGTGTTGTATGTGTCTTTGTGAGACTGGTTGTGTGTAGGGTTGTATGTGTGTGACATGGGCGTTGTGTGTGTGACGTGTTGTGCATATGTTCTGTGTCATCTCAAGTGTTGTGTGGAGTGTGTGTCGTGTGTCGTGTCCTGTTGTGTCGTCTGTGTGTGTGTGTGAGACGTGCTGTGTTGTGTCATGTGTGTGTGTGATGTCTCATGTGTCGTGTCCTGTTTTGTGTGAGATGTGTTGTGTGTTCTTGTGTGGTGTGTTGTCATGTGTGTGTGTGATGTGTTGTGTGTCGACTTCTGTGTCTGTGTGTTGGTGTCGTGTGTTGTGTCATGTTGTGTGTTGTGTGTGTGTCTGAGGCGGGTTGTGTGACGTGTTGTGTGTCGTGCTGCATGTGTTTGTGTGTGGGTGACATGGGTGATGTGTTGTGTGTCGTGTTGTGTGTGTAAGTGTGATGGGTTGTGTGTGTTCTTGTGTGTGTGTGACGTGCTGTGTGCGCGTGTGCATGTGCAACATTTTGTGCGTGTGCAAAGTGCGAAGTGTTGTGCGTGACATGTAATGTGGTGTGTCTGCGCGTGTGACGTGTTGTGTTCTGTGTGTGTCGGTGTCGTGTGTTCTGTGTGTGTCACGTGTTGTGTGTATGTGTCGCTGTCATTTGTTATGTGTGTGTCATTGTGTGTGTGACGGGTTCTGTGTGTGTGACGTTCTGTGTGTGCGTGCACGCATGCAATGTTTTGTGCGTGTGCGAAGTGCGAAGTGTTGTGCGTGATGTGCGATGTGGTGTGTCTGCGCGTGTGACGTGCGACGTGCTGTGTACAACGTGCGACACGCGATGTGATGTGTGTGCAACGTGTTGGGTCTGCGCTTGCGACGTCCCACGTGTGATGTGCTGTGTACCACGTGCCACGTTTTGTGTGTGTGACATGCAACGTGCGACATGTTGTGGGTGACGTGTGACATGTGTGCGAAGTACTGTGTGTGCAACGTCTTATGTGTGTGACACGCAACTTGCGACATGTTGTGCGTGACATGCGACATGCTGTGTGTGACGTGGGACGTGCGATGTGCTGTGTGTGCCACGTGCAATGAGTGAGGTGCCGTGTGTGTGTGTGATGTCTCGTGTGTCGTGTCCTGTTGTGTGTGTGAGAGAGAGACGTGGTGTGTTGTGTCGTGTGTGTGTGTGTGATGTCTCGTGTGTCATGTCCTGTTGTGTCGTCTGTGTGTGTGTGTGAGACGTGCTGTGTTGTCATGTGTGTGTGTGATGTCTCATGTGTCGTGTCCTGTTTTGTGTCTGTGTGACGTGGTGTGTTGTGTCCTGTGTGTGTGTGTGTGATGTGTTGTGTCGTGTTCCATGTATGTGTGTCAGTATAGTGTGTTGTGTGTGTATGAGATGTGTGTGTATGCGTGACATATTGTGTCATCTTGTGAGATGTTGTGTGTCGTCTTGTATGTTGTTGTGTGTGTGTGATGCATTGTGTGTTGTGTTGTGTATGTGTCTGTGGCATGTGAGGCGTTGTCATGTTGTGTGTGTGTTGTGTTTTGTGCCATTTTGTGTGTCGTGTGAGGCGTTGTGTGTTGTGTTGTGTGTGTATGTGTCAGTGTCATCTGTTGTGTGATTTTTGTGTGTCATCTTGTGTGTGCGTGTCGGGGTTGTCTGTCTGTGAAGTTTTCTGTGTGATGTTGTGTGTCGCATTGTGTGTGTTGTGTTGTGTGCCATTCTCTGTGTTGTGTTGTGTGTGTTGGTGTCATGTGTTGTGTGTGATTTTTATGTGTTGTGTTGTGTGCCATGTGATGTGTTGTGTGTGTGATGCGTTCTGTGAGACGTGTTTGTCTGTGTGACGTGTTGTGTGTCGTGTTCTATGTCTGTGTAACGTGCTGTGTGTCGTGTTATGTGTTGTCTTGACTGTTGTGTTGAGTGTATGTGTAAAGTGTTGTGTGTCGTGTTGTGTGTGTGTGTGTCTGTGTTGTGTGTTGTGTTGTGTGCCATTTCACGTTTCATGTCAGGGGTTGTGTGTGTGGTGTGTGTGTAGGTGTCGTGTGTTGTGTGTCACTTGTGTGTTTGTTGTGTGCCATTTGGTGTGTCGTGCAACGTGTTGTGTGTGTGACATACAACGTGCGACGTGTTGTGCGTCACATGCGATGTGCGATATACAACGTGTGACATGCAACGTGTGACGTGTGTGCGACGTTTTGTGTGACAAGCAATGTGCGATGTGTTGTGCGACATGCGACGTGCGACATGCTGTCTCTGCGATGTGCAGTGTTTGCGACATACGTGCAACGTGCTCTGTGTGCCACGTGCGACGTGTCGTGTGTGTTCTGTCGTGTGCCATCTTCTGTGTGACGTGTTGTGTGTGTGTCGGTGTCATGTGTTGTGTGTGACTTTTGTGTGTCATGTGCGCCATTTTGTGTGTCATGTTACTTGTGTGTGTCTGTGTGTCTGTGTGACGGGTTGTGTGTCACGTTGTGTGTGTCATGTGTTGTGTGCGTGCGCACGCATGCGACATGTTGTGCATCTGTGAAGTGCGATGTGTTGTGCGTGACATGCGACGTACGGTGTGTGTGACGTGAGACGTGCTGTGTTGGGTGTGTGATGTGTTGTGTGTGTGTGTACAACGTGCCATGTGCCATGTGATGTGCAATGTGTGACATATTGTGTCTATGATGTGTGTGTGAGTGTCGTGTCGTGTGTCTGTGTCTGTGTCTGTGTCATGTGTTGTGAGTCATGTCGTGTGAGTGTCGTGTCGTGTGTCTGTGTCTGTGTCTGTGTCATGTGTTGTGAGTCATGTCGTGTGTCTGTGTCTGTGTCATGTGTTGTGAGTCATGTCGTGTGATGGTCATGTTGTGTGTCTGTGTCATGTGTTGTGAGTCATGTCGTGTGATGGTCACTCTGGGTAATGCACCAACAGTTTCCCTCACAGAGCAACAGTGACACTGGGTGGCCAGTCAGGGTAATGCACCAACAATTTCCCTCACGGAGCAACAGTGACACTCCGTGGCCACTCAGGATAATACACCAACAATTTCCCTCACGGAGCAACAGTGACACTGGGTGGCCACTCTAGGTAATGCACCAGCAATCTCCCTCACGGAGCAACAGTGACACTGGGTGGCCACTCTGGGTAATGCACCAACAGTTTCCCTCATGGAGCAACAGTGACACTGGGTGGCCAATCCACAAAATACACAAACCATTTCCCTCATGGACGAACAGTGACACTGGGTGGCCACTCAGGGTAATGCACCAACAGTTTCCCTCATGGAGCAACAGTGACACTGGGTGGCCAATCCACAAAATGCACAAACCATTTCCCTCATGGACGAACAGTGACACTGGGTGGCCACTCAGGGTAATGCACCAACAGTTTCCCTCGCAGAGCAACAGTCACACTGGGTGGCCAGTCAGGGTAATGCACCAACAATTTCCCTCACGGAGCAACAGTGACACTGGGTGGCCAGTCAGGGTAATGCACCAACAATTCCCCTCACGGAGCAACACTGACACTGGGTGGCCACTCTGGGTAATGCACCAAGAATTTCCCTCATGGAGCAACAGTGACACTGGGTGGCCTCTCAGGGTAATTCACCAACAATTTCCCACACGGAGCAACAGTGACACTGGGTGGCAAATGAGGGTAATGCACCAACAGTTTCCCTCACGGAGCAACGGTGACATTGGGTAGCCACTCAGGGTAGACCACCAATAATTTCTCTCACGGAGTAACAGTGACACTGGGTGGCCAGTCAGGGTAATGCACCAACAATTTCCTTCACGGAGCAACAGTGACACTGGGTGGCCAGTCAGGGTAATGCACCAACAATTTCCCTCACGGAGCAACAGTGACACTGGGTGGCCATTCAGGGTACTGCACAGAGCATTCCCCTCACGGAGCAACAGTGACACTGGGTGGCCACTCAGGGTAATGCACCAACAATTTCCCTCACTGAGCAACAGTGACACTCCGTGGCCACTCAGGGTAATGCACCAACAATTTCCCTCATGGAGCAACAGTGACACTGGGTGGCCACTCAGGGTAATGCACCAACAATTTCCCTCATGGAGCAACAGTGACACTGGGTGGCCACTCAGGGTAATGCACCAACAATTTCCCTCACATAGCAACAGTGACACTGGTTGGTCACTCTAGGTAATGCACCAACAATTTCCCTCAAGGAGCAACAGTGACACTGGGTGGCCAGTCAGGGTAATGCACCAACAATTTCCCTCACGGAGCAACCGTGACATTGGGTGGCCAGTTAGGGTAATGCACAAACAATTCCCCTCACGGAGCAACACTGACACTGGGTGGCCACTCAGGGTAATGCACCAATAATTTCCCTCACGGAGCAACAGTGACACTCCGTGGCCACTCTAGGTAAAGCATGAAGAATTTCCCTCAAGGAGCAACAGTGACACTGGGTGGCCAGTCAGGGTAATGCACCAACAATTTCCCTCACTGAGCAACAGTGACACTCCGTGGCCACTCAGGGTAATGCACCAACAATTTCCCTCACGGAGCAACAGTGACACCGGGTGGCCACTCTGGGTAATGCACCAACAGTTTCCCTCATGGAGCAACAGTGACACTGGGTGGCCAATCCACATAATGCACAAACCATTTCCCTCATGGACGAACAGTGATACTGGGTGGCCACTCAGGGTATCGCACAAAGCATTCCCCTCAAGGAGCAACAGTGACACTGTGTGGCCAGTCAGGGTAATGCACCAACAATTTCCCTCACATAGCAACAGTGACACTGGTTGGTCACTCTAGGTAATGCACCAACAATTTCCCTCTAGGAGCAACAGTGACACTGGGTGGCCAGTCAGGGTAATGCACTAACAATTTCCCTCATGGAGCAACAGTGACACTGGGTGTCCACTCAAGGTACTGCACAGAGCATTCCCCTCACGGAGCAACACTGACACTCGGTGGCCACTCTGGGTAATGCACCAGCCATTATTGTGGCCAATCCACATAATGCACAAACCATTTCCCTCATGGACCAACAGTGACACTGGGTGGCCACTCAGGGTAACGCACAAAGCATTTCCCTCATGGAGCAACAGTGACACTCCGTGGCCACTCAGGGTAATGCACAAACAATTTCCCTTACGGAGCAACAGTGACACTGGGTGGCGAGTCAGGGTAATGCACAAACAATTTCCCTCGGAGCAAAAGTGACACTCGGTGGCCACTCTGCCAAATGCACCAAGAGTTTCCCTCATGGAGGAACAGTGACACTGGGTGGCCACTCTAGGTAATGCACCAACAATTTCCCTCACAGAGCAACAGTGACACTGGGTGGCCAATCCACATAATGCACAAACCATTTCCCTCATGGACGAACAGTGACACTGGGTGGCCACTCATGGTAACGCAAAAAGCATTTCCCTCATGGAGCAACAGTGACACTCCGTGGCTACTCAGGGTAATGCAGAAACAATTTCCCTCACAGAACAACAGTGACACTGGGTGGCCACTGTAGGTAATGCACCAGCAATCTCCCTCACGGAGCAACAGTGACACTCCGGGGCCACTCAGGGTAATGCACCAACAATTTCCCTCCCGGAGCAACAGTGACACTCCGTGGCCAGTCAGGGTAATGCACCAACAATTTCCCTCACGGAGCAACAGTGACATTGAGTGGCCAGTCAGGGTAATGCACCAACAATTTCCCTCCCGGAGCAACAGTGACACTCCGTGGCCACTCAGGGTAATGCATGAACAATTTCCCTCACGGAGCAACAGTGACACTCCGTGCCCACTCTAGGTAAAGCACGAAGAATTTCCCTCAAGGAGCAACAGTGACACTGGGTGGCCAGTCAGGGTAATGCACCAACAATTTCCTTCACAGAGCAACAGTGACACTCCGTGGCCACTCAGGGTAATGCACGAACAATTTCCCTCACGGAGCAACAGTGACACTGGGTGGCCACTCAGGGTACTGCACAGAGCATTCCCCTCACGGAGCAACACTGACACTGGGTGGCCAGTCTGGGTAATGCACCAAGAATTTCCCTCAGGGAGGAACAGTGACACTCGGTGGCCACTCAGGGTAATGCACAAACAATTTCCGTCTCGGAGCAACAGTGACACTGGGTGGCCACTCTGGGAAATGCACCAACAGTTTCTCTCACGGAGCAACAGTGACACTGGGTGGCCACTCAGGGTAACGCACAAAGCATTTCCCTCAGGGAGCAACAGTGACACTCCGTGGCCACTCAGGGTAATGTACAAACAATTTCCCTCTCGGAGCAACAGTGACACTGGGTGGCCACTCTGGGTAATGCACCAACAGTTTCTCTCACGGAGCAACAGTGACACTGGGTGGCCACTCAGGGTAATGCACAAACAATTTCCCTCACAGAGCAACAGTGACACTAGGTGGCCAGTCAGGGCAATGCACAAACTATTTCCCTCACAGAGCAACAGTGACACTGGGTGGCCACTCTAGGTGATACACTAACAGTTTCCCTCTTGGAGCAACACTGACACTGGGTGGCCACTGTAGGTAATGCACGAACAATTTCCCTCACGGAGCAACAGTGACATTGGTTGGCTAGTCAGGGTAATGCACCAACAATTTCCCTCATGGAGAAACAGTGACACTGGGTGGCCACTCTAGGTAAAGCACGAACAATTTCCCTCAAGGAGCAACAGTGACACTGGGTGGCCACACTGGGTAATGCACAAAGCATTCCCCTCACGGAGCAACAGTGACACTGGGTGGCCACTCTAGGTAAAAAGAAAAGGAGTACTTGTGGCACCTTAGAGACTAACCAGTTTATTTGAGCATGAGCTTTCGTGAGCTACAGCTCACTTCATCGGATGCATAGCATATCGATATGCTATGCATCCAATGAAGTGAGCTGTAGCTCACGAAAGCTCATGCTCAAATAAACTGGTTAGTCTCTAAGGTGCCACAAGTACTCCTTTTCTTTTTACGAATACAGACTAACACGGCTGTTACTCTGAAACCACTCTAGGTAATGCACCAACAATTTCCCTCACAGAGCAACAGTGACACTGGGTGGCCAGTCAGGGTAATGCACCAGCCATTTCCCTCACAGAGCAACAGTGACACTCCGTGGCCAGTCAGGGTAATGCACAAACAATTTCCCTCACGGAGCAACAGTGACACTCGGTGGCCAGTCAGGGTAATGCACCAACAGTTTCCCTTATGGAGCAACAGTGACACCACGTGGCCAATCCAGATAATGCACAAACCATTTCGCTCATGGACGAACAGTGACACTGGGTGGCCACTCAGGGTAATGCACAAAGCATTTCCCTCATGGAGCAACAGTGACACTGGGTGGCCCCTCAAGGTAATGCACAAACTATTTCCCTCACAGAGCAACAGTGACACTGGGTGGCCAGTCAGGGCAATGCACAAACCATTTCCCTCATGGAGCAACAGTGACACTTGGGTAGCCACGTGGAGTAACGCAGAAAGCATTTCTCTCACGGAGCAATGGTGACACTGCGTAGCCAGTTCAGGTAGTGCACAAATCATTTCCCTCCTGGACCAACAGTGACACCGGGCAGCCCCTTGGAGTAATACACAAAGCATTTCCTCATGGAGCCCCAGTTGCACAAACTGGGTTTAAGAATAATAATAATAAACAAAAAATAGTTTCACTATAAAAGTTAGATTTTCAGTGACTGTAAGGGATAGCAAACAGAAGAAGGCAGATTACTAAACAAATACAAATACCCACACATACTAAGCCTAAGATCTTAAAGAGACTTGATTCAAGAAGTAATTTCTCATCCTAAATGTCTTTTGGTAACTTGAAGAGTTTCTCTAGCTTAGACTTCCCATTGTTTCTCTTTACAGACTAGACTCCTGTCTTAGTCTGGACTTCCCCCTTCTCAGTTCCTTTGTCTCTTCAGGTACTTTCAGCAGCCTTTCTACTGCCCTGCATGATTTTCGTCCGCTCCGACTTCTCCATGGCTCCCGAGACCTCACCTGGGGGAATGCACACCTACCCATGTCCTACAAAGGGAGACGGCACCAGGAGAGCAGAGGAGAGAGAGACTGAGAAAGTTGGCCAACACACAAAAGAAAAGAGAATAATAAGGGAGGAAGGCAAGCAACTCACCAGCTGGAGTCCTTCTCCTAGATGCAACCTTCTCCTGCGAAGGAGACACCGTTCCTGGCCAGAGAAATGAGCAGCCCCTGAAAATGGGGACCTTGTCTCTCTCGTAACCACAGCTGGTCAGGAACCATTTCTTATAAACCCAGCCCCAGCTAATGGGGAGTCCCTACCTGGAGCCAGGCGGGCCGTGAGCAAAGCCTTAACCAAACCAGACACTTATCTCACTGACATTAGCAACTGCTCCACTGCCAACTGGAGGACTCCTGGCTTGCATCAACACTGCTTGAGGGCTCACTGCTCTCTCTCGCTTTCCATCCGATGAGGGGAGTAAACTGTTTGTACTAAACCCAGACCGAGGAGGAAAAACAAATAAGTTACCATCTCAGTGGGAAACATCGCATAGGCTATTCTTTTCTCCTCTCCTGCACGGTGGCATTCCGCCCCAATCCTCCCCACCATTAGGCCTTTAGCACTACAACTAGAAAGCACCCCTTGCAACGGCACCCGATATAATCACTCTGCACAGCAGACTCTGCCCCTCATCAGCCATAATCTCACAGAGCCCCGTACCCAAAGAGGAAGCACACAGCCTCTGAAGAAATACTGCGGCGAGCACAGACGAGGAATTCAAAGCACTGACCGCTTACTCAGAGCCAGTCATGCGCGAGACAGAAAGCTGACGACTCTTCATGTCCACTTAGAAGGATGTCCAAGCTGCTTAGGTACACCTCAGCCACTTCTTCTCTGGCTTGGGCTCCTGGACAATTCCTTTGCGAGAATAGCTGCAAAAGCCAAGCATGAGCTATCATTATACAAAGCTCCATTGGTGCTGGAAATCTTGCCTTCATCCACGCATTGGCCCCTCTCGATGAACAGAGACAGAGTTAACACCGACAGTCACCGCTCCACGCTCGCACCCGCTGCCCTGCACGATTTTTGTCCGCTCCTACTTCTCCAGGGCTCCCGAGACCTCACTTCTGGGAATGCACACTACCCGTATCCTGTGAAGGGAGACGGCAAAAGGAGAGAAGAGGAGAGAGAGAGAGAGAGAGAGAGAGTTGGCGAACACACTAGAGAAGACAGAGAAACATGAGAGCACGGCAAGCAACTCAACACCTGGAGTCATCCTCTTGGATCCAACCTTCTGCTGCGGAGGAGACACCGTTCCTGACCAGAGAAATGAGCCACCTCTGAAAATGGGGACCTTTTCTCCCTCGTAACCACAGCTGATCAGGAACCTTTTCTTACAAACCGAACCCTAACTTAACGGGGCTTCCCTACCAGGACTCAGGTGGGGCATGAGCAGAGTCCTCACCAAACCAGACGCTTATCTCACCGAGACTGGAGGCTGCTCAGCTCCCAGATGGAGGGCTCTTGCCTGGCATCAACAATGGTCACAGGCTCGCTGCTCTCACTCACTTTCCATCGCATGAGGGCAGTAGACTCTGAGGCTTGACTTCTTTTTCCTTGGTACTAGACCCAGCAGATGGGGGGGGGGGGAACAAAAAATATTAGCATCTCCGTCTGCAGTGTCACATAGTCTCTTCATTTCACATCTGCCAGATCCCACGGCTCCGCCCTCAACCCATCTTCCATTCCTACTTTACAACTGCAACTGGAAGGCACCCATTGTCAGGGCACCCAAAATAGTCACTTTGCTCATGAGACTCTGGTCCCTTCCTCAGCCTTAATCCCAGAGTCTCGTACTCAACAAGGAAGCACACGGCCTGTGAAGAATACTGCAGTGAGTCCAGATGAGGACTTGAAAGCACTGACCTCACAGCCAGTTATGCAGAAGGCAGAAACATGAGGACTGTTTATGTCTCCTTAGAAGAATGTCGAAGCTGCTCAGGTCCACCTCTGCCATTTCTCCTGTGGCTAGGGATCCTGTGCAATTCCTATGCGAGAACAGCTGCAAAAGCCAAGCATAAGCCATCCCTGCACTAAGCTCTATTGGTGCTGGGAATCTGGCCCTCATCCTGGCCTCCCTCTCCAATCCCATCTCCATCTGCCCCATTCAATGAGCAGAGACCAAGTTCACACCAACAGTCACTGCTTGACTTTAGTGCCCACTGCCACACAGGATTTTTCTCCACTCCTACTTCTCCATGGCTCCCGAGATCTAGCCTGTGGGGATGCACACCTAGCACGCCTGCCCGCGTGTTACAAAGGGAGACAGCACAAGGAAAGGTAAAGTGAGGAGAGGAGAGATAAAGAGAATTGGCCAACACACTAGAGAAAAGAGAGAGAGACAAAGAGAAAAACGTGGGAGGAAGGCAAGGAACTCGTTTCCTGGAGTCATCCTCCTGGATCCAACCTTCTGCTGCAGAGGAAACACCATTCCTGACCAGAGAAATGAGCAGCCTCTGAAAATAGGGACCAGTTCTCCCTCTTAACCACAGCTAGTCAGGAACCTTTTCTTACAAACCCAATCCTACCTTACAGGGCTTCCCTACCTGGACTCAGGTGGGGCGTGAGCAGAGCCCTCACCAAACCAGACACTTATCTCACTGACAGCGGCGGTTGCTCGGCTCCCAGATGGACGGCTCTTGCCTGGCATCGACAATGATCACAGGCTCGCTTCTCTCACTCACCATCGCATGAGGACAGTAGATTCTGAGGTTTATCTTCTTTTTCCTTGGTACTAAACCCAGCACAAGGTGAAAAAAACAAGTAAGTTACCATCTCGGTCGGCAACGTCTCATAGGCTCTTCTTTTTGCCTCTCCCACAGAAGACTCTGGCCCCTCCCCAGCCTTAATACCACAGAGCCCCGTACCCAACGAGGAAGCACACGGCCTGTGAAGAGTGCTACAGCGAGTACAAATGAGGAACTGAAAGCACTGACCTCACAGCCAGTTCTGCAGAAGGCAGAAAGCTGAGGCCTGTTTATATCTCCTTGGAAAGATGCCCAAGCTACTCAGGTCCACTTCTGCCATATTCTCATCCAGCTAGGGCTTCTGGACAATTCCTCTGGAAGCCCAGCTGCAAAAGCCAAGCATGAGCCATCACTCCACAAAGCTCGACTGGTGCTTGAGATCTTGCCCTCAGCCCTGCCTCCCTCTTTCATCCCATCTACATGGGCCCCACTCCATGAACAGAGACCAAGTTAACACCGACAGTCACACCTCCACTCTCGCACGCACTGGGTGTCGTTTCCAGTGTTGTGTGGAGTGTATGATTTCTGTGTCGTGTCGTCTGCCGTCTTGTGTGTGTGTCGTGTGTCGGTGACGTCTGTGATTTCTGTGTCGTGTCGTCTACCATTTTGTGTGTCGTGTGACGTGTCGTGTTGTGTGTGAGACGTGTGTGTATGTGTGACGTGTCATGGGTCGTGTTCTCTGTGTGTGTGACGTGTTGTGTGCCATTTTGTGTGTGTGTGAGAGACGTTGTGTGTTGTGTGTGTGTGTGTGAGAGACGTTGTGTGTTGTGTGTGTCGGCGTGTCGTGTGTGTCGGTGTTTATTGGCATGTGTGAGACATCGTGTGTCGGCGCAGGTGAGACTTGTGTCCTGTGTGTCGGCGTGGGTGAGACGTCGTGTGTCGTGTGTGTGTGAGATGGCGTGGGTGAGACGTCATGTGTTTTGTGTGTGAGACGGCGTGTCGGCGTGTGTTGTGTAAGAGGGCGTGTGTGTGAGACGGCGTGTGTCGGCATGTATTGTGTGAGAGGGCGTGTGTGTGAGACGGCGTGTGTCGGCGTGTGTTGTGTGAGACGGCGTGTGCCAGTGTCGGCATGTGTGGGTCGGCGTGTGGGTGTGTGTGTGTGAGACATCGTGTGTCGGCGCAGGTGAGACTTGTGTCCTGTGTGTCGGCGTGGGTGAGACGTCGTGTGTCGTGTGTGTGTGAGATGGCGTGGGTGAGACGTCATGTGTTTTGTGTGTGAGACGGCGTGTGTCGGCGTGTATTGTGTGAGAGGGCGTGTGTGTGAGATGGCATGTGTCGGCGTGTATTGTGTGAGAGGGCGTGTGTGTGAGACGGCGTGTGTCGGCATGTGTTGTGTGAGACGGCATGTGCCAGTGTCGGCATGTGTGGGTCGGCGTGTGTGTGTGTGTGTGTGTGAGACGTCGTGTGTCAGTGTCGGTGTGTGTGGGGGCGTGTGTGTGAGATGTCGTGTGTCGGTGTGTGTGTGTCGGCGAATGTGTGAGACATCGTGCATCAGTGTCAGCATGTGTGAGAGGTCGTGTGTCGGTGCGTGTGTGTGTGAGACGTCGTGTGTCGGCGTGTGTGTGAGACACGTCATGTGTCGGCGTGTGTGTGTGAGGTCGTGTGTGAGACACGTCGTGTGTCGGTGTGTGTGTGTGAGACATCGTGTGGGGGCGTGTGTGTGTGAGACGTCGTGCGTCAGTGTCGGTGTGTGTGTGTGTCGGCGTGTGGGGGAGTGTGTGTGTGAGACGTCGTGCGTCAGTGTCGGTGTGTGTGTGTGTCGGCGTGTGGGGGAGTGTGTGTGTGAGACGTCGTGCGTCAGTGTCGGTGTGTGTGTGTGTCGGCGAGTGTGTGAGACGTCGTGCGTTGGTGTGTGTGTGTCGGCGAATGTGTGAGACGTCGTGCGTCAGTGTCGGCATGTGTGAGACACGTCGTGTGTCGGTGTGTGTTGTGTGAGACACGTCGTGTGTCGGTGTGTGTGTGTGTGAGGTCGTGTGTGAGACACGTCGTGTGTCGGTGTGTGTGTGTGTGAGACACGTCGTGTGTCGGTGTGTGTGTGTGTGAGGTCGTGTGTGAGACACGTCGTGTGTCGGTGTGTGTGTGTGTGAGGTCGTGTGTGAGACACGTCGTGTGTCGGTGTGTGTGTGTGTGAGACGTCGTATGTGTGTCGGCGTCTGTGAGACATCGTGTGAGACGTTGTGTGATTGTCGGCGTGCGTGCGAGACGGCGTGTGTTGTGTGTGTGCGTTGCGTGTGATTGTCGGCGTGCGTGCGAGACGGCGTGTTGTGTGTGTGCGTTGCGTGTGATTGTCGGCGTGCGTGCGAGACGGCATGTGTTGTGTGTGTGCGTTGCGTGTGTGTCGGCGTGCGTGAGAGACGGCATGTGTTGTGTGTGCGCGCTGCGTGTGTGTCGGCGTGCGTGTGAGACGGCGTGTGTTGTGTATGTGCGCATTGCGTGTGTGTGTCGGCGTGCGTGCGTTGCGTGTGTGTCGGCGTGCGTGTGAGACGGCGTGTGTTGTGTGCGCGCTGCGTGTCTGTGTTGGCGTGCGTGAGAGATGGTGTGTGTTGGCGTGTGTGAGAGATGGCGTGTTGTGTGTGTGCGTTGCGTGTGTGTGTCGGTGTGCGTGTGAGACGGCGTGTTGTGTGTGTGCGCGCTGCGTGTCTGTGTTGGCGTGCGTGAGAGACGGCGTGTGTTGTGTGCGCGCTGCATGTCTGTGTCGGTGTGCGTGAGAGACGGCGTGTGTTGTGTGCGCGCTGCGTGTCTGTGTTGGCGTGCGTGAGAGACGGCGTGTGTTGTGTGCGCGCTGCGTGTCTGTGTTGGCGTGCGTGAGAGACGGCGTGTGTTGTGTGCGCGCTGTGTGTCTGTGTTGGCGTGCGTGAGAGACGGTGTGTGTCGGCGTGCATGAGAGATGGTGTGTGTCGGCGTGTGTGTGAGACGGCGTGTTGTGTGCGTGCGTGCTGCGTGCGTGTGTCGGCGTGCGTGTGAGACGGCGTGTTGTGTGTGTGCGCGCTGCGTGCGTGTGTCGGCGTGCGTGTGAGACGGCGTGTTGTGTGTGTGCGCGCTGCGTGTCTGTGTCGATGTGCGTGAGAGACGGCGTGTGTTGTGTGCGCGCTGCGTGTCTGTGTTGGCGTGCGTGAGAGACGGCGTGTGTTGTGTGCGCGCTGCGTGTCTGTGTTGGCGTGCGTGAGAGACGGTGTGTGTCGGCGTGCATGAGAGATGGTGTGTGTCGGCGTGTGTGTGAGACGGCGTGTTGTGTGCGTGCGTGCTGCGTGTGTGTGTCGGCATGCGTGAGACAGCGCGCGTTGCATGTGTGTGTGTCGGCGTGCGTGAGACGGCGTGTGTTGTGTGCGCGCAATGCGTGTGTGAGACGGCGTGTGTTGTGCGCGCGCGCTGCGTGTGTGAGACGGCGTGTGTGTGAGACGGCGTGTGTTGTGCGCGCGCGCTGCGTGTGTGAGACGGCGTGTGTGTGAGACGGCGTGTGTTGTGCGCGCGCGCTGCGTGTGTGAGACGGCGTGTGTGTGAGACGGCGTGTGTTGTGCGCGCGCGCTGCGTGTGTGAGACGGCGTGTGTGTGAGACGGCGTGTGTTGTGCGCGCGCGCTGCGTGTGTGTCGGCGTGTGTGTGTCGGCGTGTGTTGTGCGCGCGCGCTGCGTGTGTGTCGGCGTGTGTGTGTCGGCGTGTGTTGTGCGCGCGCGCTGCGTGTGTGTGTCGGCGTGTGTGTGTCGGCGTGTGTTGTGCGCGCGCGCGCTGCGTGTGTGTGTCGGCGTGTGTTGTGCGCGCGCGCGCTGCGTGTGTGTGTCGGCGTGTGTTGTGCGCGCGCGCGCTGCGTGTGTGTGTCGGCGTGTGTTGTGCGCGCGCGCGCTGCGTGTGTGTGTCGGCGTGTGTTGTGCGCGCGCGCTGCGTGTGTATGTCGGCGTGTGTTGTGCGCGCGCGCTGCGTGTGTGTGTCGGCGTGCGTGTGAGACGGCGTGTTGTGTGCGTGCGTGTTGCGTGTGCGCGCGCTGCGTGTGTGTGAGACGGCGTGTTGCGTGTGCGCGCGCTGCGTGTGTGTGAGATGGCGTGTGTTGCGTGCGCGCGCTGCGTGTGTGCGCGCTGCGTGTGTGTGTCGGCGTGTGTTGTGTGCGCGTGCTGCGTGTGTGTGTCGGCGTGTGTTGTGTGCGCGTGCTGCATGTGTGCGCGCTGCGTGTGTGTGTCGGCGTGTGTTGTGTGCGCGCGCTGTGTGTGTGCGCTGGCGTGTGTTGCGTGTGCGCGCTGCGTGTGTGTGTCGGCGTGTGTGTGAGACGGCGTGTGTTGCGTGTGCGCGTTCCGTGTGTGTGTCGGCGTGTGTGTGAGACGGCGTGTGTTGTGTGCGCGCGCGTTCCGTGTGTGTGTCGGCGTGCGTGCGTTGCGTGTGTGTCGGCGTGCGTGAGAGACGGCGTGTGTTGTGTGCGTGCGTTGCGTGTGTGTCGACGTGTGTGTGAGACGGCGTGTGTTGTGTGCGTGCGTTGCGTGTGTGTCGGCGTGTGTGTGAGACGGCGTGTGTTGTGTGCGTGCGTTGCGTGTGTGTCGGCGTGTGTGAGAGACGGCGTGTGTTGTGTGCGTGCGTTGCGTGTGTGTCGGCGTGTGTGTGAGACGGCGTGTTGTGTGCGTGCGTTGCGTGTGTGTGTCGGCGTGTGTGTGAGACGGCGTGTTGTGTGCGTGCGTTGCGTGTGTGTGTCGGCGTGTGTGTGAGGCGGCGTGTTGTGTGCGTGCGTTGCGTGTGTGTGTCGGCGTGTGTGTGAGGCGGCGTTTGTGAGACATTGTGTGTCGGCGTGTTTGTGTGTGTCGGCGTTTGTGAGACGGCGTGTTGGCATTTGTGTGTGTGTCGGCGGGTGTGTGAGACGGCGTGTTGGCATGTGTGTGTGCGCGTTGTCCGTGTGTGTCGGCGTGTGTGAGAGACGGCGTGTGTTTTGTGTGTGCACGTTGTCCGTGTGTGTCGGCGTGTGTGAGAGACGGCGTCTGTTGTGTGTGTGCGTGTTGTCCGTGTGTGTCGGCGTGTGTGTGAGACGGCGTCTGTTGTGTGTGTGCGTGTTGTGCGTGTGTGTCGGCGTGTGTGTGAGACGGCGTCTGTTGTGTGTGTGCGTGTTGTGCGTGTGTGTCGGCGTGTGTGTGAGACGGCGTCTGTTGTGTGTGTGCGTGTTGTGCGTGTGTGTCGGCGTGTGTGTGAGACGGCGTCTGTTGTGTGTGTGCGTGTTGTGCGTGTGTGTCGGCGTGTGTGTGAGACGGCGTCTGTTGTGTGTGTGCGTGTTGTGCGTGTGTGTCGGCGTGTGTGTGAGACGGCGTCTGTTGTGTGTGTGCGTTGTCTGTGTGTGTCGGCGTGTGTGAGACAGCGTGTGAGAGACGTCGTGTGTCGGCGTGTGTGTCGGCGTCTGTGAGACACGTGTGTTGTGTGTGTGCGTTCTGTGTGTGTGTCGGCATTTGTGTGACACGTGTGTTGTGTGTGTGCGTTCTGTGTGTGTGTCGGCATTTGTGTGAGACGTCATGTGTTGTGTGTTTGTGCGTGTCGGCGTGCGTGTGAGACGGCGTGTCGGCGTGCGCTGTGTGCGTGTCGGCGTGCGCTGTGTGCGTGTCGGCGTGCATGTGAGACGGCGTGACGGCGTGTGCTGTGTGTGTCGGCGTGTGCTCTGTGTGTGTCGTCGTGACGGCGTGTGCTGTGTGTGTGTGTCGTCATGTACTGTGTGTGAGACGGCGTGTGCTGTGTGTGTGTGTCGTCATGTGCTGTGTGTGAGACGGCGTGTGCTGTGTGTGTGTGTCGTCATGTGCTGTGTGTGAGACGGCGTGTGCTGTGTGTGTGTCGTCATGTGCTGTGTGTGAGACGGCGTGTGCTCTGTGGGTGACGGCGTGTGCTGTGCGTGTGTCGGCGTGACGGCGTGTGCTGTGCGTGTGTCGGCGTGTGTGTGTGTCGGTGTGACGGCGTGTGCTGTGCGTGTGTCGGCGTGTGTTGTGTGTGAGACGTCGTGTCTTTTCCGAGACGTCGTGTCTTGTGCGTGTCTCGGCATGCGTGCGAGACATCGTGTGCGAGACGTCGTGTCTTGTGCGTGTCTCGGTGTGTGTGTGAGACGGCGTGCGTTCTGTGTGTGCGTGTCTCGGCGTGTGTGCGAGACGGCGTGCGTTCTGTGTGTGCGTGTCTCGGCGTGTGTGCGAGACGGTGTGCGTTCTGTGTGTGCGTGTCTCGGCGTGTGTGCGAGACGGCGTGCGTTCTGTGTGTGCGTGTCTCGGCGTGTGTGCGAGATGGCGTGTGTCGGCGTGTGTGAGACGTCGTGTGTCGTGCGAGACAGCCTGTGTCGGCGCGTGTTGGCGTGTGCGAGACGGCCTCTGTCGGCGCGTGCGAGACAGCCTGTGCGAGACGGCCTGTGTCGGCGCGTGCGAGACGGCCTGTGTCGGCATGTGTCGGCGTGTGCCGTGGGTGTCGGCGTGTGCGAGACGTCGTGTGTCGTGGGTGTCGGTGGGTGTCAGCGTGTGCAAGACGTCGTGTGTCGTGGGTGTCGGCGTGTGTCGTGTGCGTTTGCACGTGCGAGACGTCGTGTGTCGTGTGCGAGACATCGTGTGCGTCAGCGTGTGCAAGACACACAACACACGCCGTCTCTCACGCACGCATGTGGGTAATGCACCAACAATTTCCCTCAAGGAGCAACAGTGCCACTGAGTGGCCAATTCAGGTAATGCACAAAGCATTTCCTCATGGAGCAACAGTGACACTGGGTGGCCACTCTAGTTAATGCACCACCACTTTCCCTCACGGAGCAACAGTGACACTGGGTGGCCAGGCTGGGTAATGCATCAACAATTTCCCTCACGGAGCAACAGTGACACTGGGTGGCCACTGTAGGTAATGCATGAACAATTTCCCTCACGGAGCAACAGTGACACTGGGTGGCCAGTCAGGGTAATGCACCAACAATTTCCCTCACGGAGCAACAGTGACACTGGGTGGCCACTCTAGGTAATCCACCAACAGTTTCCCTTTTGGAGCAACACTGACACCGGGTGGCCACTCTAGGTAATGCACCAACAATTTCAATCATGGAGCAACAGTGACACTGGGTGGCCAGTCAGGGTAATGCACAAAGCATTCCCCTCACGGAGCAACAGTGGCACTCGGTGGCCACTCAGGGTAATGCACAAACAATTTCCCTCACGGAGCAACAGTGGCACTGGGTGGACATTCTAGGTAATGCACCAACTATTTCCCTCACGGAGCAACAGTGACACTGGGTGGCCAGTCAGGGTAATGCAGAAAGCATTTCCCTCACGGAGCGATGGTGACACTCCGTGGCCAATTCAGGTAGTGCACAAATCATTTCCCTCATGGACCAACAGTGACAGTGGGTGGCCAATTCAGGTCGTGCTCAAATCATTTTCCTCCTGGACCAACAGTGACACCGGGCAGCCCCTTGGAGTAATACACAAAGCATTTCCTCATGGAGCACCAGTTGCACAAACTGGGTTTAAGAATAAATAATAATAAACAAAAAAGTTTCACTATAAAAGTTAGATTTTCAGTGACTGTAAGGGATAGCAAACAGAAGAAGGCAGATTACTAAGCAAATACAAATACCCACACATACTAAGCCTAAGATCTTAAAGAGACTCGATTCAAGAAGTAATTTCTCATCCTAAATGTCTTTTGGTAACTTGAAGAGTTTCTCTAGCTTAGACTTCCCATTGTTTCTCTTTACAGACTAGACTCCTGTCTTAGTCTGGACTTCCCCCTTCTCAGTTCCTTTGTCTCTTCAGGTACTTTCAGCAGCCTTTCTACTGCCCTGCATGATTTTTGTCCGCTCCGACTTCTCCATGGCTCCCGAGACCTCACCTGGGGGAATGCACACCTACCCGTGTCCTACAAAGGGAGACGGCACCAGGAGAGCAGAGGAGAGAGAGACTGAGAAAGTTGGCCAACACACAAGAGAAAAGAGAAAAACATGGGAGGAAGGCAAGCAACTCACCAGCTGGAGTCCTCCTCCTAGATGCAACCTTCTCCTGCGAAGGAGACACCGTTCCTGGCCAGAGAAATGAGCAGCCCCTGAAAATGGGGACCTTGTCTCTCTCGTAACCACAGCTGGTCAGGAACCATTTCTTATAAACCCAGCCCCAGCTAATGGGGAGTCCCTACCTGGAGCCAGGCGGGCCGTGAGGAAAGCCTTAACCAAACCAGACACTTATCTCACTGACATTAGCGACTGCTCCACTGTCAACTGGAGGACTCCTGGCTTGCATCAACAGTGCTCGCAGGCTCTCTACTCTCGCTCGCTTTCCATCCGATGAGGGGAGTAAACTGTTTGTACTGTGGAAGTATAACATTGTATAAGTATAACGTTGTATAAGGGGACATGCTGGATACATTGTATATGAGAGGGCATGCCAAAACATGTTACAAAGTATCTGAGGGAGCACACGTAGGGACAGTTAGCTTTTGAATGGAGAAGCAATTAAGATAGAGCCAGCACGTCTAAGAAGCAGGCATCAGAATGGAAGGTGTGAAGGGCAATTAGTTAAGTTAACTGGAAGCTGTTAAAGGAGATTGTTAAGGGTGGCAGGTAATTGAAGATACGTGACTGGTCTCAGGGATCTCGAAGGGTGGTGACTAAAATCTTTTTCTTCTTTTGTCTGTAACTTCTCTGTAACTTGTTCTCCAAAAAACTGTATAAATTAAGAGACACAAGCCCCACTCGGGGGGCTCACTTCTAAATGTATTAGCAGAGCAGCTTTGCTAATAAAACAGAGTGGTCTGATAAATTGTGAGTCTGAGTCAAACTTTGACACCACACATTTATCTTCAAGGCCAGTCAGGGTAATGCACTGGTGGTGTTCCCAGGAGCAACAGTGACACCCGGTGGGTGGGCAATCAGGATAATGCACGGACTGCTTCTGCCCTGGAGCAACAGCGACACCCAGTGGCAACTCAGACTGTTTACTCCGAAGCAGCAGTGACACCGATGGCTAGTCAGGGGTAATGCATGTACTGTCTCTTCTATGGAGCAGTGGTGACACCCAGTGGCCAGTCAAAGTAACGCACAGAGTGTTTCTCAGAAAAACCAGTAACACCCCGTGGCCAGCAGTGGGCAGCGCCAGCCTCTTCTGGTTGTTGGGGAGGGGTGGGGACAGAAAATTGTGACAGCTGCAACCCGCCTTGCCGTGCCCTGCCCCTCCCTGTGGCTCTATCCCCTGCTCCTCCTCAGTGAAGTGCCAGCCCCGCCTCCTCTCCTCCAAGGCCCTGGCCCATGGCAATGTCAGAGGCCAGAAGCCAGAGTCGCGTAGGGTGAAGCAGTTGCTGCACTAGCTAATGTCATCTTGTAGGCAGCCACAGTACTTCCCCATCTTGTCCTCCTGCTGCTTTGGGCACCGGGGCTGCGGCTGCTCCTCAGTTCCCTACTGCCCTTTGACTGCTCACAGCCTATAAGAGCGTCCCTGGTGTGGGGTCCTGCTACGGGGCCAGCATAGCCCTCAGGGAGCAGCACCCAGGAGCAGGACCCACGGCCAGAGCACAGCAGTCCGGGATGCTGTACTGAGCTGTGGACCCTCCACCTGCCCTGGGTGGTGCACCCTTGTGAGCGGACACACAGGCCAAAGGCTACTCTCGGTCCCCCCAGCTCATGTCCTCTGAAGCAAGCCAGAGTCGGTAGGGAGGAGGACTAGAGTGGCGTCACCAGGGAAGCTCACTCAGTGATGTAGAAGGAAGAGAGTTAAGGACTGAGCATCTCTGGTTACAGGCAAGTTGCTCTCCACATAGTTACCATACTTCAAGAAGACTCCATAGCACCGGGCAAGTTCTTGAGAGGGGACCAATGACTCCCCCTAAGCTTATCGTGCCTCACATAGATGCAAAGGCCTTTTCTCAAAGAGCCACTCCATGCTAAGAAGAGTCTTTGCAGCCCTCCCTCATTACTGAGCAAATTTCTATTTGCTCTTACTCCACAGATCACTGTCTGGTTTCCATCCCCCAGGATGGCCTCAGGGTGAGTGCTCCTTTTGGTCTCTGCCACAGGCTGGCCATTCTCTCATCTACCCAAAGTCAACAGGAACTGAAAAGAGAAAGAGAACACTTATAAGCTAGGCCACCACTGCTGCGTGCACACAGACAGATGTACTAGCTGGCTGCTGCTCATTGAAGCCCCCTTCTCTATTCTTCTCCAGCCTATCCAGGGCCTAAAATGCTCATTACTCATAAGGAACTGCAGCCCTCCAGATCTCTGCACACCCTCAGCCAATGACACCCATGCCTGCCCAGGATGGTTCTCTGAAGAAAGGAACGGTTGAATAGGGAACTGGAGAACAATGTGGTCTCCAGTGACTCACACCAGATGACATGGAAGGACAGAGCAGAAACTACAAAGCATCTCTACTTGCTCGCAGGTCACCCTCCTTCACATTTAGTTAGGGGGAGGAAGGGGACACTCCCAGACAATTACCAGCCTGTCAGGGTGTGACGAAGCGGAACTGTTCCTTAATGTTTCCTCTGAATATTGTGGGGGTGCCTCAGTTTCCCCTATGCAGCTCTTAAGTATCTAGGTGGTGGGATAAGGGTGTGTGATCGTTGCAGAGTCCTAGAGGACAGGTGTGTGCAGGGGTCTGGACACAGAGAATGGCCCACACCCTGTTTCCTGGCAACTGATGGCCTGGGCCCTTCCCCCCTGCAAAGTGAGAGCTAAAGGGTTGGAGAACAAAGCAATCAGGTGACTTCCTGGCCTGGGAAAGGGACAAAGCCCAGAGGAGGAGGAGCGGGAGAGAGTCACTTTGAGGCTGGCTGGGGACATGGAGTGAAGTGCAGACATGGCTGTCTGGCTCACTGCCCCCCAAAATGGACCCAGCTGAGGGGTCCTGGTCTCTGCATCTACAAGCTCTGTTTTAGACCATGTTCCTGTCATCTAATAAACCTTCTGTTTTACTGGCTGGCTGAGAGTCACGTCTGACTGCAAAGTTGGGGTGCAGGACCTTCTGGCTTCCCCAGGAGCCCGCCTAGGCGGACTCGCTGTGGGAAGTGCACGGAGGAGCAGAGGATGCTGAATGCTCCGAGGTCAGACCCAGGAAGGTGGAAGTTGTGTGAGCTGTGTGTCCTGAAGACAGTCTGCTCACAGAAAGGAGACTTCCCCAGAGTCCTGACTGGCTTCGTAGGGAGCAGTTTCAGAGCATCGCCCGGGGACTCTGTGACAACTGGTGGTAGCGGTGGGATATACTGCACCCTGTGGGTGGCGCTTCCTGCAGTAAATGACTGGAGAGCAGTAAAACGAAGGGGGATTGATGAGGACCAGGTGTGCTGAAGGCTCAGAGAGGAGCTGTTTCGGGGGGCGATTAACCCCTGGGAGTGTGTGACCAGCAAGAAGGACTGGGCAGTAATGGGGTCCTCCTGGGGACTGCGGTGAGCAGTCTCCGGGCGGATGAGCCTGCGTCTTGGTCCTGGGAGAGAGAGAAGGACTTTTGCAATAACAGGGTTCCCCTGGGGATTACAGTGAGCAGTCCCAGGGGCGCAGGAGTCCTCAGCTCTCCACTGGCAAAGAGGTGGTGACCTCGAGAAGGGCTGGCACACTAGGGGGTCCCTGGAAACCGTGGGGAGCTGAAAGCACACAGGCTTGTGAGTCCACAACAACTTGGGAACAGCGGAGAGACAGCGTGTCACTGTCTCCTTAAGAAGGACATTCTAACCCTGCGCAAAAAGAGAGGGTTGAGCATTGGAAAGTTCACCAAAGCACAGTTAATCGTGCAGCAAGCGGGCGCGACCTGCGAACGCCCACGGGCCCTGCGGCTTTTCGCCAAGCAGGACGGCAGCGCCCGCTGCTGTGGTCTCCGCTCCTCCGCCCAGGCAGCCGGAATCAGCGCCGCTCGGTCTGGAGCTACTTCTCGCGGTCGCCCGCTGATCTCCGACGGCACAAGGCCATAATGTCTCCGCCCAACATTGCTTTCAGAAACCGTCACCTGGTGACAGCCCAATGGGAGATTAGCTCTGTCAGAAAAAGAAAAGGAGTACTTGTGGCACCTTAGAGACTAACCAGTTTATTTGAGCATGAGCTTTCGTGAGCTACAGCTCACTTCATCGGATGCATAGCATATCGTGGAAACTGCAGAAGACATTATATACACACAGAGACCATGAAACAAAACTTCCTCCCACCCCACTCCCCCGCTGGCAACAGCTTATCTAAAGTGATCATCAAGTAGAGCCATTTCCAGCACAAATCCAGGTTTTCTCACCCTTCCCCCCCCCCACACACACATACAAACTCACTCTCCTGCTGGCAACAGCCCATCCCCCTTTGAAACCCCTCTTTATAATGCGCATTTATAAACTGTTATTCTTATAAATAGTTATTCTATTCAGCACAATTCTTTTCTCAGCCATTTAAAGAAATCATAATCTAACGCATACCTAGCTAGATTACTTACTAAAAGTTCTAAGGCTTCATTCCTGGTCTATCCCCGGCAAAGACAAAATATAGACAGACAGACATACCCTTTGTTTCTCTCCCTCCTCCCAGCTTTTGAAAGTATCTTGTCTCCTCATTGGTCATTTTGGTCAGGTGCCAGCGAGGTTACCTTTAGCTTCTTAACCCTTTACAGGTGAGAGGAGATTTCCTCTGGCCAGGAGGGATTTTAAAGGGGTTTACCCTTCTCTTTCTATTTATGACACGCCCCCCAAATCTCAGCTAGGGTGAAACACTGGCTGGGATTTCTTCCTGGAGCTCTAGGAAAACAGAGTTAATAAGACACATGCATCTCTAAATATGCTACCAAGTACATAAAGACTAACAATATTTTCCACATCTCAAGGACGATTTTAACCAGTTGAGTCTGGGAAACTTTCACGTGAGAGTGCATCAGCCACTTTGTTAGAAGCTCCTGAGATGTGTTGGATGTCGAAATCAAAATCTTGGAGAGCTAAACTCCACCGAAGAAGTTTTTTGTTATTTTCTTTGACGGTGTGAAGCCATTATAAAGCTGGTTAGTCTCTAAGGTGCCATGCGCATTATAAAGAGGGGTTTCAAAGGGGGATGGGCTGTTGCCAGCAGGAGAGTGAGTTTGTATGTGTGTGGGGGGGGAAGGGTGAGAAAACCTGGATTTGTGCTGGAAATGGCTCTACTTGATGATCACTTTAGATAAGCTGTTGCCAGCGGGGGAGTGGGGTGGGAGGAAGTTTTGTTTCATGGTCTCTGTGTGTATATAATGTCTTCTGCAGTTTCCACGATATGCTATGCATCCGATGAAGTGAGCTGTAGCTCACGAAAGCTCATGCTCAAATAAACTGGTTAGTCTCTAAGGTGCCACAAGTACTCCTTTTCTTTTTACGAATACAGACTAACACGGCTGTTACTCTGAAACCTGTCAGAAAACACCACTTAGTGAGGGCCCTATGGGAGATCATCTTTCAGGAAAACGTCACCTCACTAGGCCCAATGGGAGACCAGCTGCCAGAAAACGCCGGGCAGGCCGTCAGCGCGCCTCTTCTCAAAAATCGCGAGACAGCGAGCGCCCCGCCCCCGTCCCGTAGCTGCTCTTTCCGCGCTCTCCAGCAGACACTAACCGCTTTCCCCACCCGCGCGCTTCTGCTCTAGGGCCACCGCCACGACAGCGCACATAAGACGCAGGCAATTACACCCCTCACCTGACTCCATCGGCGGCGCATTAAAGAGAAAAAAGAAAAGCGACGCAGCCGCTAAACCCCGTAGAAACACAACTTTAAAATACCGCCCGGCTCTCGCCGGCTCGTCTCTCTGAAGCGCCTGGAGCGCTCAGCGCGCCTTCCCCATGTCGGGCAACGGGCCTGCCCGTCAGGGTGACCACACTCCCAGCCGGGGCGGGCTCTGCCCAGGCGGGCTTCCAATACATTACATTAAAAAATATGGGTCCCAACCGCAAAACTTACTCAGATTTTACCCCAGTGTCCCCAAACTGCCGGCTTTTAATATGCAAATAAGATCCTGCCGCGCTCAATCAACTCTCCGTGCTCTCCAGGGGGAGCCCGCCGCCAGAGACCCACGTTAATATTTAAATTAGCTAGTACCTCGCTCCGTCAGTTCTCTCAGCTCTCCAGCTCCGAGCTCGCTCCCTCACCTTTCTCGCCTCAGCTTCAGGCCCCAGGTTCACAAATGCATAACCCGGCTGGGATTCTAGCAGAAGAATATCACTTACTCACTTGGTTAGCCGTTGAGGAATGCGGTGCTGCTCTGAGGGGACCTACTTGCATACTTGGGATATTATTGCAAAGATACAATTAGAATTTCTGTTAGACCATTTTAAAGGCAATTTATATTTGGTAAAAACCGTTTTTAGTGAAAGAAATGCTGTCGTGACAGCACGGTTACTGGGGCTACAGAATACTTTCCCTCCTGGGTGAAACAAGAAGTTAGAATTAGAAAATTACATAGTTTGTTCCAAAGTTGGTATAGGTTTAATTTAGCTTATGTGCAGGTTTGTTTAAGACTGACTGTTTTGGTTTATTGTTTTGGTAGGGTTACCATATTTGAACATTCAAAAAAGAGGACACTCCACAGGGGGCGGTATTTGCTCTTGCCCCCGGCCCCACCCCAACTCCACCCCTTCCCCACCCCCATTCCAACCCCTTCCCCAAAGTCCCCATCCCAACTCTGCCCCCACTCTGCCCCATTGGACCCCTTCCCCAAATTCCCGCCCCAGCCCTGCTTCCTCCCCGTGCTCCCCCTCGTCCCCCCTCCCTCCCAGCCATGCGAAACAGCTGTTTCATGGCACAAGGGGTGGCAGCTTGCCGGGGGGAAGCAGGCACTCTCTCAAGTGATCAACATTCACTTTCTTTCTTGAATGATCAACTCTTCTTTGGGGAAAATAATGGCAAATCCTGGACATTTTAAAATATTTAAAAATTCCTCCCAGACGGCGATTTAAGAACCAAAAAGCCAGACATGTCTGGGAAAATACGGATGTATGGTAACCCTAGTTTTGGTTTGGTTTTTTGTTTTTTTTTTAGTTAAAGTGGAGCTTTTAATTGACGTTTACGGGACTGGAATGTCTGCTATGCAATACCAGTATTGCAGTATTCAACTATTGCAGTACCAGTATTTTGTCCAGTATTCAACTATTCAATTGCTTTATAGGTGGTTTTAATAGTAGGACTTATTTATTTTATGTTATTTTATCATCCTGCTATAGCACACTTTTTTGATAATTTATAGCATTTGTTGTTTTTTTTTAAACAAAATAGCTTTTCTTAATGTTTGGGTTTTAAATTCAGCATTGTTTGCAGTTTCAAATGTTGCTTTAGATTTTTGGTTTCTGATGGGATATTTAAGAGGATTTCGGATTTAATACTAAAATTTGGACAGATTTAGATTATTTAGATGGACTTGGAGTAAATCCTGTTTACTATTTTATTTTAATAAAGGTTATATTGCTGTAAACCCTGGCCAGGGGGGAGAGGAGATGAGCTGGCCTTTAACAAGGAGCAGAGGCCTGGCCACCATGAGGAGTGGAGCCAGGTGATGAAGGGGGCACAGCTCCCCAATTTTTTTTCTCTAGCCCACCTCACCCACCACCCATCCACCAAACGGCAAGAGGCTAATGCCACACCTGCTGGCCATTCTGCTTTACCCCGACAGGCCACTGGGTGCCACTGCTGCTCCAATGAAAACACCTTGTTGCATTACCCCAATTGGCCACTAGGTGTCACTGCTCCTCCAAGGGAACCACCTTCTGTGCATCATCCGGACTGGTCACTGGGTGTCACTGCTGGTGCAAGGGAACCACCTTCTGTGCATTACCCTGAGTGACCACAGGATGTCACTGCTGCTCCAAAGAAATGTGATCCGTGCATTACCCTGACTGACCACTGGGTGTCACTGTTGCTGCAACGGAAACACACACTGTGCATTACCCCAACTGGCCACCTAGTGTCACTGCTACTCCATGGAAAAGACCACGCTCTGTGCAGTACCTTGACTGGCCGCCGGGTGTCACTGCTCCTCCATGGGAGACACACACTTTTCATTCGCCGAACTGGATAGCGCTCTGGCCACCCAGCTCTGACGACAGTGTCACCACCAGCAGCATCGCGGAAGTCCCCACACAACTGTAGGCGCCGCCCAGAGCTGACAGAGGGTTCAGGGTGCCCCACGGCAACCCAAACAGACCCACTCTGCCCCAGGCTCCTGGGACCTGCCGCCCATGGTTGATGCTCCCCGAGGGCTCTATGAGAGCCAGGTTACCCTACCAGGGCAGCTCTTGGGGGCTGCAAGCGGTCGAAGGGTGGCAGGAAGCTGAGGGGCAGCCCCAGCCCCAGGGCGAAGAGCAGCAGCAGGAGGAGGAGACAGGGGACCACCCCAGTTGCCCATACCATGGCACCAGCCAGCACATCAGTTACCCCCCACTGTCCAGGAGGAGGGAAATGCAGGGGGTGGGGGAGGAGGCAGGGCTGGCACTTAAGAGGAGCAGGGAACAGAGCCATAGAGATGGGTGGGACCGTGTGGCAAGGGGGGGTGCAGCCCCCCCAATTTTCTGTCTAGCCTACCTCAGCCCCCCACTGCGAAGAGGATGGTGCCACCCATTGAGGGGGGAAATTTGGGTTTGAGGGTTGGGATTACAGAGTCAGGGTCTAGGGGTTGGATTAGGGTGAGGGTAAGGAGGAGTTAGGTTTAGGGTGTGGATTAGGTTTGGAAAGGGTTAGGGGTTGAGAGGGAGAGTTGGATTAGGGGGAGGGGAGGGGTTAGGGTTCTGAGAGGCAAGACTGAGGGCTAGAGGGTTGTGTTTAACATGAGGGTTAGGATTAGCTTTAGGGATTAGGTTGAGTAAGAGTTTGGTTTCAAAGGTGGGTTAGAGTTAAGGGGTTAGGGTTATGGTCAGGGTGGGGATTATGATGTAATAGGGTGATGGTTGGAGATCAGGGTTAGTTGAAGGGTTAGGATGCAGGGGCCAGGGTTGGGTTGCCTAGGGTGAAGGGAGGGGTCAGGGTTTAGGGTTGGGTTGTGGTGTCGGATAGGGATGGGGTCAAAGGTTAGGAGGAGGAGTTGGGTTAGAGTATTGGGGTTAGAGTACTGGGGAACAGGAATTAGGGTTTGGGATTAGGGTTAGCAGGTGAGGGCTCAGGGTTTGTCTTTTTTGCTCTTCTAATTGCTTGAATTGACCGTTCTGTATCATAATTTCCTGTAAATGTAGTTTAATTCCTTTTATTGACTTTTCAAAAACATTAGTTTCATTATTATTATAACATCACCTATGTTTTTATTGTGACGCAGTAAATTACAGGTTTTAATACTCAAGGTTTTTTTGTTTTTTAATGTCAGGCTATTATTTGTGATCCTATCACTTCAATGCTCCCGGATTTCCTTGGTTGCCTCAGCCCTGGTCCAGAAATAGCAATTTGTGACGGATGGTATCTGTCCTGTCACAGTTTCCTACCCCATGAAATCTCTGTATTAAATTTGGACCTCAATAAAACAAATGTTTTCTAACTTAGAAAAATGTATTCAATTAGAAAACTCATTTCATGAGTGTCCCAATTTCAAATAGATATTTCCCAGAAGTAGCACATTGTGAGAAGGCATACCCATCTGTCACAATTCGCTACTCCTAGACCCAGGGCTGGTGAATTGTGGGAGTGGCAAATTGCATCAGGGCAGCAAAAACTTGTTATGTAACCGCAACTGGTAGGAAATTGGGATAGGGAGCAGTTTGTAATAGTATGTCCTGACACTAAAGAGGAGATGCTGGGATGTCTCCCCCCACCACACATCAGGCTCTCCACATTAGGGACAGTGGCTGCCAGGCCAGCTGGGCCCTGGGTTGGGGCTCCAGCTGGGGGCTGGTCTTGGTCTCTGTGGTGAGCAGGCTACTCTGGGAGCAGGAGAGGGTGAGATCTGGGGCAGGCACTGGAGCAGGTTGTTCAGTAGCCAGGAGCCCATGTGCTTGTCCGTCCCTGAGCAGCTGAGGAGCACAGTGTGCAGCTGGTCCATGCACCTGATGTAGCCACTGCTGTAGTGCTGCTCTGTGGCCAGGCTCTGCTTGGTGGTGGCTGCAAGAGATGGATCAGTGTCAGAAACAGCTCAGCAAATGGGGGGCCAGGAGCTGTTGTGGCAATCAGCCACAAGCCAAACCCACAAACATGCCAGCCTGCAGCATCACCATCTGTCCTCCATATGCCACACACACCTCTCCATCCCTCCTCTGTATGCCAGAGATGCTCATCTATCCATCTCCATACACATCTCTGTTTCTCTCTGATTTTCCATGCAGTGCTCAACACAATTAAGCCCAGACCTGAGTGAGGCTTTTGCGTGCAGCAGTACTGGAGCTGTAGAGTGACAGTGCATCTCTTGGCATCTCTAGTCTCAGCCCCTTTTCTCTTGAGCCCGAAGCCATGACTCTGAGTTCACACCTCTGGGGCCCAGACCCCATAGCCCCGAAGACACTCAACCAGCCACTTTTGCTCTGGGATCCCATTACAGCAACAAGAATCTTCCCAAAGTCCCCATGAAGATCTGGGGGGAGTGACACCTTGAGCCTGGCAGGCAGCATGAACTCTTCTCAGCATGGCATGGACCATCCCTGGGGCAGACAGATCTATATGACCCATAGGAGACTACGGGGGGCAAGAGAGTGCATCCCACTGAGCCTGATAGGAGGTGTGGACCCTCCATCTGGGTGGCATTGTGGCAGACAGACCCTCCCCCAAGATGGATCCTCACCAGTCCATGGGAGACTACAGGGTGCCAGGGAGTCATTACCCAGGATGTTGCTCTGTTGCAGGCTCCCCATGTGCTACACTGTGATCTCCAGCACGTCCGCTTTCTCCGGCTTGGATTGCTGCAAGGAGTGGAGGGAGGCACCATTAACGAGTGATGGCAGGTACAAGGATTTGGGGACTCAAGGTGTTGGGGTGTCACAGGTGGGACAGTGCCATGTGTGTTTCCATCCATTCCCCCCCCCCCCCCCCCCCCCCCCCCCCGATTTGGGCAGTGACCCCTGGTTGCTATTTCACACTTTAAGAAAAGAGCCAGATGCCACTGTTTGTCACACGGTAATTTTATTTAACATAGAGCATTCTTCATCAGAAATTTACAACCCCCACCTTGCCAAGCACCTGCCCAAGCCGGCACAGTCTCACTGATGACAGCAAACATCCCAGAATAGGGGTGGGCAAACTTTTTGGCCCAAGGGCCACAGCTGGGTGGGGAAATTGTATGCAGGGCCATGAATGTAGGGTTAGGACTAGGGCAGGGGGTTGGGGTGCAGGAGGGAGTGCAGGGTGTGGGAGGGGGGACAGGAAGGGGCTCAGGGCAAGAGGCTGGGGCAGAGGAAGAGTGCAGGGTGTACAAGGGGGCTCAGGGCAGGGGTGCAGAGTGTGTGAGCGGGTTCAGGGCAGGGGTGCAGGGAGGAGTGCGGGAGGGGTCTGGCAGGGGGTTGGGGTGCAGGAGGGGTGAGGCAAGGGGGGTGAGGCAAGGGGCTAGGGTGCGGCGGGGGTTGGGGTGCGGCGGGGGTTGGGGTGCAGGGTGCAGCTGGGGTGCAGAGTGCAGCAGAGGGTTGGGGTGCAGGAGGGGTGAGGCAGGGGGCTAGGGTGCAGGGTGTTCGGGTGCAGGAAGGGTGCGGCAGGGGGCTCAGGGCAGGAGGGGCTTGGGGGGCAGGGTCAGGCCCAGCGCTGCTTACCTGGAGCGGCTCCAGGGTGGCAGCGGCACACACTGGGGCCAAGGCAGGTTCCCTGCCTGCCTGCCCTGGCCCCGCGCTGCTCCCAGAAGCGGCCGGCACCATGTCCCTGCGGCCCCTGGGGGATGAGGGGGACAGAGAGCTCCTGCGCTGCCCTCGCCTGCAGGCAACTCCCCCGAAGTTCCCATTGGTCGCGGTTCCCCATGGTGGGTGGTGAGGGCAGCACATGGAGCCCTCTGTCCCCCTCCTCCCCCATTGGCCACAGGGACGTAGTGCCGGCCGCTTCTGGGAGTGGCACGTGGCCCGCAGCGCCGCAGGGGTGGAAATCCCACGGGCCAGATCTGGCCCGCAGGCTGTAGTTTGCCCACCCCTGCTCTATAGAGCACTGAAGTTTCCCCCTAGCCAGGGTATTATCAGTCCCCAAATAGGCCACCCCACTCTGCCACTCCCACGGAGGCTTGTAAGGGAACCTGGGCCAGACTTCTGCACTGGGCTCCAGACCAGGGCCCCTCAACACAGCATCTCAGGTCTTCAATCTCCCAACCCCTAACTGCTCCTTCCCCAGATGGCTTCCTACACTGCCCGCTGCCTCCGACCTTCTCCCGATGGCGGCACAGCCTGACCGCTTGCGGCCTCGCAAGGGCACCGCCCCAGAAAGGGGAAGTCCCGGCCTGCTGGGCTCTGCAATGACCAATGGGAGCTAGAGGCCAGAGGACACTATGTCTCCCATGGTGCCCTAGGGCCCGCCGTGGCTGATGGGAGACATAGGCCGACAGTCATTGATTACGCGGCTTAATTCTCACAGGTCATTCTCACTTCTCTGGGTTTCTGCTGCACGTGTTTATTTAGCAAAACTTGGTCCTAGAGTCCAGTTTATAAATTGTACTTTTCTCTCACTGTAAGGAACATGCAATGTTTAAGTTAGCTTTAATTTTAAAATATTTTTAAAAGGGACACTTTTGATTGTGCAATGATAGCTTCAAAAAATATCCTCCAGGTCAGTTCTATTCATGTCAGTACATTTCTTTCAAAATCTGAAAAAGTGTGTTACGTGTTTGTGTTCTATTCAGATCTTAGCCTGAGTGAAATTGAAGCACAGGGTTCAATCCGGATTGATTTAGTAGCAATGATAAAACCATTTTTCACATAATTTGGCTGCCTCACATGCCTAAGAATGGTATTCTCCAATCTCCCTCCCCTCCTCAGAAAACCAACCCAACCCAACCACACATTCTCTCTCTCACTACATCCATGTCAGATATCCTAATCAGCTCCCCACTCTATTAACCTTTCCTGTATGCACCACTAATTACTTTGCATCCTTCCCCTACAACAGGCCCCTGGTGTGTTACTCCAATCACCTTTCCACCTGATTCTCCCTCCAAACCTAAACACATCCCCTTTGTGCGTCCTTTACTATAACCATTTGAGCATATTCCTTGAAACTACACCTCTGCACATCCAGAGTCTCCCACATGCATTCCCCCCAAAACTACACGCTTGCCTTCTCGCCATCTCTGATTGCATCCCTAACACCAACCAATACATATTCTTGTCCCAGCGGGTTACTGCAAACTCCAAACTTCTACCTGTCTGCTCACCCAAAAGCAAGTCCCTGCTGAGTACTTTTGTAAACTTCTCCCCCTTACAAGTCTCTGTCAGCACCATATTCATCCCTGCATGCTCCCCCTAAAAAAAGTCCCCCTTCAAGCCCTCCCTAACCAAGTCTCCCTCATGTACCCCTGCTGAACCTTTTTAAAGTGTCTCCACATACACATCCAAGTGCCCTCTTCCCTTCATCTGCTGTACTAGATAGCTCCCTCCTGCACCACTAATCTTCCTGAGCTCATATCCCAAAATAGGAACTGAGGGATTCCCTTAATCATTGTCCTGTGTGCTACTGTCAACTCATCTTAGCCATCTCCATTTGCAACCTTCTCCACTCTGCCACCGTACCTGCTCTTGCAAATATCTCTAGGTGTGTGTGTCTCCTTAACACTCCCTAAACTATTCTCTTTGTGCTCCCCCCATAGACAGCTCCTTAGATGCTCTAAACAATCCCCCATTCCCTTCAGTTGTTCATGAATGCTCCCACCCCAGACATCCTTCCTCTTTCCTCTCTCCATATTCCAGGGGATAACAATATTACTTTTTATACAGCACTTTTTTCCTATCTATTCATACATTAAGTAGTCAGTTAAAAGATAATGGGCCACTGGACGAGGCTCAAGAATATGTAGCATTGTTCATAGGTTTTCTAGGACCAATTTGTTGTTGCATGGTGTGCAAGCGGCTTTTGCTATATAGCCATCACTCTATAAGACATTTTTACATAAAGGTCACACAGCTGCTGGTGGCCTGCTCACGCTACAGGAGGCTAGTTTTCTATTTTTTTCACAGCAGTGAAGGGCAGATATGTGGAAAACAATCATACAAAGATTAAGAGTACCATTTATTATGTATAATAACCATAACCATGCTAGAAGTGTAGGATTCTTTACCTTAGTATTAGTGCAGGGGTTCAGGACCCCGCAGAGGGTTCTGAGGTGGTTACATAGGGGGTCACGAACTGTCAACCTCCACCCCAAACCCTGCTTTGTTTCCAGCATTTATAATGGTGTTAAATATATTTTAAAAAGTGTTTTTAATTTATAAGGGGTGGGGGTGTCGCCCTCAAAGGCTTGCTGTGTGAAAGGGGTCACCAGTAAAAAAGTTTGAGAGCCATGGTATTAGTGGAATCAAGGACACAATGTATCCTATATAGACTTGATACAGGATATGGGACACTTGATTAGAAATAAGACATGTCTCAGCATAGGCTACATCCTATATCAAGCAGAATTAAGTTTCCATACAGGGAGGTCTAATCAGTTGCATCACGTAACAGGTTAAAATGTCTACCAAAGCTGTTGCAGAGGCAGGTGGAAAGGAGGAGCCAACAGCACAAGGTATACAGCAGAGAAAGTAAAGAAGGAACAGAGCTAACTATTTCACGGAGGCAACTAATGCTGCTGGAGTGTTACATCACCCACACCACAAACTTGTATGGGTGCATTCCCCCCCACCGCTTCCTTCTCTGAAAAGTGGTATATTGCAGAAGAGATGGACCGATAGGACTAGTCTAGTCACACAGCAACTGCTGAAGGCTTCATCTCTCATTTACTATTATTCCAGTACTACAGTATATTGCAAATTCCATAAGCTGTTAAGTGTAACAATTGGAGTTGTTTGTTTTTTGATTTCTGGCTATTCACACCTTTTCAACAAACTCCAAGACATGTGAGGTGAGGACACAAGATACTGTTTATAACTCCCATTTAGTTTAATAAGTTAACAAGTTCAGGCCATTACACAGCAATGGAACTCTTCTTAAACATTTACAAAGGTGCAGAATTTCATTAGTTTAATCTTTAAATAAATCATTGTACTTGACTCTCTTAAATAGCTAAACAGTTCCTATTTTTCTTTGCATTGAAATCTGGGGTTAAAATAATCCACCCACAAAGAAGGCATCAAAGTACAAAAGAGCACAAATGTGGGGCACTAGCTCAGGCTCAGTGTGGGTGTTTGCTCCAGAACCTGTACAAGTGAGCAAAGCAAGCAGATACCTGTGAAAGGAGTCCTGGGTTGAGGGGCACTCATGTAAAGGGAGCTACAATATCACAGGGGCCACACCAGCTTTTTATTTTATTTTTAAATCAGGGTTTTCACTGAATCTCTGCTACCAAGGATAGGACACTTTCACTGTATATTTGTTATGTACAGGAAGGGAAGAAAAAAAAACAGCTGAAAGGAACAAATAAGGTCTAAGTTACAGCTGCTGTCCCATCTGGGATCAGATTGGCTTACTAGTTGCCCACAAGCCCCCAGCTCTATGGATTTGAAATCTAACCCAAAGAAAGATGTTTTCACAGGAAACAAGTCCCTAAGTAATGATTAACTCAGAGGAAATAGAAGAAAACCTCCACATATATACACACACACGAATATGCTGTATATATGTACAGGCATATTCTAAGAAGTAATTAACTTAGCTGAATAAAGAGTGAACAATTTGCAGAGGTTTGTATAAAACTTTTCACTATCCACAGCTTCACCACACTTATTTGTCCCATTCTCTGCCTGGATGTAGTCCCCCTTCCATTACCTCTACTCATCTGACTGTGAATTCAACAGATATTTGTAAGAAGCACAGTTGTCTCTCTCTCTTTTTTAAAGATACCACATTAAAAGAAATGCCTATGGGAATGGGGAGGATTGCCAGTATGGAACACCACAAAGTCTGTAAAGGGTAGTAATCAGACCTACTGATTATACCTCTCCTTTTCAATGAGTTCATATCATAGCCCCCTCCGCTACACACACACACAAAACTTGGTTCCATTAACATGCAGCTTTTTGAAATAGCCTTCGAAAGAGAGATCTCCATAACACCGCCTGTTGTATTTAAGCCTGTATGTGTGTGTCCCTTAACATTTAAAGCTGCACAGCATTCCTTATCTATGCATGCAGTTTCTATTGACATGAGATGGGATTGCCTGTAGACTGAAGACAGAAAATGGACTTTAATTTTTCATCTATAGGCTTAAAAACAGCCCTGCCAGCCGATTAGAAAAGGATATTCAAATTAAAAGCTATTTTTAAAATGTATTTCATTTGCTGTGTGTTATTACCATCACATTAGACACTGACATTCATTTGCATTGTGTATTTTTTTGCACTAGTTTCAGGCTAGACAATAACACTGCAGTTTCATTTTGTTTAGAATCACTTCCACTTTTTGGTTCTCAAATGGCCAGCAGAAAGTTGCACTATATGCACAGCAGATGTGCCAAAAGAGTGCAATTCTTCCAAAAAAGAAAAAGAAAAAAAGCAAACCCTAAACGTTACATTCAGTTTTCCTCCCACACACATCAAAACACTGATCTCTGGTAAAGAACCAGTTTTTATTTAATGTAAGTGTTTGACTCCAGTGACCCTTTAAGGAGATGCTCTGCAGCTTTAATCTAAAAAGTGCAAAATAATCTTCATCCTTGTGGATCCTGGTGGTTATACCACAATTACTGTGATAGCACCAAGATGAGCAGTCAAGTGGTTGAGGGAATAAACAATCCATTGAGGGTACTGCAGCCTCTGTGAAAGATAGTTTACACAGCAAACATTCCAAAGCAGTAAGTACAAGTACAGAAAGAAAAAGTTAGATCTTTTAAGACTTAAGGATCAGTTTTGAAAATAAAATCCTGTAGGACGTGCTTCTTAAACACATCAAATTCTAGAAGTGTTTGGATGCTAAAGACGTACATGGCCTCTGTCACCTGTAAGTATGCTAAAAGTAGATCAGTTACTTGACCTAATCCCACCTAATTGAGAGGCTGAAGCATCACCATTCCTCATATATCAAGTAACCAGAAGTACACAAAAGGCATGGGCCAAAGTCCCACAATCTAAGGCTCATGCATGGTAGCAGCTATACATGAAAAATTACTGAGTACAAATGTGAAGATGCAGAAAGGAGCAGAATGTGTCATTTAACCAAGACCATAAAACGGAGCAACCCTGCTCTAAGAATATGATCACCCAATTATCAGATACTTTAAATAAAAGTTCATAAGAAAGTAAAGACGAGACTCCTAGTTTACCCTACTAAGGAGACATCCACCATGCCCTGCAGCCATCTGCAAGGGACTGTCTGGGTGTACTGAAGTGTCTGGATTTTTACATTTGAAGAAATATATAATGAGCTACACTGGCATTTTCACAGCCAGGTACTCTCCAACAGAGACAGCCCATTCCATTTGTTGTTTAAGAAGAATTTAAGCTCAAATCAAACTTAAGAAACAGTTAAGTTGCAGCTCAGAAGTTGCTTGTTTCTGTTATTCAAAGTCATGTTCAGCTCATAGTTTATGTTCAGTCTAACCTCAAACATGGGTATTTTACTATCTTCATCCTTCCAGGGAAGCTGCTATAGCATCCCTGGAAGGATTTCACAGGTAGCTACTGGAGAAATATTGATGTTGTCTGACCTCAGAACATTAACCACTTTTAGTCTCAAACTACCTCCCAAAAGTTGAGAGAAATAAAAACAAAACTAAGAATGAGGCAGGTGGAGGATTTCCAGTCAGGAAAGCCTACAGCTTTGAGACCACAGAGGAAGGTGAGCTGTGACAGAAAAGTGGGTTATACATCTTTCTAGGAGTCCTCCAAAACTGCCAACATGCCCCAATTGAGATCTTGGCAGTCTCCATCAAGGAGCTCATGTTTCAGTGACAGACAGCAGGTGCTGTGGGCCGATAATGTGTGGGAAGGAGTGGCATAAGCATGATGGTTTCTCAGCAAGGAAGGAAAAGGGAGAAAAATAGAAAGGATGTTGAGACTGAACAGACTGTTCAGGACCAAAAGCTGGGGAAAGAGGAGGCTACTGGTCAGCCAACTGGATCAGTTGTTTTATACTGTGCACACCCTAGTCTAGCTGAGGTGAGCGGGACAATGCTAAAGAGCACCTCTAACTTAGGTGCCCCACTCATTAGCTTTCAAATCATAGCTGTGTACTCTGGATCCTACCCAGAACCTAGTGCTGCCCTGAGCCCAGAAACATGAATAGTTCCTGGCCCTAAACTCTTCACAGTTATACACTGCTAATCCCCTTCTAGTCTTTTGATGTGCCCCACGATCACTGTTCAAGGATTTTCCTATAGATGGGACTTCATCTGTAATTTTTACAAAACTTAATAATTGTCCTCCTGCAATCACCCAGGAGTAATTTTTTCCACATACAAGCTGCCCCCCCTCCCCTTTTTTAAATGAAAAGTAAATTCTGAAACTTCTAACCCCTGCCACATTCAGGGCAAAGCGTCTGCCTGTCTACTTGATTCTCTTCCATGCAATGAAGTTGAAGGCCTCTGCATTTCTTAGCATCATTTCCTCTGCCAATACAAGACAAATTGAGGACATTCATATTACTTGAAAGAAAGATACGTAGTCAGAATCAGATTTGCAGGAGGAGTCGTCGTCAGTGCCATCAGGAGCCACTAGGGAAAGATCCATTTTAACAAGTCAAATCTTTTCTGTGGCGGACTTTACCTTTATTCTTTCGGCTAAAGAATGGGGCATGTGGGCCACTAAAATAAACTTCAAGCTACATAGCAAACACTCCTCCAGCACAAATCTATCCCTCATTTTCCGAGCATCATGTTTGTCTTCAGAGTAGAGCACCCATGGACCACAACAGCTGTGCACAGTGCAAGGACCTTGCATTCTACAAGACCAAATAACATCTGCTCCTCCAGTGTCCCCAGCCATCTCTGTAGGGAAAGGAGACCATACGTACAAAAACTAGCTGCCGGTCCAGACAGCTAAATGTGGTGGACACCACATTTGGGGGAGCTACATCTATGGATCAGTTCATCTTTCTATAACACCCTGGCAATAGAGGGAGCCTCATGTCTGGCTAGCAGCTGCTGCAGTAGTGATAATAAGATGACTTTTGCAAGGACCCAGTTGTCTTGCAGAGTCTCACCTAGCGTTCCCTTCTTCTGGTAAGTCCTTTCACATAAAAGAAAAATCCCCAACATTCTCTACAAAACAGGGGGGCACTGTTCAAATAGCATAACTAGTTTATGGAATTACTCTTTCCCCTGCAGCGAACAGGTGTTACTCCTCAGTCAGACCATGAACTTTGCACCATGCAGAAGTACAGTGGAGGAGCCCTGATCTTCCATAGATTAACCCCTTTTCCCCAAAAAAGTTAATCAAGGGTTTCTTTTGTCACACAGTTAAAGATTTCAGGAACTAAAGAGTTAAGTCTTAACCCTGGAGCAGACACCTTGGAGGCCCCGTCCCCTTTCTAAGAGGTCATTTGGAGAAGTCAAAAGGTGCAAGGCAATCAGGAGGACATGGAGTCATTCCACCAGTGCCTGGAGCAGTCAGAATGACTGCTTAGCAAGCTATCAGGGCTTCTGCAAGCACAAATGGGTCATGATATCCGGAAGAGGCAGAAACAGGGTGGCTAATCAACCTAAGTTTTGAGTTCATAACTCCCTTACCTCCTCAACCAATATAAAGGACCAGGGGAGGTGAGGTATCCCCCTGAGCTGAAGGAGAAAGGAGTTGGATTGTAGTTCGCAGATACCTGGGGTGGGAAAGACACAGAGACAAAGGGGGCTTCAATGCAATCTTTCATCCCACCCTTAGTTCTCGCCCATTGATGTTGTGCTGCCGTTGGCCTTGGGTTTTGATTTAGACGTAAAGGAGAAGCGCTTGATGAGGCGCCGGGAGAAGCTGCTGGCTTTCTTCCTGGTGGCAGAGCTGGTGCTGGCATTGGACAGGTCATCATGGGACTGGCTCAGGCCTGCTTCCTTCTGCTTGTTCTTCCTCCGGAAGATGAGCTTGGTGCCGCTCCGGAGAAAGCTGACTGGAGAAAGAGACAAAATGAAGAGGAAGACAGACATAACGATGCCCTGTCTCTTTAAGGCACTCACTCACTGGGAGGGCTGGTTCAGACCTCAGACCCAACAGCTCTCTCCTGTTCTGTGTCCTCAGCCAGGCTGTCCCCTCTCCCCTTCTCTGAGGAGATAGGGTACGGGGGTGGGGGGACACCCTGACATCAGCACCACCCTCACCTCCTGCTCTGCACAGCCAGCAGGAGGGTCCCAAGAGCAGCTGCAGGAGCAATATGGTGAGGGGCACTTGAACACACATCACCAGATGTGCATGGCTGTGTTAATCAAGTGCATGGCCTCTGAATCACTCCTGGACCGCCACCCAACCGCGCAGCCTAGAGGGAACACAAGTTGTGACCCCTCATGGGGTCATGAGGTTATTCTGTGGGGGTTGCGAGCTGTCAGCCTCCACCTCCAAACCCCACTTTGCTTCCAGCATTTATAATATAGTGTTAAATATATATAAAAAAATGTTTTTAATTTATAAGTGGGGGGTCACACCCATAGGCTTGCTGTGTGAAAGGAGTCACCAACATAGGCGCTGGAGCACCCACGGGGAAAAATTGGTGGGTGCTCTGCACCCACCGGCAGCTCCCCACCTGGTCCCAGCTCACCTCTGCCTCCACTCTGCCTCCTCCCCTGAGAGTGCCGCTGGGTCCTGCTTCTCCCCCCTCCCTCCCAGCACTTGTGCCGCGAAACAGCTGTTTCGCACGGCAAGCCTAGGAGGGAGGGGGGAAGAGGAGGAGGAACGCGGCGCACTTGGGGGGGGATCCAATAGAGGCAGGGAGGGGCGGAGTTGGGGAGGGGCCGGGGCCAGGGCTTGAGCACCCACTGGCGCTCACGAAAGTTGGCGCCTATGGTCACCAATACAAAGGTTTGAGAACCACTGCTCTAGAGGCTGCTGCTCCTTTCTCTGCTGGAGACCGTCTGACTTGGGTATCACTGCATCAGTTACACTCAGTTCACATTTTCAAGTTTTTCTTAACCACCACAAGGGCTAGAAACAGCTTTCATTTAAAAATGAAATGCATCAAAATCTCATGATAGACCACAGGCCCTCGGTATGTGTCGATTGTGCTTATACCTTAATCCAGTTCCAAGGTTGTTTTCAAACCTAATTTAAAGGGGAATCAGGCCCAAGAGGACCAGCAGAGTACATGTGATTGTACTGTATTTTGACCATCCATACAATAGACTTTGAGCAGCATCTCAAGTGGGTAGAACTTGCCTTGTGTCTGCAGCCTGGGAGAGTACCACCACTTGGTTTCCAGTCTGAGCTCTGGGGATACACTAGCCCAGGGGTTCTCAACCTTTTTCTCTCTGGCCCCCTCCCAACGTGCTATAAAAACTCCACAGCCCGCCTGTGCCACAACAACGATTTTTTTGCATATAAAAGCCAGGGCCAGCATTAGAGGTAGCAAGTAGAGCAGTTGCCCAGGGCCACACACCACAGGGGGCTCCCGCAAAGCTAAGTTGCTCAGGCTTCATCTTCAGCCCAAGGTGGCAGGGTTCAGGGCCTCTGGCTTCAGCCCCATGTGGTGGGGCTTCGGCTTTCTGCCCTGGGCTCCAGAAAGTTTAACATAGGTCCTGCTTGGTGGATGCCCTGAAACCTTCTCGCGGCCCTCCAGGGGGCCCCGAACCCCTGGTTGAGAATCTCTGCACTAGCCTACCTCTGAGCAAGGGGGAGTGGGCAAGAGATCAGCTCAATGATTTAGCACGCCATTTCTTCCTTATCTTTTTCACCCTTCTGTCTCCATTTCCTTATTGGTGATCACTGAAGCTAGCTCTTTGCTAGTGACCACAATGCAATCCTGCACCTTTATCTCTCATGCTCATCGATATGGGGGCAAGAGTCTCTCCTAATAAAAAACAAACAAACAAAAAAAAAACCTAAAAACTTTTCCATGGTTCATATTTTGCTGAATTTCAGCTCATTAGTTTTACATATATGACAATGGGTCTGGGAAAGTTAGGGATGAGTTCAGGACCATTTTCTTATGTTTAAACTGGGGCTCCAGCGCAATTTTCCTGCCTCATTTGCAGACCACCAATCAATATTTAGCCTAGGCAAAAGTGTTTGATTCTTTTACCTTAACTACAGCAGAACCTCCATCCCATAATTCACACACATACACCTAACACCAGCTCCAACTCTCATCAAAGCTTGAAAAGACACTATAGCAGGGGTGGCCAACCTGAGCCTGAGAAGGAGCCAGAATTTACAAATGTACATTGCCAAAGAGCCACAGTAATGTGTCAGCAGCTTCCCCATCAGCTCCCCCACCCCAGTCCCAGCACCTCCTGCCCACCGGCAGCCCAGCCGATGAGTGCCTCCCCACACCTCCTAATCAGCTGTTTGGTGGCATGCAGGAGGCTTGGAGGAGCGAGGGCACGGCAGGCTCAGGGGAGGGGGCAGGAAGGGGTGGAGTGGGGGCAGGGCCTGTGGCAGAGCCAGGGGTTGAGCAGTGAGCACTCCCTGGCACACTGGAATGTTGGCGCCTGTAGCTCCAGCCCCAGAGTTGGTGCCTATACAAGGAGCCGCATATTAACTTCTGAAGAGCCGCATGTGGCTCCGGAGCCACAGGTTAGCCACCCCTGCGCTATAGCAAGGTCCCCCATGAGAGAGTCATTATAACTTATGAGCTATACCTGCAGAATACTTACTAGTGAGTTAGTCTTAAAAATTACACTATACTTTTCTGGTGTTTTGTAATGTATCCTGCTCACTTACTCAGTTGAGTAATTAGCAAGATCTCCTAGCTAGCAGCGTGAATTACAGTACACAGTTCACCTTGATTTGCTCACAAGAAGTGACTGCCTTAAAAAAAACCCCCCAAAACCCTTATGGAAGTAGCCACAACTACTCATTCAGAACATTTCCCTCCAGCTCCCCATTACAAAAGCAGTAACACAGAACACGAGTGAAATTGACGTGACCCACACGTCGGACGCTAGAGGAAGGATGTTGCACTGCCAAAGTGTGAGACTATCATGTCATCCCCCAGGCCCTGCTGCGCTGAACATTGCTCACTCAGCCTCACCTTTATGATCCTTTAAGCTCCTGGTCTCGAGGGCTCCTGTGGAGCCAGTTTCAGATTCCACGTCCTCCACCGAAGGTCTCTCAGAGATGTCTGATCGTGTTGTCTCATCCAGCTCCTGACTAGCTCTCTGTCCTGAGAATGATGCTTCCAGCAGCTGAGATGGCTCAGTGGAGCTCTGGGGGTGGTCGCACATGCCTGCCATTATGGAATTTCCATGCATGGTGGCTTCCATAGATGCAGCATAACCAAGAGAAAGTGCCATTTCATCTTGGGCAATTGGTACCTGAAGGGGATACAAAGGTCAAAACAGACAGAAGTTGAGAGTTAAAGTTCACAAATTACCTTCAGTCTCCATTGGGCCATCTCCTCCCCTCCTTAAAAATAAAGAGCCCAAGCCATTCTTACAAATTCTCCCATCTAGGAGGAAAATTAGCTTCTCGGGCCTGGATGGAGAGGAGAAGCTACAGAGTTCTATTTCAAAACACTAAACTGCCCCATGAGAGGAACATCAGGTGGGACTCTGAGGCTCAGGACGGATGGGCTTTGCGCATGTTCTTAAGCACTGTGAAACCCCATGTTTTGATGCTCAAGCCTTCAAGTTCTGTTTCCTCAGAGGAGCCAATGCCCCATTGTACTCTAGGAGAGCGTATGTTTGTATAGTTGCCATTATTTGGCGAGAGATATTTGAAGTGTGTGGATCTCATAACACAGCATGGTTCTCCTCCTCCTCCGTCCTCCAGCCAGGGACATCTGATGAAATCCCATTCCCCCTCTCTAAATCCCCCATGAAGATTCAACTGGACACTGCATCATCTTCACTAACTTCCTATCCTACTGCTTTGACCTATTGAACCCCCAAACACAGGTGCATTTCAGTGATGGCAATGTGCTTTGAGATCCTTTGTGGGGTGATACTATATGACTGCAGGTCATTATTCAGCACAAACAGATTCCTTTGTATAGGAGATCCCCTGCAGGACCAAGCATCATGACACCCATACCCCTATTAACAACCCTCAGTACACCACTTCAGGGGAGAGGTCCCAGATCACCAGTTACCTTGGAAACTCCTGAGATGATAAGTGTGCTGCGTTTTGTCGGGGTCTTCTTGGCAGATTTGTTATTCGTTTCAGTCAACTGCCTGATTGCTGTCTCGGCCACAGGATCCAAGCCATTGGACATGTGACTGTCCCCTGAACACAAAAAAGGAAACAACCCCGGACATGATGGCAGCACTCCTGAGCAAAGATAAGTCACCTCCAGACTGAGATGCATTACCAGTGGACCGAGTGAGTGAGAGTGAATGTGAGTGAGTGTGTGAAACAGGCCCAAGAAGAGAAGTTACCACAGCCTTTCCTGAATGACCTGCATGATGCTGGAGAAGGAAGTCTTGGAAGAGTAGACAGCTGAACTAAAAAACTTAAAAATTCAGAGTTCCAGCCACTCATGGGCATCGAAGTTCCCCTAGAACTTTTTGTAAATTATTAGGAGTTTGGTTGCTTGTGTCCTGGCACAAACTACTGACTCTGGCAATTGCACTTTGCCTCCTTAAATCCACCATGCAGTTTCAAATGGATATGAGATTCTGCTTCACTTCCTGTCCTAAACTGTCGTGAAGATTTGTTTTATACTATTAAACAGCTGGTGTGTTTTATCTCAGAGATAAGAAGGAATCCATGTGTATACAACCCGTGAAGCACTTTGGGATGAGATGCCTTACAGACATACAAGATTGATGAGACAGTGTCTGGAAGGAAATTAGGGAGTGTAGTAGAAATAGAGCCTGAGACATGAGGCCTGTATGAGGGGCTTGCTGTAAGGACTAAAGCCTGAACTAAAGTCAGGCCCTGCTGAGATTAAAAAAAAACAAAAACAAAAACAAACAGTTACCTACCTATCGTAACTTTGGATCTGCAAGATTTGTTGCTCATGTTCATTCCCAGTAGGTGTGTGCACGCCGTGTGCATGGTCATTGGAAGGTTTTTCTCCTAGCGGTGCCCGTCAGGTCAGCTGTGGTGCCCCCTGGAGTGGCACCATTATGGCAGTGAATATAAGTCCCTGATAACCCGCCACCTCTTCAGTTCTTTCTTGCTGACAAAGGGGAGGCAAGTGGATCTTGGAATGGACATGTTCTTAGAGAAAATTCTTAGGAGCCGGCAACTGTCTCGCCGAGCCTTGGCCCTGGGTAAAGGAGGACTGCGGAAGCCTTCTCCTGTTACTCCGACCCCGCCTCCTGTTATAGTCTTTCCTCGGCTGAGAGGGGCAGAGGCAGAGGCTTGAAATGCTTCCTTTGTGGGGCCGGCCTATGAAACCCCAAGGACTTTAAAGTCCCTCTAGAGCAGGGGTGGGCAAACTATGTCCCCTGGGTTGGATCTGGCCCGCCAGCCATTTTAAGCCAGTTCTCGAGCTCCCTCTGGGGAGTGGGGTCTGGGGCTTGCCCCCCTCTGGTGCTGTGGTGCTCCAGCTGGGGAGCAGAGTCAGGGGCTGTTCCACGTGGCTCCCAGAAGCACCTGCATGGCCCTGCTCTGCTGCTCCAGCTAGGAAGGAGGGTCAGGGGCCGCTCCACGCGGCTTCCAGAAGCAGCGGCATGGCCCCGCTCCAGCTCCTATGCGTAGGGGCAGCTAGGGGGCTCCGCTCTGCACGCTGCCGCCGTTCATACAGCTCCCATTGGCCGGGAACTGTGGCCAATTGGAGCTGCAGGGATGGCGCCTGCACACAGTGCAGTGCACAGCGGTTTTGCATAGGAGTCGGAGTGGGGACATCGCAGCTGCTTCTGGGAGCTGCTTGAGGTAAGCATGGCCTGGAGCCTGCACCCCCATAGCCTCTCCCCGTGGCCCAAACCCCTACCCCAGCCCTGATCCCCCTCCTGCCCTCCAAACTCCTTGATCCTAGCCCGGAGCACCCTCCTGCACCCCAAACCCCTCATCCTCAGCCCCACCCCAGAGAGACTGCACCCCCAGCCGGAGCCCTCATCCCTCCTCTCCCCTCCCCCCCCCACACCATACTCCTCCGCCCAGAGCCCCTTCCCACACCCTGAACTCCTCATTGCTGGCCCCACCCCAGAGCCCTCACTCACCCCCCACCACACCCAAACCTCAATTTGTGAGCATTCACGGCCTGCCATACAATTTCTATTTCCAGATGTGGCCCTCGGGCCAAAATGTTTGCCCACCCCTGCTCTAGAGTCCTTGAGTCTATGGAGCTTAGAGTCTGTCTGCTCAGTGAAGAAACCCACACCATCAAAGGGCAGGTCCTGTATAGTCTGTAGGACCTCCAGGGGGAGGCCCGAGACTTGTAGCCACGAGCTGCGCCGCATGACAATGGCTGTGGACATTGTACGGGTGGCCGAGTCTGCTGAATTTAATGCAGCCTGCAAGGAAGTCCTTGCCTTCCTCCAGGACCTCCCCAAAGTCAGATCGGGCGTCAGATGAAAGTAGCTCCTTAAACTTGGACAGGGAGTTCCAAGCCAGCTCCTCCTGCCCCTGCCCGTGGAGGCCTGGGGCCCCAGGCTGCTTTGCTCCCCTGGCTCCCAGGCATGGGGGTGAGGGGAAAGCGCCCCCCAAGAGTTAAAACTATAGCAGCTAAGAACCGCCTGCTCATTAGTTGTTTGAAGCTAGAGCCCCCCAGTGGAATAGACCTTATGGCCAAAGAGATCTAGCTTCTTTGCCTCTTTAGGCTTTGGAGTGGGGCCCTGGTGACCCTGCCTTTCCCTGGCGTTGGCCACATCCACGACCAGTGTGCCCAGCTGAGGGTGGGTAAAAAGGTACTTGTACCCTTTAGAGGGTACAAAGTACTTCCTCTTCACCCCTTTAGCCGTGGGAGGAATGGAAACAGGAGTGTGCAAGAGGGTCTTGGTAGTATTGTGGATAGTCTTGATCAATGGCAAGGCCACCCTGGAAGGACCTTCTGGCATCAGAATGTCTGCCATAAGGTCCATTTCTTCTGACACCTCCTCTGTTTGCAGGTCAAGATTTTGGGTTACTCTTCTGAGCAGCTCCTGATGGGCTCTATTGGCCAAAGCCGGTAAGGAGGCAGAAAAGCCCGTTACTGCCTTGTCCGGGAAGGAGGATGAAGAAGCCCTCATTGGCATGGGATCCTCCTGACCTTCCAACTCTCAGAGGTACTCCTGTGCAGGTATTTAATGCGCAGTGGCAAATGCGATTCTGGACGCAAACTTGGTGCCAAATTTGGTGCTGGGCCGGGCACTGGTCTCGGAACCCCTTGCAGGCTCCCTCACCATGGCGGCAGATGGAGGTCCCTGTCTGTCCGAGGCAACCGAAAGGGTACCTGGAGCTTGGCCCCTGGGCTTGATGATACACCCATGAGGTCCAGAATGGCCACTGAGCGGGTGCCTGCCACTGTGGTGGCCAGGGCATCATCGGAAGTTGTCGCTCCAGGCATAACGAGATGCGGCAAGACCGGTGCCAGCTGCATCTGGAAACATATGACTCCGGCTCAGAGTCTGATCTCAGGCTCCATGGCGGTGCCATGTGGGACAGTGCCGGTGATCGATGCTGAAGCAAGGATGACTGGCTCTGCTGGCGCCAGGGAGTGCTGGGTTGCCACCTCTATGAGGTCCCTGGCGGCCTCAAGTGCCTCAGGAGTGGACGGAATGTCCAACTCCCTGATTTGGCTCTCCCGTCCCAGAGAGTCCAACGGAAACAGACTCCATGGTTCCGCCTGAGTGGCCGGAGTCAATGGTACCGGCTGCCCCTGAGCAGGAGCTGAGTGTCCCAACGTGGGATGCACTCTGCAGGCACCCTCGTGCTCCCTTGCTCAGACTGTTGGCAAGGGCCCCCTTTCGGCTCTTCTCTGCTTCTTATGCGGCACTGGCAAGTGAGATCGGTGCTGAGAATTTGCCAAACTTGTCTTCGGTGCCGGAGAGCGTCGGTACCACTGGTATCTGGACCGGTCCTCTTCACAACGAAGTACTGGGATTGGATCCCAAAGCGGTCTGAGCCAGCTGGGGATGGAGAGCCGACTGCATAAGTAGAAGCTTAAGTCTGAAGTCCCTCTCCTTCTCAGTCCCTGGGGGGAAGCTCCTGAAGATCTTCCACTTGTAAGCCTGGTGGGCTTCCCCCAAGCACTTTAAGAAGGAGTTGTGAAGCTCTCCCCTGGGCATAGGCTTCTGGCAAGACCCGCAGGATCTGAAGCCTCGAGACCGAGGCATACCTCGGTCCCTGGAGGAGAGTAGGAAAATAGGGGGTGGAGGGTAACCCCCAACAGAAACTTATCTATGAACTAATTATATAGGATACAAGAACAACTGTTTGCTAGGAGAACAGCTTGCCCAAGGCAAGAGAACAAAGCAGCTCCAACAACGACACTGGCGGTAAGAAGGAACTTAAGAGGCGGCAGGTCGGCAGGGACCTATATTCACCTCCATAGGAGTGCCGCTCCATGGGGCTCCAGAGTTGTTTTGACGGCTCCCACTAGGGGAAAAACCTTCAGACTATGTGTGCGCGCCACGTGCAAACGCTACTTGTAACTGACATGAGCAATCACTTGAAGAAAACCAAGTTTGCAAGAGTCAAGCTATGAGCAGAAGTCAGGCGCTGTTACAAAACATGCCTATTTGCAAGTTCACAGAACCTGGCAGAAATAGGACTGGTATTTCAAAAAACCACAAGCACTTCTTGGCACTAAGTATTCATGTAAACATATTCTAGAAGGTTAGTGCCAGAACACCCAAATACCAAGATATGGTGGAAACACATTCCATGAAGATGGTACAGGGACACACTGGCCCTCTTAAAGGTAAGGTCAGGACGACAGCAGTGATGGACAGAGATGGTTTGATCTAACCAACATGTACAAAGTAAAGGGTGGTAACTAACCACGTCAGAAGGGTAATAGGTAACTTGTTTGTATCAGTGTATAAAGAGGGGGTCTTTGTCTGGCTGAGGAGAGGGAATTTCAAGTCCCAGTCCTGCCATTCACTGAGCTAGTCCATTGTAACGAGCATACATGCATTAGTGGTCCTGTAGAGTCTTTGGGATACTAGGACTGTGCTTCGACAACAATAAACCTGGCTGAACGTCTTTGCTACAGAACAGAGTCTGTGTCTCTTTGGGCAGTTTGATCGAGGTCTGCTGTGTCAGCTATCTGCACAGAGCTGGGACAGTATACACTGAGAGCACGCACACACGCAGCTAACAATTGACAACAAGGAGTAGAGGGTTGGGTTTTTAACTAACCCATTCTTCCCCTTAGAGTGGCTCAGGAAATTTGCTTCAATGATCATGAAGAATTCTAGGTTTGGAATGTAGAACCATATGGAACATTCTAATCCAAGAGGCTCCTCCTGCAGTGGGTGCAGTGGGGCCATGAGGATGAGCTGCATTTGGCCACTGCTGATGAGTCTCACCAACTCAATCCCCAGCTTTTCACTGTGAAGGAGGAGAGAGCGCCTTTGCTCCAGATTAAGATCTCAGTTTCCTGTGCACTTACAGCTGTTGCTGGGTGAGGCACTGCTGGGACAGCTGCTCTCTGAAAGCCTTGTCGTCGTCTTCTCTGTCACTTCCACTTTGGATGGGGACCTCGAGGGTGAATCTAGACTCAAAAAGGAAAGAGGCACAAAATTAAGAAGAGCTGGGTCTCAGCTGAGGTCACCTGCCTTTTGAGGAGGATGAAATTAACTCACCATTTCCCCATACAGACACAGAGCGGTGAACTCTTTGGGGGACTCCACTGGACCCCTTACATCCAGAAGGACTTGTTTACAAAACACACACTGAGAGGAGTGATCTCCATCAGAGATGGGGCAAATGTATTGTGTAGCAGCCCAGACACTAGACCTAGCATATCCAGATATCTCAGTGGTTTGAGCATTAGCTTGCTAAACCCATGGTTATGAGTTCAATCCTTGAGGGGGCCATTTTGGGATCTGGGGCAAAAATTGGGGATTGGTCCTGCTTTGAGCAGTGGGTTGGACTAGATGACCTCCCAAGGTCCCTTCCAACCCTGATATTCTAGGATTCCCCACCCCATCCCAGGAAATATATATATGTGTGTATATATATATATATATATATATATATATATATATATATATATATTAAAACAGTGACTCCAGGGGAGCAAACTGCAAATCTCCTCTTCACTCCGTCTGAAAAATGTGCCAAGCAAAGGGATTCTTACAATCCCACAGCAGGGTGGAAGGGGATTTGGGTCTGTCAAATAATATGTAATGCTCTGTGCTGACAAATTAACATCCCAAAACACATGCGTTCAGTATTATCCCCATTTTATTGATAAGGAAATTGAAAGAGAGAGGGGGAAGTGATTTGACCAAAGTCATATCAAAAGCCAAACACAGTCCAGGGATTAAAACCCACATCTCCAGACTGTCTCTATTAAGTGTGGTTGAAGAAGCTTATCATTTTACATTTATCTCCCCAGTGTTAGCAAAGTGCCAACAGCATCCTCCAAGGGTACAGCGAGATTCCCCAAGCGTCCCCTAGCCTCCGTTTGCCAGAAGCTGGGAATAGGCGACTGGGGATGGATCACTTGATGATTACCTGTTCTGTTCCCCACTTCCTGTGGGGCACCTGGCATTGGCTGCTGTCAGAAGACAGGATACTGGGCGAGATGGACCTTTGTTCTGACCCACTATGGCCGTTCCTACGTTCTTAAGTAGCTCATAGGAAGTGCTACGAAATAGGAAATAGCAGCGCTACCACCACCATCTCCACTCGCAGTGCCGACAGTAACCCTTCTTCCCCGCTGAAAAAGGAGCGCATTGAAGGGATTGCTCGATCTGACTGCTACAAAATTTAGCTATGTACCACAGATCTAGGCCTGACAAGATAAGAGTTAACTTCATATTGCTAAAGCAGCCACCAGCAAAGTCTTAGACACCTGCCCCGCATGAAGTCCTAATCAGTCCTTACCCAGCTTACAGTCCACCTTGGGCCTTGACTGGACGGTGGTGACAGTGGTCACAATGGTGCCATCAGGCATGATGGTACGGTCCATCTCGATTTTTTTGGTGGGCGTGATGCTGGTGCGCAGTGATGTGGCATACTGGGGATTCGGGGACAAAGGAGACTCGTGGTAGAGCACCTTAAAAGAGAACAGGATGCAAATAAGTCACAGAGAGTCTACCTCTGGTGACACCCCAGGCGAGAAAGGTTGTAAAGGCCTGACTTCCATTCAGAGCTCACGTGGTAAGAGGATTAAGCGTGTGAGCTTGCACAGAGCAGCAATCTATGACCCCAGAGCTTTAGGCTGCTCTTGGGTTACTAACTGAGAGGCACAGCCCACTATCCCTTTCCCACCCACACCGCCCTCCAGAAGTGGCATATTTTCCTTCATCCCCAGTTACACAAGCAGCTTCCAGGCCTCGTCTTTTATCTGCTAAGCCTACAGTGTCGAAATCTGAGCGTGAGCCTGGATCCCATTGCTGTGCACTGAAGGCCCTAACATACATCACTATCACTGAAGTGATAGCTGCATAAGCAGTTTCATCAGGCCAGGAAGACATATGCCCCTTGTTATATCACACTGTCCTCGAACCAGGAAGGCCAACCATCCGCCATCCATTACCATTCCTTCAGTCAGCTGTAGGGAAGCTAGAGAGTAAGGGGGAAGACAATACCATTCTTCACTCTAGAAGCTTCGTTTGCTGCCACTGTATCATTCCCAGATCCTGAATTCCAGTTCCCTGTGGAGTGGCCTGTCATCTAGATGACACTTCCCTGGCAGAACACTTCACAGCTCTTCATAGGTCATATGTTTACCTCCAGTGTAAGGGTAGCCGCAGGTGTGAGCAGCTGCCCAGCTCCTGGAATCAGGGAATAGACCATCCTCCCAGATGGTTGTTTGCTGCAGGAGTCAAGTGAAACAGCAGTATGTCCCAGAAGCACATCTGTGAGAGGAAGAACAAACTCAGCCCAGACACCCCCCAAAAGCCCCTTTTTGCCTTTGGGGACTTAACTCCATGACCCCACGAGGCAGCCTCAGAGTTGCAGTAGCTCCTTAACCACAGGAGGGTTCAGTGGGACTTTATGCTCGTACTTCACCACAAACCAATTGAGAGAGTCTCCTCGTCCTGTGAAAATAAGGTGGAGTTTTGCAAGTTCCTTCAAACTCAGGTCCTGCAACTAGTGCAACTGAACCAAAATCCAACTGCTCTCTGTAATGCTCATCTGGCATCGAGTAGCATACTCCCCTCCTCCTTTCAGCCAGATCATGCAATGGCTTGGTGGTTTCTAGGCATCAGAAGGGTGAAAAGGAAAGCCTCTGGCCCAAAATCTAGGTTTGAAGATGTCAAACCTGAGAACTATAGTGAGTGTTTTTCATTAAATCAGAAGTCCAGTCTGGGTGGGTATGTGAACATTCCCTGGGGAATTTGCAGCCCAAACACTGAGGCTTGCACTGAGACACTCGGTTTTCAATGTGTGGGTCTTGTGAACTGGCCAGCCTTTTTCCGAGGAGAAGATTTTCACTTGTAAAGATCTCAGGGGCTGTTGTAACACCAGGAATGACTCTCTTGAATCCTGTGATTTTGAGCCTTACTGGGTACTGTTTATGGCTGATCATACTCACTCTCCCCACCACTGCTCTTCTCCAGTACTCTCAGCTTCAACTCTTTACTTCGTGGCCCCAGCTCCCTGTCAAGACAGAAACAGGAGGATTGGTGCCCGGCACATGTCAAAAGACTTCCACCCAAGAACTCCTTTCCTCTGACTGACCCTATTCCTCACCCACCTCCACCTTTCCACAAGAATTTACCACACCCTTTTTTTGGTGGGTGATGATAGAAGAAGGCTCCTGCTCCAAATGTGAGGTGCACTTGCACAGCTGCAAAGAACATAAGGGGAGGTGGAGCAGCAGTGCTACAAATCAGAAGTGAAATTATTATCTGGATTGGGGTGCACTAGAAAAACTACATGGGTACTCAGGATGGGAACAGCAGGGATATGAACACTAACTTCTGCCAATACAAAGGAATTTACATCTAGGATAGTTGGCATCTGAAATATACCCATCCCTAATGTACCCCAGAGACCTGGCACACTGGCTGCAACCCTCCCTTAGCTGAAAAAGCAAACACCTGCTCCTTACAGCATGAGCTCCTCATTCCACTCCACTGCTGCTGCAGTGCTGGAAATGCTTGCTCTCGCTGGCTTTGTCCACTTCTGCTGCAGAGGACTGTCTAGCTCGGCTACACAGCATAGCTTCCCACCTCCTGGGATAGAGAACACGGCTCAGAGGAAATGGAAATGAGGATGAGAGGATCAGAGTTCTACAGAGTGAATTATTAGGATATTGCTCAGCATGCTGGCATCCCTCCAGCCCATACCCTGAAGACCATCAGAGCAAAGTGTCTTTTCATCCTCTGAAGTCAAACACACTTACACCCCCTCCCCCGAAGGTTGACTGGTTTCTCCCTTCTTACCTCCTTCCTCCTCACAGCTCAAGTTGAGCACCTGCATATGCCGGAGAAGCAACTTGGACACCGTCGGGGCCACTATATTAGATGGGGACTCTCGGGACAGTTTTTCACAGGACATCTGAGGAATAAAATAGGAGGTAGACAGATCAACGATGCCTAACTGAAACACCCCCACTAATCCCTTTCTCCAACCAACAGATTGGAGTAAAAGGACCACAGTAGGCCAGATGGGAACATTAAAAGAGAAGACATAGCTCAGTGAGAAGGAGGCTGAATAACCTCAATCAACAAAATGCAGTACTGACTGTTATGATATGCATCCCTGATTGTCCTATGGCAACTCAAGGTATCCAGCATGAATACAGCAGAGAAACCATTCATGAACTTGAGCTGGTCCCAGAGCAGCCCACAGCCTATTAATCTGTGGAGGAGCCTGCGCAGGGAAGTGACTATGAGAGCACCATTGCTTAAGACAACAGAGCAAACAGAGGAACTGACTATAGGGATCAAGTCTGCACTGCCTATGGAGGATAGGTGAAATAAGTCAGACATTCTATTAGCTTGTTAATTACCGTTTCTGGGTGGTCTCCTCTGCACTCACCTGCACATCCAGTCCCCACTCTTCCGCCCAGATTCCATTTCCTCTGTTCCTTTAACACTCTAATACAGGTGTGGGCAAACTTTTTGACCCAAGGGACACATCTGCATATGGAAATCGTATGGCGGGCCATAAATGCTCACAAAATGGGGGTTGGGGTGCAGGAGAGGGTGAGGGCTCTGGCTGGGGGTGCAGGCTTTGGGGTGGGAAGCTCGTAGAAGGAAGGTAATATGGATGGGGGGTGTTCAGCTGTTGTGACTGTACTGGATGTGCTATGTTTGTCTTTCTTCCACAGGACAGAAGCGACTTTGTCTGTACAAAGTGCAAGCTGGTCTCCATATTGGAAGAGAAGGTTCAAGGTCTGGAGCAACAGGTATTGACTCTGCGTTGCATAAGAGAAACTGAAGATTTCCTGGACAGACGTCAGGATATGCTTCTACGGGCACAAGGTTCTGAAGATTCAGAGCAGACTGCACATCGGGGACAGGAGGACGGTGAAGAAATTTGGCATCATGTGATCTCCAGAAGAAAAAGGGGAACGTCCATGTACCAGCAACGCAGATACAGGTAAGTAACCGTTTTCATGTTCTCTCCACAGGTACTAATGCGGAGTGGACCAAATGATACGTCTGAGGGAAGGGAGCAGAAGGAGACTCCGCCGATTGGAAGGCATGACATGCAGTGTCCTAGGGTTGTGGGTTCCACAACCACCGCTCCCAAGAGAAGGAGGCGGGTGGTAGTGGTCGGGGACTCTCTCCTCAGGGGGACTGAGTCATCTATCTGCCGCCCCGACCGGGAAAACCAAGAAGTCTGCTGCTTGCCAGGAGCTAAGATTCACGATGTGACGGAGAGACTGCCGAGACTCATCAAGCCCTTGGATCACTAGCCCTTCCTGCTTCTCCACGTGGGCACCAATGATACTGCCAAGAATGACCTTGAGCGGATCACTGCAGACTACGTGGCTCTGGGAAGAACGATAAAGGAGTTTGAGGCGCAAGTGGTGTTCTCGTCCACCCTCCCCGTGGAAGGAAAAGGCCTGGGTAGAGACCGTTGAATCGTGGAAGTCAACGAATGGCTACGCAGGTGGTGTCGGAGAGAAGGCTTTGGATTCTTTGACCATGGGATGGTGTTCCAAGAAGGAGGAGTGCTAGGCAGAGACGGGCTCCACCTAATGAAGAGAGGGAAGAGCATCTTCGCAAGCAGGCTGGCTAACCTAGTGAGGAGGGCTTTAAACTAGGTTCACCGGGGGAAGGAGACCAAAGCCCTGAGGTAAGTGGGGAAGTGGGATACCGGGAGGAAGCATGAGCAGGAGCGCGTGAGAGGGGAGGGCTCGTGCCTCATACTGAGAAAGAGGGGCGATCAGCGGGTTATCTCAAGTGCCTATACACAAATGCACGAAGCCTGGGAAACAAGCAGGGAGAACTGGAAGTCCTGGCAAAGTCAAGGAATTATGATGTGATTGGAATAACAGAGACTTGGTGGGATAACTCACATGACTGGAGTACTGTCATGGATGGATTTAAGCTGTTCAGGAAGGACAGAAAAGGTGGGGGAGTTGCATTGTATGTAAGAGAGCAGTATGACTGCTCAGAGCTCAAGTATGAAACTGCAGAAAAACCTGAGAGTCTCTGGATTAAGTTTAGAAGCGTGAGCAACAAGGGTGATGTCGCGGTGGGAGTCTACTACAGACCACCGGGCCAGGGGGATGAGGTGGACGAGGCTTTCTTCCGGCAACTAGCAGAAGTTACTAGATCGCACGCTCTGGTTCTCATGGGAGACTTCAATCATCCTTATATCTGCTGGGAGAGCAATACAGCGGTGCACAGACAATCCAGGAAGTTTTTGGAAAATGTAGGGGACAATTTCCTGGTACAAGTGCTGGAGGAACCAACTAGGGGCAGAGCTCTTCTTGACCTGCTGCTCACAAACCGGGAAGAATTAGTAGGGGAAGCAAAAGTGGATGGGAACCTGGGAGGCAGTGACCATGAGATGGTCGAGTTCAGGATCCTGACACAAGGAAGAAAGGAAGGCAGCAGAATACGGACCCTGGACTTCAGAAAAGCAGACTTTGACTCCCTCAGGGAACTGATGGGCAAGATCCCCTGGGAGAATAACATGAGGGGGAAAGGAGTCCAGGAGAGCTGGCTGTATTTTAAAGAATCCTTATCGAGGTTACAGGGACAAACCATCCCGATGTGTAGAAAGAATAGTAAATATGGCAGGCGACCGGCTTAGCTTAACAGTGAAATCCTTGCTGATCTTAAATACAAAAAAGAAGCTTACAAGAAGTGGAAGATTGGACAAATGACCAGGGATGAGTATAAAAATATTGCTCGGGTATGCAGGAGTGAAATCAGGAAGGCCAAATCACACCTGGAGGTGCAGCTAGCAAGAGATGTTAAGAGTAACAAGAAGGGTTTCTTCAGGTATGTTAGCAACAAGAAGAAAGTCAAGGGAAGTGTGGGCCCCTTACTGAATGAGGGAGGCAACCTAGTGACAGAGGATGTGGAAAAAGCTAATGTACTCAATGCTTTTTTTGCCTCTGTCTTCACAAAAAAGGTCAGCTCCCAGACTGCTGCACTGGGCAGCACAGCACGGGGAGGAGGTGACCAGCCCTCTGTGGAGAAAGAAGTGGTTTGGGACTATTTAGAGAAACTGGAAGTGCACAAGTCCATGGGGCCGGATGCGCTGCATCCAAGAGCGCTAAAGGAGTTGGCAGATGTGATTGCAGAGCCACTGGCCGTTATCTTTGAAAACTCATGGCGATCGGGGTAGTCCCGGACGACTGGAAAAAGGCTAATGTAGTGCCCATCATTAAAAAAGGGAAGAAGGAGGATCCTGGGAACTACAGGCCAGTCAGCCTCACCTCAGTCCCTGGAAAAATCATGGAGCAGGTCCTCAAGGAATCAATTCTGAAGCACTTAGAGGAGAGGAAAGTGATCAGGAACAGTCAGCATGGATTCACCAAGGGCAAGTCATGCCTGACTAATCTAATTGCCTTCAGTGACGAGATAACTGGTTCTGTGGATGAAGGGAAAGCAGTGGACGTGTTGTTCCTTGACTTTGGCAAAGCTTTTGACATGGTCTCCCACAGTATTCTTGCCAGCAAGTTAAAGAAGTATGGGCTGGATGAATGGACTATAAGATGGATAGAAAGCTGGCTAGATCGTCGGGCTCAACGGGTAGCCATCAATGGCTCTGTGTCTAGTTGGTAGCCGGTATCAAGTGGAATGCCCCAAGGGTCGGTCCTGGGGCCGGTTTTGTTCAATATCTTCATAAATGATCTGGAGGATGGTGTGGATTTACCCTCAGCAAGTTTGCAGAGGACACTAAACTGGGAGGAGAGGTAGATACACTGGAGGGTAGGGATAGGATACAGAGGGACCTAGACAAATTGGAGGATTGGGCCAAAAGAAATCTGATGAGGTTCAACAAGGACAAGTGCAGAGTCTTGCACTTAGGACGGAAGAATCCAATGCACTGCTACAGACTAGGTAGCAGTTCTGCAGAAAAGGACCTAGGGGTTACAGTGGACGAGAAGCTGGATATGAGTCAACAGTGTGCCCTTGTTGCCAAGAAGGCCAATGGCATTTTGGGATATATAAGTAGGGGAATTGCCAGCAGCAATGGGGTTCCAAAAAGAGGATGGCTCTAGACTGTTCTCAGTGGTAGCAGATGACAGAACAAGGAGTAATGGTCTCAAGTTGCAATGGGGGAGATTTAGGTTGGATATTAGGAAAAACTTTTTCACTAGGAGGGTGGTGAAACACTGGAATGTGTTACCTAGGGAGGTGGTGGAATCTCCTTCCTTAGAAGTTTTTAAGGTCAGGCTTGACAAAGCTGTGGCTGGGATGATTTAATTGGGGATCGGTCCTGCTTTGAGCAGGGGGTTGGACTAGATGACCTCCTGAGGTCCCTTCCAACCCTGATATTCTACGATTCTATGTGGGGCCAGAAATGAGGAGTTCAGGAGAGGGCTCCGGGATGTGGTGTGGGGGGTGAGGGTTCTGGCTGCGGATGTGGGTGGGACTGGGAGATGACGGGTTTGGGGTGTAGGAGGGTGCTCCAGGCAGGGACCGAGGGGTTCAGAGGGCAGGAGGGGGATCAGGGCTGGGACAGGGGGTTGGGGCACGGGTGGTGGGGGCGGTGAGGATTCCGGCTGGGAGTGCAGGCTCTGGGGCAAGGCTGGGGACGAGAGGTTGGGGTGTAGGAGGGTGCTCTGGGCTGCAATTGAGGGCTTTGGATGGGGGGCACGGGAGGGTGGCTCAGGGGTGCAGGCTTCGGGCGATGCTTACCTCAAGCGGCTCCCGGAAATAGCGGCATGTCCCCGCTCCGGCTCCTACGCAGAGGCGCAGCCAGGCAGCTCTGCTGTGCGCTGCCCCATCCACAGGCACCGCCCCCACAGTTCCCACTGGCCATGGTTCCGGCCAACAGGAACTGTGTGGGCAGTGCATGGGGAAGGGGCAGCATGTGGAGCAGAGCCCCCTGGCTGCCCCAACACATAGGAGCTGGAGGCGGGGACATGCTGCTGCTTCCAGAAGCCATGCGGAGTGGCCCCCGACCCTGCTCCTCAGCTGGAGTGCCAGAGCAGGGCAAGCCCCAGACCCCGTTCCCCAGCAGGAGCTAATGGGCCGGATTAAAATGACTAGCAGGCCGAATGTGGCGCACAGGCCGTAGTCTGCCCACCCCTCCTCTAATAGATATCGGCCAGCCAGCCAGCGATCCTCCCCAATCCCCACTGCTTTCAAGGCATGCGGGGAAGGAAAAGAGGATTACCAGACATCAAATCAATGTTCTTATCTAGTCTGGTTTCCCCATCTCAAAGTGGCCAGCACCCACTATTCCAGAAAAAGGTAGAAAAAGCCTATAATAGACAGTTATGGATTTAACCCATAGGGGAAGTTTCTTCCTAATTCCTGGCAGTTAATAGCCATTTTATGACCTAAAAAATGAGTTAACAGCCATGTAGTTTTAATCCCAGCAGTATAATGGAGAGTATAGATAGATAACCTCCCCAAACACATCTAACGCTTTTTGATTCATGCCATGCTCTTAACCTTGGTAATCTTGTTGCAATGACTTCCACAGGCTGATTAGGCTGAAAATTAGGAGAGCCTTACCACATTACTACCAGCAGTGCATGCCTTCAGATTCACCATCATGGCAGGCTGGGTGCTGACAACTGAGTCCTCAATCAGGTCCTTTATGGTGGACAGATCCACTTTCACATCATTCTTCTTCCCAGCAAACCAAAATGAAAAAGACCCCCCCCAAAAAACCAAAACAAGCCAAGTTACTGGAACAGTTTCCTCCTTAGAAGATCATTTGCTTTCCTGATTTCTTATCAAAGCCATTAAGACGGCCCCAGTCCACCTCCCACAGGGTCATACTCAGCCCATGCCATTTGTCTATATTGCATTCCCTCTAGGGTTCCTAAAAAGGGGTAAACCAGGTGTGTCACTCACAGCTTATGTACATAGTACAGCTTATATATACACGGTGTACATGCACATACATCCATACTCTCACAGTGTTTCAAAGCAAATGGGTTAAGGCCAAGTGCCTGCAATTTCCCCAAGAGCTGCATTCACTCCAAATCATGACAATAGTCATTAGAGCTCCGCAGACTATCACAAGCGTGTGAGATGGATGAGTGACGAACCTGCTGCACTTTGGAGACAGCAGCTGGATTGCTACATTGAGTCAGAAAGAAGAAGCCGGGGGAAGCCAGATTCTCAGTACACACATACCACACAATTAAGACTTATGGGATTGGAGGGACTAAACAGGAAATGCTGTAGGGGGCACAAGTGCGCCAGTGTCCACTTCGTTAAGCGGTTAATATTGTGGGTTGTGCCTGCACTAACTTTTTTGAGGAACTCTCCTCCTGTAGCAGCTCCACCACTGGCAGCAATGCTGGGAGAACTTGTGTACACAAGCATCTCACCCTGCTCAGAGAGCGCAGCTAAAACAGCTGTAGCTGCTAGCACCTTGTCTACACTAGTGCTTCCACTGGTGGTGCTGCACCAACGCTAGTTCAAGAGTGGAAGATCCCACTCCTCACCCTTTAATCAAACAATCAAAAGATACTAATATAGACAAGGGTATAGAGAGGAAAGGCTGCCAGCTCCTTGCCTTTCCCAAGTTCAGCCCACCATGCCTGTTCTCAGCCCCAGCCCCACTTCCTTGCTCCTCCAGTTTGCTCACTTCACGAGGCTGAAGTTTCGGAACAACTGAAAGGTTCAAGTCTGGTCGGTCCTTGAATGTCCATGACACCAGCAGGCCCTCATTCTGCATCTCCTCCAAACGGATCTCCACCTGGCTCAGGTCAAAAGAGGACTATTAGGATTCAACTTGTTATTAGATGCCCTGTTCATTGATTTGGGATTAAATCACCAACAGGGCCTCATGTAACCTAGTACGGTGAAAGGGCAAAGAGAACCATCACAAACCAATCTGTGCCAAACAGTTTGTAAACAGAGGGCTTGCTTATGGTATGCCATGCTTATGGTATGCCAGCATGATATTCAGAGTCCAGAGAGGTAAGAACCATCCCAGAAAACCTCACTGACCCAAAGAAAGATCAGTAATAGCCATCCTGATTTCTCACCTCTATGTGAAGCACAGAGACTGGTGAGAGGAGAATAAGACTATAATATGTATCATTATTTCACAGATTGAACAGAAAGCCTGGAAGGTGACACGATGAAGAACAAATTGGCTATTAATACAGGACCTCTGCTGAGATCAATCAACCAACCATCGCCAGTTCTGAGCACGGACATTTACAGTAATGATAATTTTGGGGGGGAACTGGATTGAGAACCAACTGGGCCACCAAATAGCCTGGAAATGGGCAAATACAACCTGGGCTGGATTTGAATCTGTAACGTCAATGCAGAAGGCTCCACTGCTCCATTCCCCAATCCCACTGAGCAACACAGTCTCAGTGAAAATGCATTTCCAACAATGCTTTCTTCAGAGGGAGCCCAGACCTTGGAGGCTTTCAAGAAGGATCTTACAAACAACTCAGCAGGAAGCTACTGGGAGTTATTTTTCTTTTAAATTAATTTGGGATTAAAAGGGCTGTTCTCTGGGAAAAGTTTGGAGATACCCAATAAATGAAACTGTCAAAAGGGAGAAAACTTCTTATGAGTGAGGTAAGGAACCCTGGATCAACAGAGCTAAACACAGAGTTTCCCAATTATGGATTTATTTTCCCGCAGACAAGAAAAATCCTTTGTTTATAACACAGATGGGTCACAGAGCTCTTTCACATTTTGCAGTAGAACCTGACTATGTGGACTCCATGCTTCCTGTCCAGCCTGGCAAAAAACAGCATGTTAGAAAGACACAAATAGGCCATTACCATGCCTCAGAAATCCAGTCACTGGATTTTGTTATGCCTACATAGACAGGGTCTATAGCAGGGGTGGCCAACTTGTGGCTCCGGAGCCACATGCGGCTCTTCAGAAGTTAATATGCGGCTCCTTATATAGGCACTGACTCCGGGGCTGGAGCTACAGGTGCTAACTTTCCAATGTGCGGGATGGTGCTCACTGCTCAACCCCTGGGTCTGCCACAGGCCCTGCCGCCATTCCACCCTTCCTGCCCTCTCCCCTGAGGCTGCTATGTATGCCCTTGCTCCTCCCCCTCCGAGCCTCCTACACACCAAAAAACAGCTGATCAGGAGGTGTGGGAAGGGAGGGGGAGGCGCTGATCATCGGGAGGCACTGGGAGGAGCTCATGGGGGCTGCTGACATATTACTGTGGCTCTTTGGCGACGTACATTCGTAAATTCTGGCTCCTTCTCAGGCTCAGGTTGGCCACTCCTGGTCTATAGCAAGTTTTATATCATGATTCTCAGAAAGCAGCTCCCTGGACACACAGCTCAGGGAAATCCTGCTAACCCCACAGTTTTGACAGGAGGATTGTTATCATGACTCATGCCAGCTCTTCCCTCCTGCAGACTTGAAGAACGGTTAGGGGACAGGGAAAGAGGAAGTCTTTAACCCAGCAATTTAGCATTCATTACCTGGGCCTGCAGCAGAGCTAAGGTGACATGATAGGTATCCACGGAAACAGCAGCTGGAGACTGCTGAGTGACAGAGACTGGGAACTTCACAGCATCAGCTGACAGATGGCAGTGCAACACCTGGACAGAAGAGAGAGGAGAGTCTGCAGCAGCCTCCCTGAGAGAATTGGGTTGAAGGGGAAACAGACAGAAGCCAGGGGAATGCAAATACTCATGACTGGAGAGGACTGTCAAGGGGTGCTCATGGTGTGACCATAGTTACCTCAAGAATTTGCTGCTTAAATCTTTGATGTACTCTTACTGAATCGCCTCTGTTTTACAAGGTCCCCTCTGTTTTGAATTGTAAGGCTGTGATGTTGAGAGTCCAACAGCACTGATCAGAGCCAAGAATAGTGCAAGATGCAAGCACTGTGTCAATTTCCCCAGCCAGCTCAGTCAACTCCTGACCTGCACCCCCACTACTATCCCAGACTGGAGCTTGCCCCTACAGCTATTCCAATATCGAATGGCCCCCTCCTCATAGCTCTGACATCTCAACCCTGGCCTGCAGCTCCATTCCCGCATCCAGTGTCCCAGTCTTAAAGGCCAAGTATATTGTAGAATATACACTAGCACTCAGTGAAAAGATACAGAGCACAGCAAAATGGAGAACGGCAGTGCCTTACCATACTGTGGTCTGCCTGGTCTGTGCAGGTCACGTGACTTATATTCACCGCTGGTGGTTGCTGAGGACTCTCTTCAAATGTGATTTGGACTGAACTCTGGGGTGAGAGAATCTAGTTAGTCCCCAAACAAGGTCAATTTATCTAAAAGCCATTTCAAGGAATGTTAGCAATTCCAACAAGAGGCTTCCAGAAATGTTACATGGCAGTCACGTGAGAACAGTGTGAGCGCAGAGCAGCATCCATACAAGAGGACAAGTGGGTGACAGTGAGAGTAGGCATCATGCTGAGGGGCACAAGTTCACCACTGGAGGCTCAGATAGGAATCACTACCCAGCCGCGCACACAGCATAGGGAGAGGAACTCTTCCTTGCCAACGCTCCATAGCTCAAAAGCTTTGTTTATGAATAGCTCCTTATGCATTCAGCCCTAGGGTGTTACAAAAAGGTATCACTCAGGAGGTATCCATTAAACACAGATCTCAGCAGGGATGGAAATTATAGCAACCCATGATATCTGAACCCAAGCATCCACGGCTGCTGCATCCCCAAAACCAATATTTCAGAATAGAGTGTGGCAACCCAGTCGCAGCTACAAAGTTACCCCACATAGTTCTCCTTGGGGCCAGAGACACTTCAGAATCCCAAAACCCCTCACATGGCAACGTGGCTTTCAAGAAATAGCATCAACAAGAGCATCTACTCAGTTCTTTGCTTGTTACCCATGAACTCACTAAGGGCAGCAGCAAAGATTTTTTAGGGCGAGAGAGAGGGGAAAGAGAAACAAGAAACAGACAGGAGCTGCAGTCACACTAGGAGGGTTTTGGTGAATACATAAATCACATGAAAGAACACTGTGTCAAAGGCAGAGGGACTGCAGTGACAGAGATGGCAATTTTCAGAGTAACAGCCGTGTTAGTCTGTATTTGCAAAAAGAAAAGGAGTACTTGTGGCACCTTAGAGACTAACCAATTTATTTGAGCATGAGCTTTCGTGAGCTACAGCTCACTTCATCGGATGCTCACGAAAGCTCATGCTCAAATAAATTGGTTAGTCTCTAAGGTCCCACAAGTACTCCTTTTCTTTTTTAGAGATGGCAATCTCAGATCACATGGGGGGGTTGTGGCTGATGCCATTCTGCTTTAACAATTTGTTTTTGGGGCCAAATTATTTCAAGCTGGGTTTGATTCTACCTGCCCCCCGCATCAATTCCAGTTTAGTTGCTTGTCTCCAGATTTGGAAAAGTTTAAAAAAAAAAAAAAAAAGGCCCTGATAAAGCTTTAAGCTCATGAACCCAGTTCATTTAATGTAGACGATACTCCAACCACAAGGGAAAACTGTGCGAAATATGGAGTACACAAGTGGTGGTGGGGTCTGCTACTGAGATAACAAAATGGGCACCACTCCCAGAGCTTCTGCCTCCAGGTGGCAGTAGGCAAGTACCTCCCTCTCCACAGCTGCAATCTGCTTCTGGGAAGCATGCTGTCACATAAGCACAGCGGCTAGACCTGTATTTGCATTTTGCAGTATACCCTCAGGATGTCTGACATCTCACCGCATTGAGTAAATATGGCAGCCACCACATTCAAGTTCTGCTTCCCTTCTCCCCAGAGAATCAACATCCCACTATTTCAGCGCCTCAAGCTATGGCACCCCCAGCTTGTTGCTGAAGAGAGGATTCCAGACCTTAATTTCTGTCCTCTCAGGAGAAACCTGAGCATCCCTGTCCTTGCATTTGTTTTTGCCACTCAGAAAGATGCCTCACTTTGACTTCCATCCACAGCCAATCTGGGGGTGAGCTGCTCTGTTCTTTTGGAGTGATTCCCCTCTGGGCCTGCAGAGATGACTAGGGTTTAGGAGAGGACAGAGCGAAAGCAAGATGCCTAGAACTGTGCTTCTATTTCACAGCACAGCAGATAAAACACTGGGTATTACAGTGTCATGGGAGCTCACCTGCTGGGAGGCAGGTTCAGATGCTGCTCCTTATCAGAGGTCAGCATGAGGCTGGACAGGTCCCCCCATAAGGGGAATGAAAAACCTGGAGAGAGTACAAGAGCCAAACTGCAGCTTTTCCCGCAGCTTCAGAAAAAAAAAAAAAGATTCCAGCTGCAGCTACCTAATCATGATGCAACCTTCACACTCAAAAGAATCTCACTAGTTACAAAGGTACCTGAGCATAAACCAAATGCTCCCTGAGCTCCAATCTGCAGACCGTCTGCTACAACAGTCCTGGGATCTCAGGCAAAAATTCTGCCAATGTTCCTCCATCCTGACCCAGAGTCCCGCTGCTCTTTCAGTCATGGGCTCCTGGCACACTAATCTGCTGACATCTCTGTCCTAACCTGCAGCTGCCCTATAATTCCAGCTCTGAGTCCATCCAAACAAGAGCCATAGCTGTGATGCAAATGGCTGATCCGAAACATGAACAAGTGTTTAAGACAAGAAGTGAAAAAAGTAATTTTCGCTTGAGACCTAATTTTGAACCGAGGTGTCCTGAGGTGAAAAGCTGGTGCTTTAACCCTTTTGCACCATGGAGGCCTTTTTGTGTCCCCTCTTCCACGCTTTGTCTCTGTTTAGCTAATCCACCCTCCCATCAAAACACCTCTTTGACAGGGTAGTCCATCCCCTTAAAGGTAGTAGAGTCTAGAGGCATCCCACTCCTGTCCCATGGGTGTGGCCTCTTTAGATGGGGTACCCAAGCATCTAGGAAAGTCACAAAGTCAAATATGGGGAGAGAGGAAGTGGTCCTGAGAAATAGTCTGTGTTTGGGGAAAACGTGCTACTATTCTTCTAAGGAGCAGGAGTCTTGTAGAGTTAGTCTGGGAACGAGAGCTGTATATATTCTGTCTCTTCCCTCAGGGCAGACAGACATTAGCAGGAGAAGGCTGCCTCCCTGCTGACCCCTCAGAGCCGGGGACTAATTGGAGAAGCACGCCTGCTGGAGGAGAAGCTGGCTGAAATCCACAAGAGGAGCCCTGGGCCTCTGCACCAAAGGAGGGAGCAGCTTGACAGACAATCCCCAGCCCAAGAGGAAGGGCTGGAAAGACCCCTAAACCTAAAGGGAGGAGGCCAGGCACTTTTAGTTACATTTCTACAGGTATCTTACAAGATTAAAACCAGCGCTGAAGACATTGAAACGTACAGTTCCCCTGACAGATTATATCTTCTCTCTCACCCTTTGGATATAGCATCATTGCGGGAGGGATAGCTCAGTGGTTTGAGTATTGGCCTGCTAAACCGAGGGTTGTAAGCTCAATCCTTGAGAGGGCCATTTAGGGATCTGGGGCAAAAATTGGGGATTAGTCCTGCTTTGAGTAGGGGGTTGGACTAGATGACCTCCTGAGGTCCCTTCCAACCCCGATATTCTATGATATGACAGGCCATGCAACCACATCAGGAACCCACAACACAGCAACAGAATGGGTATCCACACCAGGTACTTGCATCCTTTGTGATGCAGAATCCATATCCACAGTAGGGCACTTAATGGGCTGGAACACACTGCTTTAAGGCTGTTAACCTTTATAAAATGATTTTTACCATCTCTTCTGGGGCACGGTTGGGTTAAATGTATTTTTAACATTCCTTAACTAGTAACACTTGAGATTATTAAAACAAAGAATTTTTAGTCATGCTGCTTGTTTAGGTTGTGGGTTTCTTTCAGCTTGGACAAGGCAAGCAGGAGTAGTAGTTGCTAGTGAGTTTTCCTTGCCAGTGGTTGTGCTTTACTGCACTAAAAAGTGCAATGTTTAGATTGAAAAAAAAACAGAAAATATTTATTCAACACACTTTCAGTGGAGTTATTTTTTTTAAATGTTTCTATTCAATTTAGCATTTGTGAACGTTAGACTTCACGAACCCTGAATTTGGATAGCAACTTTGACAACATCTTGTGTGGTAAAGCTGAGAGAAGCTTATGTGGTCTGAACTTTCATCATATTCCTTATTTCATAACATTGCTTTCTTATTTATTCCATTCTGCTTCTTGGCCAGGTTAAAACCTATTTCAGCAACATAAACTGTGGAAGGCAGTCAGTACTGAGTTTGGTAGCCCTATTAGGCTAACTGTTACTGTCTGGACAACAAAGTCACTTTAATCACTTCCTGTAACATTTCCTCCATGAAAAAATATGCCACATTTGTGTAGCCCTCTGATATACTGTATACATAAATAATAAGCTAAAACATATACAAAGTCTACAGTCAGCCTCATTATCCTATCAGGAGATTGTCTTTCTGAACACTGAATTTCTGTGTTTCACTTTGTATTTGAAAAATCAATGGTATATTACTGTAATTTTATATGCAAATGAGAGATTACAAGACAAGTGTTTCTTCCTGTGCTGTACAGGATTTGCTACATTCAATGTTACTGACTAACTTGCCTTCCCCCAAGTCTGTTTTGTGTATGTCAGCAAGTTAATCACCTGAGATCTACATTGAAGCAAGTGAATTAACAACAGAATTACAGGGGAAAGTTACTTGGCTTTATGCTGTGGAAGATAATTATGGAAACATGTGAGTTTAGGCCTCAAGGCTCCACTGATCAGGCTATACTTCCAGACAGCTTCGTTATGCACTATCATTTCAAATGCAATCTGCAACAACATGGGGCTTTCCCCTTGGATAAAACATTCCCTCCCTCCCCAAAAATACACACAAATTTTATATCCATTTTCTCCCCTCATTGAGGCAGCAAAGTCCTGGACGTGACAAAGATAATAAACTTGTCAATCTCCTTTTTTGGTGTGAACATGACTTCGAACTAGCCTTCAGGGACTTTTGTCTCAGACTTTTAGAAGCCTATAGCAACCTCTTAACACTCTAGAAAGGCCAGGACGTCCACGAACCTTTCCACCAGAGCAGGCAACCTCAAATACTGGACCCACTATAACTGTACTCTCTTTGGGTGCAGAATGGAAGTCATCACCTTGCAGGCACTGTGGGATGCTACATTTGTTTCCATGAGGAATCAGTTAGGAATATTCTTTTTTAGGAAATTCAATACTAAAACCTACGATAATGCAATATTAAGGCTTAGAGATTAAAGTGAACATTGGCCAGGAAATTCAGAAGTTAAGATTACTGTGGAAGCCTTTTAGTGGCAATGTCAGATAGTTTTACATTACTTAGAGTTGTGCGCTAGAAAATAGTTTTACAAAACTTACTGTTAAACAGAAATCTCAGTATCTTTTAGAACAAAAATAGTTCATATTTAAAGTATTCTTAAAATACTTGCAGTGCTTACAACCGCAGCATAGTATTAGGCTAGTGCATGAAAGCCAGAAAATAAAATTATCTAGTCTATTATCATTGATCCAAATGAGCAAAAGGTAGAACCTAAAAACAGAAATGTTAAGGATAAAAAGTCTCATTTTAAAGTATGCTCAGGTTTAGTAACTATGGGCATTAGTGGGAAAGTAACTATTGTATATTATATTAGTCTGACATATCCCACTACATTTAACAGATTACATATGATAGCACAAAAAAATTCATTTATGCAAGTGGTCAGATGTCCCACAAGGAAGAGACTTGGCACAATGTGGGGATTTTCTGAAAGGTCTTTTCCATCTCTAACTTCCATTACCGTGATTGTGAAAACTTTACTTTCCATTTCTGGTTTCAGTGCACTTAAATTCTCATTATTAACACTGCATGACTAAGGACAAGCCAAGACCCCAGCTCCCAATGTCCCACTCTACTCGGGCTACAGACGGGTCCCCCCCTTTATCCATTCAAAGATTATTTGGACAGGAGTCAGGGAAATCCACAGCAATTTCTGTTTTCCAGAGCACTTTAAGGTTAATCTGAGGAGGGATGAAAGCCCCTCCCTTTCATGCCACTTTATAGGCAACCCCGATTTTGTTCTTTGGAGGCCAATTTCACACAAGCTGGGGGAGGCAGAGAATGGGGTTAACAGCAGCTATTCAAATGACATTTATGTGAGGTGTACGAACACCCGACCCCCTTACACGCTGACCCCATAATCCAGTTGGAGTTACTGCCCCATGCCCGGCTCCGGCCCAGCACCTCCTCCCTGCCTCTTACCCCGTGCCTGCAGGCCTGCTCGTTGAGGGCTCGCACCCAAGCTCGCTGCCAGTTCTCCCGGAAGGATCTGAAGGCGAAGAGCGAAGCAAGGAGCCCTCTGGCCCCCGCTACCGCCTCCTCGGGAGCTCCGTCCGGGGCCACCCGCAGTCTCAGTAAGGACTTCCAGATGCCTGCTTCCCTTAGAGCTCCTCCCGAGGTCTCCGGCTTTCCCCGGCCGCTCCACACGCCCCGGGAATACTGCAACAGCCAGGCCGAGACGGTGAGCAGGGAGGCGGCGAAGAGCAGCACCAGAGCCGCCCAGCCCAGCTCCAGCTCCAGCTCCATGGTGCTCTCTGCTCAGCAACTTCGGGGAGGCTAGTAAGGGTTTCACGGGGGTCCGGGGGGCATGATTGGGGGAGGGGAGCCGCCCAGGGCCTCACCCCGATCTCCGGCAGTTGTACGGGAGCATCTCAAGGACCGGGGCCTGCCCAAATCTCAGTCACTACTCCCGGGATAAACACGGATTTCCCGGGGAAAGGGAAGAGGTAAGGACGCTACCGGTCTCCCTTATGATAGGCGAGGGTGGTGGCTCCCGGTCTCTCCCCAGCTCCTCCACTCGCTACATTGTATCTGCTCCGCGTTCCATGCTGGCAGAGCCGCTGTTGCACGGCTCCATATACGCTCCTTAGCTGCACTCTCCCTGGGGCTGGTTCAGGCGGAACCGAGCTTCTGCCGGGGAAAAACCAACCGGAGCTGCGTGCGCAGAGCTAATGCTGACAAGGGAGCTAGGGCGCCCCGCCTCCTGCTGGGCGGACTCCTTCAAGGCGCCGCTCCGCCTCCTCCAGAGGAAATGAGGGTGCCTTGGTTTCTGCGCTCTCTCAATGACCTCACAGCGCCACAAGCCACGGAGAGCACGGATCCAGCCTCTGCTGCTGCAATAGCAGCGGGGTTTGTTTTTGTTGTTGCAAAACTGCAAACGCAGCCACTCATTTACCCTGAAGCCAAATGAGAAAGAAGCCTCGTCCCTAGCAGGCTCTTGCAGTCCCTCCAGCACGGGAAAGGCAAAGAAGGGCGGATGGGTGTCACTGTCTCAGCTGATGTGTTCGAATAATCAGGGGTTGGTACATGTAGGAGTAGATAGGGAAGGAAACGGTCCCCTCCCTCTGGGAGGTTCAGATACTGGCGTGTTGGATTGCTGTAGTCATACTTGATTATCCCTGTGTTATAAAGGTGGGGAAATTGAAGTGCAGAGATGGGGAACTGCTCAAATTCATACAGGTAGTGGTACTGTGGTAGTGAGAGAAATAAGATTTTATATTTATATAATGGCTTTTATACAACAGCTCTTTAGAGTCTGATTCTCCCAAGCCTTGCATTTTGTATAGTCATTTACTGTGGATGTAAGATGCTATTGCGATGTGAGTGGAGAATTGTGATTGGGAGGCATTTTACACCCAATAGCCATAAGTGCTTTCAGAAGATACCCGAGCGAAGATAAGCAGGACCAATATAAAGACAGCGCTACTGAAGTGCAATCACATCTGTGCTGGGTGTCATTTATCTAACATGCAAGTACAAGAGGAGGGGAAATTCTGGCAAATGGCAAATCCCTGTTCTTAAAAAAGGAGACACAGGCACAGAATGTACAAGTATGTATGTGCTCAGCTTCAAGTATGGTGAGAAGCCTAAATAATTGGGGATTAGTAAATGGGATTGATTACTCCTGTAATTTGAATTAAGCACATACATAAGGATGTGCTGGGTCAGGCTCACAGGGATAGTTTCATGGTTAGAACAGAAGGCTGAGAGTTACACCTCTGAGTTCTAATACCAACTCTACCATTGTTCACTGTGTGACCTTGGGCAAATAATTTCACTTCTCTGCACTAAGTTTCTCCATCTGTGAAACAAATTATTCTGACTTTCTTCATGGGGAGAAGAGATGAAGGGTGAGGCTTGAATGAATTATGTATGTTAAGCCTTTCAGACCCTCAAATAAAAGGAGTTACATAAGTACAAAGTATTATTATGTACAATATCTTCAGTGGTCTTCCAGAACAGACAAATCCTCAGGCCAAGATCCAGGTTTCCTTCTTTTCTTTATGTTTCCCACGTTGGGGGGATAGTTTGAGGAAGACTCAACCTACAAAGAATGGCTCAGGTGTGGGACTCTCCATCACATCCTCTGCAGTGATGGCTAATGCAAAGATTTCATAGAGCTTCTCCTTAATGGCCTCATCTTCCTTGAGTGCTCCTTTAGTCCATCACTCAACCAAGTAGCCCCCAGTGATTGTTTGGCAACGTTCCTGCTTCTGGTGTACTTAAATATTTTTTGCTGTTAGCTTTTGTGTCTTTTGCTAGTTGTTCTTGATTCTTTTTAGGCCTGCCTGCCTAATTACACTTGACTTGCTAGAGTTTATGCTTTCTATTTTCCTCAATAGGATCTGACTTCCAGTTTTGAAAGGGTATCTTTTTGCCTCTGTTTCTTTTACTCTTATGCTCTAATAAATTTGTTAGTCTCTATGGTGCTACAAGTACTCCTGTTCTTTTATGTAGCCATTGTGGCATTTTGGGACTGCTTACTATTCATTTGAATTTGGGGTATACATTTAGTTTGAGCCTCTATTATCGTGGTTTTTTTTTTTTTAAAGTTTCCATGCACCTTGCAGGCATCTCACTCTTGTGACTGTTCCTTTTAACTTCTGGTTAACTAGCTTCCTCATTTTTGTATAGTTCCCCTTTCTGAAGTTAAATGCTACTGCAGTGGGCTTCTTTGGTATTTCCCCCCTATAATGATGTTAAATTTAATTAGATAATGGTCTAGTCAGCTATATTCATCTCTTGGTCCAGATCCTGAGCTCCCCCTAGGACTAAATCAATAATTACCTCTCCTCTTGTGGGTGCCAGGACCAGCTGCTCCAAGAATGGTGTCTAGAAACTTTATTTCTGAATCCCTTCTAGGGTGACATGAGCCCAGTCAATATGGGGATAGTTGAAATCCCCCATTATTATTGAGTTTTCTACTTTTATAGCCTCTCTGATCTCCCTGAGCATTTTACAATGACCATCATCACCATCCTGGTGAGGTGGTCGGTAGTGTATTCCTACTGCTATACTCTTATTATTCAAACATGGAATTTCTATCCAGAGAGATTCTATGGTACGGTTTGATTCATTTAAGATTTTTACTATATTTGATTCTATGATTTCTTTCACATATAGTGCCACTCTCCCACCAGTATGACCTATTCTATCATTCCCGTGTATTTTGTATTCTGGTGTTAGTGTCTCGTCGATTGTCATTATTCCACCAAGTTTTTGTGATGCATATGATATCAATATCCCCATTTAATACCAGGCACTCAAGTTCACCCATTTTAGTATTTAGACTTCTAGCATTTGTATGCAAGCACTTATAAAATCTCTCACTTTTTAGTTGCCTGCCTTCATGTGATAGAATTGAATGAGACTCTTTTTCATTTGACTGTTTCTCTTAAGTTCCTACCAGTACTTTATCAACTTCTATCCTTTCCTCTTCACTAGGATATAGAAAATCCCTGTTAACTTATCCTCCTCTGTGGGATGTCTCTGTCCGAACCGTGTGCCCCTCTACCTGTCTCCTTTCCCTCAGCCCTTAGTTTAAAAACTCCTCTATGACCTTTTTAATTTTACATGCCAGCAATCCGGTTCTGTTTTGGTTTGGGTGGAGCACATCATTCCTGCATAGGCTCCTCCTTTCCCAAAAGGTTCCCCACTTTCTAATAAACCTAAAACCCTCCTACCTACCCTGTCATCTCATCCATGCATTGAGACCCTGCAGTTCTGCCTGTCTAACTGGCCCTGCATATGGATCTCTCTATCTTTTCCTATGTCACTGGTACCTACATGTACCACGATCACTGGCTCCTCCCCATCATTGTACATAAGTCTATCTAGATGTCTCAAGAGATCTGTTACCTTCGTACTTAGCAGGCAATTCACCATCCTGTTCTCCCTGTCATCACAAATCCAGCTAGCTATATTTCTAATGATCGACTCCCCCCATTACTATTACCTGTTTCTTCCTAATAACTGGGATTCTCTCCCCCATCATCTGGAAGGAGGGTCCCAACTATGGGATTGTTTCCCTCTGCTCCAGTTTGATGTTCTCTTTCCCTGAAACTTTCAGCCTCCTCAAAAACACATAGGCTGTCAGACTGGGGTGGTACCACTATACTGTGTCCCGGAAAGTCTCATCTATGTACCTTTTTCTCTCCCTTAGCTCCTCCAGTTCAGCCAATCAGGTCTCCAGAGATTCAGTAGCCACAAACTCCCACTTAGGAGATGCACCCAAATCATAACTGTCATTCCAGTTCAGATACTGAGAGGTGGAAAGACTGCCTTTCACCCAGCTCATAGTTGGGGTTTTTTTGGGCAGAAAGGGGTACAAATGCCAAATGCCCAAACCTAAATCTCTGGATTTGTGCAGTGTGTCAATATCAAATTCAGCCTCTATTACTCTTTACTACACTGAACATTGCCTTGCCCCTGCTGCAGCTGGCTCAGTAATTCTGACAATTGCTAGAATCACAAACAAAGTCATGGAGTGTGGTCACATTGGTTGTTTTATTATTTATCCTAGCACCTAGCAGGCCTAGTCATGAACTGGGACACCACTGTGCTAGGTACTGTACAAATAAAGAAGATGCTATACGCTTTTATACACTGTCCTATAATAGGAGAAAAGGGGTCATTCAGTGACAAGAATAGTAGGTACATTTTAAACCAATGTAGGAAATACTTAATCACAAAGCACGTAGTGATCCTGGTCCATTTCCCTGTAATAGGGAGTTTAATGTTACCAGAACAATCCCATGTCCCATTTGCAGGAATTTCTTGGTCCTGAAGTCATTTCTGGGACTTAATGCATGATGCACTGTCAGAGTCTCTTGAAGTTTTAATACAAAGTCATCACACAGTGCTGATGTAATTGTGATGCATCATGGTCTCTTAAGGGAATGGCTTATTCTGGTGGAATGAACTCAAAGGTGGCAACTCCTAGACAGGAGTTGAAAGAATTAGCAGAGAACTGAAAATAAGTACTATATGCAATAATTTTTACTAGGGTTTTCAAAGGAGGAAGCTTTAACTCTTAGTATATTTGAAAATACCATCTTTAGTGGTCAGCATATTTATGGATTTAAAAACTTCATGATAAAAGCATAGTGTAGTTTATATAAAACACACCCCAGAATAACTACAGAATAAATTAGAGAGGAAAAAGGAATATACTAATGGGTCTTAAAGATAATACCCCACAAGTTCATAATCCTAAACAACTTTACCCATCCAACCCTCATTTGACATATCTCCCCTATCAATCACCATCTCTCTTATCAGGAAAGGACTAGGAAAACAGACCTATCTTGCAGAGAAACAGGTGGGTCTAAGAAAAGCCCTCCAGTTAGGCAGACAATAGGTAATACTGACTGGCAGCATGACAATAATTAAATACAAATACACTGCTGATTTCTTGCAAAAAAAAAAAAAAGTACCATAATTAAATATTTCTACAGTAGCTATAATAATTACTCTAGTTACCCTCTGCAGCACTACAGGATTACCCTAGCTGTTGCAATAAGAGGAAGCAACTCCTCATAATGCTACAGTACAGCAAAGAGCCACTTCATTGACTCCCACAGAGTGATCATGAAAGTCTCTTAAAACCAAACCACTTTGGAGAAAACTAGGGACGGCTCATAAAAATGGGACTGAAGATCAACCCCTGTAATACTGCACCTAGCGGAGCAGAACCCTCCTCTGTATTTCATCAGCACGTCACGGATACTGAATTACCACTGGGGTCGGTGCACCTAGACTGGGTCCAATCAGAAGATGACGCGTAGTTAAAAGCAGGAGCAAGACCAAGCCAGGCACCATATGACATTTGCAGGTAACCATCTTTGATCTGGGTAATGGGCGTCCGGGTAGCCATTAGATTGCAATTAATTCACATTAACCCCCAAATTTGGCACTTACCTCGTGAAGCTGTTCTCACTGTAAACCCCAATCCAGCTGCATCCGGAGAGGCCCTGATGAACTAACTCCCAGAGCCGAGGGGGGACATTTGGATTCACCCCTTGCCCTAGATTAGGCCGAGCCAGTCTCAGCCCCCGAATGTCTACAACGGCTGAGGCAGTTCGGGTGCAGATCCACAGCTGCGCTACTCAGAATCCTAAAGTGGCGTTTAGTCGCCCTTGCCAGTATCAAAGATGGCGGTCAGGTACTCGGCCGGTTCTCTGCGAGAGCGCGTAGTGACAGGGCAGTGGTTGGTGCCATGTTCTATAGAGTCCGACTGGAAACATCTTCAGGGCAGTGAAGATTCTGAGAGGAAAAAGCTTCCGGATTTGTTGTTTTTTTAAAGCCAACCGGGTAAGGGAAGAAGCTCAGTATTTTAATGTGATTTTATTTTGTGGTTTATTATTTGTATATTTTATCAGAAAGCAAAGAACTTGGATTAGCCCAACCTGAAGGAGAAGATCCACCCACGCCCTCCTCTGGGAAGCGCCGCACTCCTGAAGCGGGGGAGGCAATTTTCATTTACATTTTTTTAAAGCTATGAGGATCAGTAGTTAAATTCAGAATCAGACTTGAAAGCAGCTGATCCTGGAGCTGTACACCCACATACAAACAGTGGAACGTGTATCTAGACACACATACTGTAACCAGTATATAAACACGTGTACACAGAGTGAGTACATTAACTTTAGCAACTGAGTGACTCTTGTGGTCAGTTTTGCTGCTGCTTCCCGCCCCCCCCCCCAAAAAAGTCCTCTTGTTCCTCGAGGGTGTCTCTGATATGTGGGGGTTACCAGTGATCCCTTTGCTGATTAACTTTTGTGGTGCTCTCCTGGGGTTCGTGGCTACCCTGACACTGATCCCAGCTTTCAAGGATCATTTCATTGCTGCCAAGCTCTTCGGGATAGACTTGAACAAAACTTCTAAACAGCCCATGTAAGTAACAGCTACTGATTCGTTAAGTTTTATTGTGTGGTAATAATCATGGTAGTTACAAATTACTTGACATTTAAAAATGACGAACGCATAATCTACTGATTAAAGCATGGAAAAGGGACTTGAGTTTGATGTATGATCTTACACACATCTCTGCCTCTGTCTCTCCTTCCATTTAATTAGGATATTTCTGTACCTCATAGTGTTATTGTGAGACCTAAGTAATTCAATTTTAAACAATAAATTACCTTGAAATTATTTGCTGGAAGGTGCCAGAGCAATCCAAACTACGCATATTATTTATTAAGTGGTATTTGGATCCCTCTGTTTTCTAGTAACAACATTCAGACCTGTCAGAAATAGGTCCTCCTTTATAAAGGATACCTCTCTCAAATCTAGCAACTGATCTCATACCACTGTGTGAAATCCTCTGCTTTATATTCAGTAGCTGGTGTGATTGTCTTATGTTCCTGTGTTGATTAATCACTTCTATCTTCCCTTTAATTTTTCTGTAAACATAAACCAATCCAGGCACCACACTGGGCTTGTGTACTCATAAATCACTACAGCGTCACACCTGCTGCTGCACGGCTGTAGTGCTTTGGTGAAGACTTATCTATGCCAATGGATTCTCTTGCTCTGGACCTCTGACCTTCCTCATATATTGTGAGAGTTAGGATCTGAAATTCTGGTTCAACCCAATCTCTGTTTATAATCTTATTTGTTTTACTGTCACTTACAAGCTGCTTGGCTAAGCAGCAGCATGGGCACTGGCATTTACCAAGAGAATTTATATTCTAATCAATAGGAGAGATTTAGTAAATGCAGATGTATGCTATCTTGTTGGGTATGGGCTTACCTTCATTCTGGACTACTATATAATGAATTTTAAGAGGCTAAAAATGTGTTGTGAGGTTTAACAGCTTTGTTGCTGTTGGATATCAGGAGTACTGGGCTCAAAACATTGCATTGTTACAGCTGGCTATTCCCTGTGTTACGACATTCCAGTGGAGAAGCAGTGAGAATACAGGACTAGCTGTGAAGTTCTCAATACTTGGGTATAGTGATTGTTGTTTTAAACCTCTTTCTCTTCTCTTCCTCCCCTCCCCATGTGTTTCAGTCCTGAATCCCAGGGTGTGATCAGTGGGGCTGTGTTCTTGATCATCCTTTTCTGCTTTATTCCTGTGCCCTTTCTGAGCTGTTTTGTAGAGGAGCAGTGCAAGGCATTTCCACACCATGAGGTAAGTGTCTCCCTCCATGATGCTCTTTAAAGCCTGTATCGCTCTCCACCAAGAGGTCCTGCACGTCTCAGTGAGGATAGCTTGTGTGTAGTTAAGACTTGGAGTGAAATACTCATATTTTGTTGGGGGTCTTCAATGTATCATATTTCAAAGCCAAATGTGATGTCCTGTGGCATATGAAAAGGAGGACTGGTGGCTATGTATCTAATAACCATGATCATGTCCTCTCTCTGTTTTTCAGTTTGTGGAGTTCATTGGTTCCCTTCTTGCCATCTGCTGCATGATCTTCCTGGGCTTTGCGGATGATGTTCTGAACCTGCGCTGGCGACACAAGCTGCTACTTCCTACCATGGCCTCCCTTCCTCTGCTTATGGTTTACTTCACTAACTTTGGGAACACAACTATTGTGGTACCCAAGCCCTTCCGGGTGTTGTTGGGGATGCACTTGGACCTGGGTGAGTGACGGAGCACAAGAAGATCATCAGCTTAACACTAGCCACAAGGATGAAGTGAGCTGTAGCTCACAAAAGCTTATGCTCAAATAAATTTGTTAGTCGCTAAGGTGCCACAAGTACTCCTTTTCTTTTTAAGGGTAAAAAGGCGATCCAAAGCCAAAGTTCCTGAGGGTGGCAGGTGGCAATATGTGCACAGTTGTGGGTTTCCTCTCAATGCAGATCATTATTTGGAACATAGATTTTGGTACCAGAGAACAGGGTTGATAGTCTTATCAAGTTATTAGTTCAGCAATTTATCATTTTCTCAGCTTTGCCCAGAGAAGCACTCAACACTTTTACAGGATCAGGCCCTAAATTCATGGAGTGCCAAATGCTGTTGGTGCTTAAATGTGGATAGCAAATTGATCGAAGTGCAGAACTAGGAATCTGAAGGCGTGGATTCTGTTCCCAGTGTTGTCACTGACTTGTTTTTGTGACCTCTGCCCCATCCTCTGTCTTTTTCCATATCTGTGCTTGGTGCGTGTGTGTGTGTATGTAATACCAACTTCTTGTGAGCAGGAGATGTTTATTAAACTGTTGTGAAATGTGCTGTGATCATTCATTAAGGCAAAGAGGTACATACTACTAAATTGAATCTAGACCCCCCCCCCCTTTAAAACTTGGGTGTGAAGGCCCTTCTCTCTGTCTGATCTGCAGGTATCCTGTACTATGTGTACATGGGCATGCTAGCAGTGTTTTGCACCAACGCCATCAACATTCTTGCTGGAATTAATGGGCTTGAGGCAGGACAGTCTCTGGTGATAGCTGCTTCCATCATCACATTCAATGTTGTTGAATTAAATGGTAAGGAAAATGTATGCGTCTTTTTGGGGCTCTGAATCAGGGAAAAGATCCAAGGGAGCTAGGTGCCTGTACTTGGAAATGTTTGATGTCTAGAAAGATGAGCAGATCTTCAGATGAGGATAATGCTTATGTACCAAGTGGGGCCATGACACCCATTTTGTATCTGGTCCAGTGTATTAGTGTAACCCTCTTGAAGACTCTCGTGAGATACCTTCTTGACAGGCACTGTATACAAATCTAAAATGGACAGATCCACACCCTGACTCCAGGACATACTTCTGGCCCACTGTGGCTGATGCTACATTGTCAGTAATTTTGTTCTCTCTCTCTTTTCTGCAGGAGATTATAGAGATGACCACATTTTTTCTCTCTACTTCATGATTCCCTTTTTCTTTACTACTCTGGGGCTGCTTTACCACAACTGGTAAGAGACTACATGGAATAAAGAAACGTTCATAGTATTATAAGGCTCCCTCCCCCTTATACTTAGAGGAGACAAGTAATTTAAACATTCACAAGCTCTCAGAAATAGAACAATGGACTGCTGATTCTATATTCTGGCTGGAGCACAAAGATTCTGGTGCATTGATCCATTGGAAGCCTTTGACTGCACCAGAGAACTGCACAATAACAGGGGACTTCTGACTCGAGGTTCTGTGGTTTGATCACAAGACTATCTGTCCTCCGATCCCCTACACACTAATAATCTCTCCAACAAATAGCTCAGGCACTAGATTTAAAATCTTGCAGTAAGATTGTGAATGCCAGACTTTCCTACACTTGATCTTTAACACTAATACTATGCCCCATCCCCATTTTTTCTGTCTGTGGGTTGCAGGTATCCATCCAGCGTGTTTGTAGGTGACACCTTCTGCTATTTTGCTGGTATGACGTTTGCTGTGGTGGGGATCCTTGGGCACTTCAGTAAGACAATGCTTCTCTTCTTCATCCCACAAGTACTCAACTTCCTCTACTCTTTGCCTCAGCTCTTCCACATCATTCCTTGTCCCCGTCATCGGCTGCCCAGGTAAGAAGTGTGTAAGTGACTGTGAGATGCAATGTATTTGGAACAAGGAGATGCGTTTGGCTCTCGATTGTTTTGGGTCTGAAATGGGGGTGGGGATGTCTGCAGATTTCCGTAAAGGATAAAATATATGCCTCATCTGCTGTGGCTGAAGGAGGGAATGAGAAGTGAAATGTAGACCTTATTCATCACCTAGGGACAAGGGCGTTTAACAGGACTGTGTGGGGAATTTCACTTGGCAACAACTACCCTCTTCTTGCCCAAGGTCAAGAGAAAACTGTGGACCTAGAAAGATTATGGATGCTATGATTTTATGGTTTCCAGTGTTTTTCCACAACATTTAAACTTAACAAAAAATTCTAACCTTTCCTGTTGCAAACAGCTGGGTGTAAAGAGAGGAGCTGCTGCCCTGTAAATTCAGCCCAGCAGAAAACTGCCTCCTGCCAAACAGCAATAGTAATGTCCTTCCTACTGGTTCCCAGAAGGTAGAAACTGCAGAGTCCTGATGGGGCATTGTAGTACTAGCATGGCTTAATGCAGACCAAGTTTATGTCTGTGATGCAAAATCAACCTTGCTGGAGGATCTAGTTTAAATGCACCAGTCCCTAATAGCTTGGGTAAAGGTTTGTAGACTGAGTTATCACCATGTTAACAAATAATCTTGTTAACCCTGTAAAGACCAGAGCTGTAATGCTGTTCCTTAACAATGTTACAAAATGGTTGTTCCTAACCGCACAGGTCACATTGAAGTGTTTATACCATCCCTGAGGTGCTGTTATCAGAAGATCCTGAGGGTTCGAGGGGAGGGGTGGGGGAAGAGTGTGTGTGTTTCTACTTTGAGAATGTTGTGGCAATTGAAATACAACCAACTAACCCCCCCTTACCACCACCCCCAAAATTCTCCTGCCCCTGCCTTATTTGAGTGGCTACACACCTGAGACTCTGAACATTACTGGGACTATTATGTGCATAGGATTACTCCAGCTGTTTCCACCATTCACTTTTTAAACAACCCCGTCTCTTTTATAGAGAGATTAAGCTGCCTCTTTGCTGCAATTGGACTAATATTTCAGTGTTCTTTTCAGGCTCAATCCTGGTACAGGGAAGCTGGAGATGAGCTACTCCAAATTCAGAACCAAAAGTCTTTCAGCACTGGGAAAGTATATTCTAAAGGTAACCTGAGAAAGACAAGTAAAATTTGTCTTCCGCTAGCAGCCATACACTTGGGAATTGGTGGCAGTGCAAAACTCCCTCCCCACCCCATGCCTCTGGGCACCTGGAGTCAAGTCCTGAGTAAAAGGAAACAAGTTCAGTATAGTCTCATCCCAATCTCTGGTGGACACTTGTCCACATTACTAAAACCTTGCAAAATGAAGCATGACTAGCAGTGATTGCCAGGGGCCTGATCTGTCTTTCCATTGATTTCACTGAGTTTTGGATCAGAACCTAGGAGTGGAACAACAGAGGGCATTGTTGGCAAGGTGTTGTGGAAGAAGCTTTCAGTACATCTGCCTACACCATACTAAGCTCTAAGTAGTAAACAACTAATGCATCTAATTAAATGGTGCTTAACACACTTCTCTTCCCCAGGTATCAGAGACCTTACAAATAGTGGATGTGAGACAGGAATTGGATGAAGATGAAGAATACACAGAGTGCAATAACATGACACTCATTAACTTTGTTATAAAGCTTATTGGACCAGCTCCAGAGCAAACCCTCACTGTCCTGCTGCTGCTTATCCAGGTCAGGCAAACACTCCCTCAGGGAGGAGGACATACTCTGCAGTGGATAGATCCACACTAAAATTCTCAGGCATTGGGAACATTTGATTCCACTCCTGTACTTATCTTTACTTCTTCCCTTCTATCACACCAACTAGCTTGCTATTGCCTGGGTTGATCCTCACCTCCCCAGGGAAGCTATGGCTCTGCTATAAAGAACTATACTGCTAGGGAGGTGGTGGAATCTCCATCCTTAGAGGTTTTTAAGGCCCAGCTTGATAAAACTCTGGCTGGGATGATTTAGTTGGGGTTGGTCCTGCTTTGACCAGGGGGTTGGATTAGATGACATCCTGAGGTCTCTTCCAACCCTAATCTTCTATGATTCTATCCTCCTCAGAGAGAATAATCTTGCCCAGTCTTCTCATTGCCACCCCACCTCCCTTGTAAGTAAAGACATGGAAATATTTTAAATTAACTTCTGTGTTACTTACGGAGGTTGGTCATATGCAGAAGTACCAGTAAGCTGATACAGGGACCTCGTCTTCATACCACTCGGTAAAGCGTTTAGCACAGCTGGATTCCAATTCTCTTCCTTGTTTTTCCCTCTGTAGGTAGTGGGCAGTACCATTGCATTTTTGATCCGGTACCAGCTAGTACGCTTGTTCTATGATGTTTGACTTAGCTGCCAGGGGTAAGAGAAATGCCAGCACCTCCTGATGATCCACCTTTTACTTTCTGTGGTTCCCCTCCAAATGGCTGCAGTGATCCCGCTTTGTCTCTGTGAATCACAAGACCCCTTTCCAGATGTGAGTAAAGACTCTTACACTGGCCTCTCTGCTGAATTTTTTTTGTCCTGTGCTTTGGTTGCGCACAGAAGTAATTTGTCTGATACTGGTGTTAATGTCCCATGAGCATCACGGGCCTGTGGACATATTAGCATTACTGGGAATAACCAGCACAAGGAAGATTTGCAAATATGACTTGAATCTTTTGTCTAGGGAGCTGGGAAAGGAGCTGGGGAGGAAGAGGACCTAGGCACCCCTGCCCTCCCTTGCCCCTAATATATTTTTGTTTTCTCATTCAAATGATTTATTATTGAGGTACAGTATGTTTCCCCTAGCATCCTGCTTTACATAATTACTGTCTCTCCATTGCCATCACTTTGCTCGCAGGGCAGGTACGCCAACAGTTCCAGCCAATGACCACTCTGCAGGCTCTGAGGGGAAGGCTGAATGGGGGAATGAATTTACCAGCTGGCGTTCAAGCCCTGGTCTCACTGTCCCTGCTGCCCAAGCACTGCCAGGGGCTGTTCACAGGGCAGACAAAGAGCGTGGGCGTGTCCACCCTGGGGGAAGGCGGAGCAGGGCTCAGCAGAAAAGGGCTAAGGCTGCTACTACCCAGCCTAGGGAGAAGGGGCTGGGGAAGCAACGAGAAAGAGGCTCCTCTGTTCCGTTATTGGTGCCTTGGCCTCTGTGCCTCCTTTGAATTTGGCGCCCTGCCTTCTGATTGGCTTATTTTAGCAGCCAATAAACGCGTAAAACTTTGCCGGCTCGTGAGGCTAACCAATCCGAGGGAGACATTCGTCTGGGCTGCCCACCAATGGCAGAGCGCAGCGTCACTGGGCAGGGGGCTGGGTCTGGCTCTCCGCCGGAGACTATAGCCACATATATCTTTTTGTAATAAAAAGCGAGCGGGTGGAGGGTCGGCTCAAGGCGAGCGCGCTTCACCTCGCCACCAGGCAGCAGTTCCGGCTCTGGCGCTAGAGCCTGGGCGTAGCTCTGTGAGCGGGTCGCTGAGCCGCGTGCTTCGCTCCCACTTTCACGCGCCATGTCCGGCCGCGGTAAGAGCGGCGGCAAGGCCCGGGCTAAGGCTAAATCTCGCTCGTCCCGCGCGGGCCTGCAGTTCCCCGTGGGGCGCGTGCACCGGCTGCTGCGGCGCGGTCACTACGCGGAGCGGGTGGGCGCGGGCGCCCCGGTGTACCTGGCCGCCGTGCTCGAGTACCTGACGGCGGAGATCCTAGAGTTGGCGGGCAACGCGGCGCGGGATAACAAGAAGACGCGCATTATCCCGCGGCACCTGCAGCTCGCGGTGCGCAACGACGAAGAGCTCAACAAGCTGCTGGGCGGTGTCACCATCGCGCAGGGCGGTGTCCTGCCCAACATCCAGGCCGTGCTGCTGCCCAAGAAGGCGGGCGGCGGCGGAGCCGGGCCGGCCAAGAGCGGCAAGAAGGGCAGCAGCCAGCAGTCCCAGGAGTACTAGGGCCGGCCACGCGCCGCCGGCGGAGACTCACCCCCCCCACCCCCCAAGACCCCTTTCAGGGCCGCCCCCCAGGGCTCAGCCGAAGGAGCTGCGGATCCGTAGGCTGCTCGAGCCATCAGCGGGCTCCTGGGCGGGGAGAGCGCGAGCCCCCCCGCGCCTCAAGCGGGGTTGAAGGAGTCAGGCTTTCCCGCCCTCGCACGGCGCCGGGGGGTGGGGGGGAGGAGAATTAGAGGCGTAACAGCCGCGGCGTGGAAGACTCCCTTGGGTGCGAGTGGGGAAGCTACGAATAGCGAGGAGCCCCGGTTTAGGCCCCCTACCGCTGCGCACGTGCCTGGGGCAGCGCATAGCTCCAGCTTTAACAGTAAACTCAGCTGCTACCCCGAACCCTATCGTTTTGCCCCATCGGGTGAAGCTGCTGTGTGCAAAGCCCTAATGGCAGAGGAAGCTGCCGCGGGGTCTCTTTTGCTCTGCAATGGCATGGTCCACCCCTGATACCCATTTGACTCCTGTCTACCTGAGATGTTTCAACATTAGCAATGCAAAGACTCGTGCAAGCGGTATCCACGTTTACAGCTTGAAGTGTCGCCCCCTGAGCTTTGCTGCTCCTGGATCCTCTAAGTAACTTCATATGGTACCGACAGAGAACTGGAAAAAAAAACATATCAGAATGCAGCTGTAGAACTAAGTGCACCACTGTATGAATTGCCTGAAAAGTGTGGTTTTTTTGGTTTTTTTTTTTTTTTTTTTTGGAGTTCCTTGCTGTTTAATTACCTGTTTTAACTGCTCTGAAAAATTGTATATCTACATATCTTGTTTTTAAGACAGAGGGCATCTTTTGCATCAGGTCATGCACAACAATCCAAAACATTGTAAACTAACAAGCTCTCAGCCTCTTGAATGGAAGAAGGCTTTCACTTATCTCAGCGGTTGTGTGACTTTATTGATGTGCTGTACAATTTTGTCTACAATGTTACAATTATTTACTAGTTTGATTCTGCAGTGACACTATACTTTGTTTGACCTGTTTCAACAGACAGCATCTGCAACCAGAAGCTCAGTACAGCCACTGCAGGATCAAACCAGAGAAAATTCTAGGCTTCGTACAAACTTGTAGTTAACAAAACAGCAACCATTTCTCTTTCAGCTGTGTCCTTTCACTGGACGCTGCTAAATCTGTTGTAGTAGCCTTTGTAACTTCCTGTACATCCCAGAAAATGTAGATATTGTGTAATAAAATACAGGGTGACTTGCTATTTCTGTAGCATATTCTATGCACGGGCGGTTCAGTGGTCAGAAATTGTGTTAATATGTACATGCCTAAAGAAAAATAAGGCTTTAAATGGGTATGGAAACAATTCCTTTCATAAGTGAAGTACAGTCAATGGATGTTGCATACATATTGAAACAACCTGTTGTTTCATTTACAAAACACCATATTTGCATTTTACAATTTAAAAGGTTTCTAGAAGACACTAGTAGTGGCTTGTAAGATGAAGGAGATGAATCACTAGTTGAAATGCATATTCTACTACTGTAAAAGGAATGGGCGATTGAGTTTGAAAGGATTAGAGTGTAAGGCAAGGGTGGGTAAACTGCAGGCCTGCCAGCTGTTTTAATTCAGCCCTCCAGCTCTTGCTGGGGAGCAGGGCCTGGGGCAGAGGTGGGCAAACTATGGCCCGCAAACCACATCCAGCCCCTGAGACTGTCCTGCCCAGCCTTTGAGCTCCCCACGGGGGAGGCTAGCCCCCAACCCCTCCCCTGCTGTCCCACCCTTCCCCTGCAGCCTCAGCTTGCTGTGCCACCAGTGCTGTGGGTGACAGGGCTGTGAGCCACTGGCCTGCCCTGGTGCTCTAGATGGTGTGGCTGGCTCTGGCTGGGCAGTGCAGGTGCCAGTCTTGGTGCTCTGAGTGGCATGGTAAGGGGGAGCAGAGGGGTTGGATAAGGGGCAATCGGAGCAGAGGGTGATTGGATGGGGCAGAAGTGGGGGGGTCCACAGAACAGAAAGGGGGGGTTGGATGAGCATAGGAGTCCTAGGGGGCCTGTCAGGGAGTGGGAGCCAAGCTGTTTGGGGAGGCACAACCTACCCTACCTGGCCCTCCATACAGTTTCAGAACCCCTGATGTGGCCCTCAGGCCAAAAAGTTTGCCCATGCCTGGTGTGGGGCTTGCCCTGCACCGGTGTCCGAGCAGGGGCAAAGGGGGTTCTGCTGTGCACTGCCCTGTCCACAGGTGCTGCCCCTGCAGCTCCCATTGGCCAGGAACTGTGTCCAATGGGAGCTGCAGGGGCAGTGCCTGTGGACAGGGCAGTGCACAGCAGAACTGCCTGGCCACACTTCAACATTGGAGCTGGAGTGGGGACATGCTACTGCTTCAAGGAGCTGCTTGAGGTAAGTACTGCCTGAAGCCTGCACACCTGAGCCAAGCCCCTGCCCCAACCCTGATCCCCTTCCCACCTTACAAACCCCTCAGTCCCAGCCCAGAGCACCCTACTATACCCCAACTCCCTCATCCCCAACGCAGAGCCCTCCTCCACTCCACCCCCAGCACTCCAGCCCCCTCCCACACCCTGAACTCATTTCTGACCACAACCCTAGGCAGAGCCTTCACACCCCCACCCTAATTTTGTGAGCATTCATGGCCTGCCATACAATTTCCATTACCCATACGTGGCCCTCGGGCCAAAAAGTTTGCCCACCCCACTGTAAGGGAACAGGTCTTATTTCAAATCTATTTTAAAAAGTCTAAGTTGATACTAACGAACTTTCCTTACACTATGTTGCACCTGTAGACACCTGTGCTTGATTAGGGTTAATTCAATCTGGCAATGAATACGCTAATGGTTTTTTAAATAAGTTCAATTAGTATTGATTTATATGGCAGTGAATAAACATTTGTCCAAGCATCATCCATAACAGATGCCTTATGAGCAGAAACATTGGTGGTTCTGTTTAAATATAAGTACAATGGTGGTCATCAAGGGCCTTATTTGGCACCTAGTAATCAGTTGCCAGTTATTGAAGGGCTCAGGATTAAGCCCAAAGGAGGTATGTGTAGGATAGACTACACTCCAGGAGGAGCTCGAACTAAGTTACGCAGCTTCAGCTACATAAATAATGTAGCTGAAGTTGACGTGCTTAGATCTACTTACCACAGGGTCCACACTGTGCTAGGTCTCCTGTTGACTCCCCTTGCACTTCTCATTCAGGTGGAGTACAGGAGTTGAGCAATCTGCAGTTAATTTAGTGGGTCTTCACAAGACCCGCTAAATCGACCACAAATGCACTGATTACCACACACTGATCCCTGGTAAGCATAGGACAAGCCCTCAGATAAAGGGCACCCTATGTCCCTTACCATTTTAGCATTATTTCTTGTATTGAATATCAGAGGGTAGCCATGTTAATCTGTAACCACAAAAACAACGAGTCCAGTAGCACCTTAAAGACTAACAGATTTAATAATAAAATAATGCCTGCATCTGTAATTTTCACTCCATGCATCTGAAGAAGTGGGTTTTTTACCCATGAAAGCTTATGCCCAAATAAATCTGTTAGTCTGTAAGGTGCCACCAGACTCCTTGTTGTTTCTTGTATTGAATTATTCTTGTTACTGTATTCAAAATAGCTTGCTTATAGTTTTGGGGTAAACAAGTTGCTGAAACAAACCACCCAAAAAGATAGCTCACAGGAGAAACTGCAAATAGGACTGTATCCTCTGAACAGGCATAACTACTCAAAATACAGAATTTAATATTTTAAGTTTTGTTTTCAGATCCACAAGTAAAGGAAAATGGGATGTAAGTGTAAAATAAGAGACTCCGCCTAAGGAAGGATGACAGTGCAGCAGCCAAGTCCATGTTTTTTTCTGTCAAACTTCTGACCATGCAGGAATCATGCCAACTGCAAGAGCTGCTGGTGCATGGGAATGATGTGTCTATCGGGCATCATTGAGCTGCCTTGCAACACTGAGGATACGCTTAGCACCCTTGCTCAGCAGTAAGCTGGCTAGTTCGACACCCAGGTTTTCTGCAGCCTCCTGAGCATGACGAGGAATCTTCTTGGCTGTGATGCCAACATACTGTGTATCATCATTGGGTCCTTCTTGATTCTAAAAATAAAAAAAAGATACTGAATGTGAAACAGCAGGGAAACCTGGGTGTTAAACAGTAGGTTTCCATGTACATTTTTGTAAGCCTTATCAGAGAACATTGTAAAGAAGATGTCATAAAAATAAAGGGAAGGCTAACCACCTTCCTGTATACAGTGCTATAAAATCCCTCCTGGCCAGAGGCAAAACCCTTTCACCTGTAAAGGGTTAAGAAGCTAAGATAACCTTGCTGCAAAATGACCAATGAGGAGACAAGATACTTTCAAGTCGGGAGGGGGGGAAAACAAACCATCTATCTGTCTGGGTAATGCTTTTGCCGGTAACAGATCAGGAATGCAGTCTCAGAACTTCTTTTAGTTAGTAAGTAATCTAGCTAGAAATGTGTTAGATTTCCTTTTGTTTAATGGCTGGTAAAATAAGCTGTGCTGGATGGAATGTATATTCCTGTTTGTGCGTCTTTTTGTAACTTAAGGTTTTGCCGAGAGGGATTCTCTATGTTTTGAATCTGATTACCCTGTAAGGTATTTACCATCCTGATTTTACAGAGGTGATTCTTTTACCTTTTCTTTAATTAAAATTCTTCTTTTAAGAACCTGATTGATTTTTCATTGTTCTTAAGATCCAAGTATTTGGGTCTGTGTTCACCTGTACAAATTGGTGAGGATTTTTATCAAGCCTTCCGCAGGATAGGGGGTGTAGGGCTTGGGGCGATATTTTGGGGGAAGACGTCTCCCAAGTGGGCTCTTTCCCTGTTCTTTGTTTAAAACACGCTTGGTGGTGGCAGCATAGGGTTCAAAGACAAGGCAAAGTTTGTACCTTGGGGAAGTTTTTAACCTAAGCTGGTAAGAATAAGCTTAGGGGGTCTTTCATACAGGTCCCCACATCTGTACCCTAGAGTTCAGAGTGGGGAAGGAACCTTGACAGAAGACTAAAGATTTTAAGGACTGGACGGAAGGAAATATGGTTAAAAGGCCTGTTTTTGTCTTTTTCATTTGACTTGAAGTTTGAAGGTTAAAACCAACTGAAATTAAGAGGCATTTATTTATTTACCTGCTGTGGGTAGTTAACACCAGTCTGCATAGTGTCCTTCAGGCTATCTGATCCATCCAAGCTGTAAACAGCTCCTGTCAAATACAACTGGGCAAAACACAATAAAGGTACATGGCATCTCTGATGACCAACCCAAGCATCCCCTTTTTAAAAATTAAGATTTCTGGTCTGAGGAGGAAACTAATAAGAATTGGGGAAACCATTCTGCCATTGACTCCCATGTGCCGTTGGACAAATTGCTTCCTTTCTGGCTCAGTATAGGCTTACAGGTGTATTTTGAGGCTTACCAAGATCCTATGATTAAAGGGGCTAGTCATGTCACACTATTGATCATCATGGGAGAGCAATCCGTGTGCTTTAGGAAAGGTACAGGCACAAGCATGGATGTAACCCAACTGTTACATTCCTTAATGGGCCGAAAAGGGTTGCTGTTCTGTCATGGGAAGCTTGCAAGCATGTTGCCTCCAAAACCCTCCTTGCCCAAGAGGTAGGAGACAAGTACCATTTGTTTGAAACCATGGTTTCTTCTTAGAGTGCTTGTTCATGATTCCAATCAGGTGTGTGTGCATGCACATGCACAGTAGCTGGAAGATTTTTCCCTAGCAGCAACCGAAGGGTCAGCCTGGGAGATCCCGGCGTCGCGCTTTCATGGCGCCCAACATAGAGCCCTGCCGACCCGCCACCCCCTCAGTTCCTTCTTACTGCCAGTCACAGTAACTGTAACTTCCCTTGCTCTTGCTCCGGCAAGTGACCTAGCAGTTCGATTCCTGTTGTACTCACCTTGTTTATTCAGATAGTGTGGTGTGGTTTAGTATAGTTAGTCGTAAGTTTCATTTATGGGGGTTCACCCCCCCCCCCCCCCGTTTCCCTCCTTTATTTGTTGCCTCTGGGGCATGCCGCGATCCCCAGGCTTCCAAGACCTGCAAGGACTGCACGAAGTGCATGCCAAAAAGTGACTCCCACACCTCCTGTTTACGGTGTCTGGGCGAGAGTCTCCAAAAAGACCGCTCTAAAATCTGTCAGGAATTCTGACCAAAAACCCTGAAAGAAAGAGCAGCAGCTTAAAATCCTCCTCATGGAGGCAGCTTTTTGACCGCAGTTGGACCCCAGTGCCGGGGATCCCACCACCAGCACATCATCTTCAGCGCAAAGCACGCCGGCACCCTCTTCAAGAGACCAGGTGCTGAAGAAAGAGGCGGCCAAGGACTCTAGGCACCGTCATGGAGCGTCTTGGGAACGCTCCAGCCTTCGGTACCGGTCCCAATCGCCGGTGCAGAAGAAGAGGAGGATCAAAAGGGGCCAATCCCCTTTCCCTAGATCCAGAGACCAGCCATCAGTGGCACCAAATGCAATGAACAGCGGTACTTTGTGCCCTCCAAGGGCTATGAACATCTACACACTCACTCACAACCTGACTATGGTGGTGGACGCTGCTAACCAGCAAGAGAGGCAGAGTTTCCAGGGCCCTTCCCCCAAGAATAGGGATGCAAAAAACTGACCCATTTAGCCAGAAGATTTACGCCACAGGGGGACTGCAACTCCACATTTCCAACCAACAGGCCATTGTCAGCAGGTACGCCTACAATACTTGCTCAATGACGGCTAAGTTTAGAGTTACCTCCCTTGGACTCCTGAGCTGAATTCTCAGCTTTGGTTGAGGAGGGGAGATTGATCTCCAGGGCAGAGTTGGGGCATTCCCCAGATAGACCTATTCTTCATGCAACACAACAGGAAGTGCCAGCAGTTCTGCTCCTTCCAGAACCACAGCCCAGGCTCCAGAGCGGACATGTTCCTCCTCCACTGGGGATGTTGTCTCCTATATGCCTTTCCGCCTATACCACTGGGTCACAAGGTGCTCCTTAAGATCTGGAGGGAACAAGCTCAGGTTATATTGACAGCTCCAGTATGGGACCAACAGCACTGATACACATCTCTCCTAGACATGTCTGTGGAAGCTCTGATCACCCTGCTGCTCTTCCCGGACCTTCTGCCACAAGATCACGGCCGTCTTCAACATCCGAGCCTCGACTCGCTTCACCTCACAGCATGGAAGCTCTATGTTTGAACCCAATGGAGCTTTCCTGTTCAGACCAGATTAGACAGGTCCTCCTTGGCAGTAGAAAACCCTCTACGAGAGCCACCTACCTTGCCAAGTGGAAGAGATTTTCAATCTGATGGGCGCAGCGCCATTCGTCTCCGACGCTGGCCCCAATGCCGCTTATTCTGGACTGCCTCCTCCATCTGAAGCAGCAGGGGCTTCCGTTGTCATCGATAAGAGTGCACTTAGCCACCATCTCAGCCTTTCACCAGAACGAGGAGGGCCGCTCTGTGTTTGCTAACCCTATGGTCAGCCGGTTTTTAAAAGGGCTCAACAGGCTATACCCTAACATCCGACAGCCTGTCCCTGCCTGGGACTCCAACCTGGTCCTTTCTAGGCTAATGGGACCGCCCTTTGAGCCCTTGGCAACGTGCTCCCTCCTCTCTCTCACAAGGTGGCATTCCTGGTGGCTAGGAGGGTGTCTGAACTCAGAGCCCTAACCTCAGAGCCCCCTTATACCGTGTTCTAGAAGGAAAAGGTGTAGCTCAGACCTCATCCTGGTTTCCTCCCGAAGACTGTGTTACAGTTTCACATCAACCAGGACTTCTTTCTCCCAGTATTCTACCCTGAGCCACATTCCAGCAGCAGGGAGCAGAGATTACACACTCTGGATGTCCGCAGCATGCTAGCCTTTTACATAGAGAGAATGAAAGCATCCAGAAAATCGGTCCAGTTATTTGTGGCAGTGGCGGATAAAATGAAAGGACTGCCTGTATCTTCACAACGCATTTTGTCATGGATAGCGTCCTGTATTCATGAGTGCTACAACCTGAGAGGGGTTCCTGCACCTCCCAATCAGTGCGCACTCCACCAGGGTATAGGCTTCATCAATAGCATTCCTGGTGCAGGTCCCCACTCAGGAAATATGCAGAGCAGCGACATGGTCCTCTATCTACACTTCCACCACACACTATGTGATTTCTCAGTAGGCCAGAGACAATGCGGTCTTCGGACGAGCAGTGCTCAATCAGTGGACGACTCCAACCCTGCTTCCTGAACTTGGGCTTGAGAGCCACCTGATTGGAATCAACATGAACAAGCACTCAAAGAAGAAAAAAGAGTTACTCACTTTCTCGTAACTGTTGTTCTTCGAGATGTGTTGTTCATGTCCATTCCAATACCCACCCTCCTTCCCTTCTGTTGGAGTAGCTGGCAAGAAGCAACTGAGGGGGTGGCAGGTCGGCAGGGCTCTATATTGGGCACCATGAAGGCGCGACTCCAGGGGGTGCCCTGGCTGACCCTACAATTGCTGCTAGGGGAAAATCTTCCGGCTACTGTGCACGCACACACCCGGTTGGAATGGACATGAACAACACATCTCGAGAAACAACATTTACGAGAAGGTGAGTAAACGTTTTTCCTGCATGACAGCAACCTGTATTTCAGTCAGGCTTCCTTTCTGCAGGGTAGTGTTTATATTTAATCTTGGGGAAGTTTTATCAATTATTTATCAAAGGAATAGGCTTACTAGCCCCAGAAAAAGGCTTATCTACAGAATGGATGAGAATCACCACTCATAATTATTAAGGGTAAATTAGACGACTGCTAAGCCCTGTCCACAAAGTTCCATCATGTTTTCCCTGACAGGGATTTTTTTCTTCTTCTTAGCTGTGTTACTGCTACACTTACATAAGAACGGCCATACTGGGTCAGACCAAAGGTCTATCCAGCCCAGTATCCTGTCTGCCGACAGTGGCCAATGCTAGGTGCCCCAGAAGGAGTGAACCTAACAGGTAATGATCAAGTGATCTCTCTCTCCTGCCATCCATCTCCACCCTCTGATAAACAGAGGCTAGGGACACCATTCCTTAGCCATCCTGCCTAATAGCCATTAATGCACTTAACCTCCATGAATTTATTTAGTTCTCTTTTAAACCCTGTTATAGCCCTAGCCATCACAACCTCCTCAGGCAAGGAGTTCCACAGGTTGACTGTGCGCTGTGTGAAGAACAACTTGTGTCGGCCTCGGTTATTTGACACCGCCCTACACAATGTTGTTTTGGTGGACTCAGTGTGGAGATGGCAAGGCTGTCCTCAGCTGCCAAGTATGCTTGCTGGAACTATTTTCAGGTGGCAGGGAAAAAGTGCATGTTGGAAAAATGTTCAGTGATGAACTCAAATAAAATACATTAAGTTCTTCTCACCTGGGAGTCTTTCAGCATGGTACTGACTGCTACAGGAACGCTACATCCACCCTCCTGAAACAGAAAGCACAGCAAACAGGTAAAAGTTGATGTCAAGGTTCCTATGTGACCCACCATGTCAGGACCTTTTGAAAAGCCTGTAGAACACAGACTCAACTGTCATTCAGCCATGTACAGAAGAATAACCAGTGAACAGAAACTTGAATCTAGTCTGTATTTAGCAGTTGTGGTAATGAAAACTAGGAGGTTTCTGATACCATGGTGTTGATTTAACCATACTACGTGAGCATTTACTACTTCTCCTAGGGAGGAATTGGACAGACAAGTGATGGTACCAAACCTACCAAGTGTCTCATAAAGGCTCTCTCGGCAATGCAGCACAGCACCGTTTCCGCATCATGCAAGGCGGATACCATATCCAATATCTCTTCGTCTCTAGCTCGGACCTCTACTGCTAAGGCACCCTGAAGGAAGAGAGAAACACTGTCCTCAGTCTTCATGCATCTCTAGTCTGCACTCTATTAGTCCCAAACCAATGAACCTGCATGACTTAGAGGCATTTCCACTGTTGTGCTCTACCCCCTACACACACGCGAATCTCATTGCTATAACATATGCATATATACATGGCAACAAGATGAGACCAGAAAGAAAAAGCTGAACACTACTAAACAAGTGAGCTGCAGGATCACAGCTTCAGACTGATTCTTATCAGCTTGTTCTATATAGATGCTGACTCCTAATTCCATTAGTATGCTCTTGAAAGGCCATGTCTCAAGAGTAGAATGATCACTTATAACAGTGATGAGGTGCTAGCCTTTAATTAACAACTGCAGTACACTTCCCAAATGTAGCATGCACACAGAACAGCAGCCAGAAAAGGTGCAGAGTTGAAAACACAGTTGAAATGTTTGGTTGTTACACAGCAATCGGCTACTCAGCTGGCTTTTCATAGCATACCTGCCCAACAGCATAAAGGCAATCTTCAGGGTTTAAGATCTGGAGAAAAAGCAAAGATTAGTTAATATGTTGTAATGTTAAACCCAAGATTATGTAAAATTTTTATTTAAAAAGCTCCAAAGAGCAGCAATTTAGGATGAGACTGAAATTATTTTCCATAAAGGAAGTGCAGTACAATGGTTATAGCAAGGAACTGGGAAGTAACAACTCCTGGATTCTATTCCCAGCTCTGTACTACCTAGGGATGGTCATGCCCCAGCCCTGTGCCTCAATTTTCCCATCCATAAAATGGGTATAATGGTACTTATTTCATTGGAGGTTGTAATGTTTTATCAGAATTATCAGATGTTTTTAAAGTGCCTGTTCATGAAAGATTTGGGCACTATAAAGGGCTCTGAAGTTTTCAGATGGACAAATGTTATTGACACGTGGAAAGAAGTTTGCTGAATGTGTCTCTGGAAGGGAAAGGCAGTGAGTGGAACCTTCACTCCAATGCAGCCTAATCTCAAGATAATGCATATGTGGATTCAGAGCAGATGTTATGCTCGTCCATGACGGGGCAGCTAAGGTTCCTGAAAGGGAATGGGTTAAGGGTCTGGAAGTGAATGGAATTTCCCACTATGCTTCTCCTCACCTGACCAATACGATTTTCCCAGCCCATCCTCCTCAGTCCAGCAGCAGCCAGAATTATGGCACTGAAGTCGTCCTTTTCATCCAGCTTTTTCAAGCGGGTGTTTAAATTTCCTCTCTACATAAAGGGTTAAGTGAGAAGCACAGAAACAACAATCTCCAAATTGAAAAGGAGTATTTGTGGCACCTTAGAGACTAACCAATTTATTCGAGCATAAACTTTTGTGAGCTACAGCTCACTTCATCGGATGCAAGCTCACGAAAGCTTATGCTCAAATAAACTGGTTAGTCTCTAAGGTGCCACAAGTACTCCTTTTCTTTTTGCGAATACAGACTAACACGGCTGCTACTCTGAAATCTCCAAATTGGGACACTTTGCTTGCAGATCTTAACTCAGCCACTGGAGGCTGCTACTGCTGCAATCACCAAGGGCTGTCACTCCTGCAGCTCGTCAGCCTGCTCCCTTCCTCTCTGCTTGGGCCTTTCCTTCCTTATCTCTTGTCCCCGAGCAGCAGCAGTTACTCCCCATAGGGAATGGGGTATGCAGCGTCATACACAAGCAGGTCAGGCTTCTGGATCAAACATAGATCAACTACAGAACTTCCTTCTCTGAGGCTGTCTACACTACTGCGGAAAGTCGACCTATGCTATGCAACTCCAGCTATGTGTCTCTTGCATAACTGAGTTGAGGAACTATCCTGGAAAACTTGTTCAGATGGTGGCAACCATTACTGTAAGAAAAGAATGGAATTTTGCTGTGAGTTGTAAAGTAATCATTTGGACACTGGCTCTTTGGGACTGGGACTGTGGACATGTCTCATGTAGCACTAAACATGTCAGCAGCTGACAAATAATTGTGCCTAAGTTAAAGGGACAGAGACTGGGACAACAGAGCCTTTCACTGCTGGTCTGAATCCCACCCAAGCCATTAGTGACTGAATTGGAATGAGTTGTGTGTCTTATGCCAATTCCTCTTGTGAAGTGTATCTGCCTCTCAGATGCTAGACTAATACTGGGCCCTTTCTCAGCAGAAAATACAGGGATTGAATGGGCCAGGGAGAGTAAACTCCTCTCTCACAGTAGTTTAGGAAGGCAGCATGAAGTTAGTTTGAGCAGAGGACAGGAAGCCTGGGTTCTAATCATAGCACCAAAGTGCTAGAGAAAAGCCAACTGTTATTTATTGAGATACCACTCCCGCACTCTGCCAGGAAAGGATACAATATCCCTGAATTCCAGCTGAGGGAACCGCCGTTTGAGCTGAGCTGCTCGCCGAAGTGAACTGGTTCCAATCACGCTTCAGAGGAAGCAAAGAAACAACAACAGTGAAACAATTAGATTCATTCACTCACCTTTAGCTGGGGACAGGTTCGGAGCTTCCAGGGAAACACACACTACCTTTTTAAACTAGTCACAGAGCATTTGCGGATCTATCCATCATTCATAATGGCAGAAGGAAAAACTGAGAGATTTAACATGAGGCCTGACTAAATCTAGATGTAACCAGACTACCTGGTCTGCAAAACACAGTCTCTGTGGTAGGTTGTTAGGCCTTTGCAAAGCAGCCATTATGCCTTGTTAAGGATCTCTGAATCCTCAGTGGGCCACCATCTACAGAATGTAGCAATCCCCAAGCCTTATTTTCTCTTCAGATAAATGGAATAAAATGGTTTGGAAAGCAGGGACATCAGTCCTGGATCACAGAACACATGCCTGGGTGTGCAAGGTGAGGTCTGATAAACAAGTCCTGGAGAGTGCAGTGGGAGAGTTCTCTGGACAGCAAGGGGGACTGCCAGTCTGACCAGAGAGAAGACTCTTTTCAAGGGATGTATGCTGCTCACTTTTCTTTTTATCCCATAAAAAAGATGACAAGCCATCTCTACTTTAGCCTGTGAGAAGTGCAAATCTACATCTGTGAAGCAAACAATTTCTTTTGTTTTATTTCTATTTTCTGTGTTTAATTAAGATTACTGTCATCTGGGTAATTTCAACACAGACATCCCCAAAGAGAAAGGAGAGGGACTGAAAGTAAGTAATTTCTGGAACTTGTCCCCCCATCTCAGGGCTTGTACACACTAGTGCTTGTATTGGTTTAACTTAAGTCACTCAGGGGTGTGAAAAAGCCACGCTACTGAGCGACGTGAGTTACAGCGACCGAAGCGCCGGTGTGGACAGTGGAGAGCTCTCTCCCGTCGGCACAGACGCTCATTTATTCAACAGCAGTAATTCTTTCCCAGGTCATAGTGATAATTATGGTTCCTGGGATTCTTATTAAGTTTTTATTCCTTTATTGCTAATTCCTACAAATGGTTCACTTTAACTTAAATGAAAAAAACACACCACCACCACCACCACACCACACTGAAAACACCTCTTCATCTGTGTAAAGGGCAAGGGACAGATCAGAGTCTGGATGTTAAATGTATTAACACAGGGAGTTCACAAAGAATAATGAAGAGCAGGCGGTTTTGGTGTTGAGAAGTCTAAGCCTATCCCTTTTCACCACTCCATTTGTTCAACAACACCTCTCCCATCCACTCACCTCTTTTCAGGAAGGCTGTTGAGGGTTTTCCCATAGTTCTTGGGATGAAAAACGACAGCATCATGGGGGTTTTCCCTTCTGCAAAGAAATACAGTGTAGACAAGACATTATTCCATAGGATGTGGCTAAATGGAAACAGTTCTGCTCATGGTCCTTAGTGGAGGTGCCTCTAACTTCCTTATCTTTAATCCACTACAAGGAGCACTTTCTTTTCCTTTTCCATTTTTCCTTCTAATTAATCTAGAGCTGGTGAAGGTGCTGGTTTGACAATTCTGGACAGTCGGTTCTCTACTCATCCACAGAGTAGGCACAGCACAGGCAGCGGAAGGGCAAGCTTCCCACAGGCACCACCTTCTGTCGACATGATTAAGTCTGACCTGGAGCCCACCCAACCCCTCTTTAAGGAAGAGAGAGAGGGGTTCAGCCTTCATAGCCCATGGAATTTGGGATCTCTCTCTTCTGAGGCAGGCAACAAGATGACAAGCACAGTGGCAAATTGTGCAGTACAGTTACTTACACAATGGGAAATAGATTGAGACCGACCAAACTCATCACACAGGATGCCAACAGTAAAAATGGTCCCTCTGGGAATTTTAAAACCCCTCAGGAAGTCAGGCCTCTCAAGGCACTCTTACTTGCAGATGGCCCCAATGGTGAAGCCAGGCGGGAGCGAAGTTGGCAGGTCCTTCAAGGAGTGAACAACCAGGTCAACTCTACAAGTTAGAGGAGAGAAAAGTCAGAGCATGGTGTGAGTGAAGGAGCCCATGGGGCACCTGCAAGATGCCTGCAGATGATCTGAGAAATAAAATTTCCACACTGGGCTTTAGTGTAGAAAGGGGGGCTGGAAGTCAGGAATCTTGGGTTCTATTCCCAGTTCTTCTACTGATTCACTGTGCAACTTTAGACAAGTCACTTCATCTCTCTGTGCCTCAGTTTTTCCATCTGTAACATTATGATATATATCTCCCAGGGCTGCTACATCATAAATATTTGCAAAATGATTTGAAGAGCCTGGTGTGGGTGCTGAAGACCTATACGCACATTGCACAGACACCCATCAACCTTGCAGTACACAGAGCTCAGTGGGATCAGATATCCCAGTCAGATTTAAATAACTATTTTTCAGTAGGCAGCAACCCAGAGCTCAAGCTGCCTGCATCACTTCATACCACTGACATGGCCATCAAAAAAGGGCTTGAATCCTTGGAGCCTGAACTCACTGGGAGTCTTTTTACTGACTTCAGTGAGAGTTAGATCAGGCCCTTAGATGACAAGGACCCAAAGGGGAATCTTTAATTTTAATCCAAATTGAGACAAGTCCCTCGATCCATGTGCATCCCATACCCTAGCTGTAACATGAGGTAAAAAACAGCAATCTCCCTCAGTCACAACTGACATCTGAACCAAGGTTTCCCACAGAAATAAGTTACCCCAAAAGAGCCTTAATCCTAATGCTTCCGGTTCTCCTGCACTGTTGGCAGTGAGTACAATTAACAGGCAGGAGGCTTTGGAGACTGTTTAATGCCCAGCTCTGAATCTGAGGCATCTACTGAAATTTCTGTATTCAAACTGTATGTGACCACTCAGTGATGTGTATGTAACAAATAATACTGTTGCTCTAAAAATACCACAGGTTGCAGGGCACTGGTTCAACCAACTGATTGACGTGACCCATGACTTGTCATGTCATTACTGATTGACATGACACATTTTTCTTTCAGCCATGTAAGTCCAACTAAAACAGTCAGGGAAGGAGACAGACTATGGATAGCACATTTCACAAGCCTATCATTCTCCAAAATGTTCTAAAAGAAGTTTGAATTACAAACAAGCCACTAGGGTGTGAATGTTTGTCTTGATTTCAGATGCAGACAGAATCTGCAGCACTGCCCGGGCCATTCCATGGCCTGCGGTAAGCAAGAGAAAGGATCAGAGCTCTTACTCATTTTTTTCCAGTGCATTTTCCAGCTCCTTGGTAAAGAGGCTCTTCTCTCCAATCTAAATAGGGAGGGAGGAACATGAAGCATATTACCAACGTAGTCACATATAGCCTCACTCAATTCAAAGGAGGAAGAGGTCATTTACCTTGGAAAGAGCAGTGTCCAGGATCTTGTCTCCAGTTGTTGACATGGCAACTGTTCAAAGAGAGAGCTTTTTAAGAGCAGCAATACAGAGAGATCAGATTGGCCCAGACTCTGTAAGTCTCTGTGTGGTATGCAGCAAAGGGGTACATGGCTGCTGCATTCTAGTGCAGGTGTGAATGCAGGCTCCATGTAGCAGGAATATTCTAGGAGTACTCTGCACTAAGCAGGAGTAAAGATTAGGTCTTCTGGAAGTGTGCTGCCTTATTCCCAAGAGCACAGAGTAAGAAAAGGGAAGGCCATGAGAGTGTGTATCTAGGGACAGTAGTTTTAAGCAGGATCCTGATCACACTAACAAGACACTTTGCTTTGAGCACCTTCTCTGGCCTCACTCCTGCTACTAGGCAGGTGCTCAGCAGCCGTCCAATCAATGTAGCATTGGGCTCCTGACTGCTCCCTGTCTGGTTGATATAATTTTTTACTTTGCACTTGAACATGAACATATGGTGCATCTGGCTTGGAGCTAGACTAATACATGGTTACTCTATCGAGTGACAGTATCATAATCTGTATAGAAACTCAGGAACTCAATGCTCCGCGGTACATGGAATCCATCCTCTCCTTGCTCTGCAGACATTAGCATCTCTTGCTCAGTCACGTGAGCCTAACTGGATGGAACTGATCTGGATTCTCCACTTATGCAAACGCCGCAATCTCTCTTCCTTGGGCCAAGGGCTTCTTGCATAACAGATTTAATAATTTTATTAAGATGTTAAAATAAAAAGAAAACAGTACAGAGTTTAAGCACAGAAGTTTCTGGTTATCAGGGAATAAGGTACAGATTATCAAGGGGTGCGAAATTCGGTTTAAGATTGGGTGGCGTAAGGAATACATAATCTGCAATATCCCCGATTGGGGGTAAAAGGTTAACAGGTCAAAGTACAGACATTGAGATATGGGGGTATGTTGTTCATATAATGGCTATGTTCAGGTGTGGAGTATTATGAGTGGATACGATGATGAGGACGGATTTACCCTCATTTGGGGAGATTTAATGTTCAGTGAGTTTATGGTTCTAGTTCATATGGTCCAATGGGAAAAGTCTCTCGGTCCCTTTCTCATAGCTGATACACGATGTCGTTACGCATCAAACCATCCCACTCCAGCTGCTCCTTGCCTCTGAGCAGCATTTGAACACTTACCAATCTCAAAATGAAGGCTGAGATATCGCTTGCGAAGCATTTCCACTACACTGTCTGTCTGAATCCGGGCCAGCTGCAGTTTAAAAACAGAAGGCAAAGTCCATTGTGAGATGGCATGCGTTCAGTACATCAGCCAAAAGAAGCTTTTCTATTCTTAGACATTGTCAAATGCACCCACCAAAGCCTCCAAAACACAAGCATTAATGCAAATAAATAGAAGTCTTAGCATAGTGCTACACAAAAACAAACCCTACCCCTGCACAATGATCACAACACCCAGCTGAAGAAAGTATTACCATCCCTGCTTTACAGATGGAGAAACAGAAACAGAGTTGGAGTGACCTGCCCTCTGGTCAGACAGTGAGTCAGTGGTAGGGTCAGAATTAGAGCACTGTAAAGACATAGCAGACAAAACGTCTTCAGTTAGAAGTAGTGGTTTAAACAGGGGACTGGAAGTTCTATTTTCAGCTCTCCCACTGACTTGCTATGTTCTGTGGCCAGTCATTTCAGCTCTTTGTGCCTCAGTGACACCATCTTTAAAGTGGAGACAGTACTTACCCACCTATCTGTGAAATGCCATCACTGGGTGAATGGAACTAAAGAAACACAATGATGTGCTTTTGTAATTTTTAAAGTGAGTCAGACCGAGCATTGTGCACAGTGCTAGAGAATAGGTCTTGCAGTAAGGGGCACTCATTGTTATAAGAAAGGCAGACTAAATAGCCTGGTGATTCCCACCTCAATGAGTGATGACCTAAAATGCACCATATCTGCTGTGTGCTTTTTATGAATGCTAAACTTTACCATTGCTGTGTGATTCTGCAAGGAGCCAAGATTAAGATTTGTCTGCAGGAATTGTGATCTATATGAGCAGAGGTATGTCAGAAAGTTGTGCAGAAGGAGAACAGACAGAGCAAGCCACAGGGTTTGGAGGCTGCAAAAGGCCCTGGTACCTGTAGATGGGACACATTTAATTTACACTCTGGAAGGGGGAGGATCACATAAAATAGTCCAGTCCACCACCACTATCCTACTCAAGCAGAAGGCAGAGGATCCCTCCATAGATCCTGACCTTGTGAGAGGCAATGTAGTCTAGTAGTCACAGCTGAAGATGAACCAGGAAGCCTAGTTTCTAATCTTTCTCTGCTACTGATGCTCTGAGTGGCCCTGGGCAAGTCATGGGTTTCCACATGTGTAAAATGAGTCCAACAAACTTCCCCTTTGTAACGTGCTGTGAGATTCTGGGTGAAAGGCACAGGTGCTATAAGTGCAAAGTGTTGATAATGATAATTCTTAACAATAGGTTAGGAGATCACACACGGTGGAGAAATGCAACGTCCCACCCTTCAATGCCCATCTGTCTCATCTTCTAGCCTCCCGCAAAGTACAGAGCCATGCCTGCACCTAACTTCCAGAGCAGGCAAGATTATCTCAAAACAAAGGCCCAAGACACATTTATCTCTCTTTGCATACTTGCTCTTCCCAGCTGCAGCTAGATAGCAAGAAAGACCCAATGTATTTCCTATATCCTCCCTCCCAGGCCTTTGTGAGCATCAACGCACCCTAAGTTTTGCCTCCATATAAGATATTTGGTTGTTGGATATAGCAAAATGAAGACACAAAGGGATTCTACTGAAAGAGGAGTGCAATCACCTCCCTGTTTCTTGAGCTACTCCATGAGCTTGGTGCTGATGGAATGTGCCAACTGACAGCCATTGGGACTAAAGTTCTGTTTATTCAAAATGGATACAGTCCAGGTGGCATCAAGGCAAGCTTGTCCCACATAGCTGTAAAAACCATGCCTCTGCCCCGACATGGAGGGATCCCCTGTAGGAGAGCTCAGTCTCATGGCCCATTGAATCTCGGGCCTTCCTACGGGGACTGCCAACAAGGAGGCCTATTACAGTACAACTCTGATGACAGAATAGTTATTTCTAATTCATAGAAGTCACTCTTTGGCAAAGATATCGTTACTCCAGTCTAGGGTCTGAGGAGGACTTGGGCTTTTGGTTTGAGAAGATAGCTCATCTGCATAAACAAATATAAGTAAATTTATTTCCATCTAATAATACTTTGTGCTTAACACAAGGATCTTAAGGTGCTTTACTAATATGAATGAATGAAGCCTCATGCCCCAGACCTTCTGTGAAGTATCCACAAATTGTCCCCATTTTACAGATGAGAAAATGGCAGCACAGTTAAATAAAGAGCTAAATTTTCAAGTGTCCCCACTACTTTGGGTGCCCAAACCTGAAACATCTGGATTCCAATTTCCATCTGCACCTTCTAGTGACTTGACGTAAGAAAACTCAGCACCTCTGAAAATCAGGTGCTCGGTACGTAAGACCTGGGCACCCAAAATCTAGAGGCCACTTTTTTGAAGATGTGGCCCTAAGAGACTTGCCATAAATCACACTGTGTCAGTGGTAGAGACGGGAACAGAACAAGGGAATACTGATTCCTAGTCTTTCACTCTGACCACTAGATAACACTTCCCTATTGAACAGGAAACCTGATAGATGCTGGACTTCATTTGGGTTTAATCTATAAATAACAGAGATACACACTTATTTCCAGAGGGTAACTGCTGTACATCATATTTTTAAAGTTAAAATCAGCCACCCAGATTTTCTGCTTTTATGAGATGCAGCTGTAGGGTTCTCAAGTCACAACTGTCCCCATTGAACAGAGACTCAGCAATATGGCCATACCAGAACAGAAGCTAATGCAATAAGCAAAAACTCACCTGACTCTTCCTGGTGCCCACTCGGATAACTCTGTTTTTCAGGCCATTTTCATCCTATGAACAATGTGTTTCACATATTTTAAAAATTAAAGAAAATCCCCCGAATCCATAATTGTGCAGGTTTTCTTTCCAGTGCTGTCTGCCAACTGAAAGCTCATTCCACCGCAGCTAAATGTGTTCCCCAAGTGGCAACCACATCTTCCTAAACTGAGCAAAATATCAAATATTTAAACTAACACAAGAGAAGGTTTGCAAAGAGTATAAACTCCTGTTGGGAAATGTGCAGCACTCCCACAAGGCACTCACTGTCTTGCAGTATTGGACCCTAGAGCTCAATTCTGTGAACACTAGCAGACATAGCACACACTACTGTGAACAGTCCTATTGACTTTTGTAGTAAGCGTTTGCAGGATTGGAAATCATGTGTGTTGTATTATTAAGTTCATAAATGTTCAGCTATTCACAAAAAGTCATTAAGAAAAACACTTAGTCCTTATATAGAACTTTTCACTTTCAAAATGCTGTGCAAACATTAACTTATATCTGCATATTTATGAAAGTCTTTACAAAATGATCAAACTTTTAACTTAATTAATACCCAGCTAGGACTGATCTATTCAGTAAATGGCAGAATTAGAGGGGTAAGTGGTATAATCCCTTTACTCTCTCACCCTCTCCTTTTGATTTAAGTACTATATTTCAACTAAGACAAACAATGCAGAGACCACAACCTTAGGAACCTTTTACTTGTAATTGTTTTCTAAAAATGGGAAAGTAATATTGTTTGATTTTTGTTTTCTCCCACCCCCTTAAAACTGTAAAGGGAAGGTGAGTAGATTTTAAGCCTGACCTATTAAATTATCCCAACAGATTTGCAGAGCTGAGATATACACATTATTTTATTACGAGATATACAATTACCATGAACAATCTAAGCCCTGACGAATGCAAAGTCTGTTCCTTTACCTGAGTTCTCCTCAGTGTCTTGTTCTCCATCGCTATGGACTTTTCCAACCCCAATGCCTGTTATGTGAAAGAGAAGAAGACGCTCCTTGAACTGGGAAAGAGGAGAGGAGGGACGTTATTGCCTCGGCTGCTTAGCACAATGTGTGCCAGACCATGTGCTAGAGAGAAGGGCTGTTCCGTTTGTGACCCAGACCCTTCTGGCGTAGCATGGACACACAGATAAGAGGTGACAGGCATGCTACAGTATGTGCTGCACTACGATATTGGGAGGGAAAGGCCTTCAGAAAGCAGGGATGGGTGTGACCAGCACTTAGGAATGGAGGTTACCAGTTCTGCAGAGAACGAAATTCAGCTGCAGGAGCTGCCTCAGCAGAGCTGTCCAGCTTCTGTACGGGAAAAAAAATTGTGCTGAATCACTAGGAAGAAAGGATGGCAGAAGGAAACCGTCTCTCCCTCAATGACACCCGCCCAAGCCCTTTGCTACCTGTTATACCCCCAGATCTGTGTATGACAGCTAATGCATTACCCAACAGAACAGTCACAAGGTGGCTATTTTCACAGGTGAACAATGATCATTTTCACCAAGATATTCTTTCGTGGGAGAGGGACACAACATGTGCCTTCGTACAAAGCAGAGGCTCCAGCTCTATCACCCATCCTCAAGGCAATGGAGCACAATTTCTTTACAACTACCACAAGCTATGTGAATTGACAAAGGGCAGTGAGCAAGAGACCTAGGTTTTATCCAGAACTTGGCCCTTGATTTGCCTTGTAACTTTGAACAATAATTTAACTACTCTTCCTCAGTTTCCCTTTCTATAAAATAGCTCCTTGTAAAGTACATTTGATTTTTTTAATTGGACTAATATTAAATAAGGCCTCATGTACTAATGGGCAGGGTTAAACGCTCATTCTTATCTCTAAGCTCAGAAGTGGTCTCAGCCCAGTGGAAAACCACTTGTGTTGAAATCTTTGACTGACAGCAGGGTTAATAAAAATACTCAACCCTTACACAAAACCGTACCTTCAGAGCATTAACTAATTTGGTTTCAACGTCAATCATTTGAGACCTATTGCTACCTTAATCTAGGATTCTGAAGAGTCATATGTTCACAGATTACAATTATTAAAATATGTACAATCTTTAGTTTTCATAGTTGGCTCAGTCTACTTCCAAGTAGCATGAACAGTGTTCATTTTAGCAGGTGTATGGTTATACACCTGAAGAGAAACAGTCAATAGAAAAAGATTCCCATTTGATCACATCACATGAAGACAGACAACTAAATACTGAAATGTTATAGGTGCTTGCGTACAAATGCAAGAAGCCTAAACGCTAAGATGGGTGAACTTGGTGCCTGTTAAATGAGAATATTGATTTAACAGGCATCACAGAAACTTGGTGAAATGATGACAATCAATGGGACACTAACACCAGGATACAAAATACATGGGAATGACAGAGTAGGTTGTGCTGGTGGGGTAGTGGCACTATATATAAAAGAAAGCACAGAATCAAATATAGTAAAAACCTTAAATGAACCAAACTGTACCACAGAATCTCTATGGATAGAAATGCCATGCTGGAATAAGAGTACAGCAGTAGGAACGTACTACCGACCACCTGACCAGAACGTTGACGACGGTAACTGTGAAATGCTCAGGGAGATTAGAGAGGCTATAAAAATAGAAAACTCAATAATAATGGGGGGTTTCAAATATTCCCATATTGACTGGGTGCATGTCACCCCAGAAGGGATGCAGAAATAAAGTTTCTAGACACCATTAGTGACTGCTTCTTGAGGCAGCTAGTCCTGGCACCTACAAGGTAAAGAGGTAATTCTTGGCTTAGTCCTAAGCGGAGCACAGGATCTGGTTCAAGAGGTGAATATAGCTGAACCACTCAGTAATAGTGACCATAGTGTAAATAAATTTAACATCCTTGTAGGGAGAAAATACAAAAGAAGCCCACCACAGTAGCATTTAACTTCAAAAAGGGGAACTACACAAAAATGAGGAAGCTAGTTAAATGGAAGTTAAAAGGAACAATCACAAGAGTGAAAAGCCTGCGAGTGCACAGAAACTTTTTAAAAACCACCATAATAGACGTTCAAACTAAATGTATATCCCAAAGGAAAAAATAAACCAGTAACAGGAGCAAATAAATGCCACCATGACTGAACAGAATGAAAGAGGCAGTTAGAGAGAAAAAGGAATCCTTCAAAAATTGGAAGTCAAATCCTACTGAGGAAAACAGAAAAGAACAAACTCTGGCAAATCCAGTATAAAAGTATAATTTGGCAGGCCTAATTAGCAGCTAGCAAGAGACACAAAACTAACAGTCAATTTTTTTAAAGTACATCAGAAGCAGGAAGCCTGCCAAACCACCAGTGAGGCCCCTGAACGAATAAGGTGCTAAAGAAACACTTGAAGAAGACAAAGCCATTGAGGAGAAGATCAGTGAATTCTTCGCATCCCTCTTCACTGCAGAGGGCCCCACATGAGCCATACAAATATGAGGAACTGGCCCAGATTGTGGTGTCAGTGGACAAGGGTTTGGAACAAACTGATAAATTAAAGAGTAATAAATTGTCAGGGCCAGATGGTATTCATCCAAGAGTTCTAAAGGAATTCAAATATGAAATTTCAGAACTCCTAAGTGTAGTATGTAATCTATTGCTTAAATCAGCCTCTGTACCAGATGACTGGAAGGTAGCTAATATAATGCAGATTTAAAAAAAAAGGCTCTAGAGGTGATTAGGGATGTAAAAGGTTAAATGGTTAACTGGTAAGCGGCAGCCAGCCCGCAGGAGCCCCAGCCAGTCAGCCCCAGAGACCCCAGCTCCTCTCCCTTTCATCCCGATATAATTTTAATACTTTAAAAAGTAAATGTTTTAAACTGTATTTACATCCCTAGAGGTGATCCTGGCAATTACAGGCCGGTAAGCCTAACTTCAATACCAGGTAAACTGGGTGAAACCGTAGTAAACAAAAGGATTATCTAATACGCACATGAACACAATTTGTTGGAAAAGAGTTAACACTGCTTTTGTAAAGAGCAATCACATTTGGCCAATCTATTAAAATCCTTTGTAGGGGTCGACAAATATGTGGACACGGGTGATTGAGTGGATACAGTGTACTTGGACTTTGAGAAAGCCTTTGACAATGTCCCTCACATAAGGCTTTTAGCAGTGTAGGCAGTCATGGGATAAGAGGGAAGGTACTCTTGTGGATCAGTAACTGATGAAAGAACAGAAAACAAAGGTGAGGAATAAATGGTTCGTTTTCACAGCAGAAAAAGGTAAACGGTGGGTTACATCAAGGATCTGTATTGGAACCTATACTGTTCCACATATTCATAAGGCCATGAACAGTGAGGTGGCAAAGTTTGCTGATGATATAAAGTTACTCAAGACAGTTAAGTCCAGAGCTGACACTGAAGAGTTACAAACGTTTCTCTCAAAACTGGGTGACTGGGCAACAAAATGGCAAATGAAATTCAATGCCAATAAATGCAAAATAATGCACACTGGAAAACATATCTCAACTACATATACAAAATGATGGGTCTAAATTAGCTGTTACCACTCAAGATAGATCTCGGAATCATCATGGAAAGTTTTCTGAAAACATCCATTGCAGCAGTCATCAAAATGGCTAACGGAATGTAAGGAACCATTTGGAAAGGGATAGATAATAAGAGAAAATATCATAATGACACTATAAATCCATGGTATGCCCACATCTTGAATACTGCATACAGTTCTGGTTGCCACATCTCAAAAAAGATATATTAGAACTCAAAAAAATACAGAGAAGGGCAACAACGATTGGGGGAATGCAAGAGCTTTAATATGAGTAGAGATTAAAAAGACTGGGACTGTCATTCAACATAGAAAGTAAATGACGAAGTGGGGATATGCTGAGGTCTATAAAATCATGAATGGTGTCGAGAGAGTAAATAAGGAAGTTTTATTTACCATTTCACATAACACAAGACCCAGGGGTCACCCGATGAAATTAACAGGCAACAGATTTAAAAGAAAGGTAAATACTTCCTCAAAAACTGCATAGTTTACCTGTGGAACTCGTTGTCAGGGGATGCAGTCAAGGCCAAAACAACAAATGGTTTCTAATAGGAATTAGATAAGTTCATGGAGGATAAGTCCATCAATGGCTATTAGCCAAGATGGTCAGGGATGCAACATTGTATGTCCCTAAACATCTGACTGCAAGAAGCTGGGACTGGATGACAGGGGTTGAATCATTCAGTAACTGCCCTAATCTGTTCATTCCCTCTGAAGCATCTACCACTGGCCACTGTCAGAAGACAGGATAATGCACCTGATGGACCACTGGTCTCACCCACTATGGTCACTCTTACATTTAACCCCAATAAGCATCTCTGTCCCTGTGCCTCCTTTCCCTACACCACATATGGCCCTCTCCTCAGCCCCGCAAACCGGAAAAGTTAAATCTCTGGAAGGAGATGTCAAATTCATTCTGTGGCAAGGCCCAAATTTAATTTTTAATTACAGTCCACAGGCCGAAGAACGTGTTCAGGACAACACGCTCCCCTCGATGCACAGACCTTTCACTGAGATCAGTGGCAGGTTACCACAGAGATCAGTAGTAGAATCTGGCTTTTAATAACAGAACTGTCAGTAATTATTTGTTCAGTCCCTTATTGTCACATTCAGCCTCATGCAACAGGAAAATCTGCTCCCCTTTAGGTACACCGTTATTTCTGCCCTTTGTTTCTCTTCCCGCCTTATCCTCCTTTCTCTGTTTCCGTCCCTCAACTCGGTCTTCAGATATTTCCTCCTCTCTTCCCTCTGCATTTCCTTCTTAGCAGCAATTCCCACCTCCTTAGGTTTCATGCTCATCTCCCTCCCCATACCACTCACCAACTGGTCATCAATTACATAATTAATGCTTACATTTCTTGACCTGCTGCTCACAAACAGGGAAGAATTAGTGGGGGAAGCAAAAGTGGACGGGAATCTGGGAGGCAGTGACCATGAGTTGGTTGAGTTCAGGATCCTGACACAGGGAAGAAAGGTAAGCAGCAGGATACGGACCCTGGACTTCAGGAAAGCAGACTTCGACTCCCTCAGGGAACGGATGGGTAGGATCCCCTGGGGGACTAACATGAAGGGGAAAGGAGTCCAGGAGAGCTGGCTGTATTTCAAGGAATCCCTGTTGAAGTTACAGGGACAAACCATCCCGATGAGTCGAAAGAATAGTAAATATGGCAGGCAACCAGCTTGGCTTAACGGTGAAATCCTAGCGGATCTTAAACATAAAAAAGAAGCTTACAAGAAGTGGAAGGTTGGACATATGACCAGGGAAGAGTACAAAAATATTGCTCGGGCATGTAGGAATGAAATCAGGAGGGCCAAATCGCACCTGGAGCTGCAGCTAGCAAGAGATGTCAAGAGTAACAAGAAGGGTTTCTTCAGGTATGTTGGCAACAAGAAGAAAGCCAAGGAAAGTGTGGGCCCCTTACTGAATGAGGGAGGCAACCTAGTGACAGAGGATGTGGAAAAAGCTAATGTGCTCAATGCTTTTTTTGCCTCTGTCTTCACTAACAAGGACAGCTCCCAGACTGCTGCGCTGGGCATCACAACATGGGGAGCAGATGGTCAGCCCTCTGTGGAGAAAGAGGTGGTTAGGGACTATTTAGAAAAGCTGGATGTGCACAAGTCCATGGGGCCGGACGAGTTGCATCCGAGAGTGCTAAAGGAATTGGCGGCTGTGATTGCAGAGCCATTGGCCATTATCTTTGAAAACTCGTGGCGAACGGGGGAAGTCCCGGATGACTGGAAAAAGGCTAATGTAGTGCCAATCTTTAAAAAAGGGAAGAAGGAGGATCCTGGGAACTGCAGGCCAGTCAGCCTCACCTCAGTCCCTGGAAAAATCATGGAGCAGGTCCTCAGAGAATCAATCCTGAAGCACTTAGAGGAGAGGAAAGTGATCAGGAACAGTCAGCATGGATTCACCAAGGGAAGATCATGCCTGACTAATCTAATCGTCTTCTATGATGAGATTACTGGTTCTGTGGATGAAGGGAAAGCAGTAGATGTATTGTTTCTTGATTTTAGCAAAGCTTTTAACACGGTCTCCCACAGTATTCTTGTCAGCAAGTTAAAGAAGTATGGGCTGGATGAATGGACTATAAGGTGGGTAGAAAGTTGGCTAGATTGTCGGGCTCAACGGATAGTGATCAATGGCTCCATGTCTAGTTGGCAGCCGGTGTCAAGTGGAGTGCCCCAGGGGTCGGTCCTGGGGCTGGTTTTGTTCAATAACTTCATAAATGATCTGGAGGATGGTGTGGATTGCACTCTCAGCAAATTTGCGGACGATATTAAACTGGGAGGAGTGGTAGATACGCTGGAGGGCAGGGATAGGATACAGAGTGACCTAGACAAATTGGAGGATTGGGCCAAAAGAAATCTGATGAGGTTCAATAAGGATAAGTGCAGGGTCCTGCACTTAGGACGGAAGAACCCAATGCACAGCTACAGACTAGGGACCGAACGGCTAGCCAGCAGTTCTGCGGAAAAGGACCTAGGGGTGACAGTGGACGAGAAGCTGGATATGAGTCAGCAGTGTGCCCTTGTTGCCAAGAAGGCCAATGGCATTTTGGGATGTATAAGTAGGGGCACAGCGAGCAGATCGAGGGACGTGATCGTTCCCCTCTATTCGACATTGGCAAGGCCTCATCTGGAGTACTGTGTCCAGTTTTGGGCCCCACACTACAAGAAGGATGTGGATAAATTGGAGAGAGTCCAGCAAAGGGCAACAAAAATGATTAGGGGTCTGGAACACATGACTTATGAGGAGAGGCTGAGGGAACTGGGATTGTTTAGTCTGCAGAAGAGAAGAATGGGGGGGGATTTGATAGCTGCTTTCAACTACCAGAGAGGATGGTACTAGACTATTCTCAGTGGTAGAAGAGGACAGGACAAGGAGTAATGGTCTCAAGTTGCAGTGGGGGAGGTTTAGGTTGGATATTAGGAAAAACTTTTTCACTAGGAGGGTGGTGAAACACTGGAATGCATTACCTAGGGAGGTGGTAGAATCTCCTTCCTTAGAAGTTTTTAAGGTCAGGCTTGACAAAGCCCTGGCTGGGATAATTTAATTGGGGATTGGTCCTGCTTTGAGCAGGGGGTTGGACTAGATGACCTCCTGAGGTCCCTTCCAACCCTGATATTCTATGATTCAAGTGTCCATTATAAGGCTTAAAAATGAATCCTCCATTGAGATTAATGGGAGAGTTCACACCTCTCAAAGCTATTGTGTCTCAGACTGTCTGCAGATTCAGGAAGATTATGAACTGAGGCATTCTTGTTGATTCACATTTGAAGAAGTTTCCTTCACAGCCACAAGGACTAGGTTTTGGGTTTTTTTTGTTTTGTTTTTAAATAAAAATCTTAGATTCTGCCACATCTGAAAATAAATCCATCACAGGGAACAAGGTGTTTGACCCTCTGCTCTAGACAGTGACATATTTCACTTGCTACGCTCCTCATCAGGTAAATGTCATAAGTGCCCGCAAGGCTAGGTGTTCCTTCCACTCAATGCTGTCGAAAGCCCTACACAGGTTTGCATAAGAGACTAAGTTGTCTACAATGACTTGGCTGTGCAGAGAAGCTGTTAGCTCATCTGATATATAACTCACTTACAGACAAGGTCAGTGAAGTCACATCTTCTACTGGTCTCTCACCCACCTTGTCTCGCCAATATTCTGGGAGCAACAAGGCAACAACGACGCTGCCGACATATAACTCACTTGTCCAAAGTGCTGGCTTCTCAACCTCTCATCTGTGGAGCTTTTACAATTCTGAAGCCATAAAACACAGATTAAGAAGGTGGCTTGCCTCAAGTTTGGTCTGAGTATCCCTCTCCTGAAGCGCATGGATCTTCCCATCTCTAGTCAGCACGTAGAGAGACCCCCACTCTGCTAAGACATCCACCACGTCATCGAAGACCGAGCTGTACGCGATGAACTTGTTACACAGGTCGTAGACATTCAAGATTTGCTTGTCGGAGTTCTGCGGGTCGCTCCCAGCAAACTCTGATCTGGATACCAGAAGAAAGAGGAACAGTTTAACACACATGCTCTTGGATTTCTGAATCACGTTCTCAATAGCGTCTCCTTAACACACTTAGAGCCGGGATACAAACCTCTGAACAACCATGTGAGTATGTCGTACGTTGTTAGTCCACATACTAGATGGGAGAAATCATATCTGAGTTATAAAAGGGTGGTGACAGATCCCACTGGCTCTGGAGGGTGGTGCATGCCGCTATCCCAGGAGCAATGACTGGATTCTGTAGATTCAGATCAATCCATAGCAGCTTTTGCCAGAGCTCTAATACTAATCACATGCCACAGTAATGTCAGTCAACACCTGGGATGATTCTCGGGGTGCCCAGGACTGAGAGTCCCCTTGTTACCCACTCAGCCTCCAGCTAGAGAGAGACTTGCTGCTGCTTAACGGGGTGTCAGCTCCCTGACACTTCCAGCCTGTTAGCCCCCAAACCATCTCCTCTGGGCTATGTCACCCCTTACTTTGGCTCACAGGTTAACAACAGGTGCACTCCAGTCCCGAAATCCCTTTGAAGCCTTCCCCTGTAGCGTTCAGCTCCTTAATCACCGAACACTCACAGTAATAAGAGGTTTGCTGTCCCTAAGGCAACAGCGTACACATCATCTTGAATGATTCAGCTCAGGAGCAGCATCCCGTACAATACTACAGCACTGAGTTCCACTTAGAGTGAAAACAATCATAAGTTTATCATCAAAGATCAAGATTTATGAGATAGCGAGTAAGGATAATGGAAACAGAAGGGTTACCTATCAAACAAAATTGTAACACCATTCCTAGAGACTAACCTGAACTGTCTGTCTGACCTTCTGTCCAAATGAGATTATCTTACCCAAAGCCTTTTTGCAGTGTTTTCAGCCAAACCTGATTGAGACCCTATTTTCATGAATGTAATCGCACCACCCGATTACCTCCTAGGCAGAGGAATTCAGGATGGTTTCCTTGTCCCCAGATATAGTCTAGTAAATCGCTGAAGTGCATCCCTGGAAAAGGTTCTGAGCCCCTTGCTGTTCTTCTCTTCCTGTTAAATCTCAGGATTCTTCCTCTGCATTTAGCTCAGACTGGGGATGGCGAATGAGACAATACGTGTCAAGAGACGGACGGATAGATCTCTTTGTTCTGGCAGGAAATCAGTTCTTCACCGCTGCTGGGGATTAACACCTTGATACAAACTATCAGAACACATTTCCAGTGGATATACACATAACTCCTTACACAGCAGCCGTACCTACATTTACGAGGATAATCATAACCATTTAAAACCCGCAACTGGTACTCTTTCTGAATGAATACTATGAAAGCGGCAGGCCTGTTAAGAGTTGCTGTTACAGACCAGCGAGCCCTCTGCCAGCTTAGAGCAATGGGGATCTGTGTCACAATAGCCTTGCACAACAAAGCGCCAGGAGAGCTGCAAAGAACAAAAACTGCACAGTGAATACACGTAAAATGGACTCATCTGCTTCCCGGAGTCTTACTTTGGAGAGCTCTTCCGGTCCTTGGAAACGATGACGAGGTATCCCCGATACCAGTGAACGATCAACTTCTGTCCCTCAAAGGCAAAGCAGGGGCCACGCTCATCTGGCTGGTACAGATACACACATTCGTTTCCTGCCACAATGAACTGGAGGTCCTGGGAGGGGTCGCTAAGCGTGGAGCAGCGTAAACCGCAACCATGCGTGTCCAGCTCCAGACGAGGATAATCTTTCACCGACAGCATATAGGACTGTGAAGGAAATATGATTTTTTAGAGATTACATCGAACGGCAGATTGGCGATAAATAACCAGGAGCCGTTACAATCAGTGGGCCAGAGTCTGACCTCCATTACAGCTTTGTCAAGCCAATATCTCACCTGGATGTTCTCCGTGGTGACAACAAAAAGGTGGGTGATTTTCCCAGACTGGCGGAAGGCAAGGCCAGTGACTGGGTAATTGCCTTCATGTAAGATCTGGGTCTTACTGTGTCGGTCTCGTGTGATGTCCCCTTTTGTAAGCACAACGCTTCCATCTGCAAAGCCTGTTGAAGGAAAAGGACTAAACTGTTTATGTCTATGGCACTTTCCAAACATTTACTAGTATTAAGTCCAAGGCAGCTGCAGTCAGCTGGATCCTCCTTGTTGTTTCCCAGATAGATATCCGTACCGGGGCGGTCCCACGGTCTTCTCGCTTCACGGACACATGTATCAAACTCCCTTCCTGAGTAGGGTCTACCAGGACTTCTTCACGGCCATCTCCTGGCCCAGTGCAAAGCTTTCCTGTTTGAGAAAGTTTAATCTCCGTTTCTTACACTGACGCTTTCTTTATGGTTTATTTTCTCCTATTGCTCTTTTTTGTTTTGCTTTGCTACAACAGATGCCTAACTCGCTGGAACCAGTTTTGTGTAACAGTTGCTTTAAATCACAGAGTGCGCCACATGTACATAATTAGCACTATAAAAGTCAACATTGTAAAATGGAAGGAAACCAGTTGGTCAAAAGTCACATTTTTAGAACAAGTCTCTGGACAAGTTACTGATCCACGAGAAGACTTTCTCTCTTATCCCATGACTATTTAGTTTGCATAAGAGCCTTTGGTGATGGACCTCGTCAAAGGCTTCCTGAAAGTCCTAGTACACTATAGCCACTGGATCACCTTTGTCCAAGTGCTTGTTGACACCCTCAAAGAATCCAAATAAGTTGGTGAGGCGCGGCTTTCCTTTACAAAAAGCCGTGCTGATTCTTCCCCCAACAAATCGTGCTCATCTGCCCCTTGTGGGTTCCAGAACTAGCTGCTCCAAGAAGCAGTCACTCATGCCGTCTCAAAATTTTATCTCTGCGTCACGCCACAACGTGACATTCACCCAGTCGTCATAAGGCAAGCTGAAATCACCCATTATAACTGCGCTTTCTGCTTCTGGAGCCTCTCTCCAGCTAACCTTATCATTTCAGAATCGCTGTCACCATCCTTGTCAGGTGGTTGGTAACCTATGCCTACTGCTATACCTTTTTTTAGTCAAGCATGCAACCGGGACCGGATTTCCAATTAGGCACAGTAGGCACGTGCCTAGGGGCACTGGCGTTCTAGGGTCATGTAAAAGTTAAAAGGGGGTTAAAAGTTAAAAAGTTTGTACATATGTGGTTAAAAGTGGTTAGCGTAAGCTTATTTTAAAAATGATAAACAACCCAATGATACAGTAGAACCTCAGCGTTACGGACACCTCGGGAAGGGAGGTTGTCCGTAACTCTGAAACGTCCACAACTCTGAACGAGACCTTACAGACTTCAGACACCGAGTGGGGTTGGGACTGCAGGTAGGGGGGAGTCAGGGCTCTGGGGGTATCAGGGCTTCTGACCCTTGGGAGCACCAGGGCTCAGGACTTTAGATCTCAGGGGAGTGCTGGGGCTTCAGCCCCAAGGCTCCATTCCCGCCTTCTGCCTGGGGGGCGGGGGCGCCAGAGCTCGTACAGCCCCGCTCCCAATTTCAGCAAGGGAGGGTCACGCCGGGGCTGAAACCAGCGCTCCCCTCGTAGTTAAAGCCCCAAGCCCCAGCACCCTGCCCTCCGGGGCTGAAGCCGGGAAAAGAACTGCAGAGTTTCAGCCCCAGCACTCCCTCCGGGTCTAAAGCCCTTAGCCTGGTGCTCCCGAGGGTCAGAAGCCTGGACCCTTTTAACTACTGAAGGATAACTTTTAAAAAGATATGGACTGTGAGGCTATCACTAGCGCGTTTGCGAAGCAAAAGTCAAGGAAGGAAACATGTGCAGTAAAGTAGCACCTACCTGCTACCTATGTGATCGTTTTAATCACATTTATTCAATACAATAACAAAAAAATACATATTTAAAATTACAAAAAACACAAACATCAGCTGGAGGCGGGGGTGAGGAGAGGGCGGCGGCGCTGAAGATGCTGTGCTTTAGGGCGCGGAAGGTATAAATCCGGCCAAGCATGCAATTTCTATCCATAGTGAGTCTATGGTACAGTTTGTTTCATTTCAGATTGGTACCTTATTTGACTACGGTTTCCTTAACATACAATGCAACTCCCCCACCAGTGTTACGTTCTTTATCTTTCCTATATATTTTATAGCCTGGTATTTCCGTATTGCAAAACCCATTCTCCTCCGCCTGAACAAAATCTCAATTTGGGGTCAAAATTACCCAAGTGTCCTTTTTGTTTTTGTTCTTTCCTTTCTTGCAATATAGATAAAGAGTATGTACCTAACTTTTAAACCTCAATAGAACATTAAAGCTTGTTTTATGGTAAAAATTATGGTAAAAATCAAGATTTGCCAAACTTTTGCAAGCAATTACTGGCATTCTCAACTAGCGTCAGGTACATTCTCCTTAGGATGAAAAGCATGTGACGTGAAAATGTCAGAACGCTCTACGCCTACGCCTTCTGTAGGACCAATCCATTTGCATTCCATCATATTAACTTCAGAGTTTGTTCGGCACCTTCAGGAGGCGTTTGGCTTTTCACTTACCGATAGCCATGAAGTTAAGAGTCTCATGGACAGTTATGCAGGACACAACTGTAGGTTTGTTACCCGGTATTGCTGGGAAAATCCTTGTGCAAAGAGGATTCCCACCATCTCGTTTCTCTAAGTTCCAGACTTTAACCTGCAAACAACACAGACTGAATGTGAGTAGATATGGTCCTAAGGTTATACTGGGGCCAAAACCTGGTCCCTTTTAAGTCCATAGGGCTAGAATTTAACACACTGTTTTTACACCAAAGACATTCCCAAACTAATCCCAATACATTGTTCTTCCTCAGAAAAGCACACAAGATGGGCTCATGTCCTCTTTGTCATTTGACTTACCAGCGGGTTAATGCCTTCTTCATCTTCACCAACAGAAGCCAAAATGCTGTGCTGCTTCAGCTGGTACAGGTGAGTCACCCTCAGCTTGTAAGCCTGGAAACTGCTAAGCTGAAGAGAGCGTGGCAAGAACCAGATCTGACCTTCCATATGTAGATGATAGTCAAGGTACTCAGAGAAAACAAAATGAAACCACACATATCACAACCAAACCCTTCTTAAGCTACCCTCATTTATTGACAGCTGGCCAAATATACTTATACTAGCTATTGTTCCAGTCACTGAGGTGATCGCAGGGCAACAAAACATTTAGTGAACATTTTAACGTGCAGGTGACCTGGAGTTGGAAGAGGCAGACATTTTCTATATGCCAAAGGGTAACTGAAAAACAAAACAACAGCTCGGCGCACACCTAACAGACATCCTACTTTAGTTTAGGGCCCAATGCTGCGAGGTACTAAACACTTTTGACGACTCCCAATGAGAAGCGCCTCACGGGAGGCTTTCAGAACCTTCCTGTATAGAACCCATAGTGTATTTCAAGATGAGGGTGGTCACCTTGTTTCTAGTACATAGATGAAATAGTTTTGCCTATTGTACTCTTTCTAGTTCTTACCAGCAGTGGTTCTCAGCCACGCAGAACACATTCACAAGTGTCTTCACGTGCATCATGCAACTCAGAAAATGGACTACGCTTCCTAAAGCCTGAGCGATTCCAAACAGACACATTATGTCAGCAAAACCACTCCTTGTGGTTTCAGTGAGTGCTTACCATACCCCAGTTAACTATCCAAAACTCTCTTTCTATAAAAGAGAAATATTCTGAAGTTTGACTGCATTATACATCACTCACACACTTTCCGTTTCATTTCTTCACAAAACAGGTAACGCACAGGTGGTGGGACAGCAAGTTTCTTCCACTCCACACCATCAGTGTGCCTCAGCCCCACGCAGAAGCCCTCTCCTCTAGGAGTAAGGGGAGTTCAGACTACACAGCTCATCCAGCCCTGGACCCGTGGGCTGAGATTAGTGGGGGACAATTTAGTGACCTGAAGCAGACATGCAAATATTTGAACATTACACCACCAGCCAGGCACGGGGAGCGACCTTGTCACGAAGCTGCCGACCCTGGAGGGCGCGATCTCACCGGCCTTCCCCATCGGGTGGCAGCAGCGGCAGGGGGCACAATCTGTGCATTTCCCTCTGACACCCAAAGGGGAAAGGCCTTGGCCACTCCTAAATCTCATCCGCCGCACTGGCGCCCAAGGAGCAGGAAAGGCGCCCAACCTCTCTCCTACCCGCTAGCATTAAAAGGGGGTGGGGAAATCCCTGCTTCGCTCCCCGCGCTAACCTCCAAGGTGGGGGAGGCCGCCAGACGGCGTCCTCCTGAGGGAGCCCCGGGCAAGGATATCCCCAAAAACCAGGCTGCCTCTGCCCGAGTCGCAGACGGTGATGCCCGGCGGAAGGGCGAAGGGCTTCGCTCCGCCGGCTCCGCCCCCGTCGGGCCCGGCCGGCTCCTTCACCGTCTCCCTGTCAAAGAACACGAAGCGGCGCCACTGCAGGTAAGCAGCCATCTCGGCGACCGGAGCTGGACCGGGCAGGGGTCAGGTGACCGGGCCGCCGAGGACCGCTCTCCTTGCGCACGTGACGGACGGCGGCCAGGGACCATGTCACGTGGGACGGCGGGCAGGCGCCGTCCGCCGAGCCGCTGCTGGGAGCTGTAGTTTTCCGGCGTGCGCGGGCGCCCCCTCGCGCCTGCGGCCCTGCAAACTCCCATGGCCTGGGGCACAACCGTCTGGCCACGCAGCATGTCTGCAGCACGTTTAGAATAACCCCTACCCAGCCTCGGGCGAGGTACTTATCGATAGGCCTTGTGCTCGAGGGACAGCGGAGTGATTGTCAACACTGAAATAATGTAGGAGGAACAGGATTCAATAACGCGAATTAGACGTTCATAGAGGGCCTGGCTTACGGATGGATGCTGCTGCTTCCATGTAGCAGCATTGCTTTTTTTTATGTTATTGTACATACTGCTTCAAACCAATCTCCGGGAAGGGCCCGCCAGAGGACAGCAGGCCAAACGCTAGAGCTAACCATTTTAAATACCTTTAAAATCATAGATCCCTAGGGTAGTTTGATGGATCCTGTTAAGGTTACAATAATGCAGACAAGGTAACAAGTAATAAAAAACAAGTATTTCACACAAAAACTACACAACACTTTTTTGTTTCAACCTAAAACCGCCTAAGTTCTCCCACTCTAGCAGTGAGTTACTTCATGAGACTAGAATACATTATAAAACAATAACGTTTCTGATATTTGTAGTTTTTTCTTGCTTTCTCATTTTGCAAATGTTTGATTTCAAATTGACTGTTTCTTTATTGGAGGTTTACTAAGAAGCAAAAAGCCTCTCTCTTCTACTGCATGGCAGACTCGAGGGCCGGATGACTTCCTGGTTTTGAGATGGGGAAAGAAAGGCTGCTTTTTGTTGTTAGTGTTTTACCAGTGAAACCAAAAAGAAAAGGAGTACTTGTGAAACCAGGAATTACAACACACCTCCCCATTCCTCATTAACACGTAAGAATCTTTGTTCATGTGTTGTGATGCCTCTGTGTGACGGTTACATAGAACCCAGGGCCTCACACTACCAGGCCACGGAGAAGGTACACAGACCTCGTCCCCTGGAGCACGCACATGTACAGAAGACTTCATATGAAGCCATAGTGTTTTCAGGGAGAGGATGCATAGAGTTTTCTTTGCCTGCTTATGCCTCATTAGCCCCACTGGGCATGCACACAAGGCTCTTTACGGTCTGTGTTGACATATTAAAGCAGGGAGCGTGCGTGCATACAGGAGTCTTCACATGGTGTATGCATGAATCTCTCCACCTTAGGGGCATGCAGTGGTTCCTCACTCACCACCTGCCTCTGGACCTCTGGTGCATTCTTCCAGGGTTGCCTTAGGAGGGGAGGGCCACGCCTGGCCCATGTGCGCCAATCGAACTGACGGGTCTCACGTGCCTCATTCTGGCTCTTCAGAACGGGGCCCAAATGGGGCTCGTGGCATCTGTGGCCTGGATTGGCTCCTCCCCTGAGCTTGTGCTGCATCCAGGCCGCAGGCTGTGTAAGATGCTGCGGCTGCTGCTGCTAATGGAACAACTGGTGGTGGACGTTGCACAGCTGGAATCGACTTGGGAGGCAGGAGCCCTCAGAACAGCCCTGCAGCACTAGCTACCCCCAGGGAGTATAGGAAAGCAAAGTCACTAGTAGCTGTATGTAAACATACATAAAACAGCAGCAGGAAATAGTGTTATGTTGCTTGAACAGTGATTTCCACCTATAGAGCAAAACATTAAGCACAGAAGGTCAAAGTCATCCCTGCTGAAGCAGCAGTGGTCTCACTGCAATTACATCAGAGATGAATTTGGGCCAGTATGCTCAGTTGCACAAAAACACAAAAAGCCCATCTGAGCTTCCTAAACACCAGGGCTCTCAGAAAACCAATGTATTTGCATTAAGAACAGCCCAAAGGCCCATATTCTAGTTGAACAGGAGGCAGTTCCACTTCATCCGTTGTGTTATGTAAAAAGCAAGGGTTTAAACAAAGTTAAGTAAGGCCCTAAATTTCTGCACAGGGAGGGATGGGGGAGTTGCTGATCCATGGGTTCTGCCAGTGGGCGAGAGGTGCTAGGGGTGAGCTAATAGAGGGGCTGCCGACGGGTGCTCAGCACCCACCATTTTTTCCCCCGTGTGTGCTCCAGCCCCAGAGCACCCACGGAGTCGGCGCGTATGCTACTAAATATGCATTAGGCGTAGTGTTGTCAGAATAACATATTGTATCCCTGCCTGTGTTCTGGAGGAGAGCTGTAGCCTTGGGAGGTGTCAGATGATGGCCACTGGTGATGAGGAAGATAACTAACATTTTAGCAAAAAGAAAAAGAGTACTTGTGGCACCTCAGAGGCTAACAAGTTTATTTGTTAACGTTTTAGGTTATTCTGTAAGGGATGGCGAGTATAGGGCCGTTCAGATGTATGTTCTGTATTATCTCTACCTTGTAGGGTTAGAGCGTATGTGACTTTGCTAAATGTATTAATAAAACTATTACAAATACAGTAAGGTTCATAAAGTGTGAGTTTTACAACAGCATGCATCGAGGTTCCCAACTCAACAGTAATTTTAATAATACTGGGCCTGATCTTGGGACAAGAACATGTCAAACCTCAGCGTGATAACTGGGAATTCTTAAGTGATCAAGATAATCAATACACAATCCATAGCTCAGCAACACAGTACTACAGAAATAGAGGCGATTTTCTGACTATTGCTTATGTGCAGCTAGTGGGACCAGGATTTGCTTTTGGGGCAGAGTGAGGGACTGAAAGTTATGGAGATAAGATTAATGTGCAGGGTGTAAAACATTTTTTGCATTTCTATAAGAGAAAACCCTACATTTAACTTGTTATGAAGAAGTGTATTTTCTTCTCTTTTCAGATACATAACTTGTAGCTCCAGGGGAGATTATATCCCTAAATCATCACAGTCAGTTCACATGAAAAAAAAGCCCATGTTCACATTTCTCTGAGCTACAACACGTGCATAAATTCAAAGTATGTAGATAAGAAATTTCTTATAGTAAGCAATTCAAACCTTTAAATGGAAAGACAGTTACAGCACAACTGAATTTGTGTGAGGTCACTTTTAATACAGGTGAAACATGGGTTGAGCAGCTGCCACGAGAAATTCTGAACTCACATTTGAGTTGAATTTCTATCTACATGCCTCTTAGGCCATTCTTCATTACATAAAATAATCTCAGAGCAACCAAATGAAGCAATTACACCCCTAAAAGACCATCTGGCCCCAAACTCTGATTTTCCATCAGTGATAACCAGACTTCATCTCTGGTCTACAAGCAACCAAATTAAAAAACAAACCAACAAAAAACCCAACACAAGCACACCACATAACACTCGATCATTGGGCAAGGAACCCAGTTATTTTCATAGCCTTCAGTTCTGTCAAGCTAGTATAATTAGCTGCAACGCTGGCTGACCCAACCTACAGGACAATCAGTTACTGCCCAGCGGAAACCTGCTGCAAAAGGCTTTGTGCTGGGCAAATGTGACACCAGAGATTGCCCTGCAGCGTTGCAGACAGGTTGGTGTGCCCAGGGCTTAAGGCACTGTGAGGCTGTCAGAAGGGTGCTATGCACCCTGACCTGGACTCAAACCCTCCCAGAAAGTACAGTTCTTTGCATCATACATATTCCAACAACACGAGATTTATAGCCACTTAGCTCATGCCCTCTTTTTAGATCCTCTCCAGTCAAGTTCCATCCCAGTTCATTGCAGAGGTTGAAAAATCAAGAAGCAACTAATTTACAGAGTCTTCAAGATAAGTATAGTACAAGATCCACAAGGGAGGCGTCCCAGGGAAGGCCTGGCTCTAGGTGCTGCGTTTTGTGTGTATGAGGAGCTCCCTCTGCAGGCCAGCGTCAATAGTTGTGGCTGATTTGCCTGGGGGCAGATCCGTAATGAGAGTGAGCTTGTTGAAAACCCCACGACCAAAGTAATCAGCAACAACAGAGAAGCCATCATTAGAGCACTTGAGCTGTCAAAGACAAAAAGAAGCTTCATTAAGAGAGGGTTGGGTCCTGATCCAAAAGCACTCATGTGCCATCTCCTGCAATCTCAACCATATTTGGTCACTTCATTTTGGAGCATTTGTGTTGCACAAGCAAAGGAGCATTGTCACCCTTGGTGGAAGTTCTTGTACTAACACACACCTCAAGAAAGGTTTTCTGTAGTTAGGATATTCAGCCTTCCTAATTATCCACATGTTCACCCAAATATTCAGTTCATCTCCATTTAAATCATGTGCCGTCAAATCAAGTTGAACTCTAGGCTTTTTAACACCACCAACTTACCATATGTTAAAGTACACACTGCCTTATCTACATTAGATTTTTCAAATGTGTTTGTTGGAATACATTAGCTACAAATTCTAACATAACACTTTTAAATCCTGCCTTTCAGTGACAGCTGAAGGGAAATTACCTCTAGCTACCTCCATTTGTAAAGCACAAAAGAATCCTTCGGTATGGAAGGCACCTCAGACATAAGTCATTCAGCTATCAATGCTCCACAAATCAGGTTCAGGAAGGACATGTTTGCAAAGTAGCTTCATCCTTTCCTGTTCTCAACAAGTCTCTCAAACAGCACAGGAGCCTGAACTCCTGTATATATTAAGGCATACTGTCCACAGCAGCATGGGCAGCAAGTTCTATGGGCCCGTGGTGCCTGGGCACCAGAAATATTCCTGGCCCTGAGCCCAGCTCCAGCAATGTTTGAGGCCAGGTCTCTCCCTCAGCCCTGCCTTCCACCCCCAGGCACTCCCACCTGGGCCATTTAAAATGGCCCGGGGCCCTCACCCACCAACGGCAGCACAGCGGAGCTGAGTGGCTTCCTGCCTGCTTGCTCCACGTGGCTGCCGGCCCCTCCCTGCAGCCCCATGGCGGGGTGGGTCTGTGTCTGTGTCTACCCGTGCTGCTCCCGTCCCAAGCACCCCTGCAGCCTACAGGAAGCGGCGGGGGCAGTGCCTGGGGGTAGCAGCACGTGAAGGTCCCCCAGCCCTCCCTGCCTAAGAGCCCGAGGTAAGCACTGCACCCTCCCACCTCCTCCCAGAGCCTGCACCCCCACCCCTTTTCCACACCTGCCCCCAAACTCCCTCCCAGAGCCTGCACCCACACCCCCAGCCCAGAGCCTGCACTCAAACTCCAGCCCAGAGGCTGCATCCCTCACCCCCTCCTACATCCCCACCCCTTGCCCCAGCCCAGAGCCTACACCCAAACTCTGTTCCAGAGCCTGCACCCTCTCCCATCCCCAAACTCCATCCCATAGCCTGCACCCCAGACCCCCTCCCCCACCCAAACTCCCTCCCAGAGCCCAACCTCTCACCCCTTCTGCACCCAAACTCCCTCCCAGAGCCTCCAGCCTGTACCCTAATCCCCTGCCCCAGCCCAGGGCCTGCACCCCAGACCTCCTTCCCCAACCCAAACTCCGTCCCAGAGCCTTAGGCAGGTGGGGGGCGGAGTGGGCTCTGGGAGTTCTGGGCACCAACAAAATTTCTACAAACCTGCTGCCCCTGCACAGCAGAGGTTTAAACCCAGCAGGTATAAGGGGAAAGGGCAGTGATGGTGATACCCCTACCTGATGCTGAAACTGATCATGCAGATCTCTCTTCTGTTCTTGGGCTCGGATCATATCTGTGACCTTTCGGTTCTCTGGCATGCAGGTGGGACATTCTGAATCGCTCTCTGAGTAGCTCTCAAAGCAGTGCTGGTGAAAGGAATGACCACACAGGAAGTGGACTGAAGGCAGCTCCAGGGCACTTGTACAGATGCTGCACTTTGTCTTCTGGAAGATCTTGGGACTGAGACAATTTGGGTGTGGGGAGGGGGGGGAGATAGAAAGAAAATGAAAAAAAGAGGACTACCCAACGTAAGATACCCCAGAGACAGAGCACCCGAGCAGCTGCTGAATACAGGATTTTCCCTCTAGGTCTCCAAAACTATATGAAGCTCACTCAACCACCACCAACAGAACAGGAGGAGATCTTGGGGATGGACACTATAGGATGCTCAAACTAGATTTTTATATAGATAGGGAGAGAGAGAGACAGTGTCTCCTGCACCTGGTTTTGAGCTCTTCAATCTCCTGGCGGATCCTTGTGGTCTCTTCACGATATTTCTGAATCCTCTGCTCATCCTGCTCAATCTGGCGGCTTTGCTTCTGCAGCTTGTTGACAAGATAATCTTTAATCACAGACAGCGTGGCCGTGGAGTTATGAGCCAGAGTCTGCACAACTGAGAATAACCAGCACATTAATACAGAAACAAACCAAGAGCTGGAACAGCTATGCTGGTCTTATCTGGACTGCTCTTTTCTGAAATGCCATCCAAAGGCCTAAAGGGTCAGGGTTTTACTGAATTACAAAACTCTTGAATAAAACTCTAAACTTTAGAAGGTATTAGACAGGGAAACTGGGGGTTCTAGCAACCAATGTGCTTAGGGGATTCCAGAAAGAGGTGGTCAGAGCCGGGCACTGGGAGTCAAGAGAGCTGGATTCTATTCCAGTTTTGTCACCAGTTCACTGTCTGTCTTGGGCAAGACACTTAACCAAAGGGGAAAACCAAGGCAAAGAGACTGAATGGGGATACTGCTTAGTCACAGGCAGGTTGTGAGGCTTGATTAGAATTAGTAAGCCCCCCCGCTCAATCAGGGATCACTGGTATGTGCCCTCCCTACAGTGCAGACTGCTAGTGGACTAGCTACATCTAAAGCTGCATTGACTATTGCATTCCTCCAAACTCTCTGTCCAGAGAGAGCTCATTCTAGCCCTATTTCCTTGCTATAGGTCTTGTCATTACCGAGCAGTGGAGGCATGAGGTTCTTGTTTTCAATATGCTTCAGTACTGCTGTGATGTATTCCTTGCAGTCCTCTTCTTTCCGGGCAAAATAGCTGAGGGCCTGTTCCCAGAGACAGGTCTCTTGGTCTCCATACAACTCACACACCTCAATCACCTTCCTGTACTGCTCATTCTGCATGTGATAATGCATGATCTGTTGAAAACTGAACAAAGGGGACCCCAGGGTGAGAACAGGTCAGTTGGTCAGCCCACCTCTCCCCTACTCACTCCTGCAGGGACCCCAGCCTGTCACCTGGCCACATAATTCCCCAGCACTACTGCAAAGACCCAGGTCAGCCAGGCCCTCCTACATTACATTACACCACCCCTCTGCAAAAACAGCAACAGAGACACAGGTTAGTTTTTCAGCTTGGCAACTGACCTAGGTCCCTGCATTGAGACCATCAGAGGATCTTCACCCTTCCCTTCCTCTAGTAGTACACAAAGGGTTGTGGTCCAGTGCCTGAACCAATAAGGCTCAGTCCCTGGAAGGGAAGCAGCACTCACAGTTTGCCCTGTTCATAAAGGTAGAGGACACCATCCTTGAAGTTGTGCATCTGACACAGGACCAAAGCCTTATGGAAAACTGTTCTGAACCTTCCACTCTTCAGCAGGGTGATGGCTTCGCTGTGCAGCTTCTCTTTGATCTGCAAAGGAGACAAAACCAAACAGAGCGTTAAGCTCCAGGAGCTTGGCAAATTCCACCCCAAGGACCAGACACCTACACTGCAGCTCTCCTGGGGGCTGGGGGGGAGTTCCCTCTGTTCTTCTCCTTTCCCTATTAAAAGAACAGGAGGAATTCTCCTTGGCCTTGATTAGCAAAGAAATACTCAGTGATCAAGAGGATTGCTGGGAGCCAGCTTTCAGAACAGAAAGGGTGCAGGCAAGTGAGACAAGGCACTTTCCCAAAGGGTCATAATTCTCCAGCACCCACAATCAATGAGACCCCTAGGGACAAAGTCCAGCCAAACCTAATTGAAATTTAATAGATGGACTGTGCTGGTTTGTCCATTCGTCTGTCCAGCACAGCATGCTTGGGTCACCCTGTATTAACACCATATATGAGCAGAGCTTAGAGGTTGAAAAATGATGCAAATAGAAATGGTGGGCCCACCAAAGCCCCTTCTCTAGCTACAGGGTGAAAGGAGCTCAAACCTGCAGATCCTGTTCATGTGCCCAGTTCTGGAGTCGAAGTTCCAGCAGTGTGTCATAGACGCCCTGGGGAGAGTCAGACTGCACCTCTGTCATGTGCTCCAGAAAAGCCTTGAGCTCCCGGGAGTTGTTTGCAAAGACTGGAATGAACTCTTCAGAATTAGCCTTTAACACAAGCCAGAAAGAAAGTCAGACACACTGTCCAATACCAAGTGCATGTCTCTCTATGGCACTCAGCATCCCAAAGCACCCCATATTTCCCCATGGTAATGAAATTATTATATGATTTGTACAAACTATGCCTTGTGAGGTATTTTAAAAGTCTTGATCTGCTAAAAATTAATATCTTGTTGGACTGTATGTGCTATCATCATATGTGAAGTTATGAAATCTTGCTATGTGGGAGTTACTAAAGTATGATGTGAGGCTGGAAGCACCCACTGCTAGTCTTTCAGGTACAACAATGAAGAAGCTAGACAGTGCTAATGGCCCATCAACAAGGACAATAGCCATGGAAAAGGCTTGTCCACTCACCTGTGGACGCTTCAGCCAGCCTATGGATAATGGCTGCTATGACTCATCAGGAGAATGCAAGGGCTTATGATCAGATCACATGATACTGAACTCCATTTTGGTACTTTAATTTTTCCACAAATTGGGCTGGGAACTTAGCTTGGAACAAAGGGATTCCAGCCACACGGAAAAAGCTATACAAGGGGGAAGTGACATCACCACGGGACCTCACTCCCCACACAAGGGAACACCTGAGGAACAAAGACTGAACTGGGGGAAGTGCTGGTCCCAGGCTAACGGGATTTCTAGCCTGTGTATGGAAACTTGGTGAACTGCTTGTACTATCTAACTGGGTGAGACACTGTTTGATTCAAATCCTATCTAGCATATTAGGCTTAGATTGCATTTTTGTTCATTTGCTAGGTAATCTGCCTTGATCTGTTTACCATTTATCACTTAAAATCTTTCTGTAGTTAATAAACTTGTTTTGTTTTATCTTAACCAGTATGTTTTTGAGTGAAGCGTTTGGGAAAATCTCAGTTCAGTTAGCAAAAGGCTTGGTGCATATCTTCCCCACATTGAGGGGGAAGCAGACTAATTTAATGAGCTTGCACCGTTCAGATCCCTGCGAAGTGCAAGACAGTATACTTCTGGGTTTATACTCCAGTAGGGGTGCAAGGCTGGGCAATTGGCTGGTGCCTCCATTGTGGGTCCATGAGTGGCTTAGGTAAAGCACTCAGTTAGGTATGTGGCACCACCTGCTGTGGTGTTGGGTGATAACAGGGCTCAGAGGGGGCTGGCTGGGTGTTCTCAGCAAAAGCAGTGTGGGAAGCCAACCCAGCTGAACGGTTTGGGGGCACGGTGGTTCCAACGGCTTCCAGGCGTCACCCTGGGAGTACACTCCCCACCTAGTCTAAGATGAATCTCTCTCAACAACCAGCAGATCCAAACACCGGAAATTCAAACTTCTACCTTCCAGATCCAGGGAAACTTCCTTTCACGTGATCTTGGTGGAATTAGAGCAGCTCAGTGCAGAACAATGATTTTTCAGAACTTCCCAGTTGTCTATTGCTATTAAATATTTTATTACAGATATACCCATGGATCCCAATGAGGGTCAGGGCACCATTGTGCACAGCAGTATACAAATACATAAGATGATGCAGTCTCTGCCCCAAAGACCTTACAACCTAAACAGCCAAGGTAAACAGTGATGGACAGACAAACATAAACAGGGCATCAAAATCACAAATCTTAGTTGTAGGGTTTTTTTTTTTTTTAAATAAACTTTCTCCCCAACTCAGCCCCTCCCCCATTCCCTACAATACCTTCCCCTATTACTGACCCAATGGGCCCTTCTCCCATCCTTCCTACCACTCAGAAGTGGTTCCCCTTTATTATTAGCCCGTCTGGTTATGCTTAGAGCCACTATTTTTGCTTATTCAGTGCCTGTTGTCTCACTTTCCTTTCCACCCCAATCAGCACCCAACCCCCACACCACTTTCTTGCACTTTCAAAGTTCAGTTCACAATGCTGCTGATGTCAGAGGACATGAAAGGGACCAAGGACTCTGAAGGAGAGTGCTCCCTTGCCCTGCTGCCGACTGTCCCCAATTCTTTCAGAGAAGCAGAGGCCTTGTGAGCCATCTCTAAGGGGGGAAGTTGGTGGACCCTCCCCAACGTTTCTAGGAAACAGAAGCCATATGGACCCTTGTGTCCCATTGTCTAGGATGCACTAGTGGGGAACTAGAGGGTGCTAGTGGGACCTACAGGCCCAAGCAATTCAATTCCCTTGCTCCAAAGCCTCTGCCAACACATCACCAACTCCCCTTAGGGTGGTGATGGGAGGCTGGGCTCTGCTCATATATTCCAGTGCAGAGGTTTGGGAACAGAGGGGGAGGAACTAGTGAAGAGATTTGCCTAGTGCTTAAAGCAGAGCCTTGGGAGCTACTGCTCCTGTGTTCTAGTCACAGCTCTGTCACTGATTGTGCAGGTCACTTCACCATTGCTGCTGTTTACTCAGAGAGGAGAGGAGAGATCAGTCTGAGATCAGACCCGAGGTCTCCAGCTTCTTGTTCACTCAAGAAACAATTATACAGGTAGAGGTAGTAAAGATGCCACCTCACCCATGGTCCAAAGGTGTCAGTATTTGCCCAATACAATGCATGAGTCCTCAGACCTGCCTAATACCAGAGGGTGCTCACCCTAGACTGTTAAGTCTTCAATAGCAATGGAACAAAGCACGAGGTTTCTTATGGCATCCGTGACCCCACGTCTCCACGGGAAACATCCCTTAACTCCAACACTCTCTCGTCGTATTTTGTCAGCTATGAAATCATCACATTAGCTACATCTCCTCACTCAAGGGCACACTGGTTCAGTTACACAGATCTTACTTTTTTCCCCTCCAGCATCCCAGAGCCTTCACGGTCTCCTGTGGGCCGGTAGTCCGTGCATAGGATCTTCAGCAATTCTGTGGTCTCACTGGGGACATGGTGCATCAGGATTTTGCCATACCGCTTCATGTTACTTTCTGCCTGGTCAAATGGCAGCTTGCCAATGTACTGCAATGCCTCCTGGTAATTCTGCAAGGAAGAGCTGGTGAAAGCTGGCACATGGTACCATCCTCTGTACTTCAGATACAAAAGCCAAAGCCCTCTCTGCACAGTAGTCAACATGCAGAGAAACAATGCAGTATTTTATTTAAATAAATAAATAAATAAATAAATAAAGGGTATCCCAAATAATAACTTTGCCCGCCACTGAAATGAGGCCATCTGTGGGCTGAAATGGTGGCAGCCAGATGGACAACTGGCACTGATCCAGGACAAAACAGCTATCGCAGTAGCAGCACCTGAAGCAAGAGGACATTTAAGCCCTGTGTAATTACTTATATGCTTCAGAGGCAAGTCTGACTATTGCACAATGCTAGCAGTTGTTTGTACTGCTAGCACAATTGTCCCATGAGCAGCTTAGACTCCCATGCTGCATGGAGGAGCATTCCTAACAAAGAGAGGCTTTCTTACCATATAGGGATCAAACAGAAATGTTTAAAGGTATCTTCTCACCTTGATGTCCTCCAGCTGGATTTTGAGGAACCATTCATGGTGTGCATGCTTCTCTGCCAGGTACACAGCATGGGAAAAGTAACCTGCTTGACGGAGCACCTTGATTGCTGTCTCCACATCAAAGTGGACCTCACTCTCACTGGTCTACAAGGAGGAAATGATGGGGCATTACTGGGAGGAGAGGGAGAGAGATAGGCCTGATATGGATTTGCAGACACCTGGCCTATCAGCAAGAATCCTCTAGGATGTTGGCAGATACAGACCAGCTTCCATGCATGAGGACCCAAAGAGTGACCGTTAAATTACTCTCATGCAAGACAAGCATTGCATGTGCAGATGACCATTGTTCTAGTTAGATTTCTAAGATTGAATCACACTAGGAACACAAACAATCTTCCACGCTCAAAGCTTAAGATGGCAAGTCAAATGAATGCTGCAGTGGTGCTGGAAGCTTAGAGATATGTGCACAAGTGCATGAGGATGCTGAGGACTAATCCAGCAGTCCTTATGTGGGCAAAGCTACTACTGGAATCAGTCAACCATGTTGCTATTACCCTTTTTCTAATCACTGTACTAACCTGATGGTTTTGCATAACTACTTTTACCTTCCCCCATTACCTTGATGAACTCCTCCAGTTTGGAGCTGTCTTTGAGTTTGGTGTAGCAGTTTAGCAGCAGGGTGGTGTGGTCTGCGTTGGCAAGGGACTGCAGGTGGAGTGTCTGCAAGTACGCAGTCAGGTTGTGTATACGCTGAGCATCTAAGAACTTCCGGATCACATAAGATGGCTCTAGCTTCCCAATGGTTCTTGGGAGAAAAGTGACATGAGATTGCTTTTCCCCACTTCAACATCTTAGCCACTATTATCCTGCTATTTCACTGTTGTGATCACAACTCGATAGCAAAATTTATGTCAACACTACATAAACCCCAAGAATCCCAGAGACAGAAATATTGGTTCTAAATAAGACACATAGCTCTAAGCAAGAACTCCTGCCTCTTACCCATACTCCACTTTATGAAACTATAAAAGGCCGCTTGTCAAGTTACTTTAGGCCCAAAAATGCAGGTTTTGTTAAAGTTGTATAAACCCTGGTATAAAAAGAAATGTATGAGATTTTTTTTTTTAAAAAATATTTCACTGAATGTAGTTTTATTTTTTTAAAAACATTCCCCAGGTGTTACATACGAATTACCACATGGATCAGATCTGTGATTCATCTAGTCCAGTATCCTTCCTATGGTAATGGATAGCACCAAGTACTTCAGAGGAAGGTGCAAGAAACCCACAGTAGGCAGATTTGAAATAATCAGTCCCCCTGTGAAGACCTCATCCCAAAAAATTAGATTGGCTACTTGAAGCAATTTTTGTCTGCATTAACTATTGTATCACTAAGGCCTGGTCTACACTACAAACTTAGGTCGACGTGTTAATCTATTAATGTATGTCTCTACACTACCGAGTCCCCTCCACTAACCTACATCGCTTGTAAAGTCAACTTCTTTACTCCACCTCCGCGAGAGGCGTAGCACTTGATTCGACATCCGCGGGTCAATGGTGGCTAGTGTAGACACTGCGTTGTGTAATTCAAATGAATTGGCCTCCAGGAGGTGTCCCACAGTGCTCTGTTGTGACCGCTCTGGAGAGCACTTTCAACTCCACTGCGTGGCCATAGACAGGGAGGACAGGAGAGCTTGCAGGGAACAAGAGTGTGCCACGCACGATGAGATGCTGCAGATTATGAAGGATCAATCAGACATGTTGAGGCATCTAGTTGAGCTTCAAGAAAGGCTGATGGATGCTAGACTCCCTCTGTAGCACAGCCTGCCATCATCGCCTCCGCCCCAAAATGTCCTATGAGGTATGGGGGGGGAAGGAGCCTATATCCCTTGCACTCAGCTCCAGGAGAGGATACAAGGAACAGAGGGCGCCCATTCCCAGACCTTTGATTGTTATTGCAGTGCATCTGTAAACAAATTTTCCTTGTTTCTCCTCTCACACTATTATCAGCCCTTTTGCCCAAGGTTATCTTACTTTTCTTTGCTGTCTCTGTGTTTGTGTGCATAATAAAACAAAATGGATTGAGGAAAAAAGGGTCTTTATTCATTCCACACATGGTGGTTGGTGGGGGTGAAATTTACAGGGGAGAAAATGCAATGGAGGGAATAGTTTGGTAAGGAACAATACAGATAAGCGTCACATTACTCTGGCTCATTGCTGAAACTGGGTTTTAAAGTCTCACGGAGACGCAGAGCCCCTCGATAGGCTCTTATTGCCCTGGTATCTGGCTGCTAAGCGATCTGCCTCAACCCCCCATCCCGGCGGAAACTTTTCTCCCTTTATTTCACAGATATTATGGAGCACGCAGCGATAACAATGGGGATACTGCTTTCACTGAGGTCTAACCTAGTAAGCAAACAGTGCCAGCGACCTTTTAAACATCCAAAGACACATTCCACCATCATTCTGTACTTGCTCAGCCTATGGTTGAACCGGCACTTACTGCTGTCCAGGCGGCCGGTATATTGCTTCGTGAGCCAGGGGAGCAAGGCATAGGCTGGGTCTCCCAAGATCATGACTGGCATGTCAACCTCATCAATGGTTATTTTGCAGTCTGGAAAGAAAATCCCTGCTTGCAGCTTTCTGAACAGACCTGTGTTCCTAAATATGCGCGCCATGCACCTTTCTTGACCATCCCATGTTGATGTCAGTGAAACAGCCCATGATCCACCAGTTCTTGCAACACCACTAAAGTATCCCTTTCAGTTTATGTACACTTTGGCAAGGTGGTCTGGTGCCAAGATAGGGATATGTGTGCCATCTATCACCCCACCGCAGTTAGGGAACGGCATCCTGGCAAAATCATCCACTATGTCCTGCACGTTGCACAGAGTCACTACCCTTCTTAGCAGAAGTCTGTTAATGGCCCTGCAAACTTGGATCACGATAGATCTCATGGTAGATTTATCCACTCCAAACTGACATCCCACTAACTGGTTGCAGTCTGGCATTGCAAGCTTCCACAGAGCGATAGCCACTCACTTCTCCATTGTCAGAGCAGCTCTCATGTTAGTATTGCTGCGTTTCAGGGCTGGGGAAATCTCTGCACACAGTTTCTGGAAAGTGGCCTTACGCATTCACACAGCTGAATAACGATCCGGTCCCACCAGTCACTGCTTGTTTCCCAGAACCAGAAACGGCGCTCAACCGTGTTCAGCTGATGCATGACTGTCACCAGCAACTGTGAATTGTTTTGTTCTATGGCTTCCAGCAGGGCTGCTTGCGTGACATCACATTGTTCCATGCAGCAAGTCCTGTGTAAATACTGCAGGATGAGGTGCGAGGTGATTGTAATGCTCACAACAAGAGTGTGCAGCTGAGCAGCGTCCATGCTTATTGTGATATAGTGTCTGTGCAGCTAACCCAGGCTTTCAAAAAAAAAAAAAAAAAAAAGGTGTGAAAAAGGCTTGGTTTGTTTGCCATTGATTTCAGGGAGGGAGGTAAGTGCAGCATGGGAGGCTAACACCATGTTCCCATAACCACCCGTGCCAATATTTTGGTCCTATGAGGCATTGCAAGCCCTGCCCAAAATACCATTTGGCTACAGGCACTGTGATATAGCTACCCACAGCCATCAGTGTGCCGATGCAAGCGCTGCTAGTGAGGACGCACTCCACCGACACAATGAGCGTGATGTGGACACACCAGATCAACTTGCTTAAATCAGAGGCTCGATGTCTACTTAAATAGTTGACAACTTTGTAGCGCAGACATGACCTAAGAGACAAAGTAATAACTTTTATTGGACCAGCTTCTGTTGGTGAAAAAGGACAAACTTTCGGGCTACATAGACCTGAAAAAGAGCTCTGTGTAGCTGGAAAGGTTGTCTCTTTTACCAACAGAAGTAGGTCTAATAAAAGATATTACCTCACAAATAATTCATGGAGGATAGGTCCATCAATAGCAATTAGCCAGGATGGGCAGGAATGGCGTCCCCAGCCTCTGTTTGTCAGAAGCTGGGAATGAGCGACAGGGGATGGATCACTTGATGATTACCTGTTCTATTCATGCCCTCTGGGCCACCGTCGGAAGACAGGATACTGGGCTAGATGGACCTTTGGTCTGACCCAGTAGGGACATTCTTATGTTCTCACCCACCTTGTCTCTCTAATATCCTGGGACCAACGTGGCTACCACAACACTGCAAACAACATATTATATCTCTGGATATTCATGTTATCCATAATAAGTGTCCAATTCCTCTTTGAATATTGCTAAATTCTTGACCGCAATGACATTCTGTGACAATACATTCCATAGTCTAAATGTGCACTATCTGAAAAAGTATTTCCTTTTATCAAGTTTTGAACCTGTCACCTTTCAATCTCACCAAAAATACTTTTGTTTCGCGTGTTACAAGACAGAGAGAATAGAAGTTCCTGATCTACTTCCTCTGGGGTATTCATTATTTTATATACCTATATGACATCACCTCCTGTTTATCTCCTTTCTAAGGTAACAATCCCAATCTTTTCATTCTTAACAGGAGAGGTTTTCCAAACCCAATTACCGTTACTCTTTTATAAACTGCCCCTAATTCTGTAATATCCTTTTTGAGATGGGATAACCAGTACTACCCACAGAATTCAAAATGAAGGCAAGCCACTGTTTATATAATGACACTATAATATTTTTTTGTTTAGTCTCGATCCTGTTCCTTATGTATTCTAACACCTTGTCGCTCAATATATAGCTGTGATAAAAAAGCAGAGTTCTTCATTGAGCTGTACACAGTGATGCTCAGGTTCCTTTCCCAAGCTGATGCTGTTAATTTAGAACCCTGTAAGGCTGATTGACAGACCCTTTATTACCACTACAACTCGTTACATTCGGTTTGACTTGTGTCTTTTACCCAGGGTCTAGCTAAATGCAAGGCCTCAGCAGCCCCGTATACTTTCATTATATTCCCCTGGCTTTTCACGGCCCTTCCTACCGTATATACTGCTGAATGGCTCCATCATGGTTCCCTTTGTTGTATAGATGATCTCCATATTGCCTGAAAATCTCTGATAAGCCATCGCTATCCAAGTGGTGACTCTTGGCCAGGTTAATAGCCATTTCAAACAGATTCTTTTTGAACAGCATCTATGAAATGTGAAGAGAAGATGGCAATATGAGGGCAAGAGCTTCTCTCGCCTTCTTAACGCAGAGGTCAGGCAATTTCCCTGCCTTTAATCCCAAAGGAAACCAAGACACCTCACAAACTTATAATTTCCACCTCAGACCAGAGCGACTTGGGCTTCTCACTACCATAGAACAGAGATCAAGGCAGCAGAGGTAGAAGACAGGGGCAGAGCCTCGAAGGTGGGGTGGATGAGGAGAATGAACTCTTTATGGGGAATGAGAGAGAAGAAACTCCAGTACAGAGATCTGAGAATGTAGGGGACTTAATCAGTAAAATCAGATTACGCGTACTGCAGAGAAGCAACATATTGACTAACATGTATCCACCTCCCAACTCCTGTCCCGACTCCTTGAGGCTCCCACACATCAGGTCACAAGTACGTGCCCTTTAATAGGCAGCAGGTTTAAGACAAACATAAGGAAGTATTTCTTCACACAACACATAGTCAACCTGTGGAACTCATTGCAAGGGGACGTTCTGAGAGCCAAAGCTATTGTTGGGTTCAAACAGGAATTAGATAAATTCATGGAGGATAGGTCCATCAATGGCTATTGGTCAGGGATACCTGCAACCCCATGGTCTGGGTGTCCCTAAACCAGAAGTTGGGAGTGGACAGGGGATGAATCACTCAGTAATTGCCCTATTCAGTCAGTCCTTCTGAAGCATCAACCACCGTCAGAAGACAGGATAATGCACCTGATGGACCACTGGTCTCACCCACTATGGTCACTCTTACATTTAACCATCTCTGTCCCTGTGCCTCCTTTCCCTACACCACATACGGCCCTCTCCTCAAGACTCACAAACCGGAAAAGTTAAATCTCTGGAAGGAGATGTCAAATTCATTCTGTGGCAAGGCCCAAATTTAATTTTTAATTACAGTCCACAGGCCAAAGAACGTGTTCAGGACAACACGCTCCCCTCGATGCACAGACCTTCCACTGAGATCAATGGCAGGGTACCACAGAGATCAGTAGTAGAATCTGGCTTTTAATAACAGAACTGTCAGTAATTATTTGTTCAGTCCCTTATTGTCACATTCAGCCTACGCAACAGGAAAATCTGCTCCCCTTCAGGTACACCGTTATTTCTGCCCTTTGTTTCTCTTCTCACCTTATCCTCCTTTCTCTGTTTCCGTCCCTCAACTCAGTCTTCAGATATTTCCTCCTCTCTTCCCTCTGCATTCCCTTCTTAGCAGCAATTCCCACCTCCTTAGGTTTCATTCTCATCTCCTTCCCCATACCACTCACCAACTGGTCATCAATTACATAATTAATGCTTACATTCAAGTGTCCATTATAAGGCTTAAAAATGAATCCTCCATTGAGATTAATGGGAGAGTTCACACCTCTCAAAGCTATTGTGTCTCAGACTGTCTGCAGATTCAGGAAGATTATGAACTGAGGCATTCTTGTTGATTCACATTTGAAGAAGTTTCCTTCACAGCCACAAGGACTAGGTTTTGGGTTTTTTTTGTTTTGTTTTTAAATAAAAATCTTAGATTCTGCCACATCTGAAAATAAATCCATCACAGGGAACAAGGTGTTTGACCCTCTGCTCTAGACAGTGACATATTTCACTTGCTACGCTCCTCATCAGGTAAATGTCATAAGTGCCCGCAAGGCTAGGTGTTCCTTCCACTCAATGCTGTTGAAAGCCCTACACAGGTTTGCATAAGAGACTAAGTTGTCTACAATGACTTGGCTGTGCAGAGAAGCTGTTAGCTCATCTGATATATAACTCACTTACAGACAAGGTCAGTGAAGTCACATCTTCTACTGGTCTCTCACCCACCTTGTCTCGCCAATATTCTGGGAGCAACAAGGCAACAACGACGCTGCCGACATATAACTCACTTGTCCAAAGTGCTGGCTTCTCAACCTCTCATCTGTGGAGCTTTTACAATTCTGAAGCCATAAAACACAGATTAAGAAGGTGGCTTGCCTCAAGTTTGGTCTGAGTATCCCTCTCCTGAAGCGCATGGATCTTCCCATCTCTAGTCAGCACGTAGAGAGACCCCCACTCTGCTAAGACATCCACCACGTCATCGAAGACCGAGCTGTACGCGATGAACTTGTTACACAGGTCGTAGACATTCAAGATTTGCTTGTCGGAGTTCTGCGGGTCGCTCCCAGCAAACTCTGATCTGGATACCAGAAGAAAGAGGAACAGTTTAACACACATGCTCTTGGATTTCTGAATCACGTTCTCAATAGCGTCTCCTTAACACACTTAGAGCCGGGATACAAACCTCTGAACAACCATGTGAGTATGTCGTACGTTGTTAGTCCACATACTAGATGGGAGAAATCATATCTGAGTTATAAAAGGGTGGTGACAGATCCCACTGGCTCTGGAGGGTGGTGCATGCCGCTATCCCAGGAGCAATGACTGGATTCTGTAGATTCAGATCAATCCGTAGCAGCTTTTGCCAGAGCTCTAATACTAATCACATGCCACAGTAATGTCAGTCAACACCTGGGATGATTCTCGGGGTGCCCAGGACTGAGAGTCCCCTTGTTACCCACTCAGCCTCCAGCTAGAGAGAGACTTGCTGCTGCTTAACGGGGTGTCAGCTCCCTGACACTTCCAGCCTGTTAGCCCCCAAACCATCTCCTCTGGGCTATGTCACCCCTTATTTTGGCTCACAGGTTAACGACAGGTGCACTCCAGTCCCGAAATCCCTTTGAAGCCTTCCCCTGTAGCGTTCAGCTCCTTAATCACCGAACACTCACAGTAATAAGAGAGTAATAAGAGGTTTGCTCAGGAGCAGCATCCCGTACAATACTACAGCACTGAGTTCCACTTAGAGTGAAAACAATCATAAGTTTATCATCAAAGATCAAGATTTATGAGATAGCGAGTAAGGATAATGGAAACAGAAGGGTTACCTATCAAACAAAATTGTAACACCATTCCTAGAGACTAACCTGAACTGTCTGTCTGACCTTCTGTCCAAATGAGATTATCTTACCCAAAGCCTTTTTGCAGTGTTTTCAGCCAAACCTGATTGAGACCCTATTTTCATGAATGTAATCGCACCACCCGATTACCTCCTAGGCAGAGGAATTCAGGATGGTTTCCTTGTCCCCAGATATAGTCTAGTAAATCGCTGAAGTGCATCCCTGGAAAAGGTTCTGAGCCCCTTGCTGTTCTTCTCTTCCTGTTAAATCTCAGGATTCTTCCTCTGCATTTAGCTCAGACTGGGGATGGCGAATGAGACAATACGTGTCAAGAGACGGACGGATAGATCTCTTTGTTCTGGCAGGAAATCAGTTCTTCACCGCTGCTGGGGATTAACACCTTGATACAAACTATCAGAACACATTTCCAGTGGATATACACATAACTCCTTACACAGCAGCCGTACCTACATTTACGAGGATAATCATAACCATTTAAAACCCGCAACTGGTACTCTTTCTGAATGAATACTATGAAAGCGGCAGGCCTGTTAAGAGTTGCTGTTACAGACCAGCGAGCCCTCTGCCAGCTTAGAGCAATGGGGATCTGTGTCACAATAGCCTTGCACAACAAAGCGCCAGGAGAGCTGCAAAGAACAAAAACTGCACAGTGAATACACGTAAAATGGACTCATCTGCTTCCCGGAGTCTTACTTTGGAGAGCTCTTCCGGTCCTTGGAAACGATGACGAGGTATCCCCGATACCAGTGAACGATCAACTTCTGTCCCTCAAAGGCAAAGCAGGGGCCACGCTCATCTGGCTGGTACAGATACACACATTCGTTTCCTGCCACAATGAACTGGAGGTCCTGGGAGGGGTCGCTAAGCGTGGAGCAGCGTAAACCGCAACCATGCGTGTCCAGCTCCAGACGAGGATAATCTTTCACCGACAGCATATAGGACTGTGAAGGAAATATGATTTTTTAGAGATTACATCGAACGGCAGATTGGCGATAAATAACCAGGAGCCGTTACAATCAGTGGGCCAGAGTCTGACCTCCATTACAGCTTTGTCAAGCCAATATCTCACCTGGATGTTCTCCGTGGTGACAACAAAAAGGTGGGTGATTTTCCCAGACTGGCGGAAGGCAAGGCCAGTGACTGGGTAATTGCCTTCATGTAAGATCTGGGTCTTACTGTGTCGGTCTCGTGTGATGTCCCCTTTTGTAAGCACAACGCTTCCATCTGCAAAGCCTGTTGAAGGAAAAGGACTAAACTGTTTATGTCTATGGCACTTTCCAAACATTTACTAGTATTAAGTCCAAGGCAGCTGCAGTCAGCTGGATCCTCCTTGTTGTTTCCCAGATAGATATCCGTACCGGGGCGGTCCCACGGTCTTCTCGCTTCACGGACACATGTATCAAACTCCCTTCCTGAGTAGGGTCTACCAGGACTTCTTCACGGCCATCTCCTGGCCCAGTGCAAAGCTTTCCTGTTTGAGAAAGTTTAATCTCCGTTTCTTACACTGACGCTTTCTTTATGGTTTATTTTCTCCTATTGCTCTTTTTTGTTTTGCTTTGCTACAACAGATGCCTAACTCGCTGGAACGAGTTTTGTGTAACAGTTGCTTTAAATCACACAGTGCGCCACATGTACATAATTAGCACTATAAAAGTCAACATTGTAAAATGGAAGGAAACCAGTTGGTCAAAAGTCACATTTTTAGAACAAGTCTCTGGACAAGTTACTGATCCACGAGAAGACTTTCTCTCTTATCCCATGACTATTTAGTTTGCATAAGAGCCTTTGGTGATGGACCTCGTCAAAGGCTTCCTGAAAGTCCTAGTACACTATAGCCACTGGATCACCTTTGTCCAAGTGCTTGTTGACACCCTCAAAGAATCCAAATAAGTTGGTGAGGCGCGGCTTTCCTTTACAAAAAGCCGTGCTGATTCTTCCCCCAACAAATCGTGCTCATCTGCCCCTTGTGGGTTCCAGAACTAGCTGCTCCAAGAAGCAGTCACTCATGCCGTCTCAAAATTTTATCTCTGCGTCACGCCACAACGTGACATTCACCCAGTCGTCATAAGGCAAGCTGAAATCACCCATTATAACTGCGCTTTCTGCTTCTGGAGCCTCTCTCCAGCTAACCTTATCATTTCAGAATCGCTGTCACCATCCTTGTCAGGTGGTTGGTAACCTATGCCTACTGCTATACCTTTTTTTAGTCAAGCATGCAACCGGGACCGGATTTCCAATTAGGCACAGTAGGCACGTGCCTAGGGGCACTGGCGTTCTAGGGTCATGTAAAAGTTAAAAGGGGGTTAAAAGTTAAAAAGTTTGTACATATGTGGTTAAAAGTGGTTAGCGTAAGCTTATTTTAAAAATGATAAACAACCCAATGATACAGTAGAACCTCAGCGTTACGGACACCTCGGGAAGGGAGGTTGTCCGTAACTCTGAAACGTCCACAACTCTGAACGAGACCTTACAGACTTCAGACACCGAGTGGGGTTGGGACTGCAGGTAGGGGGGAGTCAGGGCTCTGGGGGTATCAGGGCTTCTGACCCTTGGGAGCACCAGGGCTCAGGACTTTAGATCTCAGGGGAGTGCTGGGGCTTCAGCCCCAAGGCTCCATTCCCGCCTTCTGCCTGGGGGGCGGGGGCGCCAGAGCTCGTACAGCCCCGCTCCCAATTTCAGCAAGGGAGGGTCACGCCGGGGCTGAAACCAGCGCTCCCCTCGTAGTTAAAGCCCCAAGCCCCAGCACCCTGCCCTCCGGGGCTGAAGCCGGGAAAAGAACTGCAGAGTTTCAGCCCCAGCACTCCCTCCGGGTCTAAAGCCCTTAGCCTGGTGCTCCCGAGGGTCAGAAGCCTGGACCCTTTTAACTACTGAAGGATAACTTTTAAAAAGATATGGACTGTGAGGCTATCACTAGCGCGTTTGCGAAGCAAAAGTCAAGGAAGGAAACATGTGCAGTAAAGTAGCACCTACCTGCTACCTATGTGATCGTTTTAATCACATTTATTCAATACAATAACAAAAAAATACATATTTAAAATTACAAAAAACACAAACATCAGCTGGAGGCGGGGGTGAGGAGAGGGCGGCGGCGCTGAAGATGCTGTGCTTTAGGGCGCGGAAGGTATAAATCCGGCCAAGCATGCAATTTCTATCCATAGTGAGTCTATGGTACAGTTTGTTTCATTTCAGATTGGTACCTTATTTGACTACGGTTTCCTTAACATACAATGCAACTCCCCCACCAGTGTTACGTTCTTTATCTTTCCTATATATTTTATAGCCTGGTATTTCCGTATTGCAAAACCCATTCTCCTCCGCCTGAACAAAATCTCAATTTGGGGTCAAAATTACCCAAGTGTCCTTTTTGTTTTTGTTCTTTCCTTTCTTGCAATATAGATAAAGAGTATGTACCTAACTTTTAAACCTCAATAGAACATTAAAGCTTGTTTTATGGTAAAAATTATGGTAAAAATCAAGATTTGCCAAACTTTTGCAAGCAATTACTGGCATTCTCAACTAGCGTCAGGTACATTCTCCTTAGGATGAAAAGCATGTGACGTGAAAATGTCAGAACGCTCTACGCCTACGCCTTCTGTAGGACCAATCCATTTGCATTCCATCATATTAACTTCAGAGTTTGTTCGGCACCTTCAGGAGGCGTTTGGCTTTTCACTTACCGATAGCCATGAAGTTAAGAGTCTCATGGACAGTTATGCAGGACACAACTGTAGGTTTGTTACCCGGTATTGCTGGGAAAATCCTTGTGCAAAGAGGATTCCCACCATCTCGTTTCTCTAAGTTCCAGACTTTAACCTGCAAACAACACAGACTGAATGTGAGTAGATATGGTCCTAAGGTTATACTGGGGCCAAAACCTGGTCCCTTTTAAGTCCATAGGGCTAGAATTTAACACACTGTTTTTACACCAAAGACATTCCCAAACTAATCCCAATACACTGTTCTTCCTCAGAAAAGCACACAAGATGGGCTCATGTCCTCTTTGTCATTTGACTTACCAGGGGGTTAATGCCTTCTTCATCTTCACCAACAGACGCCAAAATGCTGTGCTGCTTCAGCTGGTACAGGTGAGTCACCCTCAGCTTGTAAGCCTGGAAACTGCTAAGCTGAAGAGAGCGTGGCAAGAACCAGATCTGACCTTCCATATGTAGATGATAGTCAAGGTACTCAGAGAAAACAAAATGAAACCACACATATCACAACCAAACCCTTCTTAAGCTACCCTCATTTATTGACAGCTGGCCAAATATACTTATACTAGCTATTGTTCCAGTCACTGAGGTGATCGCAGGGCAACAAAACATTTAGTGAACATTTTAACGTGCAGGTGACCTGGAGTTGGAAGAGGCAGACATTTTCTATATGCCAAAGGGCAACTGAAAAACAAAACAACAGCTCGGCGCACACCTAACAGACATCCTACTTTAGTTTAGGGCCCAATGCTGTGAGGTACTAAACACTTTTGACGACTCCCAATGAGAAGCGCCTCACGGGAGGCTTTCAGAACCTTCCTGTATAGAACCCATAGTGTATTTCAAGATGAGGGTGGTCACCTTGTTTCTAGTACATAGATGAAATAGTTTTGCCTATTGTACTCTTTCTAGTTCTTACCAGCAGTGGTTCTCAGCCACGCAGAACACATTCACAAGTGTCTTCACGTGCATCATGCAACTCAGAAAATGGACTACGCTTCCTAAAGCCTGAGCGATTCCAAACAGACACATTATGTCAGCAAAACCACTCCTTGTGGTTTCAGTGAGTGCTTACCATACCCCAGTTAACTATACAAAACTCTCTTTCTATAAAAGAGAAATATTCTGAAGTTTGACTGCATTATACATCACTCACACACTTTCCGTTTCATTTCTTCACAAAACAGGTAACGCACAGGTGGTGGGACAGCAAGTTTCTTCCACTCCACACCATCAGTGTGCCTCAGCCCCACGCAGAAGCCCTCTCCTCTAGGAGTAAGGGGAGTTCAGACTACACAGCTCATCCAGCCCTGGACCCGTGGGCTGAGATTAGTGGGGGACAATTTAGTGACCTGAAGCAGACATGCAAATATTTGAACATTACACCACCAGCCAGGCACGGGGAGCGACCTTGTCACGAAGCTGCCGACCCTGGAGGGCGCGATCTCACCGGCCTTCCCCATCGGGTGGCAGCAGCGGCAGGGGGCACAATCTGTGCATTTCCCTCTGACGCCCAAAGGGGAAAGGCCTTGGCCACTCCTAAATCTCATCCCGCCGCACTGGCGCCCAAGGAGCAGGAAAGGTGCCCAACCTCTCTCCTACCCGCTAGCATTAAAAGGGGGTGGGGAAATCCCTGCTTCGCTCCCCGCGCTAACCTCCAAGGTGGGGGAGGCCGCCAGACGGCGTCCTCCTGAGGGAGCCCCGGGCAAGGATATCCCCAAAAACCAGGCTGCCTCTGCCCGAGTCGCAGACGGTGATGCCCGGCGGAAGGGCGAAGGGCTTCGCTCCGCCCCCGTCGGGCCCGGCCGGCTCCTTCACCGTCTCCCTGTCAAAGAACACGAAGCGGCGCCACTGCAGGTAAGCAGCCATCTCGGCGACCGGAGCTGGACCGGGCAGGGGTCAGGTGACCGGGCCGCCGAGGACCGCTCTCCTTGCGCACGTGACGGACGGCGGCCAGGGACCATGTCACGTGGGACGCCGGGCAGGCGCCGTCCGCCGAGCCGCTGCTGGGAGCTGTAGTTTTCCGGCGTGCGCGGGCGCCCCCTCGCGCCTGCGGCCCTGCAAACTCCCGTGGCCTGGGGCACAACCGTCTGGCCACGCAGCATGTCTGCAGCACGTTTAGAATAACCCCTACCCAGCCTCGGGCGAGGTACTTATCGATAGGCCTTGTGCTCGAGGGACAGCGGAGTGATTGTCAACACTGAAATAATGTAGGAGGAACAGGATTCAATAACGCGAATTAGACGTTCATAGAGGGCCTGGCTTACGGATGGATGCTGCTGCTTCCGTGTAGCAGCATTGCTTTTTTTATGTTATTGTACATACTGCTTCAAACCAATCTCCGGGAAGGGCCCGCCAGAGGACAGCAGGCCAAACGCTAGAGCTAACCATTTTAAATACCTTTAAAATCATAGATCCCTAGGGTAGTTTGATGGATCCTGTTAAGGTTACAATAATGCAGACAAGGTAACAAGTAACAAAAAACAAGTATTTCACACAAAAACTACACAACACTTTTTTGTTTCAACCTAAAACCACCTAAGTTCTCCCACTCTAGCAGTGAGTTACTTCATGAGACTAGAATACATTATAAAACAATAACGTTTCTGATATTTGTAGTTTTTTCTTGCTTTCTCATTTTGCAAATGTTTGATTTCAAATTGACTGTTTCTTTATTGGAGGTTTACTAAGAAGCAAAAAGCCTCTCTCTTCTACTGCATGGCAGACTCGAGGGCCGGATGACTTCCTGGTTTTGAGATGGGGAAAGAAAGGCTGCTTTTTGTTGTTAGTGTTTTACCAGTGAAACCAAAAAGAAAAGGAGTACTTGTGAAACCAGGAATTACAACACACCTCCCCATTCCTCATTAACACGTAAGAATCTTTGTTCATGTGTTGTGATGCCTCTGTGTGACGGTTACATAGAACCCAGGGCCTCACACTACCAGGCCACGGAGAAGGTACACAGACCTCGTCCCCTGGAGCACGCACATGTACAGAAGACTTCATATGAAGCCATAGTGTTTTCAGGGAGAGGATGCATAGAGTTTTCTTTGCCTGCTTTTGCCTCATTAGCCCCACTGGGCATGCACACAAGGCTCTTTACGGACTGCGTTGACATATTAAAGCAGGGAGCGTGCGTGCATACAGGAGTCTTCACATGGTGTATGCATGAAGCTTCCATACATCTCTCCACCTTAGGGGCATCCAGTGGCCCCTCACTCACCACCTGCCTCTGGTGCATTCTTCCAGGGTTGCCTTAGGAGGGGAGGGCCACGCCTGGCCCACGTGAGCCAATGGAGTTGGAGCGTTCCACGTGCCTCCTTCCGGCTCTTCTGAACGTGGCCCAATGGGCTTCGTCGGCTACCCGGATTGGCTCGCTGTGCCCGGCTCTGTTTGTCGCTCCAATGAGCTCGCGCCGCGTCCGGGCCAGAGGTTGCGCGAGACGCCGGGGCCGCTACCGCTGATGGAGCAAGTGGTGGAGGAGCTCGCGCAGCGTGTGCGGCTCAGTCGGAGGTGAGTGGGAGGCTGGGAGCGGCTGTCGGCGTATCGCGGGGCTGGGAGCGGAGCCGCCGGTTGTGGGGCTGGGGAAGAAAGCTAGCCTGGGGCTCTCTCTGACCCAAGGGTGGGGATGCGGCCTCCCCCCGCAAGCTGCACGGACACATAAAGAGCCCCAGGCTCCGAGGGGGCTCCCGAGCCCTGCTGCAGGCCGTTCTGTCGGGGGGAGCTGCTCGTGTTATGGGGGCGACGGCTCGATAGTGCGCCCTCCGCCCCGGGAATGCGCGGAGCAGCGTCCTCCCAGTGAGAGACCTACAAAGGTCTGATCCGCGGTGCGAGGGAGGGAGCGGGGCTTTTTCACAGAGCCTATCGTCCCCTCGTTCCCTTACCCCGCTGGGCACCGACTGAATGATTCATCTCTTCCCCCCCCCCCCCCCCCCCCCCGCCCCCGTCTAAAAGTCTGTGCTGTCGCGTAAAGCCAGTGTGTAAAGGAGAGTGTCCAGGGTTGTTTTTCTATGTTGCACGGTAATCTGTGCATTCATGTGTGCAGGGCCTAGTGAATTTGTGGTTACTTGAGTTCTTGCTCTGTGGGCCTGGTGTGATTCTGTTGCTAGATGTGTGTGTCTCATCCATCAGCGTGGAAGATGGTGTGTCTACATAACCAAATTTATTTTCAAATTTCAGGTTGGGTTGGTGGCTGTGTAGTGACTTGAGCATTTGCCTTTACCCAGCCCAGAAGCTACTCTCGAGAAGGCCAGCTTTAATAGAGAGGGGGCATTGGCCCCCTGTAATATTTTTGTACTAGTTGCAGGGCTGATGGGTGCAGGGAATGCTTCTGTAAGCCACGAATGTGTGATGTCAGGGTTAGTACTGCTTTGCTGAAGCAGTGCTGTGTGTGAAGAAGTGAAGGCAAATAAATAAGTAGATACTGTGTATACTAGTGCTTCAGGGCTGTCTAGAAGAATTGACCTGTCTCTCCTGCCTTCAGGCTGGGATGATAAGTGTTGGGTGTCATTTCTTTAAGGTGGTAGCTGCTTTCTGTGGTGTGACAGGATTCATTGCCACACCTGCCCAGAAAATCTGCATTGGAGTTACTTGAAAGGCCTGGTGGGGAATATTAGTACAAATGTAGGTTCCTTTTGTCAGATGCATGAGCACAAGATATAGTGGAGTGGGATTTTAAAGAGCAGTTGTTGCTACAGTGGATATTTGTTTCCAAGTTAGATGCAGTTCTCTCAACAGCATTTCCAAAAATTCCAAAAGGCTGTGATTAACATGGATTTAAGTCCATTGTGATTGATAGTTTCTCATAAAATCTCATGCAATATTTTTAGATTAACCTTTTTAAAAGCAGTAGGTCCTTTCTACTAAATTGAGGCACTTAAGAAAAGTGCAGTTAAATGTTTCTAATTTAAACATTCCACACAGGTATCCGTGTCAGATGTTTTATATTGCCCTCTTTGAAATTTTTGGTGATGAAATAATTTCACTCATCTTCAGCCAAAGGGCCACTTAATCTGTTACTGAAATGCAAAAACTTTCTGACAGTGCCCAAAAACTGCATAGAAGTTTTACAGGAAGTGCAGACTATCATACCAATTTAAACTGCAATTTAAGGAAGGAGATGTTAAGATGGGTTTTGCTAACAAAGTATGTGCATGTTTTGGAGAAACCTACGTGGGCACTATGGTTGGCTACTCTTGCAAGCAAGAAAATTAATATTTTGTTAAACTGTTTTAAAACCAAAACTTAATATTCCAGACAGTTTTTTAATTTAACTTTTTTCTAAGAATGAACTATATTTGTAAATTGGAGATAGATATGAACTATAATCCTGGATCCAAACTCTCTGAATTTGGGTTGTGGGTAAAGCCAGATAAGAACTTTATATCTCAGGTTTATCTTTACTGTAAATATTTAATATGTGGTTTTATTTATTAGTTGTTGGCATAAAGGAGAAAAATCCCACCACATGCTGAGAATTTTACTGCTAGATTGGGGAATTAATTTTTGCTGCTTATTTTCAGCAAGATATTAACAGTTTCAATGGCCAGGATGACACAAGTGCCCTTGTGGTCTCTGACCTTCCTCCTGCTGGCCTGTCTTCCATCAGAAACAGGTATGTGCACGCTTTTCAGATTTTTACAACCTGATCAGTGTTTAAGGGAAGTTTTAAAAAATCTGCACATTAGGGACTAGCTGGTTCTGGGAACTGCCAGTGGGATATGCCTCCAAGATCGTGACTTGACGTCCAGCCTGAAAATTATAACTATCCAGCTGCTGTTTGGGGATTTTTGTGAAATGAGTTGGTAGGTTTCGGTCCTGTTCTCAGCGAACAAATGTGTTAAATCGCAAAAAAGCGGTTAGTATGATTGGTCCCTCATTTGCAACTCAGCAGAGAAGCTAAGCATTGACTGGGTCAAGGAGACTGTATCAAGGATCCACTCCCTCCTCACCACTTGAGGAGGTCTCTGCTGGGTTGTGGGGAGGTAGCTGGTGCAGGGGGAGAGCTTGGGGATAGAGGATTTCTGTCTCCAGGGCTCTCATTCTAATAACCTTTCACCAGCATGAAATTCACAATATTGTCTCAGGCTTCTAGTTTAAGAGAAAGAAGCATATAAAAATAAGCAATTGAACTGCAGTTTACTCAGAACTGGGGGATAAAATTAAATGGCAAACAAAATACAGAGGTGCAAGATCAAGAGATGAAGCTGACAGTCCTTGATGTAATTCTGACATGTTAGTCCTAACATTTACTGAAAATGAACGGCTTAGCACTGATGAAGCCCAGGGAGGCATGGAACTGCCCATACCTCAGAATGTTTGCAGTGTTGTTCTAGCCATGTTGGTCCCAGGATATACAAGAGACAAGGTGGGTGAGGTCATATTTTTTTTATTGGACCAGCTTCTGAAGAAGAGCTCTATGTAGCTCAAATTGTCTCTTTCTCCAACAGAAGTTGGTCCAATAAACTATATTACCTCACCCCCCTCTTGTCTTTTTCATACCTCAGAATGGTATTTCCTCACCTTCCTATGGATTCAATACTTAAGGATGACCCCACTCTTCTCCCTTTCCCAAGAGTATGCCAAGAGAACTGGCTAACTGAGAGCAGTTTCTCATGGAAAAAGTACAGCTTCTCACATCTATTCCTTTTGTGTTGCAGACGCTCTGGCTGTCATGTCCGTGGACCTGGGCAGTGAGTCAATGAAGATAGCAATCGTAAAACCTGGGGTGCCCATGGAAATCGTTTTAAACAAGTAAACTATAATTCTTCTTCTTGGTCTGGCATGTTCCCATATCAGCAAGCCTCTGAGGAGATACAGGTTATGATGGAAACTCCTGTCTCTGCACCTTCTGTAAAGGCCTTCTAGACTCATTTTATTTCAGGGCTTGAAACAGCCTTTCACTACAAGGAAACTTTCCCCAGGGAATGGAGGAGCCTACACTGTCACTATTTGCAGGATATAATCATTGATTTAAAAGAAGTATCTAGCCCTTATGATTAAGAAAACCTTCCAATTGTGACCCACATTCAAAGATGCAGTGTCATCTTCCTACATCTACAGTGCCTTTACTGCTTCTCAGCTTTGCCAAACGACCCAAAGTAATGCTAAAACTGGTTGGTTGCACTGTAACTATTCAGAAACCTATGGGCAGTAGCGAAACAGAAAAGAATCACCTGTTTCTCTCTGCTGTTGGCACTGGAGCTGTTCACTCACTTGGATGATGGGAAGGGGGGGAAAAAAGCAGAGGCTGGGAGAGGGGTAGAATAGCAGAGAAACCTCCATCTTGTAGCAGTCAGCAGTCTGAAACAGGAAGATGAGTGGATTCCCTTCCTGCTCCCCAAAGGTCAAGTGTCTGTTGGTGGGAAGAAGGAGCTCCTTCACTCCCATAGGCAGAAGGTGAGAGACTTAAGGAGTATCCGGCTTTGGAGAGGGTTCAGAGAAGAGCCAAGAGAATGACCAAAGGATTAGAAAATGTCTCATAGTGATAAACTCAAAGCGCTCAATCTATTTAGCGTAACAAAGAGAAGGTTCAGGGATGATTTCATTACAGTCTAGAAGTACCTACATTAGGAGCAAATATTTGATAATGGATTCTTTAATTTGGTAGAGAAAGGTATAACAAGATCTAATGGCTGGAAGTTGAATCTTGACAAATTCAGATTGAAATAAGGCATATTTTAACAGTGATGGTAATTAACCATTGGAACAATTTACCAAGGGTCATGCTGGATTCTTTGTCACTACCAATTTTTAAATCTAATTGACTATTTTTTTATATAAGATCTGTTCTAGTTGAAACAGGAATTATCTGGGGGACATTCTATGGCCTGTATTGTACAGGCAGACTAGATGATCACAGTAGTCCCTTCTGGCCTTGCAATCCACAACTCTGCTAGCCAAAGGCTGATGGGAAAGATGGCTCCCCCAGTGAGGTTGCAGAGAATGCTTGCAAGAGAATTGCCTCTGAACCTCGCTTGTTGGGGGTGAGTTAATCTTTTGTTTGTCTCAGGCTAGCATGTGTCAGGTAACTTTTCCAAGTTCTGACATTGCTATTCAATTACAGCCCTTCCTTGTCATGCAGCTGTCTCTTACCATCCTTCTGGAGTTAGGAGTAGAGTGTGGGGAGGAAGCTGGGTATGGTAATAGGTCATGAAGGTACTGAGAAATCAGAAGCACACTGAGGTTACTTTAGAGTGGCCTTCAGCTCTGAGCCATTTGTTAGAAATTCAGGAAAGTGCTGCCTCTGGCATTCTAACGCTTTAGTTACCGTCTTCCAAGCTTCCCAGCAGTATGGAAGCAGGGATAAATCATAGATGCCTTTCAAATAGACAAGTAGAGCTACTGTAGGTGACATTGCACTGAACTGTGCAGCATCTCATTCTTGGAGAATGATCAGTTAGCACAGCAGCCCTGGAAGAAGATGCTGCTATTGAAAAACTTCAGACTGATTAATGATGAGCTATCTCTAGCACGTAGCCTCTGTTCCTGGTGGCATCTGAATATCCTTCCTGAGTTCCTCTGCATTAAACAGTCTCAGCCTCGTCAGTGGGGGTTGTTTGCAATGAATGTCTACTTGTCATATTTTTAATCCTTTTTTCTTGCTTAGAGAGTCACATAGGAAAACGCCAGTGACTGTAGCTCTGAAAGAAAATGAGCGTCTCTTTGGCGATAGCGCGGTGGGAATGGTAAGACAACAAACCAACTCACGTAAATTCCAGCTGCATGTGTTGTGTATATATACCTGTATACAAAACCCGCATTCCATGTGTATTCTCTACACTAGTCCCTTGGAGATGGATTTCTGAGTGCCCAAGTTAAGAGATTTTACCCCCTCACCTTGTATTATTTGTCCTATGGGAACCCTAGTTACATGTGGTTTTGTCTCTGCTTTTTACCAGCCTGTCAATCTTGGCTCTCATAGCAAATATTCTTTCCCAAATATACGCACACCGTGCAAGGCTGGTTGGGAGGGGTTAAGTGAAAGTTCCCTGAGAGTCAGGACTGAGTTTTATAATTTCGGGTGACTTGCTTTCTTCCTTTCTGCAGTCCATAAAGAACCCGAAGATAGCACTCAGATATTTTCAGGACCTGCTGGGTAAACACATAGATAACCCCCAAGTGACACTGTACCGTTGGCGCTTCCCACAACACGAGCTGGTAAAGGATGAGAGGAGACAGACGGTTATCTTCAAACTGTCCCAGTGAGTGACCGACTCCAATTGCCTTCTGAGACCTTCGCTGCTGTGCTGTTGCTTATGAAACTTGCAGGGAAATGTCTCCTCTAGCATGTCGGCAGCTGACTCTCACCACTAGAGAGAGGCGAAATGCTGGTTTTAGCTTTCTCTGTAGCATGGCCAAGCAAGGAAAGCTTGTTGTATGTATCATTCTAGGAGAGCTGCTCCAGACAGCTACAGATGGAGGTATAAAATCTCTCTGGGAAGGAGTGGCCATTTTAAAGGCCCAGTTATTGGATTTGGAACCTGTCAGTTCAAATTCTGCTCAGGTCAGTAGTGAAAACAGTGAAGTGAGCTTGGGAGGAGAGAGGTGTCATTACAGTTCCCAGTCAGCAGGGACTGACATCCCAAATACTGCTGCAATTGACCGTTTGCCAGTCTCAGAATAGAGACTGTTAAGATTATGGTCCCTGATGCCCCAAAGGCATCAGTCCAGCTCCAGGTAAAGCACTTCGGTAGAAGATAGCGTGGGGAAAAGAGGGAAGCTTTCCCTGCCACTGCCTCGGCTGTGCTTGTTCTCTGGATAAATAAAGCACTTTGGATTCCAGGACTGTCAGTCCAGGAGGAGGGAGATGGATGGCGGATTCTCTACATCTGAAAGGCCTTTTTCTGGTCCCCTGACCATTCGTGCATCTCTGCAGAGTTTCTCTGAATGACATCCCCCAATTCTTGGGGCAGGGATGTTGTCCAGGGTTCTCTGCACAGTGTCCTGCTTAGATCCCTTGTTTTGACCCTGTGACTTGTAACCCATCCCCGTTTGTTTGTTCCTTCCTTTCTTTTCTTTTCTCTCCACCCCCCATCTCATCTGTGATCTGTTGATTTCTGGGTTTTATGGCACCACCCCACCACCTGAGAGTATGCGCCTCTACTTCCTTTGGTGAGCAGAGCTCACCAATCCCAACGTGTTGAATTATAATCTTCTGGAATAATAATGTTCCCACTTTGTATTTATGGACGCAGGTGGTGTCTGTTTCTCACGTGGTCCCTGCTGGACTTTTCATTGATGGCTTATTTTTACCATTTGGTGTGTTTAAAAGTGGAGCTTTGGGCCACATTGTCCTTGTTGAGGAGCGGGGAATACTCTCCTCTCCAAGAGCCTTGCTGCCAGTTCTATCACCTTTTTTACTCTCTGGGGGGGAAAAACTTTTCCATATTTTTTCCCTGGATCCGATAATTCCTCAGGCTTATGTGATTTTTGGGCTGTCATGTTGGTGCTTCATCCCATATTGCCCAGTGTTTCATGAGAATTGCTAGAGAAGCTTTGGCTTTACAGTTGAATATAACTTTTGGTGCCTGTCTGATGGAGGGTTTTATATTCTTGCCTTGTGTTGCAGTGAAATGCAGTATTCTCCAGAAGAGATACTGGGCATGGTCCTGAACTATTCACGTGGTCTGGCTGAGGAATTTGCAGGTTGGGATGATTGTTGCTTTTTTACAGTATTCATACATTGTTCAGTTTATTTTGTTTAATTTCAGAGGATGTGAAATTTACAGGGAAACTGGAGGGGACTGAGTTTGAAGGTCTCAAATGGGATGTCTTGGGGAATCAGAAACAGGATGTTGAATCATTTAACCTTTGAAGTCATAACTTTAAATCAAGCTTAAGCTGCTAATTATCCACAGTTTCTAGCTGATGGCTGTTTGGTGATGTCTTAGCCCAGTTCCTTGTGGACAAGTACCCATGTGTTTATATATTTAGAAAAAAGTGCAAAAATCTGGTGGTTTTTTTTAACTAGCCCTCATATTGGCACCCTCTAAAGATAATAAATATAGAGACTGAAGACTTCTTTCATCTCTAGAGCTGGTTAGGGCTTGAGGCATGGTGATAGGAATTTGGCAGGAGAGCTGCAAACTTGCCCTGCTGCCATCCACCTTATACCTGCTCTGTTGATAGATGGTTCCTTTCACCAGTGCTAATTTTTTTTTTAAACATATGAGTTTACCTTGGGGAATATTAATTAATAAAAGCAACTAAACCATGGACTACTCACCGCTGTATTGTTAATCAGAAATGCCAGCAGCAATGGAAACTTCAGAAGAATTGGCTGGATCTGTTCTTACTGCTGTATTACAGGACTGCAGTTAACATATTTACAGTTCAGGCAGTTGTACTAAAGGGAGTTCAAACAAGATTTTATCCCAGAGAGAATTCAGTCATCTACAGGCTGGGGTTTTGGGATCCTGGAAGACTAGATTAATTGCTGAAGTCTGAACAGATTGAACATGTTCCTTTCGCAGCAGATACTGGGAGTATGACCATCTCACAAGATACTGTGAAGCCTGGTGGATTTGAGGTGGAAACGTTGAAACAAATTCAACTCCATTGATGACTTCTTTCAGTTTCACCTGGGCTGAAATGGACCTATAGTCTCTCTCTGCAGCGTTGACTTTGCTGTCACAATCTCCATAGTTACTTGCATGTTGATAGCCGTATTATGGAGGAGTTTTTGCACTTGCCTCTCCCATGGAAAACCTCTTCTCTTCCATGCTTTGCAGAACAACCTGTAAAGGATGCAGTGATCACCGTCCCTGTATACTTCAATCAGGCAGAGAGGAGGGCAGTCCTGCATGCGGCTCAGATGGCAGACCTGAAGGTCCTGCAGCTGATCAATGACAACACTGCTGTGGCTCTGAACTATGGGGTCTTCAGGAGGAAGGACATCAATGCCACAGCACAGGTATATGCAGCTGGTGCTGAGGTGGGGGTGCTACTGAATTCCACTTGAGTGGGTGGGAAACTTAAAAGTGATGAATTGTAAAGATGTGCTCATGCTGGTTGAGTGCTCGTCTTGGTTACTTGCTGTTACAGACCTGTCTAAGTATAGACTAAATACAGAGCACGTGTATAAAGCAGCAAGTACATTCCTAACTGTTGCGCTTTCTGATAGATATGGAAAGCAAAGAGGCAGTTTGTAGTGCAGAGAGTGGGGAACTGGGAGTTGGGACTCCTGGGTTCTAGTCAGCTTCACCACACTCTCTTGACCTGTTTTCCCGCCACCTCCCACCCCCTTGTAAAATGGGGCAATGATACTGACCTACCTCACTGGGGACTGGGACGTTGTTTGTAAAATACTTGGGAGTTCCTCAGATTGAAGGAACTCCTGGTAAGAAAAGCATTCATTCTGTTTTCTACTTTATAAAATAGAAGTATGGGAGAAATAAGGACGCACTCGGTAGGTCCGTTATTACAGGCTTCCAGTCCTCATGGCTATTGCTGCAAGTCTAATGTTGAGTAACTGTGCTTTGCTGTCTCTCAGTGGACTGGAGCAAGTTTACTGAATGATCAGTGCCTGTCCCATTCCAAGCTGTGTGATCTCCAAGATCTTCTCTCCTTCCCATTCAGGGACAAAATACCCCGGAACCTTACTTCGCCTTCTCTGGTTTCTTCTTTACAGAATATCATGTTTTATGACATGGGAGCAGGAAGCACCGTATGTACGATAGTGACTTATCAGACAGTGAAAACCAAGGACTCAGGGACCCAGCCTCAGCTGCAGATTCGGGGGGTCGGGTAAGAATTTCTCTTGGGTCCCATACTTAAAAGAAAATATTTACTTTGCTGGCTCTTCTAAACACAGAATGGGCTGCATTTCGGAACTAGTTTCAAACATGAGTGTTCGGACAAAAGCTGGAGTCGGGCAGGGTGCCTTGGGTGGGAGGATTCAGTCAAAAAGTAACTTGGGTGACTTCACTTCGTGCAAAGGATAGTTGGAATGTGGACATGTTGCCAAACTTTTATGTGTAGCTGATGGCGACCCTTGTGTGTATAGAGTACCGAACACTTTCTATTATAAAAGGTTCTTGTGACTCTTTTTGAGAATTGTTTTTGACAGGTCTTTGAAATTTGACATGGACAAAAGCCTGGGGCTAGAGCTGTGCCTCTCCTTTATTCCATGAAATTCTGTTCAGGTTTTAGCTGAGTTAATAATTTAAAAAAATAAATAATTTCCCTTCTTTTGCTTCTGTTCCTTGGGGCCTATGCTGCTAACAAAGCAGCAGCAGCAGCACCACATGCTGTAATGTAAGAATACCTGGATGCTGCCAGGGCATCTGTAGCTGCGGGGGGAAGTGGGATAGCTGGGCTGAGCTGGGCTTCCCCCGATCCAGAATGTGTCCCATCATTCACTCTGGGAGTACCACGTGGAGCAGGAGAGCCCACCTCCTGGGTTTTTGATTGGGAGGGGATAAAGCTAGCTAGGCTCCCTACAACCACCTACTAGACTCATAGGGTATAAGCATCCCATCCCCCTTCTGGGAAAACAACTTTCTCCTGCTGTCAGATAATGTAGTTAGTACAGTAGCTCAAGTGGCAACAGTCTGTGCTGTAGTGCTGAAGGTTCAAAATTCAAACTCTGCTGAAGGTATATGATTGCTATGGTATGGTGGTCACACTTGTACACAAGTCTCTCTTTATTTTTTTTTGGTTAAAAAAAAAAAAAAAAAACCCTTACAAATTACATTTTTTTTAAAAAACTACATTAAAATATATTTAGTATTAAAATAAGGCACTCAAAGGTTAGGAAATGCCATATGTATAGTTGCCCATGCAATCTTAATTCAGTCTCTTTGTCCAACCCATGTACAGTACCGAATGAGGCAGGGGTTCTAGGGCTGTAGGGATAGACAGTATGTGTAATTAAAGACGGTCTCATAATGTGTGTGCACAAGATTCCATAGGCAACTAAGTCTGGCGTTTGCTGGCTGGATTTACAGTTGTAAACCTAAATAACACTTTTAGCATAGTTTACTTGTATGTGAGATAGTAGAAGTTGGTTCATTGGGCTGAGGAAGTTTGACATCCTTTTGGGGAGGAGATAATACAAGGCTTGGTAGGAGAGGAAGGTTGACCATGCTATGGAGGTTGAGGGTGTCTAGCGGCTGAACATAAAAGACCACAGTGTCTTCCCGCCGATAATGTTTAAAGAACTAGTTGTAAGGAAATAACTTCGGGATCTGAGTTAGACAAAGCCTGACTTTTCAGGAGCTGCTCATCTCGGGCACTTTTAGTGTGTCTGTTATGAAGCCCCTCTGCTCGAAGGCTATTGGGGTGGTGAATTCATCTCGTTTGAATGGTGCATTTGTTCTGAGCGGACACGATATCCATTCATAGTCACTCCTAGCTGAGCGTGTTGCAGTACTATTGCCTTGTGCTCAGTTTTCCATGGCTGATTGAAACCGGCTGAAAACAAGGTCTTAAATGTGTAGGGTTTAAAACTTATTGGGGGATAGACACCTTTAAAATTCCATGTGGTGATATAAAGAGAAATATCAGGAACAACTAGCCTCATGCAGCTGCGAGGGCTCGAGTTTTTTGATCAGTGACATTAAAAGCCAAACTTTTTTGTTTAAAGCCACGTTGTTGTTTATAAAGCAAAGCCATGCACTGGAATTTCGTGTGGAGAGAATTGTGTAGCATTCAGGATTGCATGCAATCCCTCTTTGCAGCATATTGTTCTTGTTATAAATGGTTTGCAGTTGAGAGAATTCTTGCATGCTCTTGTAAGATCCAGGCCAGCTCTGGAACTCTCTTCTGGGTGGGGAAGGTACTTGTAACTCCAGGTTCCATTATTGACTTAATCCATCCAGGCTGAGTGTCTGCTTCTGGTTCCTATTCTCTGCTCAGATTCGACCGCACCCTAGGGGGATTGGAGATGGAGCACCGGCTCCGGGATTACCTGGTGAAACTCTTCAACAAGCAGCAGCCTTCAAAAGATGTTCGGCAGAATCTCCGGGCCATGGCCAAGCTGCTAAAGGAGGCCAACCGCCTGAAAACTATCCTGAGTGCTAATGCTGACCATGTGGCCCAGGTATGTCCCTGTGCTGCAGGAAATCCCCCTTCCTCAGGAACCGGGATGACTTGGGTTAAGAGTGAGCCTGGGAGAGCTCTGTCCCTCTGCTTTACGTAATCTTTACACTACAATGTTCTCTCCCTCCACCCTTGCCCAGGAGACTCCAATGCTGATGGCTTTTCTAAACTGATTTCGCTTAACAAGCAGCAAAATCCAAGTTTTCACCAGCTTAAGTCCATCATGTTACTAGTTTGAGAAATGTTTAGACCTTTGCAGGAGATTAGGAGAAGTCTGTCCCTAAACGGCTACCAGGAGCATGAGATTTAGACAGCTGTTACATCCAAGGCGCCATGTCTTGTGTCCCTCCAGCACCGGGAGAGGGATGGGGATGTAAAAGGATAGGCTGCATTCCTAAGGTGCAGTGGAGTGTCTGGAACACATAAGCCAACCCAGTAGGAGTCGGAAAAATGTTAGCTTGGAGAATGCTGTGTGATGTGAAGCTGATGGCTTTTTCCTCTCTGACTTCCTGGACAGATTGAGGGACTATTGGATGACGTGGACTTCAAGGCCAAGGTCTCCAGGCAAGAGTTTGAGAACTTGTGCTCCGACTTATTCCAGCGGGTTCCAGGGCCTGTGCTACAGGCACTGAGCAGCGCAGAGATGAACCTGGTAGGTCCAGGGATACTTTGATAAATGTGGGGTCCTCTGATGCTGAGCTGCTGTTGCATCACAACCATTGCTGTTTGAGAGGGGTCTGGTTTGGGAAGGTAACTCACCCTGCTGAGAAGTGCAGGCTTCTGTCTTCCTGAGGACAGAAGTGGCAGTGCAGAAGTTACCACATTGCCATATGTAATGGGGGTTTACCCCCATCACCAGCAAGGCAAAGGAAGAGACCCCCCCCCCCGTTAGTCATGCTCCGTACTGTGGGGGAGGGGGAGAGAGTTTAACTAATTACCCCCTGGACAGAGGAGGCAGAGCTAAGCTTTATAAGTAGCTTGAAGGAACTCAGTTTGGGGGACATGGAGAGGAGACAGGTCTCTCTGAAGGAGAGGAGTCCTGAGCTAGGGCCTACAAGATTCAAGAAATTGAAGTCAGGTGAATTATATTTTGTTTAAAGCTGAACCCCAGAAGGGGATTGGGACTGTTGCATGACATGGACAGAGGGCTGCGTCACAGAAGACTCTCTGAAGGAGTCCAGGGAAGAGACAGGTGGGGCATGGTCCACAAGGCTGAGAAATTTGAGGGGGTTGAGGGCATGCACTTACACCATGTCAAACAGGTTTCCGTGACTGCCATGTGGACTGGTTGCCTATGAGCTAGGGATTCGGGTCAGGGTTTTACTGACTATTAAAAAGCCCTTAATTTTGAGGACTTCAGAATCTCTCCCCCACATCTCTTGGAGGCATCTGAGGTTGGCCTAGCTTTCACCATAGATCAGGAATTTCATCTCTGGATGTCTCTCCAGAGGGCACATGCCTGACTGGTTATGGCCAGATGTGACTATCTTCAGAGAGACATTTAATTTCATTTGTTCGATGCTTAGCTTCTAAGGTGGCAGGTGCCTTAGCCTCTTTGCTTCAGCACTTTTCATGGCTGTGGTTTCTATCTCCTCTTCTCTGGACCACTGTTTCAATAACTGGCTCCTCTGGCATGGAGCCTGATCTGGGTTTGATTTTTGTTAAATAAAGTGTGGCGTCCCAGATGCTGGAGACAGCTGCTCTGTAAATCACTCATGTCTGTTGGGCCTGATCTTGAAGTACTCACTCAGGCACAACTACTTTGGGAATTTACTGAAATAAGGACTTAAGATTTTTGGACCCCAGTCTTGTGTTGGAGAGCAGGGTTGGTAGTGGACTGCTTGCAGAGCACTAAACAGTGGATGGTGGGGGGATATTGAAGCAGTGAACTTGGCTTTTCCAAAAATACATTCTCAAGGCAGAACCTGATTGTCTGTGAACTCCTAGGATGAAATTGACCAGGTGATTCTAGTGGGAGGTGCCACCCGAGTCCCCAAAGTGCAGGAGATTTTGCTGAAAGCCGTGGGCAAGTAAGTAATTGAGGCCTCTCTGCCACGTGCCTTTTCTCAACAACCTTGTGTTTGTACTAGTGATAGAGAAGCTTGCATATCCCTCCCCCTTGCTTTGCAGAGATGAACTGGGGAAGAACATCAATGCAGACGAGGCTGCTGCTATGGGTGCAGTCTACCAGGCGGCTGCTCTGAGCAAAGCCTTTAAGGTCAAGCCCTTCATTGTTCGGGATGCAGCTATTTTCCCCATCCAGGTGAGCTTCCCCTGTTGTCTCTTTTCGGGGAGGAGGGTATAGTGTGGGGTGGCATTGGGAGAAGTGATTATAAATAAACAGTGGGACCTTGAGGCACTGGAATGGCATTAGGGAAACCTACAGGTTTTAGTGCTGAAGGGGAAATGGTGCTCAGTCTGGAATCGTATGTGGAGCCACTGGAAGGAATGATGCTAAAGTATTCACCCTGGGTGCATTGGGCAAGTCTCTCACTTCTTTATCTGGTAACATGGGGTAATGCTTACAGTCCCCATAAGGTGGGTAAGGATTGTCTACCAAGTGCTTTGGAATCCAGTGATCAAAGATGCAATGTAGGGCAAAATGTTCCTGTTAGTGTCTGATTGTCTGCCTTTGCCCACATGATGCAGGTGGAGTTCACCCGCGAAGTTGAGGAGGAGGATAAATCCAAGAGCTTGAAGCACAACAAGCGAATTTTGTTCCAGCGCATGGCACCATATCCACAGCGCAAGGTCATCACCTTCAACCGCTACACAGATGACTTTGAATTCTATGTCAACTATGGAGACTTGGCTTTCCTGAGCCAGGATGACCTGCGGTGAGTGGTGACAGGCATTTGCACAGACTTGCCTCCAGGCTGATAGGTGCTTCGCTGGAGAAGTTTGCATGCAGATGGATGGCCAACGATGCACAATTTCAGAATCTTTGCTGCAATCCTTATATAATTGAGAAAGCCAAGTAGTTATCTAACATCGCAGTAGTGAGAAGTTTCCTCTCCACTTAACTGGTCCCTAGATGGCATTTTCACTAGAAAGGCCAAGGGTTAAAGGACCTGTTGCTACTGCAGTAGTACTGTGGAGACTCAACTCCCCTCTCATTCTAGAGCTAGTACTTCCAGGTCAGGCCTATTGGGGGAGGGCAGTATGGGGAAAGCTCATACTCCCACTGCCTCAGGGCTGCTTGTTCTGTAGACAGATGATTCTAGTCCCCAAGACAGTTGTTCTGACGCCTTTTGCCAGCACTAACTTCTCTTTTGTATGTGTGCAGACTCCCTCTCTGGCTATGCCAGCTCTTGTTCTTGGGCTCACTTGTTGAGTCTGTGACCTTCCCATCAGAAACAACTGATTACCATAGGGCATTGGTGTGAAGAAGTACCCTGCTTTCTGTTGCCTGTTCAGACACTTTGCCAGTGAGTGGCATTGGAACGGTTGCAATATGGCAGATGCAGTGGGAGTCCCAATTTGTGTGTGTAACTGACGCTAAGTGTGTGAACCAATATGAATAACACCAGAAATGGCAGCCTGTTCAGTGTCTGGAATTTTGCTGAAGCTCCAAAGTGGGGCAGAGCTGGGAGTAGAACCCCAGAACACTGGAGTAGATTGGGGACAATGCTGAAGTAAAGTTGGGGAAGAGGGACGGCTGCCCACTTTGCAGCTTAGGCTTCTTTGGTTGGTGTCTGTTCATTCTCTCAATCTTGCCTTGGTTCCCCCCAGAGCCTTTGGGTCCTTGAATCTCACCATTGTGAGGCTGAGAGGAGTCGGGGGTAGTTTCAGGAAGCACTCAGATTATGAGTCCAAAGGCATCAAAGCTCACTTCAATATGGATGAGAGTGGAGTGCTTAGCCTTGACCGGGTAAGTGCCAGCCAGCTAGTGCCATCTATGTTCTCCTCCCTTCCTTGTTCAGTCTCCCTACCCTATCTCTACAGGTGCTGCTAAGACACCTTTTTTTAAATATATTCTCTCATTGTGTCTACTTCCAGGTGGAGTCTGTATTTGAAACTGTAGTGGAGGACAAACCAGAGGAGGAGTCAACATTAACAAGTAAATACACTGTACTGTTCACGTTTTGTATTCAGACCAGCTGTTGCTTTGAAATCATCCTAACTCCGATAGTTAACTGCACCACATTGCTCTGAAAGAGACAGGTCTGGCAGCTGGGGACAAGTGACCAATTAAGTGAAGTACTCTGACGCTCCCCACAGGTACCCAGGATTGTGAGGCACTTCACAATTACTTGCCCTTAGTGTGAAGCAGTCTTATCTATGCATGTTGTAACTCAGCTTCCTGAAACCAACAGCCTCTGGCAACGCAAGCACTATAGGCCTGCCACCGCCGCCCACCCTTACCCCCCCCCCCCCAAGACCTCAGAGCATTTCCTATGATGCCCAGCCGTTAACCATGGCCACTCACAGAAATTATCCGGTTTGCTATCTCTAAGGGAACAAAATAAACACAGCCCGAGTGTTACAACTCGGGATCAGGTGCTTTGTAACATCATAGCACAGATATATTTATAATGAAAACAATCATAAGTTGTTGAAAGCTGAGATTGAAGAAATAGCAAGAATAATAATGGAAACAGAAATGTTTCCATGTAAAACAAAAAGTATAACACGCTTGGTAGAACCTAAACTTAACTTACTTAATTAGTTAAGTTTCTCACCTCTCAACGTCTCTAGCCAACCTGGCTGAGATTCCTCTATCATGAATGCAAAAAGCATTGTTTTTGCTTCCTCGCTGAGGGATAATGGTATCCTTTTCCTTATATCACACCAAAAATCCATTGTTTGTCCCCTGAGTCAGGATTACCCCGGGGCTTACTCCCTGGTGTGCTGACTTCATATCTCATGTTGATTTCATATGCAAATAGACCTTCTGTTGTGTTGGCTCACAGTGTTTAATGTACATGTGAACTGAGGCAGACAGGTGAATATACTCCTTTTTATCTGTCAAAAACCTGTCTGTCAAACTTACTTTGATTCAGACTTAAAATGTATATTTTCCAGCCTATATACGCATAACTCCTTACATAGCTACAGTGCATATGTTTTGCAATTTTATATAACTGACCAGTGAGATCCTGGTTTTCATTTAAGATCTTACATGACGTTCTTTCTAGATAAATACTACAAAAGTAGTATGCTAGGTGTATAGTGAGGTTGACAGGCCTGATGGGATTTGTTAAAGAACAGTGAATTCTTTTGGCACTGAGGAATCTTTAGGGTCGCAAGTACCTGCCTATTATGTTAGCAGATCCAAAATAACTTAATGGCCCTGAGCATGTGCTTCTAGGTGAGGGGGCAAGTCTCCCTGAAAGCGTCATGCACGCTCCTAAGGTGCCCATCAGTACAACATCCGGGTATGCACCACATGCATGAGTAATAAAAGGGAGCTGCATTTTCACCTTCCTCAGTGGAGGGGTGTATTTAGAAGGAAACAAATCCCTTTACTTTTGTCTTGAGGGCAGCAGTGGAAGTCTTGCACATCTGGTGCTTCGCATTCTCCCTCCTCGTTGGTTGGGCCGTGATGCCACTGACTGGAAGCTTTCCATTGTCCTGCTTTGAGGGCAAGTGCAGAGACTTATAGCTGGTGTGTAGGAAGGAGGGATGAGAGTGCACATGGGTGGAGGTTTCCTAGGGAGGTGAACAGTGGAAAACTCTATCACCGTTTGGAGAGGCAGATTCCAGGTTATGCTTTTGCAGAGATGAGGGCCCAGTACTTTGTATACAGGGGGATGTGCAGGGAGGGAAAGAGCTAGCAATGGTAGTGCAAGAGTTTTTACAGCAAATATTGTCAGGATCCCAGGCTGCCCATGGATTACTGTTGGACCTTGGAGAGGCACTTATACAGAATTCATGATTTTAAAGTCAAGAAAATCTGAGTTACCAAACCCCTGACTGATGCATGTCACTCCCTCCTGCTGTTGCTGTTCTTCCTCCTCCTCTCTCACTGTCCTCCGGATTGCTTCAAAGACTGACATTTTGAGTTATTTTTTTCTCCTGCAGAACTTGGAAACACAATCTCTAGCCTGTTTGGAGGAGGAGGTCCTACACTGGAAACGGGAGAGAACCTGACAGAGACTGTTCAGGTGAGGTGCTGGCTTTGATGGGAAGATGGGACTCCGACTGGATGCAGTCCTGGCTGCAAAATAGAGGAGGCAGTAATTAAACACGAACAAAATCAGGGTGACCAGCAGGACGCCAAGATTAAAAACTACACATTGTAGAAGTTTGTACATGTCTCAAAGTCTAACGCTGCGTTAAAAATAAACATACAGCCCTTCTGGTGGCAGTCCCTTGGGCAAATGCTGCCAAGGCTGCTTCCCTGATGAAGCCTCTTTCTCTATCATTCCAGTCTCCTTTCTGGATCCTCTCTGGGTAGTGCTGTGTAGGCTACACTCTCCTGCATCTCATCGTTATAGGCTCTTGGCAGGTTCTCCTGCTACACAGAACACTTGGGCCTGGCTGCTCCTGTGTTGCCAATAGGAGTCTGTTTTCTTTCCCAGGAATAGAAAAGGGTTGTGGTTCCAAGGTGATATGGTGACTTTCCTAAAGTCATCATTGGCCTGCCCACTCCCTGTTCCTCTCTTGTAGCCTTTGTGCCATGTTGAACGCCAAGCTTCCGGTATAAGCCTTCCCTGTCTGTGTGACAGATCTGCATGGAATTTCTATTAAAAAACTGTGGCACTTTCCTCCCTGCTGCCCAGGAGGAAGAGGAGAGCCAGGCAGAAACAGGAAAAGAACAGGGGGAGAAACCAGACCAGAAGGAGGGAGAAGGCACAGTGAGCGAGGAGCAGGGGGAAGAGAAGCAGCAGCCATCTTCAATGCAGGATAAAGCAGAAGCTGTCCCTCCAGAAGCGGAGAGACAGGAGGAAGGAGAAAAAACAGCATCTCAGGTGAGCAGCTGACTCTGCAAAGGGAGACTGCCTAAAATGGTGACATTATGTGCTGTTGTACCTCAGGACTGGGATCTAACTGGAAATAATAGGGGAGGGTGTGAGAGATTCTACCCCATGTACGCAGGCTGAGCACCACAGCTTTGTTCCTGCTCACTATCTCTGAAAATAAACCCTTAACCGACAAGCCACTGAAATAAATCCTTGCTCCTTAGGGGCGGAAGTGGGGAGTGACCTTCACTCAGGGTCTGAAGCTGAGTGTTGGGTGACCCCTTGCCAAAGTTCACTTGAGTTGTTGGAGTTTTCCCTGCAGAAAACCCTTTCCCTTGACATTTGCCTCATCCTCAGAAGGATGTGTTCAGTATTGCTTCCCGTTGCCCTTCGGATTTACACCAATCCACTCTCTCCTTCCAAGGCCACTTTACATTTGATCCTTATCTTGCTGTGTTGTACCTACAGTGCCATTCTGAGCTGGTAAGTGCAAAGCTGTTGTGTGCAAAAGTCTATGAGAGGCAGTCATGCACTGTTCTGAATAGAAATATGGCCTGCTGTTTGCAGCTCGGGACTGGGAGCTGAGACTTCTGGGTCTAGTCTGAAATCCCCATGTAATCTTGGGCATTCGGTTCATTTTTGTTCCTTGGCTTCTCTGTCTGGGAAGCACTAAGGCCTTGCCTTAACAGTGAAAAAAGGTACGTTGAGGTGTTTTTTTTGTTTTTTGTTTTTTTTTTTTTGGGGGGGGGGGGGGGTTGGTTTTTTTGTTTGTTTTTTAATTCCTTAACTACCTGGAAGTAAAATCCTAGAAAAGATAGGACAGTTTGTAATTCTCACACAAGCAAGCAGGTAGAGTTAAAGACAAAGGAGAAGCCTTGTCTCCTCTAGGATTTTAGCACTATTTAACTAACTTGAGTTAAGAACACACCTTTTTCACAGTGGAAACAAGGCCTCTCGGCCTGTGAAGCATTAAGGCACTGCAGATGTGCAAATTTATTTTTATAGATGTAGAACACTAGCCTATGTGCTTAACCCTGGGAGCTCAAATCCCCCTTATCGGGTTCTTGTGTGCCGCTCTTCAAAATATTTGTTGCAAGTGAGATGGTACTGCAAATTGGTCTTTTTATTTATCCTGGAGTTCCTTCTCTGACACAGGATCCCAAAGAAAAGGAAGAATCCGGGAAAGAGGAAGAAATGTCCAAAAGTCCTGGTGACAGCACAGCCACCAAAGTGGAAGAGAAAAAACCCAAAGCTCCCAAGAAGCAGAAACTTGTGGACGAGATTAGTGTGGAGTTAAGTGTCAGTGATGTGCTTGACCTGCTGGAGGAGGAGTTGAAGAGCTCAGTGAAGAAGTAAGTTTGAGAAGAGCATGCTGAAGTGAAGGGAGTAGGCTATGGGAGCAGACTGGGCTGAGGCACAGGGACCAGAGTGAGCAACGGATTCTAAGGTGCATGTCTTATTGAGTTCAGGTCATGCTCAGATGACACTACCTTCTCCCACTCCCAGAATGAATCTGACTGTAGTAAACATTGCAAGACTTTGCTCACCCCCACTGCCTCTATTGACCCTTCTCTTGTCACCATCCTTCTTTCAGCAGCCCCTTCAAACAAACTAGGAGTAAATGTCCCAAAAGGTGGCAAGGCCAGAAACTCTGAATGGCAAAGGGAAGAACTGGGATGAATGTGCACAAGAAAAGGGTCAGTTCTGAGACTAGAAAATGACAAGAGCTGGAAGCGGAGGCAGCGCAGGCTCTGTGTGTGTGTGGACAGAAGGTTAGATCTGCAGTGAGTGGCTGGGAATCCCAGATGGTCTCTCTATGCCCAGTGAGGTTGGAGGGAAGCTCAGCCTGGCCAGTTAACATCGCTGTAGCCAATAATTTTAATCTTTTCCATCTTCGACTCTGGTCTTGTGAGCTCCCTATGGACTGGCACCCCAACTGCGTGAGACATTACTTAAAGATCTGTCCCAGTTGCATTTGTAACCATGCTAGTGATGACAGTGTTTACATGGTCCCCTCTCCTCCACAGTATGGACAGGGGTTCTCCCCTCACCCCCTTTGGTGATCATAGTAGCCAAGCCATGCTATCGGTGCCCAATGAGTCTAACACAGCTCTTGGGTGGGAGGAGAATGAACAGTGTTCGGAGCGGTACTATAACTGTTATCGTCTCTCTTGCCATAGTGCAGATGGACTTTTAGGGGAGGCCTTTGGTTTAAAGGGGGTTAGGGAGAAAGTTTTAGCCAGTCAGTACTCAAGGAGAAACATCCTGAGCACTGTGAATCTGAACGCTGAAACTGGGAGAGATCTCCTGACTTCCCACCTTTTGGATTTGACCCTAAGACATCTAAGTGTATCCTGTAACTGGCGTGGCCTGGGTGTTGATGGGTTAGTTAATGGTGTCTGAGTGACAGGTACTGCTGCCTACACAGATCCCTGTCTGCAAAGAGAACATCACCCCCTCTTACAGGTGCTGATGATATTTTTACTTATTTCTGGCCTCCTTGCACTTTAGACTCCAGGATCTGACAGTCAGAGACTTAGAGAAGCAGGAGAGGGAAAAGTCAGCCAATAGCCTGGAGGCATTCATCTTTGAGACCCAGGTAAGAGCAGTGAAAAGGGTTGAAAGCTCCTGAAAAGCAGGAGGGAGATGTTGTATACTGGCAGGGCTGAGCTGGCTGCAGAGGGTTGCATCTGTTTCAAGATGGGGAGCGGTTGCTTTGAGGAGTTCATCTGTTGTCATTTTGAGTGTTCCCTGTCCCACATGGCATTGGGAGGCTTCTTCAAGACAAATGGGACCAGATTAGGGTTTAGGCAGCATACCAAGTCAAATCCCTACCTGCATAAAAGCTTTGTATATGCTATCCCCTCCACTGCATGTCTCAGCATCACCACGTTCTAGCTGGGAAGAAACTCCAATCGGTGAGGGCAGGAGGAAAGCTCTTATTCTACATGTGAGGACTTGTGTAGCTTTCCTGTCCCACACTCAGCTTTGAAGGATTGAAGGAACAAGAGGACAAATCTGGTGGTTGAACTTCCACTCAGTAGCATGGAGGAGCCCAGGAGTCGTGCAGTTCGTTGCAGTTGCATTCTGTTGGGGGGGGGGGGAGGGGGATTTGAGACAGATTCCTTTGCTGTTTGTGCCTTCTCATTAGTCAGCAGATAAGCTGAAGTGACCTTTACTCCTCTCAGGACAAGCTTTACCAGGAGGAATATCAGTTTGTCTCAACGGAGGAGCAGAGAGAGGAAATCTCAAAAAAGCTGAGCGAAGCCTCCAACTGGATGGAGGAGGAGGGCTATAGAGCCACGACTAAGGTACTGCTGCATGGAAGTAGGGTGTCAGTTTGCACTGAATTGCCAGTAGGTGGCAAATTGACCTAGGCTTCCTTGGTTTCTTTGATGTCCCCAAGTCAGGAAAGGCGAGCTTTGATCCACTCTGGCCCTTTTGAATGCTCTGGCACTTGGAAACCCTTTTGTTAAGTTGCCCAGGACTGAATTGCACAAGAACTAGCTCTTCCCATCCCTGTTGCTCAACCTCTTGGAGCACATAAAGCAGTTAACTTCCCATTCTGTATACACTGTGTCTAGTGCCACAACTCCTGTTAGCACACAAGATTTGTGCATCTGATGGGGACAGCAGGCAAAACTCCTGCAGCTCAAGCTTCTGGGATTCACAATATTTCTGGGATTAAAAGTTTGGAGCAGTTTTAGATATCTGATCAGTTCTGTTCCTGTCTGTTTTCTCCCACTTCCAGGAACTGAAAGAGAAGCTCTCGGAGCTGAAGAAACTCTGCAGGAGCCTTTTCTTCCGTGTGGAAGAAAGAAGGAAATGGCCAGACCGCCTGAATGCCCTCGAAAATCTGCTCAATCACTCCAGCATCTTCCTCAAGTAAGAGTGAGACCCTGAAGAGAAGATTTGAAGTTGTGGGCGGTGGAAAAGTGTTGCATGTGTTTGACCCACTAATTAAAATGGAATCTGGTCTGCTAGCCGCTAGCATGTGAAGCTAGTATGTGGCGGCTCCTAGAGCATTTTAGGGAATGTGTTAATAGAAACACTCAAAGCCCATACATTACTCTTCAGAACAAAGAGTATGACATCCCATGTATACTGCAAAGCGCACCCATTTTCAGGAGGGTCAGGACTCCCCCCCGCCGCCCACACACACACACACAACCCTGGGCTTCCTCCTTCCTCACAAACCCACTCGTGGGCCAATCCCATGGTAAATCACTAAATGTGATTGAGGGTTTTGTATTCCATTCCCAATCACCTGAAATACCTTGGTCTTCTAGTGTTCACTTTCCTTGGACAGAAATTACATGTGTATGTGAAAAGCAGTAAGGTCCAAAAACATGAGTCAGTTTGTGCAATGACTTATAGAAATTTCAAATGCCATTGATGCAGATGTTAACCCTGAAAAACAATTGGAGCAAAAATAAATTTTTATCTTTCAGGGGAGCACGAATGCTTCCAGAGGCCGATCAGATATTCACAGAGGTGGAGCTGAGTACCCTAGAGAAAGCAATCAATGAAACTGTGGTAAGTGAAGGGGCTGCGGAGCCAATTCAGGATGTGGTGTTGGATAATGTGATCAATGCCACAGCTAATGCGTTTACTTTCACTTAGGGATAGGGAGCAGAGGATGTACATCCTCTCCACACATTAGGAAAACCTTTCTCTATTTTAATACTCCCTGCTACCAAACTCGATTGCATATTGCTTTGGGAAGACATAGCAACTGGAGGTACAGATGGTTCATGTGCAATATGGGAGGGCTAGTGCCTTCCCAGTAATTAGGATTTGTACGGTTTTAAGAGCAGCCACTGGCACTCTTGTTCTCTGGCCTTGTGGAGCTAAGGCTGGAGGATGTGGGGGTGGAAGCCTTGTTGACCACAGGCAATTGGAATGCCCAGGTGCTGTGTCTGGGATTTTGTATTTAAAAACAGTAACTCATGTAACCAGAAAATAGCAGCATATTCATGGGGAGAGATTGACCCTGGGATTTCCTTGCAGACTTGGAAAAATGAGACATTGGCAGAACAGAATAAACTTCCTCCCACTGAGAAGCCCACCCTGCTGTCCAAGGACATAGAGCTGAAGATAGCAGCCCTAGACCGGGAGGTGCAGTATCTACTGAACAAGGCTAAGTTTGCAAAACCCAGACCCAAGAAGGAAAAGAACACCACAAAAACTGATTCAGGCAAGAATGCCACAGCTCCCCCTGACAGCGAGAAGGTTATCCCTCCCAAGGAGGAGAAAGGAGAAGGTAAGGCACACTCAGGACAGGCAGGTGCTCCTATGAGCATCTGATACTATTGAACCACCAGGTGTAATGTTCTCTCAAAGCTGTCTGCACTGAGCAAAAGGAGATTGTAATGACAGAAATCTTTGATAAAAGGAGAAAAGCTGCTGATCCTCCTAATCAGGGAATTACTGGACAAAGCTTGGTGAAATATAGCATGCTCCAAGTGCTACTTCTGTCTTCTTTCATTGACATTTGTTTGAGAAGGTGTCCAGGTTTTCTAAAGTTCATGGGAGGGAAAGCGTCTGCCATTGTGGCTTAAGTAGAGACTGGAGAAGAGACCACCCTCAGCACCAGTTTGGTCTCTGCTACCCACTGTGAGGCACAGCCTTCTAAGAGGTGACACCTTGCTCTGGATACCTGCTGATTGTCTCTGCTTCCTGAGTGGTAGCCAGCTGATTTCAGAGATTTCCTAGGTCACATCATTAGGGACACTAGGATTTACAGCTCTCCTAGCTCTCAAGATAGATGAGTTCTTGAGTGCCCGGTCCCTTTATAAAGATCAAACCACTCTGTCTGTCTGTGGACAAAGTTCCCCTATGGTAGCCCTGGTTCCTTTAGCAGGATATCTTAGTCAGGACCCAGCCCGTGGGATGGCCTTCCTGCACAACTTCCAGGCCTCAGCCTGGGGCTCATCTTCTTCCAGTGGCCGTTGGCAAGCTCAGAACACCAATACCACTCCCATCCCCACACTATTCTGACTGCTCCAGAGTTGCCTCTGGTTGCTCTTGATCCCTGCTGGACTCTTCCCTTATTGCTTGCTGCCTGATGCTTCCTCTGCTTGCTGGGGTACTTATGTTTTCTCAAAGTGCTTCTATTGACTACCCTTATTGACCATCCCATTGGCTTTCCCAGGATCAATGATGAGAAATTAGTAATCTTCTAGTGATGGGCTGCAATTGGTTCGCTTACAGTCCACATTGGCAAATTTTTTTCCTGTCCAGTGTGTCATCTGTACATTTGATCTTGTATACCAGAGCTAGGGGAGGTGTTGGGCTTGACATACTTGTATGACCACTTGTTGCACATCTCTCCCCTATAATACAGATAAACCTGAAGATGTCAGTCCAGTCAGGGAACCTCCCATAGTCGAGGAAGCAACACTAGGTGATCAGTCTGGACCAGACACAGGTAGGGATTAATTTGTGTAAGAAAATGGAACTCAGTGACTGTGGATGTCTGTAGCCCACTGTTTGCAAATCTCTTTTCATTTCTGTTTCTCTGCAAATGAACCACAGGGTGAGAAGGAGCCTCTGGCTGCTGAGAAGGTGTCAGTGATTCAAACTTTACAACTGAGAGGGCCAGCTACAGAGAAATGTGTAGGATGGAATGGTAGCTGTGGCCCCAATAACACTAATGCCAGAACTGAGGAAGGGGAACTGGTTGTAACCCTGTTCACTTGCAATATAGACCCACCAAAGGGGTCAGTAACTGATTTAAAACCCCAAACTCTCATCTTAGGGCTATTATGAAGACATGGTTACATCTGCTTTAGTACTTTTGGCGTGTTCCAGCCACTCTTGGAAATGGGACATTTGCTTGATTTGATGTCGCAATGATGTTCCTGTGCAGTGAGGCTGAAGGATGCTATTGTACCTAACTAGGGGACTATTATAGCTATAGTGGGTCCCTGGAAAGATCAAAACCAAACTTCTACAGCCTAACCAATTGAAATGTTCTCTTGACAGCTTTAACATTCTAGTGGAAAGTTATAGGGGACTTTTAAAGCAATCGTTCCCTGCAGCATTTGGAAGTCAAACACTGCAGTCCTGTGCTAGTGTGCGAGAACCTGCAAGTGACCATAAACAAGGAAACTAATATGTTTCATTATCCAAACTGAATTAAATGTATACTTTAAGCAAATAGTATAGAGCGTAAAAAGTAAATTAAACTCTTAGAAATTGTTCAGCTCGAATAATCAAGGGTTTGTCAGTAACATGGGCAAGAAATGTATTTTCCAAATGCAACTTTTAACATGACAGTGTGACTCTAAATAATATCCATGTTGCAAGATATGTGGCCGTGCTGGTTTACCCCCCTCTCCTTAAGGTCTCCTTTTTAACCCCCCACAGCATGGGTGAATCTCTACCTCACCTTGGTATGTCTGCAACTGGCTATTTTTGTTCCTGTCCTCACCAGGGCCACCACCTATCAGATAGAATTTCTGGGCTACTCAAGGGCCTGATTCTGCAAACACTTCCACAACTCTCCAATCCCCTGTTGTCTGAGAAATGTGTTGAAGTATTTGAATATTTGTATTATAGTAGCGTGCAAAAACCACATTGTACAGCATGCCTATCACTTTATAATCGTATTTATAATTTCACTTTTTTTGTTTCTGTTTATTACATAGAACCTGAGAGTGAGAAGCCAGATGCTAGAGAAGAGAGCAGGACGAACGATGAGTTATAACGTCCCTTGAAATTTCTTCTAGCATCACATCTATTTATTTAACAGGTTTTTTTTATAATGGACCCATTTAGTTTCATGTTAAATGGAACATGACAAACAGGCTGACAACAAAATGCAATAGAGATGTACATTTTTTTTTTTTTCCTCCTGGGAGTTTCACTGTTAATTTTAGTGAGTTATTTTTGTCTTTTCATGTGTTTAAAGATGCCATGTGCTCACTGAAGACTCTGAGTTCCAGTACAGTCCAATTGAAGTCACCAGAAGTGGCTTTTTTGTAGATTAAAACAGTACCCAAAAAAAAGCCCATAAGATTTAGGAAATAATTTGGCACGAACACTCTGGAGCCGTGCCTCATCTGGTGAGGATGAAGGTGTTACAGTATCCCAGAAACATGTCACGGAGTTGTTTGCGAGAGGTACTGAATTAAGGAAACAGGATGCTGTGGCCAACAGGAAATATATTCTCATTTTGATGCATGGGGAAGTGAAATGGAATTTGGTGGGGAGGGATGCTCCATGCCTTAGGGTGAGGATTTCTGTTCATTTTTCATTAGACTAGTGCTGCTAAAGCCATCTGTTTGCCCTTAGTTCTGTCAGGCAGAATTTAACATCAGGGAATAGGGACCTAAACTTTGGTTCAAAGTTTAAATATAAAATAAAAGGACCATAAATTGGTATTTGGGACACGAAAGAGATGCAAGGAGAGTATTTGATGGTGAATCTCTGACTGCAACCAGAACAGCACATGGGAATAAGTTTTAGATGAGGAGGCACAGAATGATGAAAACTGGAAAATATATTCTTGGTAACCTCCTCCCCCAGTGTCTTGTGAAATCAGACTGGCTTTGTTGTGAAACCTCATCCTCAGTGATGGTCTCTCATCTTTTTTGAAAACATTCATGCTGCTAAAACACACCAGTGAGATCCTGACCTACTTCATATGCAAACCCTTGTGAATGTGCATCTGACATTGGTTTCCATGGGCCTATTCAACCAAAATAAAAAATACTCTTCCTGACAATCTCTTTAAAATGCTTTTGTCTGTTTTGGAAAGTGGCTTTGGGAATTCCTTAAACTTTCTCTGACTTTTTTTTACATTACAGTTCAGAGCTCTAGTCCCTCCCAGCAGCTATATGTTTTTGAAGATCACAGTGCTATCAGTGAATCCGTCAGGGTGCCTTTCTCAGTAATGCTGCTTTTCCAAGCCCAAACAGAACCTCCGTTAACCATGCAGATTTATGGATTCTTAGTGTAGCTTTTCGTCTTTTATGGTGCAATCTCGCACTCAGGAGCAGATAAGCAGAGGAAACACATTGTCTCAAGGGTTTTGCACCCCACTACTGATGTTGCGAATCAGCTTGAACAGGCTTCCTCCTGAGTCTTGTCTTACGCATCTAGACAGCAGGAAGTACAGATACCTGTACCTTCCAATGCTCCCTGCCCAGGGCCACTCTCAGGCTGAACTCTGTTCTTATAAGTCCTTCTTCTCCCAATCAACCCAGGCTCCTCTCAAAAGCTAGGACCCACTTAACTTTTCTTACAGGGACTGCATCTTTCCCATCTTCCTACCTTAAACTATGTCATACTTCTCTTCTACCCAGGAGAGGTCTCCCTGCCATCACCAATACCATCTTTCACAACATCTACACAGCAAGCTACTGTGTGGAAACAAAATTCCTCCAACTTCTTGGTGCACCAGAGAGAGAGCTCAGAAACTTCTCCATAACGGAGATCTGTGGAGTTCAGACACCATTAGGGGACAGCCTTTTAGCATATCCCTTCCATTTCTGATCATGCACTCTCTTGGCTCCCAGTAACGTGCTGCATTCAGTTCCATCTCATAACTTGGCTCCCCAAAAATGTTACTGCATGCAGGAGACTGCTGCAGTGGGAAGTTGAAATTAATTATATTAGTTGGTTAATAGCACTTGAATACATAAGTTTTCCTTTCAAAAAGCAGAAAAGCAATCATGCTGCAGTTGAATAGAAATAAGTGTACCTAGGGTGTGGTTATGGATGTTTGTGGTCCTTCTGTGGTCCTTGCACTGAAGTGAAGACATCAAATCTTCCTTTGGATGGAATCTCATCTCATCAAGCTGCATATATAATGACCTCTGCAGTCTGATCCTTGGTAGCAGGCTTCTAGTCTCATCATTAATATGGGCCTGCAATGGTGGTGGTAGGGAAGTATTGGGGATACTATTCTGAATTGCTGGAAGTCCATGTGTATTAGCGTTGTCTGCAAATGTCTTCGGACAGTCTTTCACCCTGTGCCTGGAGTCAGCCCTTTATAACAGGGATGAATAAACCAATAACTGCTCTGGGTGCCCATTGCAATGTAATATTATTTTTACCCTTGGTATTGCATTTCCCTGTTATTTCTCAACTGTTTACATTTGTGTGCGGATTGTCAAAAATGTGTCGTTTGTAAAGACAATAGCTGAGCTTTCTGCTTCTGCCATTGAGCTGTATAAGATGACAACAGACCTCCTATTTAATTTTTCAGAACAACTATGGCCCAAGAGTAGGTTAAATTCATCTTCTGGGAGCAGGGAGTGGAGCTGTGGTGGGATTTGCAGCACATTTTACAAGTCGGTTATGATCAGCAGACTTGAGCTGCAGGATTCATAATGCTGTGCCTGCAGCAGTGTGTACTCACTCAGTGATCAGGGATAACAGCAGGATAGTTACAATATAACAGGGCAGAAGAGTAATCTGATGGAAAGGTGCCTTTTGGGTGAACAGATGACAGTATGGGCCACAGAAGGTCATGTTCTTCCCTCAGATACACATTTGCCTGAGAAGAATGTGACCCTCAGTGGTACAACTTGTTTGCCCATCTTCTACCCCTGACTTTCTAAGAACAGTTAAACAGAAACATCAAGTGAAGTAAAAACTATGATGGATTCACATGCTCAATGCTGCAGTCCTTATGAAGTTAAATCTCCTGTGGAGTGACGCATGTATAGGCTGCAAGACCAGAAATCTTTTTTGGATGGGAGAAAAGACTGTTTAGAAAAATCTCTAATTAAAAATGGTTTAATCTCATCACCCTCTTCTTCCTCCGTTAGAATTGCATACACTGTAGACATGATTAGGGCAGCAATTTTTTGCATGCTTGGTCTTGTCTTTGTTAAATTGTGTGTTGTATTGATTGAAACTTTTTTAGATGTGCAGAATTGAAAAGATTAAACCGAAACAACGAGACATTTAGTTTTGCAAATCTCAATGTTGACCAGAATGTGCATTCTACTGTGACGCTTGAAAAACCAGCCTGAATCAAATGCAATGTTTTAAGTCTTCAGCATTCCTGGAAACTTTTTTTTTTTTTTAAGGTGTTCCTCTCCTCAAATGTGGGTGGGTGACCGGTCTTAGCCCTGATTCCTCTCTTTTTGGGAGTGAAAATTAGGTCTCGTTTTCCACCTTCGCTGTTGTGAACTGCCTAAAACAGAACCAAGCCCAATCCAGGTGATATTTTGGGTTCATATCAAGTACTGATACACCATACCCCCATCTGTTCAAAGATTTTCAGCGCTGTGTATGTGTGGATATTTTTTTTTCCTTTGCCATATTGGTGGACACTCAGCCATAAAGTCCTAATTCTTTTCCTTTCCATTAGCATTTCAGGTACTTGTTTGTACTGAAGTTTTGGTCAGTTTTATTTCCTTTTTTTTTTTAACATGAGAGGAAAAGGGCAAACTAATTCAGTTGAAATGTACTTGCTCCATTGTTAAGAAATGGTTTCAATAAAAGATTTCCTTTTCTACAATTATCTTTTTACATCTCTTAAGTTGAAAACAGTATGAATTGAGTATATCATTTGAATCCATATTGCCAATTGCTGTCTGTTGGGAATCTCTGAATCCATTCTGTTGCTGGCTGGCACTGTTTTATTTGGTACTGAACTTCTGTGCTCCAGCATGGTGTGCCATACTGCCAGAGTTGCAACCTTTTGGCTAAGACATGACTGGGTTCCACCATCTGTGGCTGCCAAAGGTCTGATAACACTTTTTTTTTTTTTTTGAGTTAGAATTTAATCCTGACCTCCGGTCAAATCCTAGCATGGGTGACTGATCTCCCTATATTCTTTCTGCAATATCAGTTGGATACATTCTGTATGTGGTCCTAATTATATTTGATCAAGTGTAGCTGAAAGTGCTGTTAAGGATGAGTGACTCCTGCCATACAAATCAGAGCATATGAGCTAGGGCTCTTGGATACTGTGATGAGAGGCACACTAGAATTTCATAGGTGCAGTGATAGTCCATTTAAACTATACTGCTTCTGGGATACAGGAGTGTGGTGGCTGTCACCATGATAGTGTTAAAGGCTAGGATAGCTGTAACTAATTTAGTTAAGTGCAAAATCCTGTGTGGACACTTAGTTAGAAATCTAATTATTCTTTGAATTAAAATAAAACTGGATAAGAATTAGATTTAAACCTGTGTTCTGTCCATTTAAGGGTGTTCACATAGGGTTTCACACCAGGTGAAATGAGTTTAAAAATCACATCTTCAGTTTAAACTAGTGCTATTTTGCATATAAACATAGCTTGATGCGCACACACACACCCCCATTACACAAATCTAATTTGATTCATAGGCTCATAGCCTCTACTAGATTAAAACTGTTCAGAATATGATGCACTGGGGGGTGATGTGACAAGTTAAACAGGTGCTTCACAGAAATACTTTTGTGGTTGGTTTCTGCACCAAGTTTTGCTTTTACACTCTTTTGTGGTTAGGGTGTCAAACCGGTGCTTGGTTCTGTTTGTTGTCCAGCTTTGCCATAGAATTCCAGTGTGAGCTTGAGCATGTTATTTACTCTGTGCTTCAGTTTACTATCTGTTAAATGGGGATAATGCTTCCTTACCCCACATGGTATTGAGGATAAATTCATCTGGGTGAAGCACTCGGCTACTCCTGTGATGGGGTCTACATAAATACAGGTGTATACAGGCCTTGGTACAAAGATGAATTCCTGTTGCAGGAGTGTAAAATGTATAGTCGGTGGATACCTATCCCCACTCCCCAAATATTCCACGCTTTCCCTCATCCTATTACTTGCAAATTAGAATCTTTGAGTGTTAAGTTTGTTATTCCTGCAGCAATTTTCTTCCTGAGGTAACCCTGGTGGCATGAAGTTTTGCGTTTTCACAGAGCTTGCTTTTCTCCTCGAGTAGGAAAATGTACTCTTAAGATTACCAAATACTTGTCTGCGTCAGAAGGGCAGTGACAGAAAGAGCAGGGGATGAGGGTAGAGCCCTACATCTAAGGTGACCAGACAGCCGCACTGAGAAATCGGGACGGCGGTAACAAGCACCTAGCTAAGACAAAGCCCCAACTATTGGGGCTGTCCCTATAAAATCGGGACATCGGGTCACCCTACCTCCATCAATGGTGGAAAGAAGCTGCTTCAAAAGTCAGGTTTGTACATGGTTCTTCGGCCCGCGCGCGCTTCCCCTCCATGCGCTGGTCGCTGCATGGTCCCTGCAGAAAGACCAGCGCCCTGCCCGGGGCCGATAGGGGGCGAGGCGCAACGTTCTCAGCAGGACCCCTCGTCCTCCCCCGGCTTCGCCACCCAGGGCGGGGATCAGCCCTTGGCGGCGGCGCGGAACTCCAGGGGCGGGGCGCGTCTTCGCACAAAGCGTGTCCCAGAGCGCGCCCTGACCCGACAAACTGCAGCGGGCGGGCCCGGGCCCGGCTGCCGCGCTGGGGCCTCCCTCTTCCTTCCCCAGCGCGGGGCGGGTCCCTGCGGCTGGGCTCGGCAAAGGCGGCGCGCGCGCTCCGGGTACAGCTGCCCTGTGAGCATCCTGCAGAGGGACTGGCGGGAAGAGGCACCGGCTACGCGCCGCGGGCCTGAGGCGGCCCCGGGTGCTGTGCCGCATACCCGCCCCCGGCAGCGATTCGGCGAATGGGGAGGTGCGGACGTCCCCTGGAGCCCTATTGCCGGTTATGATTGGCAGAACCGGTGACGTACAGGGTTCCTGCCCAATAGACGACACCGGTGTGCGGCTGGCGGGACGAGGCGGGACTTCCGGGCGGAAGCGGCCAAGCGAAGGGGTCCAAGAGGTACTGTGTGGGGGTTCAGGCCCCGAGCTCTTCCTCGGCCTTCTCACCCCAGAGGCTCTGCCAGGCAGCCGTTGGCTGTAATGTGTTGACTCCCCCTGCTGGGGTGCTGCGCTCCCGGCAACAGACACGTTCTCCAATCGGCCCCCCTGGACCCCCAGTCATGTACCCCTCCCCCGACAGGCCCCCAGCCTTGTGGCCTCCCGCAGACATTTACACTGACTGGCCCCCTTCAGGCTCATAACCTCCATGTGCCCCCCAGCCATATAAACACCTGTCCCCCATGGGCCCCCCAGCCACATAACCTCACTCCAGACAGACCCCCGTAGACACCACAGCCATGTAATCCCCCTTCCCACAGACACACACCAAGGCCCCCTCCCTTCAGGCAGACAGCCCCTCCCTCCCCCCGCCATGTAACCCCTTCCCTCATGGACCTCTCAACCACGTAACCCCTCCACAGGCCCCCAGCCATCATACCCCCCCATGGACCTCCTACCCATGTAACCCACACTACAGACACATACCGACCAACTCCCTCAGACATAACCCCACACCTACCCACCCCTCAGACATACACAGTCTGCCTTCCTGGGGCTGGCATGTAACCCCCCGCCCCCACAAGTCCCCCTCCCCAATTAAAGCCTGTAGCCCTTGGCCCATGTTGCCCTTCTCCTGAGCTCAGCAGGAGTGTTATTGCTGTCTGACATTTTGATTGGTATCCATTTCCTGGGTGAGCTTTCACCTCAAGGATGAGCAGCTGAAGAGACTTCTATATTTAGTTCATGCCCCCTTCCAACCCCAGTCCCTTATCTGTATCGGTGCAGCTCCAGTTACAGCGGTTCAAGCTGCTCTGACCCCGCCATTCATCTACTCCTCCTTTGGGCTCTAAGCTAACTCAGTGCTTGCTCTGAACCTCACACTTTCCATACTCAGGTAGGGAAATGCTCGTGTTACCATCGATAAGAGTAATGTCTCTGTTAGAGTAAATTCCTGGTGTCAGGAACTTGTGTCTTTTTAAAGTGCCTGGTACACTTTCTGATGCTGTATATGTAATGATATCAGACTTGGGCATCATAACATGTTGCATCCCAGTCTTAGTTAAACAGGATGTCTTAATGTTTTAAATACTATGGATGGATTGTTAAAAGGATTGGGTGAGTTAATGAATCATTATAGGGATCCCCTTCTTCAAGGAAACATTTGTTCACAAGAGCGGTCTGGAAGGAACCTCCCCCAATCCTCATTCCCATTTGTGTGGCATTGAAGAGGTCATTGGGTGTGTTGTGGGGTTGCTCAACTTCTTTGGAAGCATCAGGTTTGGCTGCTGCTGGAGGTGAGATAGTGGAGATGAAAGAGGAAGACTTTTTAGACTGTTTCTTTCTGAAGTGCCTAGCATGATGAGGCCCTGGTCATAGTTAGGCCTCTAGGTGCTATTGTAATACAAATAGTAACATGGGCTGATAGCCTTAGCTGTTGATATGATTCATTTTACATTGTATCAGTGTGGTAGCTTTGAGTACTGCTCATTTTTTGTGAATCAAACCATATCACATGCACCATGTAGCCCTACATACTTTTTGCTGATGGCTGTTACATACTTAATAATGCCTAGAAACCACAATGATAGGAAAAATGCATAGCTAGAGAGAATTGAGTGGCTCTTCTTTTCTGTGCGTGGGCTGATTTTGAAGCAGGCACGGTTGTCAAGCTGTAATTATAGATGTAACGAAATGCAGTTTTAAATGTCTAATTGAAAAACACAGCAAAGCGCATCAAAAGAGCCAGATGTTTGTAAAACTGTCTGAAAATTTGAGGGAGTCTTCCCTTGCTGGGTTCTTACATTTTGAATCAGGTTTCTAGTTTTAGTTTAAAACCAAGTAAACCCTAATGAGGAAAATACGTGAGAAGTGTTTTTAAATACACGCAAAATGTTCCTCATTCCTCATGTTTGAAGAGGGGACTGCTGCTCCTTACAGACTTTCCATGCTCGCTGGGAGCTTATCTGTGGAAGTGCCAGTCTTCAGACAAGACCAACTTTTTAATCTAATTCAAAGGAGAACAATTTTTTAAAAAATGATTAAAAGCCTATTTACGTGCACGTGTTTGTGTGTGTGTGTATCTATCTTCTGCACTTTCGCCGTATCCCATTAGTTGGGGTCAGTGGCACTTATTCTTTGTCTCCAAGGGTTTCCATCAAGTGCATCTTCCAATCTGACACAGACCTTTGTCACGTCCTCCTTCAGTATCTTGAATCACCTTTTACTGGGTTTTAGCTGTATGCACCTAGAATGTGGTAGCCTTTGCCCATTTTCCGTAGCCATCAAGCAAGGTGGTTGAACGTTGCTGCCGGAGATGCTCTAGCACTGTACTGATGTACTCTTGAAGACGAAGACCCACAGAACATATATAATTGGCACAACTTTTACAAACTGGCTGGCCAGGCCTGACGTTCTTGGTATGAAATCAGACTGTATCTTTTCCTAGGATGCCCACCTTTCTCATCTCCACTTGCAGTTAAGAACACTTCTGCCAAGAGATGGTAAGTCGTAGGAGTTCAACAGTCAGAGACAATGCCAACTTTTGAATATAACTCAAAGGAGAACAGTTTTAAAAACCTGATTAAAAGCCGTGTGTGTGTGTAAAAAAACAAAATACTTATAATTTGCCTAAAAATAAACACTTCTAACCCCATAAATGAATGAATTGTTATTGTTTGTTGTTTTTGTTATTATTTTACTATATGTTTGGTACCGACTTGATGCTCTGTACTGTACAGTACATAAATTGAGATATTGCCCCTTTCAAAGGAATTTATATTCTCAGCACTATGTTTATAAAGTACTTTGAAGATGAGTAACTCCATATGAATGTTAAAAATTATTTTTCATAGTTCATAAGATTTTCTTTCTATGCTGCTGCTCAGGTATTATCCCCACACTGTCAGGGCATCTTTTCTTTTTGGTTTCTTTTGAAGTATTGATTGCTCTCAAAATGCAGAATGAGCTTGAATGCAGTTTCCTTGTTCAAAAAGAGTGCAATTGCTTATGGGCTGAAGACTTGCAGAAGAACTCCATGCTTGACTACTTTTCATTGTTTTGCACATCCCTTTGCTCTCTGATTTTCTGCATTCATTATTTCTCAAGCCTCATTATGTAGTCGTAGGCAATTAGTGACCCAATTATCCTTCTGTCTCTACTAATGAGTCCTTATTCACAATTTAATCTTAGTGTAATTCTGTTGACTTCAGTGGTTTTACACCTGGGATAAATGTTGTCCAGTTCTTTGCTTTTTGTCTTGAACCAAGTCTTCTGTCCTGTTGCATCTGTCTTTCTTTTGCACTCCCTTCCCCAAAGTTTTTTCAGTTTCTTTGCTTTTCCAGATACAAGAATATGTTGCTCAGCTCTAGTTGCAGCACTTTCCTGGAGTCTTCCACAGATCTAGCTCTGTAATATTGAACCAGCTAAAAGAGCAGAGAAGGTCACAGCTGTATAATACCTGTGGAGTCACTGAAAAGGAAATCAGAAACTAAATGCAGACTGCCTGTTGAAGCTGTAGGACTTTAATCCACCCTGTCTTTTCCTTGTAGTGAATCTAGTTTAAGATTGTTTCTGGGAAAGGGATTGATTGTTTTCAGTTTGTCCTGTTTGAGTTCAGAGGTCAGAGGAGAGTTACTGAGCAAGGCTCCTCTAATCTTTCCACTTTGCGTACAGTGCAGCTTATCACAAGCTAACTTTACTTTTTTCTTTTTCTGCAGGTTGATGGTTTTGTCCTATATGACGAGTTCTGTAAGTTAATCATTCTCTAGAAAGCAGCTGTAAACAAAACTGAGAAGAAAAGAGAACATCAACAAAGCTGTAGCTCTGCAAAAATATCCCAGGATGTGAATTCTGAGGAGAGTCCAGCTTCCAGTTCAGACACCCTGCTAGTTGCTGTTTTTCTTTTCCTCATTCAAAACTGCTCTTTTGTTCCAAGTTTTTGTTCCAACAGCAATTGCTATTTTTTTAAAATCTTTTATTACAACTATTCACTACAGCTGTGAGCTGAATTTTTTTTGAAACAGGACAAATCCTCCTATCAACAGGATTTTTCTTTTTTTCTTTCTTGGAGATATTACTTTGATTGTACCATGGTGGATAAGGGTTACAGTTACTACCGAACAGTGATATTCACTGCCATGTTTGTTGGCTACACACTGTACTATTTCAATAGAAAAACATTTTCATTTGTAATGCCCTCAATCATGGAAGAAATAGAATTGGACAAAGATGACTTGGGTAAGAACTTTCTTTGTGATAGAGTTTGTGCATGTTTTCTCTTGGTATATATCTGGTTATGTTGTGTTACCAGAATCTATACATTAAATGTATTTTTCTATCCATCTGAAGACGTGGCATGAGAAATCACATACTGTAGAATTTTGATTAATTTCTCCCTAAAAACTCCATCTTTAAAATCTAGGGCCAAATCTGTATATCTTTATTCATGCAAATGCCTATAGTGCTACTGACTTCAATAAGACTGTTCAGGTGAGTAAGGCAAGTTGAATTTGGTCTATATGTTGTAGTCAAAAAATTTGAAATGGTAGTACATGCTTTGTGTGCCTGAGTTATGATATTTAAAAAGGACACTGCCCAGTTAAAAATCCATATAATTTTTAAAAGATTTCCTTCCTTGGTTACGCCACTTACATTATTTAAATTAAAGAGAAGTTTTAAAATTAACAGTTGCCATTGGAGCTGTTTCATTTGTTGCATTTTTACTCAGCTTGGTCATTCAAACTAATTAATTTCACTTTGTGTGTAGTTAATTTCCCTTTGTAAATCTGAGGCACTAAAAAAAATGCTACAGTGTTTCTTTAAAAAACGAACACATACAAACCTTGTTTTTGTAGGAATTTTTACAAATCCAAAGGGAGACTTCTGTTGAGTTTGAATTTTTTTTAGTAGGGTGTTTTCTTTTGGTTTGGGTTTTTTTTAAACAGAATCTATATTTTGGCCCTAATTGACATGAAAGTGTCCCCTTTAATTGTTCAGAATGTTCATTTCAAAAAGTCACTTCTTAATCAGCAAGAGTTGCAGAAATAGCAAATGGAAGAGGCCTATGAAGTCATTTTGTCTATTTCTCTGATATTGTAGACTTGATCTCACATGTTGGAAGCTTTTGTTATGTCAAAATAGTCTCAGAACCAAGCAACACCTACAATTCAAAGCAATCTCTCTTTGATTCATTAAGCTGGATGGACTCTTTCAAAAAATGAGTAGTGAAAAAAACACACTAACCTCAGTTACAGCTTAATGAAACAAATGTAGAGCCCTTGTTGAAATATGATCAGGGATGCCATTTGGATTTGGGGTAAAGAAGACTGTAGCTTGAGAGAGATTTGCTAGGCAAAATGTCTCAAACATGGTCTTGTTTGAAAAATTCAGTTGTTTCCTCTCGTTTTGGTAAACCACTATAAACCTTTAATGCCTAAAAAACCTTAAATCTGTTCAGTTCAATAGTTTGGCACTTTATTGTGTCCTTCATGTGTCAGTGCTCGGCATGGAAACTAAGATTAAGCTGAGGATCTGTTATGCTGATTATCAGAATTTATTGACCTAAGGTGAATATTTGAGACAAAATGTTAGCAGTGCAGGTGGATCTAAATGGGAGTTCAATTAATAAGCACACAGTCATACGTGGATTAACCCCTGGTGCGGAATAAAAGTGTCAGAAGGAGAACCAGTGTGGAATAGCTATTCCACACTAGCTGTTCCGGACTTTTTCCCCATGTAGACAGGTCCTTAGTCCTGTAAACTGGCACATTTGCCTAAAAAGATTGGGAAACACTTTCTTTGGAGATGCCTGTTGGTAGCACTAATGCCTCCTCTTTTATATATCCTTCTTTGTGCTCAATGCTTTATTGTTTACAAAAAGCATGGGATGGTTGGGTCTTCAGTTTAGTGAAACTATAAACCTACAGTCTCCACAACTATGGTAGAGTTAAAGAAGTCTCAGTGTGCTTTGAAGAGAAAAAAAAATACTGCTTTCCATAGTCTTATGTATATCTCAGTTCAGGTACTAATAATATTAAAGTCTGTATCCTGCTTACAGGAATACTTTTCTGGAAACCAACCAAATAGAAAGCTCTTGTCATTCTAATAGCTAGTGGAACTGATTTGTGCCTGAATGACAACTCCTTGAATGTGCTTCAGTAGGAACCTGGCTGAATTAACCATCTTATTACAAAATGTGTTACTAGAGTATGCCTTTGGTTTCTAACTTATTGCAGGTCTCATCACTAGCAGCCAGTCTGCAGCCTATGCTATCAGTAAATTTATCAGTGGAGTCCTCTCTGATCAAATGAGTGCCCGCTGGCTCTTCTCATCTGGCCTTCTACTGGTGGGCGTAGTCAATGTTGTCTTTTCTTGGAGCTCTACAGTTACAGTCTTTTCAGGGCTGTGGTTCCTGAATGGGCTGGCTCAAGGACTGGGGTGGCCACCGTGTGGGAAGGTACTGCGCAAAGTAAGTATACTTTGAAAAACTTTTTTTTTTTTTTTTTTTTTGGCAGGGGTGCAGTCCCAGATTTGAACACCAAGGGTAATGCTTTATTAGTGCCAGGGCTAGGCTTGGCAGTTCATATCCCCAGCACTTCTGAGCTTGTTGCGTCAGTTATGAAAGTAAAATATTGCTTGAACCCTGGCATCTCTTTCATTACAAATTTAGCGCTGAGCAGGAGACACTGAATAGAGCATGATACAGGAATGATTGCTTTGTGTGAAGTTCGTAGCAACACTTGTCCTAACTTCTTCCAGAATAGGTACTGTATGGAGAACACTGCAGGGGTCCTTGTGCTGGGACCATAGGTGAATTCACAGTTGTTCCAACTTCTCCTAGCAGGAAGTGAAGTATCGGTATGGCTCCAGGCATGCTGTCTGTGGGAGAACACTCCTAGCTGCTCTATCCCCTGCCCTTCTTGGAATAAGAGTCTCATATGCCTCCTGCTGCTTAGTTAAGCCAAGAATACTCAAGTTGGAGAGTTATTTACTCCATTCGTTTGTTTTAAGCACAAAGCTTTGGTTGTTGATTATAGTTTAATTTGTTAAATTTCCCTAGCCGCAGAATTTGTAATCATGAAAAACCCCAGTTGCTGGATTCCAGCCCCTGAGTTGTGAAGACAGAGGCACCATAGCCTCTTTGCTCTAGTAGTTGTCCACTGCAGAGAGAAGGAATGATAAGTAAAGTTTGGTTTGACCTGGCGGTGGGCTCATGAGTTATAAATCACAAGCCAGATCATGTTGCATTTCAGGATATTTTGGGAGAATGATACGTACCCCTTCTGCCCCTAAGAGGAAAAAAAATCCAGTCTGCCTATACAGAATATCAAGTGACATATAGAACACTGTGAGCAGGGCCCCTGCTGAATGGTGTGTTTGTTTAGACAGCCACAGAAGGATAATTTAGCAGTGTGAAGAAATAAAGCTTGATGTTATGAAGCTAAGGGCTGGTAACTGTGGTTCCCTGTAGAAATGTTCAAATGACTTAGTCTAAGGCAGGGACAAAGAAGGCACTGCCATGGAGAAGGTCACGCCCTTCCTTCCATACTAACATTAGTAGGAACCTCCCTCTAAACCAGTAGTCCTATTTCTGTCTCTGTGCAAGACTAGTCCTGGCAATGGGATATGTAAAAATGAGGAGGACAGGTGCATGTGGGAGATGGAGGACTGAACAACTAATCACCTGGATACGAGGCTTCTCTCTCTCTCTCTCTCTCTCTCTCCATGAAGCCTTCTTGCTTCCTCTGCTCTATACTGTGGGCAATGAATGGAGCTGGGAGGAAAATGCCTTTCACATAGGGCTGTTTATACTCAGAGGGGAAAGATCACTGAAAATGAAGACAAAATACCAAGTAACACTTCCAGAAGATTGTCAACAAAGTATTTGAATTAGATGGGACCTGCTCCTACTCCCTTTGGCATTAATGAAAGTTGTACCATTGACTCCATTAGAAGTAGGACTGAGTCACAGCAATCATTCTGTCAGCAAGGGCCCAATTTGTGCTGAGCTCCCACAACATCCACTGCAGTAAGGATCAGGGTCCTAAAGTTACAAGCTGAAACACTTTGTTTATCCCCTTACTTGGTACAAAGCAGGCAGACCTTTGATGACAGCATCATAAATCAGTTAGAGAACTTCCTGTACCTCCATTTCCTCCTCTGTAAATGGGAATAATATTGACCTACTTCACAAGGTAGAGAGGTCTGTGAGGCGTACATCGTTAATGTTTGCAAAAAGCTCTGAGTTCCTTGGATGCAAGGGGATGGAAGAGTAAAATATTTTTCTATCTAGTTTTATAAACCTCTGTCTGCTAGGATCTGAACTGGCCACCAAGGGACTTAATTACAGGTTTTTGGATCTGAGTCTAATTCCCACTCCATGGCACTTTGCTCACACTCTCTTTCTTTCCCTGTTGCACAGTGGTTTGAGCCTTCCCAGTTTGGGACGTGGTGGGCAATTCTCTCCACCAGCATGAATCTGGCTGGTGGCTTGGGCCCCATTGTTGCTGCTCTGATGGCTCTGAGCTACGACTGGCGCACAACTCTGTCCGTCTCTGGCTTCATCTGCATGGTTGCCTCCTTTGTTTGTCTTGTCCTGATTAAAAATGAACCCTCAGACGTTGGGCTACCAAACATTGGACCAGGAACCATGAAAGGGAAAAAAGGTGAGCATTAGACTCCTCATCTTACAATTAAGGCATGCAGGCAGCAGGAGGAGCAAGAGAAGATGGGACATGTTCTACCAAAATTTGATAGTCTGAGTGTCCCTCCAGTTCCTTGGTGCTGGAACAAGCCCTTCCCATTTCCTGAACTTGGTGCTTATCAGCATTTAACTCCAGATCTGCTTGCAGTCGTATACTGTGAGAACACCTGAGGTATCCTGGTTAAGGAATATGTTTTGTGTGTCATGTGTGTCTCGCAGTGTGAAAGTATTGGTGCCCTCGATTGTGCAAAGGACGGTCATCTAATGGAGTCTTGTAGGGCAGGGAAAGATCCTAACTCACTTTCACATCTACTCCCATCTATGCCACTGACTCTGTGAGACCCTCAACAAGTTGCTTCAGCTCTATGTGCCATAGTCTCCCCATCTATAAAATGTCTATGTTAATATTCTTCTATTTCCCTTGGGGTCTTAAATTATTTATGTCGTGATCTCAGATCCTCCATGCCAGAGAGGGGCAAAGTAGAGCCTTGTGCGGGACTATTTTTAATCTTGCTCCCAACCACTCCTGCTATTATGGCAGCAGGTCCTGTGGGATCCGCGGGATCCCAATCCCGCTGCAGGGCTCTACACTAATCCCGCACAGGGCTGTAGTGTAAAGCATTATTATTTGTTTCTTACTGAGCAGCAGAGAGAAGAGCTGCCTTTGGCATGTCTCCAATAAACAGAGAATTCTGCCTCCTGTTTTGTTGAACCCTAGTTTGAGTGGACTCTGCTCAACATTTGGTGTCCTGAACTAGGACATCTAGTTAATAAATGTTGGGTCATGTCCAATGAATTGAACCTTCTCTTGAGAGCAAAAGGGCTGGAGGGTTGTTGTGACACAGGGACTGTGACTGGATTTAAAAGCCTACAAAAACCGTATTTAAAGTACTGACTTCTGTACCACCCTGTAAATCTTTTGCTGCTGGAATTGGCATTTGATAATTGTCATGGGAACATAATTGCTACCACAATGTATTTTTGGGATATGAGTGTTAGCAGACATAACTGTCAGGTTCATGTAAGAACTGAGCAGCTAGCTTAAATGCAATGTCCTTTGTGGGATGTACACAGCTTCTTTCACGGACTAGTGAAGCGGACTAGAAACAACATCTGGAAGAGCAGACAATATGTTCTCCAACATCTTCTGTCGGAAGTGTTCACTGGGACCCATAAGAGAGCAGAGTTATGGGGAGTAAAATGTAGCTTATTGATGTCTGCTTTTTAATTAAGTGGGATAAATACCATGGACAGGTTTCTTTGTACACAGCAAATGGGTGGTAGCAATGGCCGATCATTGCTAGTTCTACATTTAGAAAAGCCTTACTGTTACAAGGCTGCTCCCACTGCACACAGAATCTGCTCACAGATCATCCTACCCCCCAGCTGGGTTGATTGTGTCCTATTGCTGTGTCCAAGCAGTGTAATGGTGTTTCTACTAATTCTCCTTTCAGGCTCATCCAGAGATGACAGCACCCTGGCAGAGCTGCTACTCTCGCCGTACCTGTGGGTACTCTCAACTGGCTACCTGGTTGTCTTCGGAGTGAAGACATGCTGTACAGATTGGGGTCAGCTCTTCCTGATTCAGGAGAGAGGACAGTCTGCTCTTGTGGGTAAGACACAACAGACTCATTTTAAAGCTTAAGGCTGAGATTTTCAAAGGTGCCTTAAGGAGCAAGGTGTCCAGTTCCCATTTTAATGGGATCTGAGTGCCTTTGAAAATACCAGTCCAGATTATTCGGGTTACTGAATGGCACAGGGGAATGATCAAGAAATACATGCACTTCCTCATTAGGTCACAAGTTTAAATTCAGCCCAGGCTTGTAGTAACCAATAGTGCTCATCGGTGGCTATTTGATGGCATATAGGAAATGAGTTTGTGTATCTGGCCGGTTCCTAATGACCAGTGTCCACGGCCAAGAAACCCCCAGCACAAAGGGCACAAATTGGCTCCTTTGTAGAGATTCCAGGGACTGACTAAGTCATGGTGATTGAACAGTCTTCTTACCTCACCCCAACGGGTCCTCATAGATCAATGTTGGGGCACACTGGCAGGGAGACAATGTGTGGGAGAAGTCTGCCATGCTGCTGCCTGGTTTGCACCTCCTCTGTGGACAGAGAATTTCAGTCTCCTGGGCTGTTGGTTTGGCACTACCCACCAGCTCTTAATTCAAACACTATTTAACTAAAAACAACAAACAATATCAGATGCTCTGAGACGAACTGGGGAAACTGAGAGACAACGCAAAGTGTAAGCATTTTAGGGCTAGTTACTCCATTCTCCCTGATACTGCCTTTATACTGAACTGATCCCTGTGCACAAACATAAACCGTTAATAAGAAATTGTTTTGGTGTTTCCGCCCTGGACCTGATTGCCTAACCACCCCCTTATCCTATGTTCTAGGCAGTTCTTACATGAGTGCCTTAAGAAATCGGGGGCCTGGTAGGAAGCATTGCTGCTGGGTACCTTTCTGACAGAGCAGTAGCACGGGTAAGCAGCCTGGAACGTTGTCCACTCCATTATTCTCAGTAGCAAAGCTGGTAGATCTCAGTGCAATAACTGGAATGTCCGGTAACTCTGAACTTGGAAGTACCAGGGGTGAGAGAACTGCAAAGGTGAGAGGTTGTTGTGCTGAGGATGTAAAATGCAACCTTCCTGGGTTGCCAAGGGATGCTGATGCAGATTCACTGACACTTTAAAATTAGTTCATTTTTTCTTTCTAAACACTTCAGATGATACAAAATCTTTTCTTTCTAACAGCTGGGATTTTTCAACAGACTGATGGAAGTTAAGTGCCTATCTCATTTAGGCTTCTTTGAAAATCCCATTTCACATGCTTTGTGCCCAGTGGTGGTGGGGGGGGTAGGGAGTATGGGCCCACCCCATACCAGAGGTGATCATTCTCAAAATTATTTTCTGTTCCCTGCCTCCCCCAAACTTCTGATGTTTCTCTAAAACCGAATCTCATCTGCTGTGGTTTTGCAAAATCCAAACCAGGGTCTGCCCCATACAAAGAGTTGGGGTAGGTGGACGTAGGTCCAGTCCATTAAAATGTTTGATAATTTCCAAATCAACGAGTCAACAAGCATATGGAAACTTGGCCTGAGGGGTGTCATCAGAGGCCTAGGACTGCTATGCTGGAGTCCTGTACTAGTGAAGGTAATTTGGGATTTACTGCTGTCAGTAGTGGCACCGTCTAGCATTCACTTGGTGTAGGGGAGGCATAACATATATTGTGTTGTGGCAAAGCTCCTGCTGGGGCCCTCTTCTAGATAACGGAAATAATAAACATTACCTTAAAGCAGAGCAGGACAAAAATGGGTCTAAACTGTGAAAGTCACTAGCTGAGACTTTCCAGTGTCACCTTGGTCTTGTGTGATTAGTAGACACTTCTGCAAAGAGATAAAGCTACTTATGAGAAATACATTAATTCACATGATAATACAGAGACCAATATACACTAATCTAGAGCTCATTGGTTTCATTCACAGAGTTTTGTACAACCCCACTTCCCCAGTTCACTTCTTTTGGGTATGCACCTCTTCACTTTTGCTCTCAGATTCTCATTCAAACAAACCCCAGAACACAAAGTGAAACCTCACCTGAAATTGTTAGAACAAACAAGCAGTTTCCACCCAAAATAGTAGTTCACCTGACTCAAAACTCAGCTAGGGTAGTCAAAGGCTTGCAGGTCTGGATTGAGTTTTTTAATGAAATTGAAAACCAGGTGAATTTTGCCTGGTTTTGTTACAAGTTTATCACAGCCCTATAATTAAATCATGCCTCTGGTGTCCATAAGAGAGAAGCTTTGAGGAGATTTATATAGGTCACTCAAGCCAAATTAGATTATAACATCTTGTAATGTTACCATTTTATTCCTGGGGGAAATCAATTCATCTGTCTCGCATAATTTTTAATTTTCCCGCCTAAAAAACATTTTGCCCAGAGGTGCTGCAGTTCCACCTTTTGCCCATCAGAGGCCGCTGTGGCGCCAGAAAAGCCTGCTGCGTTCTAGCGCCACAAAAGCCTCTGATGGGCAAAAGGCAAAACTGCAGCACTTCTGAGGTCAAATGTATTTTACGCAGGAAAATACAAAAGTCTATGCCCAGTGCGGTTGAATTCCCCCAGGAGTACAGTTCATCACAACATGCTGCCCGCGGAGCCAGGTTAGGACAGAGTGGGGCACACAGGGCTGCTGTGGGGTCACAGTCAGTTTCAGAATGGCTAGTGGTGGGGACAGGTGGAGCATGGGCTCAGGAGCTAGTGGGGTGACAGCATTGAGCCTGGGGATGGGGGAGTGGGGCTGTAGAGACCATGGGGATGGGGGACAGGGCAGATGTGCCTGACTGAATGGGAGAGGCTTGGGGTCAGCCAGGGTCTGTATGGGGGAGGCTTCCCAACACCCTAACAATCCCATCCCCCCACCCATCCGCAACACCCTCCAGGTTCACTCCCAGGCTCCTTCCCTCTCCCTCAGCTCTTCTGTTACCCCTGACTCCGCCAAGCCTTTGCACTGCTTCTGACAGATGCAGGAAATACAGTTGTGTACTGTAATTTAAAAGAATTACACAAAGTTCTATACTAATATGCCTAGTAAGGAATCTATTTGTCAAAAAAAAATTATCAGAATCTTTTTTTGGTCTGTATTGTTACAGACATACTTGCTGACAGATGTTTTGAAATAAATTCCAAAATAATTGTAACTGGCATGATTATATTGTGTTATTTTGACAAATAAAATATGCAGAATTTTCAAATATTGTGTGCAGAATTTTTAACTTTTTGGTACAGAATTTAAAAAAAAAAATTGGTGCAGAATTCCCCCAGGAGAACCATTTGCAGCATTGGACTGCAAAACACAAGGCCATAAAAGCTTATTAATTATACAGATAGCAAGTATCCACAGGTTGTAAAGCAGTAAAAACGGGGTTATGTGATTCATTGTGTGGATTCAGGGATGGGAGGTAAAATTACAGGTTGTTATAAATCCTGTATATTTACAGCCACATTCCCTGACCTCCACCGATGTACAGAAAAGTCAAGATGAGAGAAATTCACTCCAGTTCTATAACGATGGACACTACCTGTGTCGCCCATCAAGTTTCCAAGGGAGATCTCCAGCTGATGGATTACAGATGTGGTTGATAGAGTAACTGGGTGGTATAATATACCTAGACTTCTGAAGGCAGTTGACTTTGTGCTTCACAATATTCTGATTTAAAAATAAACTTAGCACTATCCAAAATTAATGTAGCCAATATTAAATGGATTAAAAACTGGTGACCTGATAGATTGTGAAAAGAAATTGTACATGGGGAATCATCATGCAATGAAGTTGCTTCCCGCAGATTCTATTTTTGGCCGAGTTTTATTGAATTTCTATCAAAGATCTGAAAGAATATATAAAATCATTGCTGGAAAAAATGTGCAGATGACACCAAGAATTGGTGGAGTGACAAATAATGATAAATACAGGCTAGATTGCTTGATGATGTGGGCTCATTTGAAAAACATGCTAAATGTAGGGTCACATAACAAAGAATGTAGGTTACCCAAGATGGGGGACCATATCCTGGAAAACGGTGATGACATTGAAAAAAAATTTGGGGTCATGGTAGATAACCATGGTAGATAACCAAGTGAACATGAGCTCCCACCTTACTGCTGTAACTAAGAGGCTAATGTGTAATCCTTGGATGTGTAAGCAGGGAAATCACAAGTAAAAGTTAGGGAGTGGTTACTTTACCTCTGAATGTGGCATTAGTGTGACCGTTACTGGATTACTTTGTCCATTTCTGGTGTCCACACTTCAAAAAGGGTGTTGAAAAATTGGAAAGGATTCAGAAAAGTGCTACAAGAATTATTAGAGATCTGGAAAACATGCCTTAGTGAGAAATTTAAGAAGCTCAATCTATTTAGTTTATCCAAAAGAATGTTAAGAGGTGGCTTGATCATGGTCTACAAGTACTGTTACCTAAGTTGGGGAGATTTCTGATAGAAGAAGGCTCTTTAATCTAGCAGAAAAAAGCATAATGAAATAGAGTGGTTGGGAGCTGAAGCTAGACAAATCAACTAAAAGTAAGGTCAGAGAGGATAATTAACCACTGGTACAGCTGACCTTGGGACATGATGGATTCTACATCATTTGGAGTCTTTTGGAAAGACATCAGTCTTGATTTATAGATATACTCTATCTCAAACAGAAGTTATGAGCCTGAAGCAGAAATTACTGGGTGCTGTTATGTTATGCAGGTTATCTAGTCCCTTTTGGCCCTAACTTCTGTGAATCGGTTGGCATTAGTAACTCACGTTTTCTGTGTGCGTTCTCTCTCTTTCTCTGTTCCAATATGTATTACAGGTGGGTCTGTCAAGTTATGGGAATCCTCGGCATGTGCTCCTGCTTTCCATGATGGCGGGAATGTCTGCTTCGATGTACCTTTTCCGGGTCACAGTCACAAGTGACTCTCCTAAGGTAACCCATGCACAAGGAGTTTGTTCTCATGCAGCATGTGGTGTGACAGAAGCATTGATCAGTTTCATTTAGATGGTGGTGAATGTTCTTGCACTCAGGCACTGACTAGCACAGGTTACAGGACGGGATTCCTGTGTTGTGGCATTGGAAGTTCTGCATAAAAATGGTAGAAGTTTGATGCCATGTTATTTTTTTATTTGAGTACTTACAGTACGCTCAGTGCTGCTCAAATAAAGGAAGAACCAAACCCACCTGAAGGAGTTCTATCTATCAGCAAAGCATGCTTAAACACTAATAATTACTTCTGGGACTTTGTTGAAACCTGTAGCTCTTCCTCTGACTTCATAATCCTTTTTGTAAATGACTGTACAAAATTCCAGGGCATCCTCTTTGACAGATTTATAAAATGGATTGTAGTATAGCTTTCTGGAGCCCTGTTTCAGAACCACCATGTCTGGTCTGGAAGTTATGGGTTTTATCTGCAGCTGAGAAATTTTAAAGCAGCATTGACAGCCTGAAATCTAGTCAGTTTCACTAACTAGACTAAAAATAGCTTCAGGGTCCTAGGCTTGCCCCAGAGTCCTTACCCAATTTGGGCGATTTTATTTTCACAATTAGTTTTTTTCCCTTCTCCCTTCTGCTGTGTGAAACTCCCACAGATGAGGAGAGACTGTTTCCAGTGCAGAGTCAAACTGATTATCTATAGTGCTGCTAAATGTCCAAAGTAAACTAACTGAAATAGAGAAAATGTCTCCTCTGCTCTCTTTCAGTTATCTGATGTGTTTTGTGTAATAGTAATAGTGTAACAAGGCGACAGGGATAAGGGCTCTTCTGCTGAGCCACCCTGTTGACAGGAATTAGAATCTTGCAAAAAACTGCTGAGTATGTACTGCTGATTTCTTGTGGTAAGTGCTGCTTGTTAGCTCCAATAGGATATAAGGGAGATGGAACCAGCTGTCAGGAGAAAGGGAATTGGGGTCTGAGACAGAGCTGTCTCTGCAGGGGAACTATAGGAACAGTCATGACAGGGAGAAAGTTTAGTTTGAGGTTTATGTTATGGTGGTGGTTCAACTTCCAATAAAGTCAAACCCCAACGAGGTGATAAGTTTGAACTCTGACTCTGCAGGGCGGTGTGGGAACTCCACCTGTTTCGGTAGCTAAAGTGTTATCGGGCAGAAGAGTGTTTAAGCTGATGGTATCCCTTTTAATGGTGAGGATTTTGTTAGCAGCAAGTTTGGCAGTTCTCTGCACTAACTCCTGATATTTGTGTGTTCTGTCTCTCTTTCCCTGGTGGTTGCCAAACAAATGGAATTTCACTTCTACCCTTTTTAATGTTTCCTCACTTCTTCCTCAGGAAAACGACTTCCGGATTGTAGCCTTGCATCCTCTCGCTGCCCTCACAGGCTTAACAGAACAGGAGGTTTCTGCCTTGTCTTTCTCTCTCCCCTTCTGCCTCTTTCTACTTTTACTGACTCTTTCCTACTCTGAAAGGTTGGTTAGTTCAACAGGATTTATAACCAGGGCATTATGAAGAGTGCTGTAAGTTTTCTGAAAGAAGCTTCATAATTTCATATTACTAAACTAACAATCTAATAAAACCAGTACTAAAACACTGATAGGTTCTGGGGATGTTTACTCTTTAGATGAGATAATCAGTCTGGAGAACTATTAATAGAAGTCTTATGGCTAAGGCACAGGACTTGGGATTCCAGACCTGGCTTCTATTCCTGCCTCTGCCATTTACTTCCTGTTTGACTTTAGGCAAGTCACTTCCCGTCCTCCTTTTTGCCTCAGTTTCCCAAACAGTAAGATGGAGATAACGCTTTATGCCCAATAGGGATGTTAACGCTTAATTCATTAATAGTTATACAGCATTTTGCAATCCCCAGATGGAAAGTGTTAAGATGGGCAAAGAATTATAAACCCTTTATGGGCCTCAGATTGGTGCCATTGCTCACATACTTTTCAATATCAATTTTTGTTAGCATAAATTCCAACCTTGGAGTCCATGTTCAGGCAGACTACTTTGTAATATAACATTGCAGGATTTTCAGCTGACAAAATAATGGGGATGCCTCAAAACAGGTATAAATGCATTGACCAACGTGTCTGAAACTATAATGCCCTTTAACCAAGACTCTTCAGAATGATTTTTTAAAAGATTACTGTGCAGTAAACATCTTCTCTGTGTCATTTCACTGTAACCTAAAGCTCATTAAATAGAACTTTAAGAAAACACAGCAACCATGTCTTCCTATTTAGGGAGTTTCATATTGAGACCTGGCTATGTGACAGTTCAGATGGTTATTCAGAACCATAGAGAAAAACAAAGTTCTTGCTTGGAAGCGGATAATGTGCTGGCCAATGCAGTCAGAGATGCATTCGATTATAAACCATCTTAAAAACATGTGGCAGAGCAGACTCTGTTTCACATGGTTAGACTTTATATCCACTGGCCAGGGAAGCAGTGTCAGCCCGAACAACATTTAGTTTGAAATATATTGTAGACAGGGCCTTACACGTTTAGCCAATGTCTAACCAATAGCGGGGGTCAAATTTAGGGATCCCATTTCTGATTACTCTTTGCTTATTTTGATAGCTGTGGATACTGATTCTAGGAGCCATCTTCGGGTTTTCTTCTTATGGACCAATTGCATTGTTTGGAGTGATAGCAAATGAGAGCGCACCTTCCAACCTGTGTGGCACCTCCCATGCTATTGTTGCACTAATGGCCAATGGTGAGTGATACACCCCTCCCCCTCACACAAAAACTCACACAAACCTCAGAACCTTTATTCTGTAGCAGCAAGAAGCCCCAGTTCCTGATGATCTTAGTCTGGCAAGATGAGATTTCAAATTGGTTCTACAAAAAGAAAAGGAGGACTTGTGGCACCTTAGAGACTAACAAATTTATTTATGACTAATTGCTGCTTAGTGATATGAAAGGTTGTGTCTCAAGCAGCACAGCTGAGAGAAATGGAAGCGAATGGCTGTGCAACTGAATCTGTTTATTCAACAAATTAAGTGGGTCTCTGAAAACCTAAGACTGTCACTGAGGAACTTCCCTAATCTCATGCTTGATTCTCAAAATGTTTCATTCTGCAGCCCACCATGTAGGGCTCTGTGGGCCACACTGAAGACTGCAGTCTATACAAAACCTTTGGAGAGTTCAGATATCCATATTCTTAATGGTTTGGATTTAGAGATGGATAAGATGGACAAATGTGAAGTGCATCTTTTGTGTTGGGCCTTCTGGGACCCTGGTCCTCATATGTCACCTTTAAAGATTCTTTTTAAAAGTCCTTGACACTGAAACCTGGGCCTTTACCAGTCCAGTGAAGATTTAAAGATAAAAGTCCAGAGGGTTAACTTATTAGGGAAACAGTCCATGCACATTGATATTCCCTTTAAGATCTTTCTTGTCTTAAAAAACCCCCCAAAGTCAATAATCCAGGAGTTACCACCAACATTCTGAGATCTGGACCAGGCCTGAGTCCCTATAACATCTGGGTCACAATGAGAGAAGGTCCAGTTGAAGTTTGGATCCAGACTTCCCCAAAACGCAGCAGTGTTTAACTCTGCAGTTTTGGATCAGACGTATTTCTGGTCACAAGTGAAAACGCTGCACTGTTTAGTTGTCTGTCCCTCTTATGAGACTTCATATATGTACAAATTTTGGTAAGTTTTGCCTGAGCAGAAAGTCTGTAGCAGGTAAGGGCTCATGTGTATATCAGCTGCTTGCGCCATGACAAGCTATGACTCGTTCCTTGCTTTCATAATAAACATTTGTAAATAAAGATAATTGCAACCACAAAATTTGTATCTTCTCTGATAGCTGAAGACGAATAATTTGCTCCCCTTAGTTTTCTGGCAGTACAAATCTCCAGTTTGGAGGAAAGCGTGGCTATAGCCCATTCACTGAGGAATCCTGAAGGAGTGACCCCAAGAAAAGAGTTTGGAGCTACTGAGTGACTAGCTCGGTTTCCCCAGGCAGGGCAGAATTGCTCTCTACTGTATGTCACAGTGTTTTGTCCACTATTTAAAATATCTCAAGCTATCTGGCTTGAAGCATTTTTATAAATGCAGGGACCAGCACAAAGAACAGTGTCAGTAGGAGAAACTGTAAAGTTCTGCTGCTATTAGGGACTCTAACTCTGTTCTCTTCTCCCCATTATCCTTGCAGTTGGTGGTTTCCTGGCTGGATTGCCTTTCAGTACTATAGCCAAGCACTACAGTTGGGCCACAGCCTTCTGGGTAGCTGAAATAACATGTGTCATCAGCACCATAGCCTTTTTCTTATTACGGAACATCCGCACCAAGATGGGTCGGGTACCCAAGAAGATTGACTAAAGATGAGCAGCAAAGGTACCAAGGATGCTCCAGATGCTACCTAAGGATGGCAAGTGACTACTCGCTGGCCTGGTACTGAGTTTCCTATCAATGCAGCCTAGATCAGAATATTTATCAAAACTTCATTTTATTTTAATCATATTCCTGTTTAGAAAGGCACAAGATCTTCAGGGGCTGTTACGTTTTAATGCCTACAGAATTTTTGGTCACTGTTATAGTTTACATCTCATGACCTCACTTTACCTCTTACTTAAAGTACTGTTAGTGAACTGAGCAGAGACTTCGCAGTCTTGCTTGCTAAACTAGAAGTACTGCAAAAGACCCGTACCTGGTACCTGCCTAGCCTTCTTGCTGCTGGCCTCAGATGTAGTGTTGCTCTCAATTCACCCTCATTGCTTACAGAAATATTAGAGTTAGCCAGCACTGAGCCTACTTTCATTTACCTCCCTTGCTGTTGTCGGTGCAGCTGTGACCCAGCTTACTCTGTCATGAGCTACCTTCTGTGTCTCCCTCCCCAGAAGCAGCGACCACTAGCTTATTACTAAAGAAAAACGCTGGTCGCCCAGCTATTGTCAGAGACTGAACAGTTACTGGTCCACATATTACTACAGATCCCTGCCATTGCAGCAAAACAGCTCCCTTTTCAGTAACGGCAAATGAGTAAAGTTCTTGGAACTCCATTCAAGAGATGGAAGCACTGTACAACAGTTATTTTGCTGTTAAATTAGTCACCATGGCTAACTTCAGAGTATTAGTGAACTGCAAAACAGATGGTTAACACTGAATAGAATAGTACTTCCTGGAGTACCAAGGAAACTGGTTCAAGAGTGTAATCAGTAACAGCATTAGACACATACACACCTTGTATAGCTCCTCTCTTTCTGCATTAACTAGAAAAGTCTTTAAGAGATTTTTATCAATAGGTTGTAATGATTATTTCTGTAAGTAACATAATCAAGGATATTGTCAGGTGAAAGCATAAATTTCTAATGGCTCCAGTTCCAGTGAACTGAACCAGTTACAGCATTTTTAGGTTAAACTACAACATAGGGTCTGCTTACTCTTACGAATGCTTGTTAGCAGGAGCATTGCCCCTTGGTAGTATGTTAGTATGTCATATGTTAACAGACTTTTCTTATCAGGATTCTCATTTGTGTTCTCTGCAGGGTTTTAGTTATTTAGAATGCCTGTAGGTAAGCAAGAAGCTCCGTGGCCACCACCGTAAAGCTACCTTGACATAACAGATTGCTCTGCCAGTCCTAACAAAATGGCTAACTATCGTACAAAAATAAACTACCTTTAATACTTAAGCATGAGTATTAAGAAATACTGTTTACCAACTGTGAAATAAAAATGTAGCACTGCACTGGCAGCATGAGACTTCTTGTGCAAAGGAACCAAGAAAAAAGGGGAAGCTCTTGCCCAGAGGCCAGTCCTGGATATAGGACATTCCTCTTTCTACAGTGAGTAGCCTTAGTCAGAAGCAGTCATTTTATGTTGCCCTTCCTGCTGCTATTCTTCAGAACAGCTGTGCAAACACCAAGGAACTTATTTTTTCAGTTTATTCCTTATTCATTTCACCCACCTCCCCTGCTTGAAATCCATTATTCCTGTTTACACCAACGTAAGCTGAAGTGTTGCCTTCCACTGGGGTTCTGGGCACAGTAAAGGGCATCTCAAGCTAGAATGGTTTCAGATGGTAAAACCAGAGTGATGATAATCAGGCTGCATTTTTACCCTAGTTCAGACTAGCTCTAGCAGAAGCAAATGTATTTAGTCCAAGAATTAATCTATCCACACTTTAAGGGAATGTTTATTACTTGTACATCCAAAATAACAGTTTGTCTGAGCCATAAATTAAAGCCGCAGAGAAAAACTAATATATATATATACACACACACTTAAGAGTGAAAAAGGGGAGTATAACTGAGGTTTTACCACCATGTTGTGTCTTATCTTCCTCTGTGTTACAGTGACAGCTTTAGAGCTGCAATCATAGCTTCAGCCACATATACCCATTCTTAGCTATAATAATCACTGTTAGGCAAAGGTGGATTCCACATCCATGGAATAAAGCAGCATTTCTGGAGATGACCAAAGCAACTCAGGACCTCATGACCTCCTCTCTCGCTGCTGTAGGCAGAGACAGGATTCTGGAAAAGCTATCTAGTGAGGAGAGGGTCAGTATTGACACTGGAAAAGTCCTATGATCCTGGTCCAAATGGTCCAGCTTTTTCTGCTACCTCCAAAGCAAGTTTCAAGTTCTGATCGAACAGCTCACACCTGAAATATTCACAGAAATACAGGCATGAGGATCAGAAGAGGGTGACAAAAATCTCCATCTACAACCCAAAACATATTGGTGTTTTTAATCGGAGAACTGTTAGCTCCAAGACAGCCCCAGTCCTGCACTAGCTTCTCTTCCATTCCAAACTCTGCTAATGGCGACTTTTTGAATCAAAAGACTGATTAACAAAGCAGCTTGAGTTCAGCTTTCCTATTTGACATGCCAAAACCATTTCAAAAACAAAGCTTAATTGCCGCTTTGACAGGGGTTAAAAGTGCAATAGGGGCCCTGCCAAGAGAGAGCATGTCACGTTGTTCAAATGGAACTCCAGAGGAAGTTTCCTGCAGCCTTTTATAGAGAACTGGATTCAGACTGGTGTCCTTGGAAGACCTTCTCCAAGAACTTGACAACGCTGAACCTCCTTATGGAATTTAGTTTAATCATGCAAAAAGTTAGATTTTTGATTGTGCCTTAAACAAAACTAGTGTCTGCGTCAAAGTAGTCAGGTGTACTACCAGAGCTCCCATCAGCAGCCCCGGTCAAAAGAGAACCCAGCAATCTTAGGTTTATTTTTAGTGGATGGACTCTGGAAACGGGCGCTAAAAACATGGGGTCTGCTTCCAATTCTGTCACTGACCAAATAACCTCAGACAGTAAAATCACATGTCTGCTTCCCCACTGTAAAATAAGTATGTCTTCTCTTCTTCAAAGGGGGTTGTATTAATGGTTGTACGGTGCTCTCAAAGTGGAGAGCTGAGCAAGTGCTAAGTATCCTGTTGTTCTACACATCATCTGCCTACTCCCTACCTGATTGGCATCTCCAGTGAGTAGAAAGGATTTTTCAGAGCAAAGTCAGAATAAATCTCATAGATCTTGCGCAGAAGGGACTCTATCCCAGCTTGCCGTGGATCAGCGAGCACCACAAATTTGATCCCTGGAGCCATAATGAAAGAAGCATTAGCATTGACTACATGCAAGCTGCAAAGGTAATAATACTGTGAAATACATTCCCAAATATAATTGAAAAGGCCTCATTTACAGGAAGGACGGGAGAGCAGCTGACACCATCTGAAGAATATTTAAAACTTGCCTTGTTTTGTTTAAGATATATAAAGAAAGGTTAATGATTGAGTAGTGTATTTTAGCAAGCTAACATTCAGGATGTGATTTTACTTTCAGGTGCACAGAGCATATTTTGTAACATTGCTAACGTGCCTATACACTTGAGCACCTCTAGGGGAATCCTACATTTCAAGCACAGGCTGGGTTTTATTTGCAATTCCTCAGCTAGATTCCAGACTTTTAAAGACATGTTGGCCAATTGAGGCAAGACAAGATGAGCTAGTTTCCCTTTCTGTAAAGGGGATAATTCCTGGGTGGTGAGTAAGAAGTTGAGGGTTAATTCATATTTGTGAGGTACTTTGTCAGTTTCTCTGGATAGAGGCCCATCAGCTCTTTGTAAATCCTTTTGTATACTTCTGGTGCTCTCTAACTGGATACTGAAATAATCATCTTTTGCCCTTTTCTAGTGCCTTTCATTTTAAAATGGCAATCTAATTCAGAGAAATACCATATGAATAAAGATCAAGCACAAAAGCAGTACTTTTGCAGCAATATACAAGTCTAATAAATACTCCCAAGGGCATTCTGTGCCAAAAAATTAAAAATTCTGTGCACAATATTTTGAAATTCTGCAAGTTTTATTTGTCAAATAAATACAGAGGCTCCAGAGTGGCAGTGAGGAGCATCCTGCAGCCTCCCCACCCTGGGGACATGGACTCAGTGGTGAGGCTGCACCCGACCCTAATACAGCACAAAACCTGGGCCTGCCCCAGAAATACCCTAGAGCCCTGCCCCTCTGTGCCAGGCGCAAACAGGCAGGATCCAAGTGTGGAGGGACTCACTGCAGGGGGATCCAGGTGTGGGACGAGAGGATTCTGTGTGGGTCAATCTGGGTGCAGACAGCCCAGTGGGAGGTCTAGTTGTGGGGGGATCTGGATGCACAGAGGCTCATTGGAGCGGGGGGAGGGATTTCCCAGATGTAGGGGCAATGGGACTCTGCAGGGGCTTCCAGGTGAATATGGTTGGGGCTCAGTGGAGGGGTCTGGGTGCTGGGGGAGTGAGGTTTGGAGGGGGTCTGGGGCAGCTAATTGGGGGTCACTGGCATGGGGGTCTGGATGTGGGGGCTTAGGGTGGTGCAGGGGGGTGGGGCTTGTCAGGGTAGGGGTTCTGACTTCAGGGAACTCAGTGCGGGGTGGTCTGGGTGCAGGGGGCTCCAGATTCAGGGGTTGATGTTCAATGGGGTGTGGTTTGGATATGGAGGACTAGGGGGGTTCTGGGTGTATGGGGCGAGGCTTGGTGGGGGTGTCTAGTTATGGGAGGTCCAGATGCACGGGGGTTGGTTGGATGGGGGAGCAGCTCCCTGTACAGTGACCCCTCTCCCCTCAGCTGAGGAGTTATGGGGGCAGGAAGCAGGGGAGGATGCTGAGCGTCCTGCAGCTGGGGGAGATTTCTGGGCATGGGTCTGACAGCCCCAGCCACTCCTTGCAGAGGAAGAGGAAGTCCTGTCTTCTCCTGCCTCCAGGCCAGCCAGGACTAGCAGTGGTAGTGGCTCAGGGTAGGAGCCACTGGCTGGGGTGTCCCCAGCCCAGTGGTGATTTCCTCTCCGCTGGCTGTCAGGAAGTCATTTTTCTTCAGGGAAGCAAAGAAATCTGCAGGTGACATTAATTCTGCACATCCACAGAATCCCCGCAGCAGAAAATAAAGCAGTTTGTACTTGTCTTTTCAGAGTGAGGGAGACACAGCCCCAAAACTGAACTAACAGGGATAACATGAGCAGTAAGTCTTACCTGTTAGGGTCTGAAAACAGTGTAGTTTAAATGTGTCTGTTTCTAACATCTCAATACCGGAACTCCCCAGCTCAGGAGACAACTGGGACCCAATTGCAAACAACCTTCACAAACAAAGGGAAATTACTTAAGTCTAACACAAAAGATTCCTCTTCAAGTTACTAGCGATATGATAGTGTATATTGGATCCCTTCTCCACCCTCAATTTGTCTTTGTGAAATGTACTTTCTTCGGCGCAAGGAATGTGTCTTCCTCTGGGTTTGGCCAGTGCCTCACAGATGGTGGGCATTACTACACTAATTATCATCATTAGTGCCATGGTAGCCAGGGCACAGAGAGCTAGACTTCCCAGTGCAAACTCACGAGTGGAACATGGAGGCCAGCATGAGCTTTTCATTGGAGGAGAGGCGAGGCCGGCCAAAACGGATGGACACGGGATAGTTGGTAGGGTTGCCAAGGTACTCCAGCACCTCCTTCCCTTCAGCAGTGTATTTCCCATTCACATCAATGCCATTGATGGAAAGCACAGCATGTCCAACTGAAAGAAGCAAAGGGAAGAGTCAGAGCTGAGGTTCATTTGCTTTCAAATGAGTATTGGAACTAGGAACTCCAATAGCTGACCTGACCACTGGCCTCCCTAGACGTGTCTTTAGGAGGAATCCCTGTTAGAGTATTTATGGTTCAGCACAGCCACTGTTGAAGTGTAAATGGTGTTACGACACTACTTCCCACCCAGCGAGCACGCCAGTGTGCCCTCAGTATCTCCCAGGAGCACAAGCACTACAGCACCTCTCCAAAGAGAGAGCAGGAGGACTTGTGGCACCTTAGAGACTAAGACATTTATTGGAGCATAAAGCTTTCGTGGCCAGTACCAGCGCCCTAGCCCCTAACAAGCATCGTCCTCCCCCTCCAGCACCCCAATCCCGCCAGTGCCCCCATCAGGCGGTACCAGCCCCACAACCACCCCAGTGGGCGCTACTAGCCCCCTAAGGGAACGGCCGCGGCACCCCTCCAGCGGGCGGTACCGGTTCCACAGGCCTCGCTAGATCCCCAGTGTTTCCCAGCCTCCCTGGCGCCTCCAGTCGGACGCCCACCGCGGATGCTGTCCCGCTGCCCGAACGCCACCACCACGCGCTCGTCGTGCAGCTTAAGCACCAGGTCCAACGGGAAGCTGAAAGTTTTCTCAGTCTCGGAGCGCGGCGCGTAGTGATCCAGCTGGTAGATGAGGCCTCCGGCCTTGTTCACAACGTACACGCTGAAGATGGCCATATCGGCTCCCGTCAGCTCACGGCACTTTGGGAGATGTAGTTCTACGAGCGGCGATACGTGCCAGCGCAGTGCATTGTGGGAAAGAGAATTGTTTCCGATTTGGAGCGTTGTATTATGGGAATTGTATTTCTTTCTCTTTGACCCAGAAGCGGTGTTGCTACATGCTCCGGAAGTGCAGTGAAAGCACGGGGTTTCCCAGGCTCCCTGAGCAGACTCTTTCCTTTCTCATCCGACATCTTGAAGCAGCAGGAGCAGCTGCCGCCATGGTGAGCCGGCCCCAGGGCCCAGCCCCTCCTCGGCTTGGCCTTGGACAGGGTTCTCTGTGAGGCAGCTGGAGCAAGTGGGTGCCGGCTCCCTCGAGGAGGCCTAGCCCTGGACTCTCCCCCCGTTGGGAGGCGCCCGGGTGGGGAAGGCTCATGTTAGGGCCGCGTGGAAGCTGGGGAGGGGGCTCCGCCGTGGACGCTTCTTCCCGCGCACTCGACGGGTCTGCGCCTGGCGGTGTCGGGTGGAGGCGGATTGTCCCAGTGCTGGCGCCTGCTTTCATTTTTCTCATCTCTTCTCCCCCACCCCCTTTTCCGGGCTCTTTTTTTTTCTCCAGCCCCCCAAGGACGATAAGAAAAAGAAGGATGCGGGGAAGTCCGCTAAGAAAGACAAGGACCCAGTGAACAAATCTGGGGGTAAAGCCAAAAAAAAGGTAGGAGTCTGCACTGTGGTGCGTGGGTCCACTGGGCTCAGGTGTGTGTGTGCTGGGCAGTAGGGTCTGACAGAGCACTTTTGCCACTAATTTTTCTCTGCATGCCCTCTGTAAGATGAGTCCGTATCATCTCCTTTGTAGCTCACGAAAGCTTATGCTCAGATAAATTTGTTAGTCTGTAAGGTGCCACAAGTCCTCCTTTTCTTTTTGGGGAGCTAGGGAACAGAGAGCAGTAGCTATGTCGTCAGTTTTCCTGTGTAGCTGAGCCCTAAACTGTACTTAAGGTCACACGGTGAGATATTGTATTGTTCTATAATAATCTCTATTTTCTTTAATCATACTGGTAAATCACATTTAAGAATTATATAGGAGGGTTTCTGCATTTGATATTTAACAGTAGTTGTGACTACAGACTAACTCCTTGGTGACTGGGAGTGAGGCTTCCAAACTCTTGTCACTAACTCCCTTGGGCAAGTTATTCTGTTTTAATATTTTATTTGTAAAATGGGATGTTTCCCTGTGTCATAGAGCTCTTTAAATGTTTTTTAAGGCTTGAAGTGCTTTCAAATAAAATTATATTAATTGCTAATTGGCAACTGTATGTCTTAGATCCCATGTAGATCATGAAAATAAGCTGATTAAAATGTTAGCAGGTTATTATAAACCCTATGATCTCTTAGAGTTTAACTTGATATAATTATTTAAGAGGGAATGCCATGTGACTATTGAAATTAGGATTATCTCTTCAAACCTTTACTTTTGAGTTGCAAGGGGGCAAATTGCAGCCCCTGCCCCACTAGTATAATGGTGATCTAAAAGACTTTTCAACACTGAAGGAAGTTTCACTTCCTTGGTAAGTATAACATCCTAATCTTACTAATTTTGGGATGTCCCATTCTGTTACATGGTAGCTAAATCCTGAATTTTAAATGTGAAAATTGAGCTGGTGGGGTGGGAACTTTAGTCCTTTATAGATCACAAAGAAGCAAATGTCAGTTTCAAGTTACACTTTGCCACTTGTGGGGATGATTTACTGGTGCAGCACTGATAGCACTGAGCAGACTGTCAAGTGGCTTAACACCCTATGATTGAATAATAGTGGTAAAAATGCCTGGTTGCTGTCTGCTCTGAAATTTTCATTTTGCGGTAGTGTAGAAAAGGCCCCTTATGCATGTTAGAGCGTGGTGCTAATGGGTCAGTGCTGATAACATAGTGAATAGGTGTCTCTCTATAATTGGTGCTCATCTGAGCAACAAGCTTGCATTAGGTGGTCATGGAGGAAATGCTATGTGACCTGATGATGCAGTTCTTGAAATTACGGCAAAGCTTTCATTGGGGGTATTTGTGTTGCTGCTTTGATGGTGATGTTCCCCTTCTTTTTCTTCTTGTAGAAGTGGTCCAAAGGGAAAGTAAGAGACAAGCTGAACAACCTTGTTTTGTTTGATAAGGCTACTTATGATAAACTCTGCAAAGAAGTGCCCAACTACAAGCTCATCACGCCAGCTGTAGTCTCCGAAAGGTTGAAGATTCGAGGATCTTTAGCAAGGGCTGCCCTCCAAGAACTGCTCAGCAAAGGTAAAAACACACTGAACTGTGGATTGGGAGACCTCAAACCAGATGTATTATTTTATCTCCCTTACTTGTTGGTGATTGATTTTGATACAAATCTATTTGCAGGTAGCTTGTATACAAAGTTCAATAATGAGCATTTTAAGTTTTTAAATATCTCAAATCATCTTTCTTTTTGTATCAGTCTAATACAGTGGTCCCCAACCTTTCTATGGGAATAGCACATTCGTATTCCCAACAGACTGTGGCAAGCGCCAAGCACCCTGCTGCTGAGAAGCGGCAGCGGAAAGAAGCCTTGCTGCTGAGAAATGGCAATGCTTCTCAGCGGCATTTCGGCGGCGTAGTGTCCTGCGGGCACACACAACTGCCCTGGTGGGTGCCTTTGTGCCTGCGGGCACCAAGTTGAGGACCCCTGGTCTAATATATTAAAATGCCAAGTAAAATATCTATCTGTTCATAATATTTTTAAATATAATGCAAAAAATTGATGCATGACATCCATAGTGTCTGGTTGTGAACAGTAAAGATCCTACCTAGTGTAGAAAATAGCGTTAGGAGAAAACTATGTAACCAGGTCTGCTGACAACCTAAGTTCCCTCTAAGCTGCACCGGCTGCCCAGCCTGCTATAAAGTGCTATGCATGTCAGGTGCCCCTCTTGCCCTCTACTGTGGTGCTGTTCCCCAGAGCCTCCTGCTTGCTATGCAGAGCTGAGGGGGGAGGGAACACTGATATCAAGGTGTCTGTCCATCCTATCCCTATCCCTCTGCCCCTGTATCCCGTTTCTGCAGAGCAGGGTGGGGGGATGTGATGGGACTCAGGAGTGGGATGGAGGGAGCTTGCTGGTGGCTGCTGCTGTGCTGATCTGCTTAAAGGGGCAACGTGTGTGTCTCACTCTCACCCCCCAACACATACTTGTGTTGTGATACTTCCTGCAATGCACATAATTCTCTAATTTAATTCTTTCAAAGTGCTATTATTTGAATTTTTTGACTGGTCTCTGCATTTCATAATTTTTTCTTTCTTACTCTTAAATTTAAGTCTTTGAGTAGTGAATTCTAAAATGTCTGACTTGTCCAGGCTTGAAGTAATCATCGCTATGGTACCTTTTAAAAATATATATATATTATATCTAGGTTTGTGTCTAGTGGTGGTGCATATTACCTTAATAATTTGGTGCATATAAAATTAAATTTAGCACATGAATGGAAAAAATTAGAGGCAACATTGCTGACAACTGAATGTTTTGCAATGATAACTGTTCTTGGATCATACTGAAGTCCTGCTATCCTACAAAACATTTAGTGTTAGGACTACTGTGTTCTAGACAGGACCTTTGACTCTGGTTGCTTCAATAGGAATTCATTTGTGTTCCCACTGTAGAAGGCACAGTGGAACTGTTCTTGATATGCTGTCTTGAAACAACAGCTTATTAGCCCTCTATCTGAAGCTCTCAATGTAGATGCAGCCGATGAAGTGAGCTGTAGCTCACAAAAGCTTATGCTCAAATAAATTCCTTAGTCTCTAAGGTGCCACAAGTACTCCTTTTCTTTTGGCGAATACAGACTAACATGGCTGCTACTCTGAAATGTAGAGCTGCTAGCCTTTAGAAGTGTGGGCCTCCCCAGGTTATGTTAACATTGTTTAAAGATTCTGCACATTTTTTTCATAAATGTTTCCTGCTTCCTTTTGTAGGTTTGATCAAACTTGTGTCCAAGCACCGAGCCCAAGTGATTTACACCAGAAACACGAAGGGTGGAGATGCACCTGCTGGTGGGGAGGATGCTTAAAAAAGTGAGGTGCTATTTAAATTCTAGAGTTGCTGGTATCCCTTCCCCTCTGATGTACACATGGTTAATAGAACTGCTAGCCAAAATCCTAATGTGAATTCCTCATGGTGGACTTCTCCAGGGCCTTGTGAAATCCCTGATAGGAATCTACTTCTGAACAGAGTAAAAATGAACAGCCATAGTGCTGGAAACACTAAAACTGAATTATTGCCTGTCTGAGTGGAAGAAGGAAATTCTAAGATTAAATAGAGGTTGTGCTATTAAATAGTAATGGATATCTGACGCCAGATGGGGTAGATCATTTCTGCCAGGCTCACTCCATGCTTGCCTTAGTCCCCTGGTTGCCTTTTTATTAAGGCTTCTGGAACTTGCTCTGTAGTCAATAGCAACCAACCATCTAAACTCTCTTCATAAAAAGAGTCAGGAGTGGAGGACTTTTCACATTACAAGTGTTGCAGTAGGACAAACTTTATTAGACAACAAGTTCCACACAACTGATTGACTAACTCACTATTTTTTGCTTTGCAGGTTTTCCAGTCACCTCTGCAATATTTCTTATGTAAATGTATACAATAAAATTGTTGAATTAACTTTGTGTCTTAAGGGGGTGAGATGAAGTAAAAAAAAAAATCTCCTCAAGCATCTTGATGCTATTATGCGATAGCTCTGGCCAAAGATGCCTTGGCCTCCTTTTCATCTACACTGTAGGACAGCACAGTGAAGTCCCACTTAGGAGTAATTTTAATAAAGGTAGATAAGCAAAATTAGTTTGAGTTCATGTTTTCTATATAGCTGGATATATAATAAATATAACAGCATTGACATTATACACTTTGTATATTAAATACTAGGTGGTGCATGCTTTTTCATTGAACCTCAGATTTTGGTCTTTTTCGGGTCTTCCTTCCTTTTTCTTTACCTGATTCAGCTTTGAACTGATGTCTTAAAAAAAAAATCAATGAAAAAGTCAGCTTGGAGAATGCAGCATGCTAGGAAACACACTAATCAGCAATACTTATGTGCACTTTCAGGTGGGAGTGTTATCACAGTCTAAATATTTCATAAGGATGTTTCTACTCTTCAGGTAGCTATGGCAAACAGCACCCCCTGTAATTCAGTAGTGTTATTCACAAATCTAAATCTGTACTTAAAGTGTTGTACTCAGTATTTCTGCAGTAGAGACATGACTGTTTAAAAGGTGGCGTGTGAGATATTTCAGCAATAGAATTTGCCAGCTCCAAGGCTTCACACATGGAGCATTAACTTCTCTTACTACTTTCAGCAATACATGTTACTATTTCTGTCAGTGATCATTTGAGAAATTCCTTTCCTACAAATTGCCAACATTGTATATGTACAAGGAACCTCACCTCTTGAATTTAATGTCAGCCCATCATATGTATATGCTTACCTGGACTGCCACCTTCTGCCATGATTCCAGACCCGTCCAAAGGAGGGAAGCCAGCCTTCACCTGTCTCAGAGGTGTGATCAAAGTTGGCACCAACACGATCTGCTGGAAGTTTTTTCAGCTTCTGCTTCTCCTCTAAGAATCATTAGTTCAGAGAGAGTGAAGAGGTTCTATCAAACATTTTAGGTAAACTTACAGAAAAAGTGGTTGGGAGAATATTGGTCTCTTTCTGAAGAGGATTTTATTTTTTTTTCCCCCTCTTTCCCCTTACTAGAGACTGACTAACTGGAATTCATCTCCAGGATTATCAGAAAATCATCATTACCTAGCCTCCATGCAGAGTTTAATGTACCTCATCTATCCTGCACCACTTAGTCTTACACGCAAATTTGTCAGACTTCATAGCAGACCATTCTATGTATAGTGATTTTCTTTTTAAATAAAACTAGACCTCACCTCAATATATTCAAGTAGTAATATCCAAAGCCACTCACGTTCTTTGAGAAATTCCTCGTATGAAGGTCCAATCTGGTGTTTACTTCCAAATTCCTCTTCATCCTGCATCAGCCAAGGAGGTTTGGCACCTAGGAGGTAATAGGGAATGTGCTGGGCTACTGAAATAACCCTAAATACAGACCTAGGGGGAGAGGATAGGAAAAATACCCCCAAATTTCTGCATACAGAGTTTCCCTAACAAATCAGTGATGAAATGGCTTTCTCCTGGAAGTACTATACTGTATGCTTCCTCCTTTGTGGAAAAAATAAAGGACTAAGCATCTCAATTTTGACAGCTAAGAACCATGACAGTTCATACTTTGCAACCATACAGTTTCAAAGGAGTTTCCATTACAAGCCTGATTTTGCTCCACCCAATTCTAATACCTAAAGTCAGTTAACAATTCTCAGATTCCTGTCACAATTTTATGTTTTTAAGTTACTTTGCAGTCTTCTGCTGGATTCAGCCCAGAAACGTTTGATAAGGTCGTAAAAGTGAAAAACCCTAGCAACAATTAAACATGTACCTGTGTGAACATTTCCCTTCCCTTCAGATTCCTGTTTTCAAAAAATTAAGAAAATCCCAATTAGAATTGGAGGATTAAAAAAAAGCAACTTTTATTGTAACTTTGTACTACCACAGGAGAGAGACACTAAAAAACAGTAACAATTAACAAACTACCAGATTGCACAGATCTTCAAGTATGGACAAATAGACAAGGGGAACCTGATCATGAAAATAAGCAGCTCATGGGAGTATGAATTCCATTTGAAATTCCCTTCCCTAATGAAACTTTGAAATAAAGATAAACAAAGAATAAGTGTCTTTCTCTCTATCACCATCTAATAGATAGCCTGTACTAGGGATCTTTCATTTTCAGTGCATTTCTTTTAGGAAACATTCAGTTAGTGAAACAAAAGTCCCATGTTGCAGGGCTGAGAGTTTCACCCACTCAGTTGCTGAAATCCATTGGGTTGCTTTCGCAGTAGCTATGCCATTGGGGAAGCCTACAAACCATAATTCTGATTCTTACCAAATGCTAAAAGTATGAATTCCATTGGCTATGATCTGAAATACCAGCACTCATGAAAAAAGGAAAAGTGACTCTGTAAGCCCCTCTCCAACCTTACCTGGTGGCCAATAAAAGTCAGAGCATGGTTTTCTTCCATCCAATCTAAATCAGGTGTTATCTGAGTCACACTTGGACCAAGCTGCTCTTCCGTGATGATGGTGAAGTCACTAGAACACAGGAGCCAAAATACCCTGTGAGAGGAGGCATTTGGTATCCAGACAACAGCAAATGTTTTTCAACCTACACCATGAAATTGTTAAATACATTTTCTGGGAAGCAGGTGAGGCATAAATACTTCAGTGTGTTCAAGTTTGGAGATTTTTAATGGGGACAAGGAGAGGAAATTCAGCAGCAAACAATAATTAGCATTTATAAAGCACTCCGACAGTCTAGTTCTTTGCAAAGTTTAGTCCTGAAAACACCGTTTTGGAGGCAGGACATTATCCACCTTTTCAGAAAGGGTAACATTAATTGTTTGTTCTAGGATACTGAAGGAAAGATTAATTTGCCCACTAGGGGTTTGCAGACGGCTGAAGGTGCCTGCTGCTGCTCTTGAGAACTGTGTTAACTCAGAGAAATGGTACAGTGATAGCAATAGTCATCAATGTCCTAACTATACTGACCAGGGAAACAGTGTTAGTAACTCTAGATAAATGCTACTCAGCATTTCACCAAATTCAAAACTCCTAAGCAGAAGGGACACACATGATGATATAAAAGGCACATTTCTTACCTTTTATGCCCTCCAGGTGTACTGAAGGCAGAGGATTCATCACAAAATTCTGTCTCGGTTTGAGGCTGAGTTTGATTCAGGAAAAATAAACATTTTTTCTGGTATTCAACAGTAAGGCCCTTCCTGTTTTATGAAACACCTCATATTGCAATCATACATTCAATGTTTGTGCTCTGGAGGCAAGGAAAGTGGGAATTTTCAGTGTAGATACTAACGGTTTTTTTTGTTTGCCCTGGCTCTGCAGTGCTAGCAAGAGAAAACAAATAGAGAGAGGGAGCTCTTTTCAATGGCTTGTGAATAACCAACAGAACTGTAAGCTAGGTTCAAATTGCAGAATATTTATTGCTGAGGAGGATGGAGCCAGACTTACTCGAGGATCCCAGGGTGCTTGCAGCACCTACAGTTATAAAATGCAATCTTTTTTATCTGTAAACGGAGCAATTTGAACTGGACTCATTGAGTGAATCTACATCACCACAATGCCCTTTCTATGGAGTCAGACAATTTTTGCCCTTTTTAAGAAGATAAAAGGGCCAATAACTTTACCTATTCTGTTTGAGTATAGTCAAAAGGCCAAACAGATTCCATCCCCTGTAAGTGAAAGACTGAATTCCCAGCAAGAGGATATATCTGGTTCCAGTTGCTTCTTTAGAGAATGCAATGCATGAAGGTAACATACATACTAGTATCTTATAAACAAGGGTATTTAAGTGTCTAGTTTTCCCCCAGTGCTGGTATAATAGTACATTTTATTCCAGATTCCTTCTCTGTCACCCACATCCAACCCTATCCTAGAAGAACTAGCAAGGATAAGAAGATTTCAGTCACTGCGATCACTCAAACATAAGCACTGCACTATTTGTGAGACGGATAACCACACCTGAATGAAGCCAGAGATTTGCAATCACACAGCAGCAGTCCTATCAATTGTCACATCAGAATCTCCCGACTGGTCAGTGAGAGAACAAGTTATTAGAAGTAAACTGTATGTACTTTCAACATAAGAATCAATGCAGAAAATAGCCATTTATAAGAACTCAGAGGGCTTGTGGAAACAATCAATCATTTGCTGGATACTGCTCAGGTGCATCCTGGGAAAACAAACCTCTAAGACAGCATGTACCATTTCCTGTCTGCTCTGCTCCACTTCTCGGATATGGGATGCCATCTGGAATCAAACAAAGCAAAAAACAGAATGAGGACAAAAGGCAAAGCAAACAGGTAAGTCAGGCACAGCACACCTAGGGCATCTCTGTTCACCTCTTTAATGACCTCATCCTCTTTTTCTTCAAAAGCATCCAGAGCTTTGACAAGTGATGATTTGAACCTGAAAGAGTATTTGAGAGATCAGTCACTTTTGTGGCCTGAGTTAGTCTGACAGCTGAACTGCTGGGAACACCTGAATTTCTCCCTCAACCCCTGACATTGAATCTCTGTGCCTTAGTTTCCCTATTTGTAAGACAGGGATAAGGTGGCTTACATTTGCAGGGGCCCTGCAAGGATTAGTTAGTTACTGGTTGTAAAGCCCATGGAAGATAAGCTATGATGAATGATAAAATTTTGCAATGTATGTATGACTAGATGAAACACAGGGCTGGATAATATTATGACTCAGCTTTTTTTTTTTTTTTTTTTTATAATGATGCTAATAGAAGGTGAGCTAATCTTATGCTTGACAAAGTGAGGTGATCACTTGGGGCAAGTCAGAAAATCATCTCTAGCACAATGTAACTAGCCAGGTGCAGGGGATGATGGTATCAGATACTGGTTGCTGCTCAAAGCAGGAGTCTGGGCTATTTATTTATACACCGCAAATACACACACTAAAACATCTCTGTTCCAAAGACTTTTGAATCAACAGTTGGATCTAATGTAGCAAATCCTATACCCTTAAGCAAAGAAACAGACAAGGTGCCTACATACCGTTCATAGTCCTCAGGGGAAATCAGAAACTGCTGCTTTAATTTGGCTTCTGCTTTGTTCTCCCACCAGAACTTGTTGGCTTCTTTTTTATGCTCAAGGCTTTAAAAGAAAAAAAGAAAAAAGAATAAAACCAAGTTTGATTAAATCACTTAAAGCCTGAGCTCCCCATCTAAATTAAGTAGAGAGCACATGATTAATAACTGGCACAGATGTCTCCTTAACAGCTTATCTCAAACAGATATATTTATTAACTTACACTGATAGAGCAGCTTTCTGGGTTGCCCATGGTTATGTGACAAAAAATAGAGAGGTAAGGATACCAAGAGAAACAGATATTGGAAGCAGGTAAGATATGCTTTAACACTACAGGTATTGGTTTTCATTGCTCATTAAAGCAACAGGAAAAAGCAAAGTATAGAATAAAAATTTTGCATTCAAAGGCGCGTTTGGGTTCCACACACCACCAAAATCTGGTGTTTGGTTCATGCCCTTCTCCGATGTAGAATTTTGGCTGAATCACAGAAGCCTTGAAAGACGCAGAGAGCACATCTGTCTCCCTGGATAGTTGTATCATGGTCACCACTGTAGTTATAGAGCGTTGAGCATTTCTTCTTCCTATATCTTACAAATTAGTCCACACAAAAGCCAATGAAAGCTGTCTCTGAGCAAACACACTTTCATAAGGAAAGATTTATGGAACAGCAAAGTGTTATCTCACCACAGCTATACAAAGCTTGCATCTCATTTCAGTAAGTTTTTTTTAGAAGTACAATATTATACAGACCTACCATTAAAATATTATTCGTGGATAACAATACTGGAAGTGTTAGGAGTCATTTAAGTTACTAGTTTAAAGTTATGTTGTTAGGGTAACTGGATTTTAAGCAGTGGGTTTTCTTTAAGATCAACACTTCCATATCTGAATTGTCATCATGTGCTCCCCAGGAGACACTTAATATAGATTCTATATGTAAATAAGGTTCTGCACATTTTAGAAATATAAACTGAAGACCATCTTGGGTGTGTTTTCTTTAGTTATTCACTTCTGGAGTGGACAAATTAAGAAAGCTGCACATGTTAAGCAACTTGCATCAAACACTTTACAATTAGTTCTCACAACCTCCACATAAGATCATGGAGGTAAACAGAAGGGAAGTGACTTGCCCAAAATCACATAGCAAGTCAGTGGCAAGGGAGGAATAAAGACTAAGGGGCTGTCAGAAACTTCAGCAGAACCGGAATTATGTTAACTTCTTGTCCTACACAAGCATATCAAATTGGTTACAGCAGGAATCTAGTTACTAACTCCTTGGTTTTAGTCTCAGCTCCGCCACTGATTAACTATATGGTTTGAAGCATGTCACTTCATCTCTGTGCCTCAGAGTTGAGGAGCTGTGCACATACAAAGTATTATTAAACCATGTAACATCCCCCAGGATGCAGACAGGGCTGTGGACACCCTACCTGGCCATGTGCTGCAGAAGTCCCCCATGCAGCACTGTCAGGCTCCCATGGCTCAGGTGCTTTTTCACCTCCTGCTTGCAGCAGAGACACCAGAAGAGTTGTTCATGCTCCCCTGCGTCATACTTCGCAACCACTGCATTTTTAATCATCTTCCGAGCCAACTGCACCTGATTGAAGGAGGAAAGAGAAGCAAATTAGCTGGTGTTTACCAAATTTTTGAAAGCGGAGCCTCTTTACAAAAATTGAACGAATCATGGCCCCTACACTCCCATCGTCTGCTTGAAAAGGGCTATGCCTTTTAATGTATACATCTTTGTCTCATGCTCCTCCACCCAGCTAGTTCTCTGAACTCTCATCTCCCCTTCCCCCATACACTTTAATAAACACCAATGCAGATTTTTGTAATATTAATTGTCCTCTCCTTTCCCACATGCTTTCATGAGTAGTAAAATAGTTAATGTTGATGTTTAGGCTTTGTCTTCACTGCAGAAAAAGATGATGTTTACATGGCGATAGCTAAGGTGAGATACCTATCTCTATGTAAACAAGTGGTGACAAGGCCCAAGTAGTTTTTACATCAATGTCAACCTTATATCCACCATGTGGGATTTACATCAACTAGCTACATCCAGGTAAAAACTACTGATGAGTCTAACAGGCTTTTATATCAACATAGCTATCTCAACATAAAAACACACTTTTCCCCCCCCCAATGAAGTCTAAGGCTCTGTCTACACTACACAGCTTTTCACAACCTGGCTGTGTCGCTACAGCCGTGCTGCTAAAAGTTGCACAGTATAGCTGCTGTTTGTTGGTTCTCCTGCCGACAAAGCGCTGTTCATGCTGGCGCTTGTCGTCAGCAAAACTTTGTCCTTCGAGAGGGGTGTTTTCTTAACACCTCAAAGACAAAAGTTTTGTGGTTCAACTGCCAGTGGCATAGCCTTAGCCTTTGACTGACATTGGCATAAGTAGCCACTGAAATGAAGAGGGCTGGTCACACCTCAGAACTAGTGGTTTGGGTGGCCAAACTCTGTTGGACATCTCTGCATCATTTACACTCACTTCACATTTTGGATCTTTTCTTCACAATCAAAAAAGTTAGAAACTTACTTAAAAAAAAAACCTCAGAAAGGTGGGCTAAGGGAGAATGGCAGTGTCTGGTTACACCCTTGTGGCGCGTCTCCCACCCCTGGAGGCCCACAGCCCATGCTCTGGGAAAAGCTGACTTAGCTGCCACCAAAGAGGAGTTGTGTGAAGCCCAAGCACCTCTATTATTTCGCATTTAGCATGCCTGACAGATCAGCAATGTTTGAGCCTCATGTTTCCTGATGGGGAAGCTGAGACACAGGGAAGAGACGTGCCGCACCCCGGGTCAAACTGTGAGCTGGGGACAGAACCCAGGCGTCCTGGCTCCCCGCCCCCTCCCGCTCGACGGCGCGGCTCCACACCCCAAGCTCCCTCGTAACCCAGCAGGCAGCCCCCAAGCGCGGGCAGCAGCTCCCTGCCCAGCTACTGGAGAGGCAGCGGGAGTGCGGAAGCTCCCGGCTCTCACCTTGGCCTGCAGCCGGCCAAGCGCCTCCCGCAGCCGTCGCTGGTGGCTGCCGCTGTAGAGGTGGCGCCGACCCACGAAGGCGGTGAGGTGGCAAAGGGGGCAGTAAAATACCCCCATGGCGGAGCTAGGAGCCCAGCCCGGCGACCGCCGCCATCTTAAGGCGCCTGCCTCGACCGACGACTCTGTGCGTAGCGATCGCAGAGGAGAGAGCAGCGAGCACGCGCGCCCGCCCCAGCGTCTGTTCCCACCCAGACTGCGCCACCGGCCGCTAGTCCACACCGACCCCTCACGCAGGCCCACGGCCCGGCCGGGCGTCGATCTTCCCGCCTCAGGGGCTGCGCTGAGGCTTGGAGCGTGAGGCCGGCCTCCGGGCTGGGTGCCAGGATGGGAGCGTGTGAGGGAAATCCCACAGGTTACCACTGATAGAGTCAGGGAGTCTCTGGTCAGTTAATGGAGGCTGAGCTCACATGGAATTTCACCCAGGAATTCCCGCCTCCAGCCTATACAAATTGTGCTTGAACTAGAACATATTTTTAAAGAGACATCAGCCTTGATGTAAAGACTTCCAAGTGAAGTAGAATCCACCACATCTCTTGGTAAGTTGATTCCTGAGATCTTCTCCCTCCTCTGCTTGTGGCCTTGGTCAGATCACTTCTCTCTGCACTGCACTGTAGAATGGATAATGCTGTTCCCCTACCGCTCATGGAGGTTGGGAGGCTTCATTCAGTGATGTGACTAAAGCCTCATCTACACACAGAAGTTGGTTGCATAGATTTAAACTGATTTACTCACATGAGTCCAAACCCTGAGGTGGACCCTCCTAACCTCGTATAAGAGTGGCATATTTTGGATTAGTTCAAACCTAGTCTAGTTGACTGAAGCTAACCCAAAATAGGCCTGGTGAAATGAATCCACGCAGCCTGTTGCAGTAGTTTAACTAAACTGGTCCAAAAATCACACCTTTAGTTAAACCAGTGCCACTTTCTCATGCAGGCATTTTTAAAACTCTTGGACAGAAGGCACTGCAGAGGGGCAAAGCATTATTTTATTTATTCATTTCCACCAAATGTGCTCTCAGCACTTGCACACGCTTTATTAGTTTACTAGAAAACACAAAGTAAAAAATATTTTCCATTTTAAATGACTTTTGCTTCTCTATAGCTTATTTTCCTCAGTGTGGTTTGACTGCGCAGCACTATTGTATTCATTGCTCTTGTTAGTAGTGTTTTCCTACCCTTTGTAAAGCAAAGTGGTTTATATTTCAGGCCCAGATCCTGGAAGTTATCCTGCATGAAAGGACACTGGTACCCACACAGAGCCCTGTTGAAGTCATTGGGGCTCTGCATGGTGTAACCTGTAGGATCATGGCCTTAGTCAGGAAATCAATATAAGACAGCACTCCTGAGATCTTAAGTAAAATTTTCAAACATGCATAAGTGACATAGGCACATAGGAGCCTAAGTCCCATTGACCTGAAAGTTTTAAAAATTGGACATAGGCCGAGTCTACAGCAGAAAAGTTTTGCTGGTATAGCTACACTGGCCAAACCCTCCTAGGGTAGATGCAGGTTATACCACCAGAAAAGTGCTTTTCCTGGTATAACTTACATTAATTAGGTGAGCAAATTTAAGGCCTTGTCTACACTATAAAAGGATTGCCAGTATAGCTACATCAGTACAGTTAGTTATACCAGCAAACCCTCCTAGTTTACACACAGCTTATACCAGTTTCCCAATCAATATAAGCTATACCAGGGTTCAAAAACGAACCAGATAAGTTCGGAGGATAGGTCCATCAATGGCTATTAGCCAGGATGGTCAGGGATGCAACCCCATGCTCTGAGTGTCCCTGGCCTCTGAGTGCAAGAAGCTGGGAGTGGATGACGGGGGACGGATTACTTGATGATTGCCTGTTCTGTTCATTCCCTCTGAAGCACCTGGCATTGACAGGATACTGGTCTAAATGGACCATTGGTCTGACCCAGTATAGCTGTTCTGACACTGGCAAAAGCATTGTTTTCTGATATAAGTGCATCTTCTCTAGGGTTTATATTGACATAGATATGTCAGTAAAAAAAATCACACCGCTAACTGACATCACTTTGTCAGGAAAAGTTTGTCGTGTAGACCTTACCTAAGCTGTACTAGCAAAAGCACTTTTTTGCTGGTATACCAATGTCTACACAAGGGACAAGTCTCTACTACAAACTTTTGCCAACATAGCTGTGTTGGTTAAGGTTGTGATGAGGTGTGGTCTACAGTTGACATAGTTGTGCCAACAAAAGCTGCTAGTGAAGATGCTTTTTCTGGTATAGCTTATTTTGGGATGCGGGGGTGGGACAATGAAGAGGTGGCTGACATGGCTATACCGGCAAAAGCACAGTTTTTCCAGTAAAAACTAGCTGGAATTTTCAATGGATCAAGAAGTTGGGGGGAAAAAAATTATTTCAGGTCTAACAATATGTTTAATTTGGGGGTATTTTACCCCCCCCCCTTTTTTTTTTTTTTTAAATAAAAGCAAAGGAAATGACATTTTGAACAAAGGGCTAGATTCACAAGCGGACTTCCATTCACAAAACCCCAGAAGAAAAGGTAATGGTGGTGGTGGTGTACTATTTATACCCAATGGGTAAGCTACTCACCTGGATAGGAGAGACCCAAGTTTGATTCTCTGGGCTGAGCAAGGACTTAAACCTAGGTCTTTTCCCATTTCAGGTGAGCATCCTAACCACAAGGCTTTTGAGTATTGCGGAAGGGGGACCTCTAATTTTCTCCTGTTGAAGCTGTTCCACTTTGTATTAAACATTCATTGAGCCAGAGAGAGAAAAGGCAGGAGAATGACTCTAACTTCCTGGCTAGGGCACTCACGGGGTGTGGTTGGGGGACACTGGTTCCAGTCCCTGTTTCAGTGCATATTTAAGTATTTATACAAGGTGGAATGGGTTCAGTAAGGGAGATTGAGAGAACCTCTGCCCTAGAATAGCTCTTGGGGACTAGGTCACCTCCCTTTCCCTGAGAGGGGGGAGACCTCGGTTCAAGTCTCTGCTCCAGCACACAGATTCAAAGAGAGAGATCCTGCATCACTAGTGAATGCCCTGATCACTGGGCTAATGTGTATGGGGGCCACGATAATAGGTTTGTGACTGTCACCTAAATGTTGGAGTTAGGTGTCCAAGTCCCCTTGTGAATCTAGTGCGAAAAACCAATATTTCATCGTGAAAATGTCAAGATGAACCATTTTGACATGGGGGGATCGGGGGGAGAGGAAGAATTTTTTTTTTTTTTTTACCAAAACAATTAGCCAAAATCAACACAAATTTGCAAAATGTTTTGATCTTCCTGAATCTGCATTCTTTGATGAAAAAAGTTTTGGCCAAAAGATTTTACCCATGTCTAATCACATCTCTTCACCCCTCTTAACACCCCTGAGCAATGTAGCTATGCTGGCTTAACCTGTCATGTAGAAATGGAGTATGTCCACACTACAGCCGCAACAGCAGCACAGTTATGTGGCTGCAGTTGTGCTGCTAAGGCGTAGGTGCTTTCTACATCAACAGAAGGGATTCTTCTGTCACTGTAGGTAATCCACTTCTCCAAGAGGCAGTAGCTAGCCTCTGTACCAGGAGTTAGGTTGACCTGTGGTTGTCAGGGTGCAAAATTTTTTACAGCCCTGAGCAACATAGCTAACTTGACATAAGTTTTAGGTGTAAATAGGCCCTTGCCTTAGTCATTGAGATCCAGATCCTCTGAGATAGTTAGGCACATAACTCCCATTGAAATTGATGGAAGTTAGGCATCTAAATACCTTTGAGGGTCTGGGCCCTAGGCGTTATTGACATTTTTAACCTTTATCTTTAACTGTCTTAAAAGGAATTTCTCCATGTTCAGTAGCATTTTGATCAGTGCTGATGTTTAGCTTTTTCTCTCCAAAATACAATACATGGAACAGCCACAATTTTCACATGTGGCTGCAAAGTATATTGTAATATTCTCTATGGGTGCTCCTTTGTATAAAATAATGTTAGTGATTAAAATAATTAAATAAATAAATAAGGTCTTGATCCTGCACACACTGAAGTAGTTGAGTAAATTTACACGTGAGTAGTCCCAGTTAATTTATGGAGAGTGACTACTCATCTGTGTAAAGTTACTCACATACTTAAATACTTGCAGGCTTGGGACCTAAGGCCTGGTCTACACTAGGAAATTAGGCTGGTATAATAGGTTGCTCAGCGCTGTGAAAAATCCACACACCTGAGCAATGCAGTTATAGCAACCTAGCCCCCCAGTGTAGATAGCATAAAGTTGATGGGGGGAGTTCTCCTGTCAACCAAGCTACCGCTTCTCAGGGAGATGGTTTATCTTCACCAACAGGAGAACCCCTCCTGGCCGCGTAGGTAGCATCTTCACTGAGGCGGTGCAGTTGTAGTGGCTGATATGTAGACAAGTCTCACAACCAGTCTGTGAGGTAGGTAAGTAGTTTCCTGGACCCAGATTCTCAAAGGCCTAATTTCTGGAAATTAGGCACCTCAATACCTTTGAGGATCTGGGCTAGAGAGCTTGTATATTTGCTACATAGTTACTTACACCTGCCAAGTAGAGGTTTACATATATTAATAAATGTGGAGGCTTAATTAATTTGATACTTCTGTAACTCTTTGAAATCTCTGGGTGAGACACTATAGTCAACAATACAATGCTATCTTTCTCTATTAATTCCTTTTACATATCTTTATAATTTCTAGATCAGCAAAAAAAAGGGAACATGTCTAATCTGAGGGGTTCTCAGCCTTGGAAAAAATGGGAATCCCTGCTGTAAGCAGTCATTTTTCAAAGTAACTTTAACAAGCCTGCTAATTGGTATTTAAAGGTGCTAATGAGAGGAGAGTCAATCGCTGCCTTACTAGCTACTTTCCCATATAAAAAGGATCAAAATGATGATGATCGATGGAGAGAATTCAGGATAACAGCTTTCCTTTATCTGTAGTCATGTGCTCTTTATTTTTTAAAAGCTGTTGATTTTATTTGTTCCCTTGATGAAAAATGTATTTAAACTTCAAAAACAAAAAGGCTTGGGAAAACCTTCATTTAAAAAGTGGCCTTGAGAATTGGAATATGGCTCACAAACTTGAACTGGCTACTACCACTGATCAAGTTGATCAAGGTAGGAAACAAATGCTCAGCATCTCATTTATGTAAATATAGCTTGCATTTTTTTATATGATGTTTCTTATACTCAAAGAATAAGATAACTAGCTATTGTTACTTCAGGGACTATTCAAGCCAGTAAATATAGCTGTTACATGAATCAAGAGTAGTTCTGGACTTCCTCATTAGAACGTGTCATATGAGATGCTGGGCATCTGTGAATTATTGGGGATCATGGGTACGGTTTGTTTTCTTCGCTTTCCTGGAGTAACCTACGAAAGTTTAAAAAAAAAAAAGTTGCTAGAAATAAAGTTATTTGAATGAATTTAATGTTAATTGTAATTAAGTTAACTTATTTTAAGGAAGATCATTAAATACTATAGCTTAGTTTTTTCATTAACATTTTGTAAAATCTCTTTTGTTGTCTCATGACTCTCTTCATATTTATATATAAATAACTATAAACTTTCCTATGCAACTTGTGCAGGAAGATCAATGAGGAGACTGGTTACCCTATCTTTATTATCCCATTTGTACAGAGATATGGGTAACCAAGCAACATACAGCCTGTAGAGGAAATATAACTTTACATACTTCCAGGTAGCAACAAATTTTATTCCTTGAACTTGGATGAATAAGAAAACAAAACACTTGACAGGACAACAATCCTCTAAATCTGTTAGCTCACTGAAGTTCCTACAGGGTGAGGAGAAAACCTCAGGACTAAATATTATTACCACAGGAGCCAGGACTTTCCAGTCCTTTCTCAACACTCAGTGATTTGCTGTATCGCCTTGGGCAGATCATTTCAACTGTCATGTGCCTCTGTTTCCCCACTGTGAAGCAGAGATGATATTTAATTTTCATACTCCATATGAAAGACATCTGATTGTACAGAAGTTTTATGATTAAAATAACATAAGCAGTAAGCTACAAAATCCTTTCTAGAATTAATCTTCTCTGAACAGAAACTCTACTGCAACCTTAACTATGGAGTAGCTCCTGCTCCTCCGTAAAACGGACACCCACAGCTGAAGTCTAGTCTGTTATCTATCACTGTAACAATGACCTTTAGAACACAGCTTAACTTCACTAGACTTTGGGAATCTCTACCAGTTGCACTGCTATGGATATAGCTCCTTTGGTGGGAGCATTAGCGTAGATATGGCATAAGCAGCTGCTGGCACTTTACCACCATGTATTGTGTAGGCCTCCTTTGCAGCAGGATTAGACAACAAGACACTGGTGTGGGTTTTTGTTGTTTTGGTTTATTTGGGTGGATGTATGGGTGCTTTGTGTTTTGGGTTTTAAACATTTTATTCCAGCATGTGTCTAAACAGGTGTTTCCACCATTGCTCCTAATAGTGGAGCTGTTGCCCAAAAAGTCTGGTGTAAGCATTTTTCATAAACTTCTTTTCCATTTTGCTCACATGCACCCCCTGAAAAAATACCTGCTAATCTGATGGCCTTAATTTTTAATTCTGATGGCCTTTAATTTTAAAATTTAATCTTAATTTGACTTTGTCTTGTGAGGTAAAAGGCTTTTCAGTATCTAAGCTTGGTTAACTCCCTCCTGTCTAACCCAGGAGTGGCCAACTTGTGGCTCCAGAGCCACATGCAGCTCTTCAGAAGTTAATATGTGGCTCCTTGTTTAGGCACCGACCCCTGGGCTGGAGCTACGGGCACCAACTTTTCAATGTGCCGGGGGTGCTCACTGCTCAACCCCTGGCTCTGCCACAGGCCCTTCCCTCCCTCTCCCCCTCCCCTGAGCCCGCAGTACCCACACTCCTGCACCCCCCGCATGCCATCGGGAGGGAGGGGGAGGCGCTGATCAGTGGGGCTGCCAGTGGGCTGGAGGCGCTGGGAGTGGGGGCGGGGGGTGCTGATGAGGGTGCTGCTGACCTATTACTATGGCTCTTTGGCAATGTACATTGTTAAATTCTGGCTCCTTTTCAGGCTCAGGTTGTCCACGCCTGGTCTAACCAGTGGCAACCTAGAATTCTCTGTCATAATTGGTAGGCTGACTCCACGTGGTGCTTCAGCAGAGCTAGTGAGGCTAAGGCATCAGGCAGGTGCAAGTTTGATTGATAGGTGTGATATGTTCTTGATTTTAGGGGCTTTCTTTGGTTTGTTTTTTTGTCTTTGCCTGTGGACCAGGTACAGAAAAGGATCTCGGTGAATTCTTTCTACATGAGCCATACAAGCATCGTTGGAGCAACTCTGTCACAAGAGAAGCAGCCCAGCCCCCTCTAGCCAAGGAGCAAGATGGCAAGTGATGACTATGGGTTGTGTAGAGTAGGAATATTGGCAGGGTTTCCTACACAGCATGGCTCATGTGGTTGGGTTGGCAATGTTAATGAGGGTGGGCAGGGTAGAAGGATACTGTGGAGTCATGCACTAGCTAGTGCACTGATGCTCAGACTGAGGCTTGAGAGCTGCAAGTGTCTCTTTAATGTGTCTCTTGGAGCTCTTTGCAGCACGTGATTTTAAAACACTGATTTAATTATTAACCAATCAGGATGCTTTTACTGTTAACCAGTTATAGAATTCTTGGTCATTTCGCTGTGAGAAAATCTACTGTAATTAAAAATAGTAAATAAAACAATGAATTCACACTACTGTGGCTCTTTTCGGTTATGCTGATTGCTAATTTGGGTCCTGAACCACTGAAATCTGAGTATCACAGAGCTAGTGCATATGTACACCATGCTTCCTAGTGCACGGAATGTCAGATTTGATTAAGTGTGTGACAGTTGCCTTCTGGTGGCGACTCCCTGTGAGCTAGAGTACTGGGACTTTGACTCAATAGGGTATCTCCTCTAGTTAGTGATAGGACTGTAGTTTTGGATTTGGAGATACTGTTGCCTAATGAGCTGTCCAAAGGAGCTAAGCAGCTTACAAACGGGAGGAGGGGGGAACCCCACACAACTAACTTCAACAAAAGCACAGCTTTGCTGGAGTGATCGGTCATCTTTGTTTCCACAGAATCTGATGTGCAGCCACACTTGTGGATGTGGGTGAACCCCAACCTGGTTTGCCCCATAACAGGATACCCCAATAAGGGAGTCCCAGGAAAACCAGTGCATTCGGTAGCTCCTGCACCCAAGGCGGCTGTTAGAAAACCTACTTCAGTAACACCAAGGCCCCAAGTAGCTGCTGCCCTACAAACTTCCTCTGGACAATGTGTTTCAGTATCCCCAGTAACTGCTGCACCCAAGGTCTCCGCTAGAAAATATAGTTCAGAAAAGGCAGTGACCCTCATCACTGCCCTGAAGACTTCTCCTGTTGCCTCTGTTTCCATGCCCCCATTGGCTGCTGCTGGTGCTGTGATCCTGCAGGCTTCCACAGTCAAGAAAGTTCCCAGAAAACTAGTGTTCCCTGTATTATTGGCAACTGTTGCACCCAAGGCTTCTACTCCAGTAAAACCAGTACCTCCAGTAGCTGCTGCACACAAGGCTTCTAATAGAAAACATGCTTCAGTAAAGACAGTGCCCCCAGTAGCTGACACCATGCAGATTTGCACACACACACCGGAAAAAACCATGTTCCTGGAAGCTGCAGCACTTGAGGACTCCTATCAGAAACCAGTCTTAATTGACTCCAAGCAACTCTGTCCCAAGGAGGAGGTGCTACTGTGCTCCAGCAAAGCAAAGGTATGTTACATGGGCTTCATGTGCACTGAACTTCCAGAACTGTGTGGCCTACTGTTATTTTGGAGGCTGCTGGCTCCTGATCTTCTCACTAGCAGCAGCATCAGAGGACCTAGTGGTAGTGCAGCTGTGCAATTGAGAGGGAGCAAACAATAGGAGACCAAGCTCCTGCAGTAAGAATCTCCTGCTCTTAAAGGTCAGTCTTATTCCAGTGTTATCTCAGGCTGTCTTAACTTATTTGTGTCAGTGTAGGTGCAACTGCAGAGAATCACACAGTTATTGAGGTGAGGAGGAGATCTCTTCTACTTGTAACTATTTCTGAAACTTGTCAGAGTGCTGAGAGCAGAAGATAGGTGCTCTCTTCTGTGGTGCGGGTGTATCAACAGATAAAGGTGCAAATGGAACTCAAGCACTAGTCATTGTGATCAAATGCCCAGCCAGCCCTCTACCTGGGAATTGAAGGAGTATGCCAAGAACTGTACAAAGCTCCTAACTCACCCGTCTCCTATCTCATAGACCTAGGACTTGCTGTAGTGAACTCATCCTTTGGGTTTAGTTTGAGTCTGACAGCCCCCTGCTTTAACAAAACGAGCTAGCAGTGCAGTACCCTTTTTGGAGGGGAAGAGGTCTAGAGAGGAAATTCCTTCCTGATCCCCATAGCAATCTTATCTCCTGAAACAGGTGTTGGTTACATCTTTCTCATGATATTTGAAAGGCACTTACTGACCTTATAGGGCCCAGAGTTGGATGGATGGTGAAGTGTGGGCAAGAAATCAGGGAGGGCTCTGCACTTCCTGCAGCTTTCAGAAGGGAGAGGGTAAATGACTGGTAGACTCAGATTCTGATACTTTATCCCAAGCTGGGAAGGTGTGCATGTTTTTGACATCCACCATTTCATTACTGAGGAATCTCAAGTTTAAATGATCATGTGGAAACTGAGGGAAGGGGAGGGACATGTGAGGAACCTTCTGTTAGTAGTTCAAGGGACACAAGCAGCCAATGTCTCTCCCTGTACTGTAGCTGCAGGGTGACATCACTGATCAACTGCAGGTGTCTATGGTTGGTGAGCTCCTGCCAGCCAACAAGCAGTGTCCAGCTGTCAGTCAGAACAAAGCATCAGCAACGTACAGTCAGAGTATTTATTTTTATCTTATCCTTCAACTTGCAGCCAGGGTACAGCCATTAGATTCTTGGCCAAAGCCTGCATTGGAAACTTGCCTTGTCTTCACTGGCCTCTTCTCCTCTTGCACCCCCACCCCCATATCCCATTAAAACTTTCCATTTGCTAACATAAGTGCAGATGCTAGAGTTGCAGCTCTAGTGTGCCCCACCTTACAGGGAAACTAACCAGCTTGGTGTCTTTATATTCGTGATATTTCCATTCTGGCTATGATGGACAATAAAACCTGATCTTCCTGGGTTCAGTCTTCACCACAAAACTACCCACTCTTCCTCTTACTTTTGCAGCACTGAGATTGATATGACCTGTGACTCCCACAGCCCCAGTGACCTGGATGACTTGACACCTGTCCTTCATCTCTTCTTTTGGCTAAATGATGCTGACTTCAAAATGACCTTTGCCAGCAAGAGGCTACTGAAGATGGGCTTTGTGTGGAAAGCAACCCAACCTTCTTCTCACTCTCATATGGAGAACAAGTCAAATGCCACTTGAGTGCAGCCATATTATGCCCCCTTTTCCACAGAAATTCCGGGCTCCTGCTGACTTCAATGGGTTGGGTGGTGCTTAACACCTGTTCCAGACTGTGTTTCAGGGCAGGTCTGAATAGTTTTGGTTTTGTTAAATCTGTGCCAATTTAGTTAAAAGGGTTCAATACCCTATTCATTTTGACTTAGCTTGCAGTAGTAAAACTTCTAAATTGTGCTGTCCACACTAGGGTGTTGAACTGATCTAACCTGTTTCTTTTTTCCCCGCAAGGTGATCTAGTTAAATTGGTGCCAAAACTGATGTAGACAAGCCCCAGGTAGTACTTCTACCTGTCCTCTCTTAGGGAGGAAAGCTGCCACTGTGCTGGCTGGCACTACAGGTAGGGATCCCCTTGCTAGGGATCAAATAAAACTACTTTTTTTTTTAAAGTCACTTTAAAATAAAGCTTAAGTCTGTATCAGCTATGAGCTTGCCAGGCATCTATTAAAACTTCAGTTTCCTTTTAATGCTGTATTTCTAATTCTTTAAGCGATCCTTTCTGTAGCCTCTGTTCTTGTATCCCGCTCTGGCTCCTTCCAACCAAACTCAAAGTGCTTTTGTTACAAATGTCAAGTCTTTCACCTCTGGCATAAGAACGGAGTCACCTCTGTGCCTTATCTGTAAGCTGGAGTAAAAGTAACTTGTCTGACATCATGCATGATGTCTGTGGCAGAGCTAGAAATAGAACCCAAGTGTCCAGATATTTAGTCCTGTGCTTAGCCAACAGGTCCTTGCTCTACCTCTTGAAGGGTAGTTGCTTGTGAGGTTGTCAGGCACTAGATCCAATTTAGGCCTGCAGTGACATGAATAGCTAAACAAATCAAACCTCTAGCATCAGCAAAAATGGTCACTGCCAAGGACATGAAATCCCCACTCCAGGTAAAGCATTGTACAGCTACCAGCTGCATGATCAGAATAGGGGAGTTAGGATATAGGAATAGATGGTATATTGGTTTATTTTATAGTAAATTCTAAGTTTTCCCTAGTGGAAAGAGGATCAACCTCTACCTACTGGCACTCAGAGTAACATTAGCCACTTTCTGCTAAGCAAGCATTTTTGTGAGAGAAGGGTGCTAAAGGAAGGGAAGAGCTTTTCAACAAATCCTCCCCTCTGACTTCTGCTCTTCCTCTTGCATGGATCTTTGCTGACTACCCTTAATCAGGAATATGTGCAACAGCTCCCGCTGCATCTGACTGGAGTAGAAACCACCCCTCCTGTAGAGACTGCTTGCTAAGTTTGCCCGCAACTCTTGTGCGGATTTAAGAGGCAAAACATTACTTTTGAATGGGCTTTCAAGATCCTGCTGTACTAGAGCATTGGTCAAGCTCATTCTGATGGCTCAGTCAACTGAAAAATCAGCTTGAGTGCTCTCCCTTGTGGTGTGGGTGTGATTTGCTCATGTTCCTCTCTCTTTGTGAGGTCTGCCTGACTGTTGAAACAGTCACTTGTTTATGTAACATCCACTTTCAGCTGTACCAGTAAACTTCTTGCTTGCAAGACTCTACAGTAGGGAATAAGAGGGGCCTATCCTAGACTAACAACAGTTCACCTTTGCTGTCACGTGCTCACTGGGGACTGAAAGCATGATCCTCTCTAGGGACTGGCAGTTAAGTGCTCAATAGACTCCTAAAAGATGAGTGGTGGCAGTGGGAGAACAGAAATCATTGTCAGATTATACAAGAAGAGGATTAAGCCTACCATGGAACTGCTTCTGTTGGAAAGGAATTCATCTGTGGGGCACTAGGAAGTGCAAGTGTCTTAGTTGCATGGGAGGCCTTGCTCCTGATGCCTTAAACCTCTCTAAAAAACAGGCTCGGTGCAGTACCCCTCATACCAAAATTTTTATATATAGATTAAATCACACTTTAAGGTTCCATTTACAACTCACTGACTCCAAATTTTAGCATGTTACAGATAGGATCTGATGTTAGCCTAACCCTATTAGTAGGTATTACAGGTAAACAACCTAGACACCTGTTGGACTCTGAACGATTTATTAAAATACCTTATAAATGAAATAGTCAAATAAGTGACCAGTTTTCTCTAGTTTAAGTGGCTGCTGTCTGATTAAAAAATAGTTCTTTCTGTGTTACTAACAACTGAGATCAAACTAAGCCAGTCTTGTCATCTTGTTTGGTTTCTGCCTTTCTTAATGCAGGCATTTAGCACCAACTGTTTCTAGGCAGTGCCAGTATGTAGACTGGATATATCGCAGAGGGCTAGGGTTTTATGATCCATTCTGCCTGTGTAAGAGGAAGCAGCAGTTGTGATGTTAAATAAGACAAAAGCTGCTGTATTGACAATGTAAAGAATCAGAGCTGCCAGAGGGGTTTAGTTTAAAAAAACAAAAATGTTTTTACTGCTTTATAATGAAGGCCTGAGTTTTGTGGGTTTTTTTGTTTTTTTTAGCTTTAGAAATACCAGGAATAGAATGTCTTGTTCCATTCTGGCTCCCTGATTAAAGTAAAGGTGTGTGGCAGGCAATCTGTGTTAGAGCAATCATCTTGTGGTTTGGGGGAGAGACTTTAACAAAGACCTCATTTCTCCCCAGCATTCAGTAGGCTTTAGCATTAAATAGCTAAACAAGTACCAAACTCCCTTTCCCCTCAATTGCTACAGCTTTTTTGCTCATGTCACATCATTGGTTCCCTATCTGAGACACGATCTATGTTTAAATAACAGAATTCAGCCTCTATTGTCAAGAGGCAGGAGAACAGCAACACAAGTTTTCACCTTATCCCCTCCCACCCCATTTAGGGTCATTTTTGTGTCTCCTAGCACTAGGATTGAAGAGAAGTTTTGGTGTGGTCTTGTTTTGTATGCATATTTAAAAAAAAAAAAAAAAAAAAAACCACTCTGGGGCTAGTCAGCTGGAACTTCAGCAAAATAAAATGACAATGTCTTTAGGATCTTTAAGTGGCTGCAGTGGAATGTCTGAACTCTGCTCTAGCTCTTACTGTTTGCTTCGTGTTTCATGGTGTTTAGGATTTTTTTAATAGTTCAGCTGCCCTTAGTGCTTTTTACCTTTAGCATACTTTACAGAACATTAAGTGCAGAATGAGAATAAGGAATTTAAAAGATAGACTTTACCCCAGTCTTCTTGTACAGGGGAAAGAACATTTTGCACAGAAGCAGCTGAGAACTTGCTGTTAGAGTAAAGGCCTTGAGATTCCCAAGATTATGCCAAAGCTTCCTGTAATCTTCCCTCAAACATAACCAACTCTGACCATCGGCAGCGAGTGGATCATGGAAAGGATAGCCACTCAAACTGCTGAAAGGGCGAAAACATAGAAGTCAAGAGGACCAGATTTTCCTACTACCCCATACTCTCTAGTGAAAATCCTTTAGCTGAGGCTCCCTCTTAAAGTATTTGAGAGACACAGCCTGCCCAGAGCAAGCCGTTGTGGGGGAGAGGAGGCAGCAGGTCTGACCCAGCTCTCTCTGATTAGAGGTCTGAGTTCCTAGAGTTTCCATTCACATCTAGGGCTCCCTTCTGCAATTGCTTGGAAGCTGACTGTAGTAGCTCAGGAGGAAATAAGCTGCTTGGGAACCACATGGTCCTTATCTCGGGGGTAGCAGGGATCAGAGACTGAACAAAGATTGCATCTGTTCTGCAAGGAGAGAGAAAGAAGGTGGTTTGATGGCTGAGCCTGGGCCATGAACCAGGTTCTGGCTCTGCAGCATAAGAGGGTTAAGCAGCATTCCACCACCACTGCTATCTGTGTCCTGATCTCAGGATCACTCAGCCACCAATGAGAGCTTGTCCCAACAATTTAATACTTCCATTCTGATTTTCATTGGCCAAGTGTGTTATTTAGTATCAGGTAGAGGATAGATTTCTTAAGCAGCCAGGAGAATAACCCTGCTCATAGTTGAATTTCTCTCAAGTACTTATCTTTTTTTTTCAAATGTGCCTCTAGGCTCCTAAGCTTGTCCCCCCACAGCCATGTGTAGATCTTAGGCATCCACATTAAAATTGGCTGGCCAGAGCTATAAAGATAGCACCACTTAATACCATCTGGGTCTTAGTCTAAGGCATGGGAATGGTCCCTGGCACTGTTCTGCAGCGATTCCTTTCACTGGCCTAGGCACCTGCAGTCCTGGTCTCCAAAGCGCAACCCCACTCCATCATCCTCAGCAACCAGTAACACCCTCAGCAGCTTGTGAAGTACCTCATTCAGTGCTGGAAATAACTCAGCTATGAGCTTACTAATCTTTCCATGCACGAAGTTTCAATGGCGGGGGGAGAGAGAGGAATAATTTTCAGAGAGGAGCGACCAGGAGCATTTCTATAATTCAAAAGGGAAAAATCTTCCCCCTCTTCTCCTCTGGCCTAGGTTACAGCTAAATGAGGCACAGAGCCACCCATACTTGTAAGGGCTCCTCCCTAGAAGATCCATCATCTTCAGTCATCCAGTCTAGCCCTCTGTATTTACTCCTTCCCCTGGTCTGTCCACACAGATACTCAGGGGTGAGCTGGAGCCGGTTCACAACGGTTCGCTAGAACCAGTTGTTAAATTTAGAAGTCCTTTTAGAACCGGTTGTTCCATGAGGGACAACCGGTTCTAAAAGGGCTTCTAAATTTAACCGGCCCAAAGTGGCACCTTAGGCCCCGACTCCACGGGTGCTCCAGCCCTGGAGCACCCAAGGGGAAAATTTGGTGGGTACAGAGCACCCACCGGCAGCTCCCCGCCCCACTCACCGGCCCCAGCTCACCTCTGCTCCGCCTCCTCCCCTGAACGTGCCACCCCACTCTGCTTCTCCGCCCCCCCACCCTGGCTTCCCGTGAATCAGCTGTTTGCACGGGAAGCCGGGGCAGGCTGAGAAGCAAGCGGCAGCTTCCTGCTCAGGCCCAGGGAGGCTGAGGTGAGCTTGGGCGGGGGGGGCGGCGCAAGGAGGGCCGCCCGTGCCGCAGCAGGTAAGCCGGGGGGGGGGGGGGGGTTGCTCAGGGGAACTGCTCCCTGCCCCCAGCTCACCTCCGCCACCCTCGGCCCTCCCCGGCTTCCCGCCAAACAGCTGATTTGCGGGAAGGGGGGCGCAGAGAAGCAGAGCGGGGCTGTGCATTCAGGGGAGGAGGCGGAGCGGAGGTGATCTGGGGCCGGGCGGGGAGCTGCCGGTGGGTGCTCTGCACCCACCAATTTTCCCCGTGCGTGCTCCAGCCCCAGAGCACCCAGGGAGTCGGCGCCTGAGGCGCCACTTTTGATGTGATCAGTGGGGGAGCAGCTGCTCCCTCTGCTCCCCCCCAGCTACGCTCCCCTACCCCTAGGAGCCTGAGGGACCTGCTGGATGCTTCCTGGGAGCTGCCCCAGGTAAGCACCATCGGGACTCCCCACCTCGCCCCCTGGCAGGTGCCTCTGGCTCTTAGGGGCAGGGCACGGTGGGCACCCACTACGGTGGCCCACGAGACCCTCCTGCCCGGTTCTGGGGCAGTCAGGGGACAGGGGAGGGGGGTGGATGGGGCAGGGTTCCTGGGGGGGATGGGGGGAGTCAAGGAACGCGGGGGGGTTGGATGGGGCAGGAGTCCTGGGGGGGTGGGCAACGACCCCCTCGTGGGGTGAGATGGGAACCCGTTAAGATTTTGGCAGCTCATCACTGCGTATACTCCCTCTACAGCTCCCTTCTAGTGTAACCTCACAATAAAGTCTTGGGAGACCTTGCTTTCCAGCACCACTCGTCCTGGACTCCAAAGCCTCAGTGGGGGCTACTGCCTCTTGGTATGTACCTGGTTTGCTCAAGCTCTGGCTCACTAAGTCGAGGGCCTCCTCAGATAGAGCCCATACCTCTTCCTGGAACTTTCTGCAGCCTTCTAGTGTCAGCTTCCACAGGCGGGACTTGCGGTTGCCCTCGTTGCACACAAAGTGGGTGGTTTTTTCAAAGCTGCTACTGAAGCACAGATTGTGACGAATGGTGTTTTTCCAGCCATCTGGGGCTGTCTGGAAAAAGGGAAAGTGCTGCCTGCAGAGAGAGAGAAGAAGGGCACAGAGCTGGGTTCACAAGCCGGGCAAGCCCAGAGCACAGCATTGGCTACGCTAGTCATGAGGTCAATGTTTCTTGCCACAACCAGAGTGCACCTGATCGTTTGTGGAACATACGTGGATATAAGAGGATGAGAGATTCCTCCCAAGCCCCTGTACCATTAGGTTACACCCTTACACATTAGGTTTGGCTGGACCAGTTGAACAGAGTACTGTTAAATGGCAACAGGCCAGAACTAAAACTCTAAGTCTGAATACTCCTGAACTTGGGCATTTAAATAAAAATCCATGTAGCCTCTAATGGGAACAGAAAGGAAGTGACTTGCCTAATGTCTCATGGTGAGTCAGTAGTAGAGCTGAGAATAGAACCATAGAACCCAGGAGTCCTGACTTCCAGCCACCTGCCCTAGCCATACTTCCTCCCTAGCAAAAGCTAGGGCAGTTTTGTACCCATGCACCTTTAAACTCCCCCTATCCCAGCATGGGGGGAGTTAGGAGGGCTGTGGGTACCGTGTGAATTGGTAGATTTGCTGCACAGTCAGGCTGCCTTCTGCACTGTTACGCAGGGCCAGGGTGATGAGGATGCAGTAATTAAGGGGGGGCCGGGGCCAGCCCCCTTTGAGTTTGGTGCTCGCCTGCAGGATGTACTTGAGCTTCTTGCTCTGAGATCTGGGGACCTTTGGTTTCCGGGGTGCCAGAGCAGCCTTAGATTTGGGAGTCTCCATGTTCTGAGAGAGTGAGATGTCCACCGATGAGACATCTTCATCCTCAGTGAACTAGGGAGAAAAAGAGGGGTGGAAGAGATGGGTTAGGCCTGCATGGAGTCAGTGAGTAGACATGATGTGTGGGAAGTTGCACATCAGTGGCCTGCATGTAATGAGTTTGGGCCTTAGTCCAGTTCCCAGTGGTGATGTGTACCCATCACAAATGGGTACTAACTGACACATTTCTATCTGTTTCAGCAGAAGGGTCACGTACTGAGTGGGTAATGGTAAATGAGCTCCTCCCCACATGACAGGCCTGAGGTATATGCTGCTACCTGGGCTATTCCTGTTCTGGGGATAGGAAGGATTCCAGTTTCCAATCCAGCATCTTGTACCTTCTGCCAGCCACAATTTGGGCTGAATCTATGCATTCACTTCTGCTGCTCATAAAACAGGGCATGAGCAAGCTTAGTCCTATCTTGGGATGCATCAGTCACAGAGACCAAGCAACTCAAAGCATGTAATGCCTAGCACTGTCCACACAGCTTCCCCTCTGTCACATACCTTGTCTGCCTCACTGGATGACGACAGCAGATCCTCCTCGGAACAGTCAAGGTTGGAGCAATTCAAGGAAGGGTTTGGAGGAGAAAACCCTGGAGCAGCAGCTACTGAGAATGCTGGGCTACTGGGTCCTGGCATGTCCACACTGGGACAGCTGGCAATGGGGCAAACCAGACTGGTGTTCATCCACATCCACAAATGGGGCTGCATATAAGATTCTGCTGAGAGAGAGGAAGCCAAATCACTCTAGTGACGCCATCTGAGGGCCTCTGCAACAGACAGGACTCCTGCCTCCTGGGAACAGGGCTGTGCTAAGGCTAAATAGGATGTAGATCCAAAATCTCAGGGCTCTCATAACCCTAAGACTCCATACTGTTTTACCACCCACCACCCCTGCATAGCATTTGTCTCCAGATCTCACAAAAAATGGATTGTTTTTTCCCTCCTGTTCTGTGGCCCCTCACACCACCAGGCCGTGTCCCTTGCTCACCCTGGGAGTTTTAACTTCCCTTCCCCTGCGAGCAGCACCAGAGTTGCCTGCACTCTCACTACCCAGGAATCACCCTGAGCTACTGGTCTGGCAGCATCCAATGGAGGAAGGAGTACATAATACTCCCCTTAGTGCTGACCTAAACACCTCTGACCCTTGGAGAAGATCAGACCCAGATGTGCACTCTGTCGCTGTCCATCCCTCTGTAACAGGACAAATGAATGCCCCTTTACATACGCATCTGCTAATGGCACCATCCCTTTGCCCCAGGACAATACCCTGCTCATGGCTCACCAGGCCGTATGGATGGGAGGGTCTCGGACGGTTCCCTGGGGAGTGAGTTCCTGCGCACCTGTTGCTCAGACTGCCACTTCAGCATGTGATGGTTCTGTTTTTCATCTGCAGCTGGTGGGAAATGGAAGATCAAGAGACAATGTGGTGAATTGACAGCACTGACACCCATCTCCCTCCTCTTCTCCACCCCCTTTCTCTTCTGAGCATCAAGGCGTTGAGACGCATCCTTAGTCTAATTTGGGTTGGGGAAAAAAGGCCCTTTTCTGCAGCATGATGGGTCACCTAGTTTGGGCTACACCAGTTGCTCTCAACCTTTCCAGACTACTGTACCTCTTTCAGAAGTTTGATTTGCCTTGCGTACCCCCCAGGTTTCACCTTACTTAAAAATGACTTGCTTACAAAATCAGACACAAGAATACAAAAGCGTCACAATACACTGTTACTGAACAATTGCTTACTTTCTCATTTTTACCACATAATTGTAAATCAATTGGAATATAAACATTGTACTTAATTTCAGTGTATAGTATATAGAGCAGTATCAACAAGTTATTGTCCATATGAAATTTTAGTTTGTACTGTCTTCACTAGTGCTTAAACCAAAACACCTGATCAAAAAGGGACCCTCCCCAGCCCAGTGAAAATGAGTAAGTGAGGGTGGGGGAGAGTGAGCGAGTGACAGAGCAGAGGGGGAATGGAGTGAGCGGGGTGGGGTCTTGGAGAAGGGTTGGGGCAAGGGTGTTCGGTTTTGTGCAATTAGAAAGTTGGCAACCCTATAGCCTGTTGTAAAACTAGGGAAATAGCTAAATGAGTTGATGTACCCCCTGGAAGACCTCTGCATATTCCCAGAGGTACCCCTGCTTGAGACCCACTTGGCTACACCCATCAAAACCCTCATCCTGCAGTTGGACTCCTGCAGAATGGGGACCCATGTGGGCCTAAGGGTCAGATTCCAGGCCTAGAGCCTAAGATTGTGACTATAAGGTTTTTAGGGAGATGCCAGTCCCAGCATTTCCCTAGCATGGTCCAGAGCCCTACAATCCATGTACTAAAGTATCATAAGAATTCTTTGAGACTGGCACATCAGTGGAGAGATTTAGAATTAGACTGGCCAGAGCAGCAAATCATAGCAACAGTGGTGGAGCTGGACATGAACTAGACATGACATACTAGAGATGTTCAGTTTCTGCTTTTTCTATTCATAGAGTCAAAGGCCAGAGGGGGCACTGTAATCATTTAATCTCACCTGCATAACTCAGGCCATTGAACTTCCCCCAAATTATTCCTGTTTAAACTAGATTATATCTTTTAGCAAAACATTTTCTGTGATAGTTTCACAATGTTGAACTAGAATCATGAACAATCACATGTATCCAGCATTGGCATCTGCTCTAGCCCAGTCAGTGCTGCTACTTCTATCATATGCCGTTTTCTGGAGTGCTCTCTGGAGATTTTTATTTCATTGAGCCAGTCTTGTCAGCTCTCTTTAGGATCCTCCCCGATGTCAGAGTACTTGTCAGTTATTTACAGTTTAATCTCCAGGTTCTCCTAAATTTGCATAATTTTGAAGTTCATAAAAGAGAAAATTCTAATTTAACAGCATTGAAATTCTTTGATAGCAAGACAAGATATGATTTTTAATGAATTTCCAGGCTAGATCAGATTTTTATCTCCAGCCATCAGAGTATCTTCTTTTCACCTGGAAGTTTCACAGCCAAGAACATACACATAACCAAACCATCCAGAACCCAAGACTCTCAGAACTCCTTACCTTGAGGAAACTGATCGGTGGTGGTGGTTAGCTTGAGCTCCTCCTCCATATCCCAGTCCTCAAGGCCACTTTTTAGATGCAGGCTTTCCCAAAATGTTTTGTTTTGAAAATTCAAATACATTTTCTTATAATCTGCAAAATAACCCACACCTGCTGCATACCCTGAATGTTGGAGGGAGAACACAGAGCAAGCCACAGAGAGTTAACCACTGCTAACTTTTAACTCTCTAATTCTGCTCTATAAGATTTGATCTCACATTTTAAAAAAAAAAAGAGAGAGCAAGAGCATAAGAGAGATTTGACCAGGTGAATTAAAAGGTGGCCTTTGATTCACTTTTAAATACCCATTAAAGACCTTTCTAGGGACTGGATGATTAGTATTAATGAAACAAGCAATCTATTTGAGAATAAAAGAGGTACCACCTGGTGGGCTTTTTTGTCTGTCTGTTTAATCTAAATTCTTGATAAGTGTTCAGCTCCTTAGTTAGGTTAGCAGAGCTTTATCCTAACATTTCTGGAAGAATAAGTGTAAAGGACTAGATTTGCAACTGTTCTGTAATACAGAATCATCCATGGGTTTGTAGCCTTTATGGTCTGAGAAACTCAAATACTTTTTGTAGGACATATAGGGACTTTGAGGTGAGTCAGCTCAGCAGACACAGAGAAGCTCTGCCTCTCCTCCTTTTTGGACAGTTTAATTTCTTCTCTCCTTTCCCCCACCTCTTGTTCTTTTTTATTCTCTTTTTCTCCTCTTCAGTCCCAATTTCTTCTCTTTTCCATTTCCCTCCCAGTCTCTTATTCTTAACCCAGCTCCTTCCCTTCCAACAACTTGCTACTCCGCTCCCCCTCTGCTTCTCTCCACAGCCCCAAGATAAACTCAACAGACTTACTTGTAACCTCATTTTGCTGCCAGCCCACCAGCAGATGGAGCACAGCTAGGGAATGAAACTGAGCAGGCTCTTGTCCTGTTCACTTTGCTGCTCTGCTCCATGCCTGAGCTAGGCAAGAGCTGTGGTACATGTCAATGTGTGGAAGATTCTCCTATTGGCCTCATTTTGCTACAAATGTCTTTCTAGATGAGCAGAGCAAGACATAAGCAGACTAAGCAATTACTTAGGGCCCCAAGCAGCTCAAAGGGGTCCCCTGTTAATTATGAGTATGTGTTGTGTGGGCAGGGGCAAAAATATTCCTGCTTAGGGGCCCCTAGTGAGCTAGCACCAGCACTGAATTGAGGAGGGTGAGAGAGGAATAATAATGCTTCATATTTATACATACCTCTACATCTTCAAAGCTCTGCCCAAGAATTAAAGTTCAGATTCTCAAAAGTATTTAGGTACCTAACTCTAATTGAAATTTTGGAACTTTTGAGAATCTGTGCCTAATACACTAATTTCCTTCAGATCCTATCATCACCGAGTGGGGTCACTACAGAGTGAGGGGAGTCTTTGTACCCTGTTTATTGTAAGGTTGCTCTTGGCATCTGCACCCTGTTTGCTGTTGTAGGGTTGCTCTTGGTCCTCCAGGGCAGCACTACAAGAGCAGGAGATGTAAAATTACAGTCTAGCTTCATTAGTGAAGAATTGCACAGACTCTCATTGGGCACATGGGGACCCTTTCTAGTGCCTCTTTGACATGGAGTTTGGATAATATTTTTTTAAAATCTCCCTAACTGTTCATGTGATGTGATGGTTCTGTGTGCCAGCAGAGGTCAATGGACAGAGGTGGGAACTGGTTTTATTGGTTACATTGGAAATGTTGAAATGTTATTTGTTAGAAGGGATCAGCATAACCAAGTTATCAAGGGAGTCCCAGAAAGTAACAACATCGGCACAAAAGGTCCTGCTAAAGAAGACCCGGATGTGCTTATTGTGTATCTTTTCCAAACTGCCACCAAAAAGTGAAGGATACACTTGAAGCTTCATTCACTCCTTTTGTTCCTTGTAATTGTATCACATATACCTGGCTCCTCACCCAATCTGTGGTGTAAACTATGCAATTCAGATGTTCAACTTGGTTTAATTTAATCCTGCCCCCACCCACAGTGGCCTTGATGATCAGGAAGGGAGAGATTTATCTCACAGGTGAAGACCCAACAGGGGAAAGTCCAGCATGCAGTTAGTTTCCAGGCACGCTACACATGTTGATGGTGGTGTAAGCAATTTCCCTGACTCAGGGCTTGTCTACACTGGCACTTTACAGTGCTGTAACTTTCTCGCTCAGGGGTGTGAAAAAACAGCCACCAGAGTGCTGCAAGTTTCAGTGCTGTAAAGTGCCAGTGTAGACAGCAGTGCTGGGAGCTATTCCTCTTATGGAGGTGATTGATTGATTTTTATAGTGCTGGGAGAGCTCTCTCCCAGCGCTATGCCACGACTACACAAGCCACATTAAAGCGCTGCCGTGGCAGTACTTTAACGTTGCAAGTGAAGACGTTCCCTTAGTTACAGCTGCAGTTTGGCGGGAGGTTCACAGCCAGCCCACAGCTAAGTGATGGGACTAAATATATTATTTTGGGCAATTTAAAAAAAAAATGTGCCCTGATATTGGGACAGTCTCAGATTGAAAGCAAGTCTCCAACTAAACTTTTGTGAAGCACAACAGATACTCAGCTCATGTTCAGGCTTTCCTTTGTGGTGTAGGTTTGGGATGTGTTTTACAGGTATATACCATTTAAAGCAAGGTCCATAGGTCAAACATCCCTGTAATGTCTGTCAAGGCAACACGTTCTCCACCAGAGAGCATTGGAACCCTTTGAAACAAAATGCTGCAGCATGAGGCAGAAACCAAAGCAGACCAACTGAGGAGTTCTTTTAAGGAGAAATTTCATATTTTATTGACATTATATTGTCAACCTTGCAGGATAAAGGAAAGAGAAGCCCATTGCAGAGGATGAAGTCTTTGGGTTATACAAAAATGATCTATTGATGACCAGGGGAGAGCATTTAAACAGAGAAAAAGATGGAGAAGAGGAAAAGCCCCAAGAAAACCCAATCTACAAACAGAGTCCACTCACATGCACACCCAAAAAGGAGCAGTGAAAGGCCTCCTGGCTCCTCCAGGACCCCATTATAAGAGCAGAAGATGTAACATTACAATTTAGCTTCCTATATGGGAGCCCATCACTAGGATCTGAGCATCATAAAGACAAAAGGCACCAACATAAACTAGGGCATGTAAATTAATAACAAGCCTTGAAGGCACTGGAGGGAACAGGCAGCTCCAAATCCCCCAGAAGTAAACTCAGAAGATCCACTCCATCCTGGATCCTGAACCAACAGAACTTTAGCTTCTAGCACAACCACCTCCCCCACTTATCACGCTCAGTGTGAGACTGTGGCAACAATCCTTGTAGAATGGGAAATGAAAGAAGTGGGTGGGGCATCCATCATCACCAATCTCCTTGTGAGTGTTTTCCCCCCCTGACTGCACATGATAGGTCTATGTTCTTGGAAACTAAATGGATTCTGAGTTCTGAGACCAAGTGCACACCAGAATCCAAGCCAGTTCACTGCAGCTACACTGGCATCTGGCAGTGAGAGGATTCCCTTAATCTGCTAGGAATAAAGTAGAGGAGATCTTGAACATGTGGGGAAGGTGAGGAGAAAGTAGATACAGCCCATGGCATCTACATTTCATTGTTATGCTCAATAAGATGAGGACAGAACACATGTTCTTCAGGAAGTGAATGATACAAGGGAAATCCCATACATCCTGTGGCTTCAGGCACCACAAGGGTTAACTTTGGGAGTTGCAGAGGATGAGTAACATTTAGAACTAGGAATTAAACTGCCTATAGCCGGCACACTAGATCAAACCTATCTGGCCTGGAGTCCTGGCCAGTGACAATAGCTTCAGAGGAAAGAATTCCCCTTAATGTGTCTGACAACGGAGAAGCTAGATATCATGCAGTGCTATCCAATGATGTCCGGGAAGAGGGAATTTTTTTTTCATCCTAGCTGGTTAGAATGTCATGCCTGGAAGTGCATGGACTGATCACTCTTGTAGCTTTGGTAGCAAATATAACATGAAGCAAATTAAACTGGCGTCTTGGACAGGGCCTGGGAAAAGTTCAGGAGGAACAAAGCCATGAATTAAACTGAGGTTACCATATTAAAGTGACCTGCAAGGAGGGAGGGGGAAGAAAAGTGGATTTGTGCCCTTGGTTTTGATTCTTTAAGATTGATAAAGTAGGCTTGAAAATTTGTAGGGTTTTGATTTTTAATTCTGCTTGGTTTCATTGTTAGGAATCTCAGGAATGTCAAGCCAGTTAGTCCCTGTTTTTGCTGGAGATCTCTTTGGAAGAGTCAGAGATGTGGCCTGACAGCTATCTCAGCCTTTCACTGAAGGGGTTTAGGGCTGAAACTTTAACAAAGGCACTTTTTCTCCCAGGTGTCTGAGTCTAAACAGGTGTTAAGAAAAACAAAAACTGGAGTTTGAATGAGTCTGAATCAAATCCCTTCCCCCCAAATTGAAATCCCTTGACATGTGACTGGTTAAGGCCTTGTCTACACACACAAGTTGTGTTGCTTTAAATATATCAGTGTAGATAAAGTTGTAGAAGGCTTCTTCCAAGTTTCACCAGCTGGGGTCCAGCTGGGATGCGCTTATACCATTACAGCTTACTCTTATACGGGAGGGGGAAGGCACCTTTATACTGGTAAAACTTCATCCATCTGGGGGCTTGTACCAGTATAACTATTTTAGTTAAAAACCCTAACTGAATAGTTATACCATTATAAGGTGTAGACGAGGTATCACAATCCTTCTTGATCTGCAGTCATTCGCAGAGTCCTCCAGGACAAACAGGGCAGCCAAGACCTGAGCTTCTAATGTAAAAGGAAGAAGGAAAAACTATGTGGGGGGAACTGTCCAGGCCTTTTCTTTCCATCAGAAAGAACCCAAAAAATAAAAAAGGGCCCAGCCTTTTGTGTTAATTTGCATGTCACTGACAGTGTGGTACTGTCTCCACAGGGGAAGCGACTGTCTGTGGGTTTCTGGGCACCATCCGGCTTCAATTGCGCCCTGTGATTGCCAGCACAGCAATGAGGCCTGCGGAGAGCAGAACCGTGATCACCACCATGACCCCACTGCATGAGATGTCCACAGCTGTGTTCCTGTAATCCACTCCTGAGGAGGAGAATACATCAGACACCCATGAGTCCAAGGGAAATAGAGCAGACCTTTCCCCACCACCATCCCCCTTATTCAGTATGGACCCAGAACACCGGTCCGCCTCTTCTACTGAAGCTCCAGCTCTGGAGAATGTGAAACTGTGGAATAGACAATGGAGCGATGTAGTCTGAGGCTGTGCCATGGCTCATGTATATACATGTACAAATGAAGAACCTTGTGTCTGAGTAGGAGAAGGCCTATGGCTCTGCTCTGGATGTGCTGGAATCCATTACCACATTCTTCCCTTTGATGCAAGGCAGCTGCCTGTCCATCCCTTTCTTAGTAACTCAGCCAGATAAAGGCAGGAGTCTTTAGTGTGCTAGACAAAGTGTCATCACTTACGCTCCAGAGTGACCGTGGTGACAGTGTTGCTTGTGGATCTAGAAGGGTCCTTTTTGGGGATGGAGTAAGAAATGCTGCAGAAGAAGAAAATGCAGGTGAGAGACCCAGGATCACTCCACACCTGCAAACACCTCTCCAGTTGGCCTCCTGGATTTTTACCTAAGAGCCAAAGAGCCGGTGAGGACTAGGTTTGTGACCTGATAAGCATCCAGTCTTGTCAATGTGAACCCACCATTGCTGTCCATTAGGTTGACCAGGTCATGCCTGCCGCAGCATGGGGGCACAGTGAAGTGCCTGATATCTGGTGAGGGGAGGGAAGGAGCGTTTAGAACCCAGGGATTTCCTTGTGGGCCTGGGAGGAGGCCAAACCCCTGTAGAGCTGGTGTGCAGATTTTTGGCACAGATTCAGAATGGCCTGGCTTCCTGGTCCTCCGGAGCTCACCAAAGCTGCTTAGTGTGTATCTGTGTAGGGCCTGGTTCCCCACCCCTGTCAAAGCTCCTCAGCAGCCCTTTCAGAAGGTCTTTCCCCTCACAGGGAGAAGGATCCAGGGGTTCCCCATAAATGGAAATCCTATGACAGACAGCAAAAAAGCCACAAGATCACACTGGAGCCAGGCCTGCTGCAAACGTTGTGGGATTCAAATATGCAGCCTCTGGGCTCAGAGCAATGACACTCCCATCACAGAGTCACCTTTGGTTACCCTTCATTCTCTCACTTTGCTTTGGGGTATCCTGCAGTCAGGCCTGCTTGGGCTGTGAGATCTCATATGCTAAGCAGGGATGCAGTTGAGCAGTACTTGGCTGGGAGACCACCATTGAAAACCCCCATGGCTCCACTGAAAGTTCATCTAAAAATTCAGTAGGCAGAATCAGCAGTTCTTATGAAATTTTCACCACCTTGGGCAGAAGTCTCATGAGTTCATCCCCATCAAAACCAGAAAATAGGCACCACCCAGTTTGGATTTAACCCCAAACAGAACCACGGGGGTAGGCTCCAACCTGGGAATCTGAATCTGGCTCTATGAAATCTGAAGGGGTTTGAACTCAAGATTTTGCCCCCTCTAATTAAAATTACTAAGGTTATGCAGTGACTCAGTGGTAGGGGTGGGAACAGAACAAAGGAGCTCTGATTCCCAGCCCACACTGCTTTCACTGCTAGACTAATTCCCCTGCCAATGCTGGGCAAGAACCCAGAAATCCTGACTCCTTACTTTAACCACTAATCCTGGCTGCTAAAACTGCAACAAAAACTCCAGTTGCTGTGTGTAAACTTATGGCTGCCTGTGCTGGGGAGCTTGGGACAATTGATGGGGAGAAGGCATCTCACTGACCTGTGGTTCCGTCGAGATGTGTGATATGGATGCTGGCGTGTGCCCCAGTGAACTGGCACAGGGGCACTGCCATCAAGAAGCTCTCAGCAAATGCTAGAAAGAGCACACTGGAAAAGCTGGAGATGTTGAAATCTGAAAGCACTACAGATGAAACTCTGGATGGATAAGAACCTTCAGCTCCCCACAGTAGACCTGCCTGTTGGCCCCCTACTTCCTCCTCACCCCCAGCCAGGCTCCCGTGTCTGGCCTCAATCAGTTCTTCATGCCCACCCAAGACAAACCAGATGTCTCCTCTCCTTGTAGTCTGGGGCCTCTTCCAAAGTGCCACGCCCCAGGCCATGTTCATAGAACATCCAGATGTGAGAGCTGTGAAGCTCAGCTTGGATTTTGGATCCCCAGCATTTTCTCTACAGCTTGAGGTTTGGATCCAGCCCATCTCTGAGGTGTGTTTTCTCATAAGTTCCCTCAAATGCTTTGCCGGTGTTGTCCCTGGTGAGGGAGTGGCAACCAGAGCTACAGGGAGAGGGTAACCAAGGGTGCTTGGCCTGGCTACCAGGCCATGCAAGCTGGAGCTTGGGCTCTTCCAGGTGGGAGAGCTTCTCCTGTTGGCATAGCTACTGCTGCCTGTGGAGAAGGTTTGATTATATCGACAGGAGAGCTCTCTCTCATCAGCATAGAGTAGCTCCAAATCTTCAAGACACACAAAGGACCTCCAGCAGTTGCATTGATTGGGACTGGAATATAAAGGGTTAATAGCTGCAGTACTGATGTGAGGCCAACCATCTGCAGGTGTGTAGATCAGTGGGTGCTGAGTATCAGGTGGCCATAAATAGGAAGGAGGAGGCAGGGGAAGCTTTAGGGCTGAAACTGCAAGAGTAGGTAAACTTACCTTCTCTGTGTGGTAAGAATGAGAGTACTTTGTCCCTGTAGGAGGAGGCCTCTCCTCTGAGGTGCTTCAGGCACTTTAAAGATGCTAAGTGAGAGTGCCCCCTTCCAGCACTGCTGGGTGTTGGCAGGATCTCCATTGTATAAATGGGAAAAGCAAGGCACTGTGAGGAGTACCTGACCTGTGTAGAGTCAACACAATGAGACAGTAGCAGAAATGGGAACAGAGCCCAGAAGTCCTAGCTTCAGTTGCCTGCTCTATTTGCATTATGGTACTGAGCTGAAATTTCAGAGCCGTCTCAGGGAATAGCTCTTCTTATTTGTTACCTTCTGAACACATATGAACATGTTAGAAACAGTTGTAATAATTTTCCCCCCTTGATCTTAGGGGTTAATGCGTTTCAAGTTCCACTGGAGAATTTCTGAGGTTCTGTCCATTGTGTCTGTGATTTTTGCACTCCTTCTGGGGCCCTCCACTGATGTGCCCTTACCCCTATGGCCAAGGAGAACCCCTTGGGATATCCACCCGGACTCACATTGACAAGGAGCTGGTTCCAGAACTCATTCCATACCCTGAGCAGCATCTCCCTACTCTATGATCTCTCAGCCCATTACAGTTTTGCCTAGCCAGGTCAGGATCCTCAACTATCATGTACACATGGGGACATTGAGGCACCAGAGGGGTTGGGACTTGGTCAAGGTCACACTTGAGTCCGTGACCGTGTTAGTCCTGATTCCCAGTGTAAACCACAAGTTTATCCGTCCTCCCTGCAGCCATGTGTTTCCTTCTGGCCACCCTGTAGTTCCAGTGTTAGAAACCTCAGGGAACCAAGCAGCAGCAACAAATGCTTTGGACATCACATTTCAGAGAAAACAGAGGGAGAAAGAGAGAACCTGCTGCTTTGGTCCTCCTGAAGAACATGCAGACAGTCAGAAAGGTCAGAAGTTGCACTGTGAGTGAAGACGAGAGCATACAGAGGTGACGGTAATGATCTGGAGGCTGCCTGGTATCAGAATGGCTGGAATCTTCACAGCCAGGTGAGTTTTACCTGCTCAGGAGACCGCCAAGGGGAGCAGCCTTGCTGAAAACTCTGACCAGATGCCCTTCCCTCACCATGCCCCCCCTGACATTGAGTCACCCATATAATCCACACCCTGGGAATCCAGAGAGGCTTTATCAGGCTGCAGCTCAGAGGGATGGGGGCTTCTCCCCCAGCAAGTGCACTTCCCCCTGTTTCACCCCATGCAGGCAGCAGAGATATGGGCTTTCAGTACAGTTGGGAAGGGATCCCTAGATTTGACAGTGAAACTCTAATTTCCGTGCAACTGCAGGTCTTTGCAAAGGCTTCCAGGCCCCTGCAAGCAGAGGCAGTGTTTGCATGCAGGAGGAGAAGAGGGAGATGGGCAGCAGCAATTGTTGATCCCAGATGTCACAGATGCTGGATTCTGCCAGGTTGTGGGGAGGAGATGAGATGGAATTCTGCCTGCACTGCAGTTCAGCTGGTAGTGAGAGAATGGGAGGGAGGCACTGTGCTTTCTCCATGTGGGAGGTGACTTGTGACTGTAAGATGAATCCTGCTGAGAGTTGAACACCAAGATTCAGGGTGCAGAGGAACTTGTCTCATATCTTAGAGCACCAAGGGAAACACTTAATCCCCTTATTTTCTCTCTCTCCTCCCCTCTCTGAGATCTGACATAGAGACTAAGGGGTCAAGTCCATCCCTGGAGTATAGGTGGGTGCAGGTCCAAGGGCTGAGTTTGGTCCAAGGACTCCTCTGGGCATGATTTCCCTCAATCCCAGAGCCCCAGAGGGATAGGTGAAAACTAGTTGATCTGCTCCCTCCACTCCTGGTTCTATGAGATGGAGAAGACTTGACACAGCAGCAGAGAATATAGTTAAATCATAGCATTTGTTACTCCAAATTTATCCAAACAGATCCAGACACAGTCCCTGCCCCAGAAAACTCACAATCTCAGTTGGGCAGTGGGTGCCCCTTGAGGGGGCATAGCCCAGCAGCTAGTCCTTCTCTCTCAGGTTTGAAGTCCTTCCGGACGTTTTAGACTCTGTGACCCCTCCCTCCCCCCTCTTCTTATCTCATGGTGCGTTAGACAAAGTAAAACTTCTGGGATGCAAAAAATTCAACAAAAATGTATGTAGATTCCAAGCATTACTTTGTGTGTGATCAACTGCTTGTGAGTGTGTGATTCCTACGTGTGTGTGTGTGTGTGTGTGTGTGTGTTCATATCCATGCACATCTCTGTATCCACACATCTGTAGGAGCATATCCACACTGTGTGAATTACTCCGGGAAAGCTGAGCAAGAGAAACAAGATTTGCATTTGAAACTGGTCCATTTGCATTTGATCCATGGTCATTCTTCTCTCTGGCCTAGTGAGCTCCATAGTCCAGGACCAGCTTCCATCTGTGGTCTGTCCCATGAGCCTCCCTCAATGGTTGCTGGTTTCATTGTTCTGGGGAAATGTTGCTGTCATGGCTGTGGAGAGAGCTGTCTTCCAGGTAGCCAGTACTAATCCCCTGGAGGGCTTGGAATAAACTGGACTCTGTTCCATGGGCATAGTTAAGAGAGCAGAGGACTGGGGTGATGTCTTCAGTGGTCTGAGTCACTGAGCAGGGGGGCTGCTGCCTCTTTTGCAAGTAGGGGCTATTTCAAGGAATGTGGCTTCCATTTAAGATATGAGTTGCAGCGGCTAAGCCGGGAGATAATGAACACATGGATCAGCACAGGCATGTCCGTGTCTGGCCAACATATTGTGCACCATTCTGTCAATCATAGATGTAAGGGGCCTATTGGTGGCATCCAATAGCAGTAAAGAGTCCAAAAAGAGATTCTGGGGCTGCTGACTGACCTAGTGATTTGAAGGTACCGGTCCTTGACAGTAAGCAATGTTATAGAGGAGGGAGGGAAGTTCACCCCTCTTCCTACCAGTACCAGCTTCATCTCGGTGCTGATTTTGTCCCAGTTTTGAGAGAGCTGGAAGATGGTGCTGTGTATGTTCAGTGCTACTGCTGGCACTGCAGCCCTTGGTGTTTTGCCAGCTTTCCCAAAATCCTAGTATAGAGGACAGAGCCTTGTGGGACTCTGTAGGTAAAGGTCTTGGAGATAGAGGAAATATCCCTGAGGATCATCTGGGCAAAGTCTAAGAAGAAGGAGCGTAGCCATTTCAGGGCATTTCCATGCTTCCTACAGCCTCTGAAAGACAGCACGGTGATATCTAGTGATCAGTGGTGTCAGATGATAGAGGATGTGTGTGAATGGGGTCCCCGTGAGAGATTAATTGGCTCACTGAGTGGGATCAAGATCCTGGAAGGTGGTACTGGAGGCTCTTTTTTTGCTGTCTGCTTGATTAGTTCACAGAGCCAAGATGCTGGGTGCCCTTCAGATCATTGCCAGCTTTAGATTCCCTTCATCACAGGTCCCCTGGCTAGCAGTGGTCCCATGTGTACTCTTCTCTCTACTTATCCAGAATGAACAGGGGCCAGCATCTCAGGGGTGGCCCTGATCTCTGCCTCTGCTTCCACAGCTCCTGCTTGTGTGTGTGGCAGGAGGGCAATGTGCTCTTATCCTGGATGTGAGTGATTCTTTTGGTGTGCGTCTCCTAGTGGGTGGGAAACAGGAGTCAAATCCCCTTTTCCCCGATTACACAATGTCAGGCCTCCCATGATGACTGTGACTGGAATTTTGCATCCACACTGCCACAGGAGTCAGGGGATCAGAAGTGGGAGGTGATGGGCCCAGTGCCTCTCCTCATGCTATCATCTTGGAACAAAGATCTCTTTTTGGCCTTGCAGTTGCCTTCCATGAGGAGACATGGAGCCTGGTGCTGAGCTGGCCCAGCAACTTCTGTGTGAGGGGAGTTACTAGACAAATCCAGCAGAAAGGACGATTTCTCTGCTTGCCACCTTCAGTGCTCCTGATCAGCTCTCCCCTTACCAGCCCCTCCATTCCCTGTCTGTCACTTTTTCTCCTCTCTCCAGGTATCCTTGCGTATGTTTTTGTCTTGCTGTGATTTCTGCAAGTATGGGGTATGGTGAGCAGAGACAGGGGTCAAGCAGGTGCTAGGGCTTGTCTATACTTAAAATCCTGCCGCAGCACAGCTGCACTGCTGTAGTGCTTCAGTGTACACACTACCTAAACCGATGGGAGAGGCAGTAATTAGATCGACAGAAGAATTCTTCTGTTGACATAGCACTGTCTACACAAGGATTTAGGTTGGCTTAACTGTGCTGCTCTGGGATGTGGATTTTTCACACTCCTGACCAACATAGTTAAACTGACCTAATTTTCTAGCGTAGACCGGGCCTAAGAGTAGCAGCTCATCTTACTCCCAAGTTGCTCAGATGTTTGGAGACATTGGGGGAGGGCAGGAGGCCCCTCATTTTACACTCCTCCCCAACCCCCCCATGTGTCCAGGACTCCAGTCTCCACGCTGATTGTGCTGCCCCATAATTTCAAACAAAGAGGATCTGATATGCTGTGGAGGGAAGGGCTGGTCTAACAAATTTGTGTGCTGCAGGAAGGAGACCCACTCAATAAATCACACATGTACCCTGTCAGGACTGGAGCCCAACTCCCAAAACATAGGCCTCTACCGCCTAAGCTAAACAGGATCTTCCTTAGCTGGCACTAACAGTAGGGCCGCAGTTATGCACACAAAGCTAAGAGCCTCATCCTGGCTGCGACTTATTGTGGTTTAAATGAGGCAGAGCTGCTGTCTGTGCTGCATTAAAACTGAGTTTTGGTTCAGTTATGCTCCTCTCCAGACCTGGTTCTGTTTTGTACAGGATGGCCTAGCTGTGTTATGTAAGCAGTCTTGGACAGACCCAGTTAAGGTCCTGCCTACATTACATGTTGAGATGTGGTTACCACTGGCTCTCTTGACTCTTGTCACTGTAACATGGTCAGCCTCAAAGACTACTGCGGTCTGCAGAGAAGGAGTCTGTCAGTGCTGCTCCTGGGCCTGTGAATTCCTATTGGGCCTGCTTTGGTTATTGCTTGTGTTAGAGCCCCCCCAAAAAGTAGTCTACTTCCTTGGCAAAGAAGGGAGTGGTCTTGCCCACATTGTTCTTGTGCATGTTGTACCACAGCTGACTGGCCTGGTTGCAGGGTCATCTCCTGGTTGCCAACAGTCCCTTATTACATGGGACATCCCTTATTTTTTCATCTCTGTACGAGATCTGGAGTTCCTGAGTGCTGTAAAAAGAAGCAAGAGATACTCCTGGTTAATATAAGTGAGTACTGCTTATTATTATTATTATTGATGATGATGATATTGGGAGGAGGGGTGGGGCAGGGCGGAGGTGCTAAGAAAACAGTCCATTATCTTTGAAATACAATGTTGGCAACTCTACCTCCTGCTCTCATTGGCACTCCCTCAGACACGCTGTGCTGCAGCAGGTGTTTGAGGCTGTGGCTCAGGTGCAGCGCTAGCTCCCAGGATTTGTGTCTGTCCTGAAGGCAGGATCCCTGATCTGTGTGACAGTTAAGAACAGTCCTGGTGGTTAGGTTACTCAGAAATGGCTCCCTCTTCCTGATTAAACAGAGGGAGAGGGCGTGTTCAGATGAACAGAGGCAAACTGAGAAAGAAAGAGACCATGAGGCAGCGAGGAAACCAAGAAATCAGAGAGATGCTGTGGTCCTGTCAGCACCACAACTGCAGCTATGTCGGGCACCTGGTTAAACCTGTCTGTACCTGGGCATGGCTGACATTTGCAGTGCAGATGGATTCTAATCATTGTCATTATCCAGGGCTTTACCATGACTTGAGGACACAATGAAAACTTGGATAATGTCAAATTCATTGGTATTCTCCATTTGTAAAGTGGAGGTTAATGACCTTGCCTTAGAGCAAGGCTGGCGGCAGATCTGGGAATAGAATGCCTGAGTCCTAACTCCTTAATGCTTAAGGTCCTGTTTCTAGTGGAAATTGAAACCTTGCTTTCAGTGGAACATGAGGATAGCCCTGTTTAAGTAGGTCCCTTGACAGGAGTTATTGTTGCAGCATAGGTAGGACCTGTGTGTGCAAGTCCATGCCTATATGAACAGCTCTGCAGAAGCGCAGCTGTACCAATAGAGGTGCACCACTGCAGCACATCTGGTGAAGATGTTCTATGCTGACAGGAGAGAGCTCTCCCGTTGGCATAAGAAAACCACCTCCACGAGCGGTATAAGCTATGTCAGCAGGAGAAGCTCTCGCGCTGACAGTGCTGTGCACAGAAGTGCTTATGTCTGTGTAACTTATATCGCTCAGGTGGTGGAATATTCACACCCATGAGTGATGTAAGTTTTGCCGACATAGGTTGTCTACTCTATAGCCAGACAGTGTGTAAGGGGGTAGGTGGGAGGGTGAGTGAAACACACACACATTGTGTGTGTGAGAGAGCCAAGCAATAGCCAGTTCATTGCACAGTAGCAGCACAAATTCCTAGAATAATCAGTTTTCCTCAGCTTTATGTCCTGACTTGGAGGTGTCTCGTGTACAGAAACTTTATTTTTCAGGTGGAGGAAGAGCAAATTTGCACCCCCTATGTCCTTAAACTCTGTGAACTTGCTGCAGAAGAGCTGATCTCAGATCTCTGCCCCTCCTCCAAGATTTTCAAAACTACTTCAAAGTCAAGTTGACAAGAATATTTGGTGGTTCTGGGTTTGCTGCTCACCTTTTGCGCTGCTACCCCACTGAACAAAGCATGGTGTTTCCCTTTGATTTCCATGTTTGATAGCAATAGGAGAAAGAGTTTGAAATGTTCTGCAATCTTTATAAAAAAAAAGAAAGGAAGAAATGTGCTCTGATACCTTTCCAGAGTGCTGGTCTCTGATGAGGGAGGATCAGAGAGAGGCTGACTGACTATAGGACGGTGGTTTGAGGTAGCCAGGGAAAAGACCTTAATCACAGGGAAATTAGCTCAGTGACAGACTGATACTTGGACAGAGGCTTCAAACAGCAAAGATGGCAAATATCTTAACATTTTATCTCTCCTCTTATAAAGGGAATAGCAGGTGGACTGCTGAGCAGGACTGAGGGGCTTTGGCAGAGCTGCAAGAGGAGCCCATGACTGAACTAGCATTGGGTCTGCAAGTTGGGACTGAGGGTCATTCGCAGCCTGAGGATAAGTGGAATGCAGGACTAGAAGGGAAGTTCAGTCCACATGGAAACAGAGCAGGATTGAGTGGAATATAAGGAAGCAAGATGCACCTGCACTATCTCTAGCTGTGCCTGGCACATGCAGAATTAAAGTCCTAAAAAAGGCATAAAATTCTGTTCCCATGACAGGGAAGTTGTGCTATTGTTTTTAAATTTCCTTGTTCCAATAATTCTGATAATCTTGGAGCCACATGTCCTCTCTGGATGCTGCAGCAAGCTTCCCTCCTCACCTTTGCTGCCACTAATGGGTTTTTTGTGTCACTGAGGAGGAAAATTGTATTTTACTAAGGAAATAACAGAATACCACAAGCAAAGCAGGTGGTGGGGAAATGGAGAGTCCCCCTACCCTGGCCTAGCTGGGACACACTGGAAAAGCATATCCCCTCCTGCTCTGAGTCCCTGTTGCCAATGCCCCTCAATCCTGACCCACAGTATGCCCTGCTATCTCACTCACAGTCATCCCCCCACAGTTGTGCTAATGCCCTTCATGACCACAACGATAGAGCCTGCTGCTGCATTTCCCTTTGAATACAAACTTGCCAGGTGAGACTTGCGAAGAGAAGAGAGCAGTCCTCTGCCTAGGGAAGAAACGCAGACTTCCCTCTCACTGGTGCGCCCGGGATCCAGGAGGCGAATGACTTCGCGACTGGCGTTGCCTGCCCACCAGAGGGCGCTGCCGGTTGCCTATCGGGAGCCCAGGGGAGCCCAGCCAGCTCGATCTGGTTACGCACAGTATGTAAATGTGCAGGAGACGCGCTGGGCCGTTGGCAGCAGTGTCTCACGGTCGCCCAATTAGGGCTCAGCTGTGCGGAGCACTGCACTATAGTAACCACTAATTAAATATGTGAATGGCCGGGGGGACAGGCGGCAGCCAGTGCTGGTGAGTGTTTAAAGTGACAGCACCTCCCACATGGCGTAAGTATGCCTGGTTTTGTCACAGAAGAATTACACTAAACTTGGTGCTGGTTGATGGTCCCTGAGATTCTCTGAGACCTCCTGAGCCAGGGACAGCCTGAGCAATAGCAGAAGACGCTTTCCCAGACTGCCTGGCAAGAGGGGACCCTTCTTTGGGGAAGAGGGACAATCCAGCTGCAGGCACACCAAGCCCAGTACTTGTTTAAATGACATCACTGCTTCTGGCGTTCAGCCTTTGTGCTCACTGCCGAGGCTGCCAGAGAAGAGGGCCAACTAGTGTCAGCTGTGCTGATTGCTTTTGTGATGTGATGTCCACCTCTCCTGGACCAAGACCAAATCATGCGACTGAAGATGTGAAACTGACTCGAACAATTCTCTGAAGAGGGACATATATAGAGGGACTGTAAACCCCCCTTCCTAACCAGGGAGTTGGGTGGGATGGGTTCTTATCTCTGTGGAATGAATATATTCTGGTAAATCTACTATAGTAAATCCACCGGAGAAGCTGCCATATATTCCCTAGCCATTGCCCTTCTGCTCCGCTTTGTTCTGCAAAAATAATAGCATGAGCACTGAGGTGGATTCAGACAGCCTTGTATAAAGGGGTGACTCTCAGGCCCCAGAGTATGACCTAGTGCACTGCATGGTGTCCCTACAAGAAAGGGAATGATAAATACTGCTCCCGTCAACTAAGCCTTGTAGCTTGCATCCAGCACCATGTGGATTTATTATGAGGGCAAGTAAATTATCACAATAGGCATGAAAACACATTCTCCAGAGTTTTCAAGAATTCATGGCTTTGACCAGCCCAAGTGTTGCAAATGGGGCTTTCCAGGACCCAAACCTGTCTGACTGCTCCATGCCAAAGTGCACTCGCAGTATGCCCTTATTTGACAATACCTATCTGTGGGAAAAGCCTATTCTGTAATCAGACTGTCCTCTGTTTTGGATCCCTTTTGTCAAGAAGATGGAGCACATCCATGCCATCAGCCTTCTCTCAGAGGGGAAAGGGAAAAGCTGGATGATGATTCTCTGTGCTGCAGCAAATGCCAAGGCACTACAGCATGTTGCCATGTAGTCTAGGATGGATACTCCTCCTGTGGCAAGTGGAAGGGATGGATGAGGTGAGGGAGACGTTGAGAGCTGGCCATGGCTTTGTGATTTAAGTTTATGTAGAACCTAGCATGCCAGTGAAGCCTGTGATATTTTAAAAGCTTTATGTGCAGAGACGACCTCACTCTCCGCTGAAATGCAACCACTTCTGAGGTGAAACAAATCAGCGGTTGACCTTGAAAATCCTTGACATCACTACACAAGAGTTTAGGGCAGGAAATGAAGAAAAATTCCATATCCAAGTGAAACTTCATAGGGAATTTAGGGAGGCCGAATAGAATAATCAGAATTGGAATTGGGCCAGAACATTGGGCTTAAACACCCCTAGTCTTACAGAAGTATACCTTACATCCCTTAATGACCACAAGTGGCCAGGACCTCAGTTTTACAATATAGTGCCTTCAACACCATAGTGGAACATTGGATCAGTGAGAAGAACCGTCTACTGAATCATCAGCACTTCCTGCAGAACCCTAGAGGTCTCATATCTAAGTATTGACCAGGCCTGACTTTGCTTTAACTTATTGGAGATGACAAGATCACAGCCTGAAGTGATACAGCTGCACTCTCAGCTTGTGGAGTGTTGTGTGGGAGGAGATAGGCAGGCCATGGCTGTAATACAGTGTGAAGACATCTGGGACTGGCATAGTACAGGACATAGTCAGAAACTGGCACTCGTAGTGATACACTGGGAGTGTGGGGTGTTAAACAAGTGCTACCTTCATTTGCCATTATTATCATGATGGATTTAGGCATAGATTCTAAGGCCAGAAGGGACCATTGTGATCATCGTAAATATATTCCATCAACACTATTACCTTTATCAACCAAACTTGTAATCTCATCCAAAAAATAAATCTGAACTCAACTTTCACTGATGCACAATTGGTGGCATTTTCGTATATGTTACAGAGCTAGAGGATCTGGATGAAATCACCTCTTGTCCTTTGTTTCAGCAGCACTGAGCTGGATGCCTCTTATCCCGATCCCTAAGAGGCAACATTCAACATCTAGATTTATAGATTCTGAGGCCAGAAGGGACCACTGTGATTATCTAGTCCAACCTCCTGTATAACCAGCATTTCTCAAATGTGGCCACCGTGGCTGCATATGGCCACCAGGGACTTTTCTTGCAGCCACAGCCTCCTTGGCCATGAGTGTGTGTGTGTGGCAAAACAGCAGTCCCCTCCCCCAGGGCTGCCAGCAGTGGGTGAGCCCTGCCCACCTCTGAAAAGACAAAAGCTGGAGGAGCAGGCAGCCAGTGAGTTCCTTACCAGGGCTGATGGGGTCAAACTTCAGACCTTGAGTGGCGGGTGGTAGGCTCCAGCCGTGGGGCTTCAGGCTCTGTTCCCAGGCTGTACAGTGGTGGGCTCCGGCCCCAAGGTCACCACCACTCCCATACCCCTGGCTGTCGCTGCCTACTCCAGTGCCCCTGGCTCCTGCTGCCTCCATATCAGCCTCCCCATCCAGGGCCTAATTTGTCTTCAGGCTTGCCAGGACTGAGTAAGTTTGCTATGAAAAGTGATATTTGTATGTTTGTTAATATCATTTTTCACAGCAGACTTAATAACTAGCAAGTCTGAAAAAAAAAAAAGCACCCCCCAAAAAAGCAAAAGACATGACAAGAATGTGCAAAGCACCTTATTTGTGCTTCTATTCTGTTTAGGTCCAGTAAAGAATAGAGACAACTGTACATTATTTTGATTATTGAGACTGCAAAAAAAAAAATCCTACATAAATAAATTACAATGATTTGGACATGTGTATGTGCATATTTATTGGTTTTTCCTAAAGTTAATTAAGTATTTTAGGAACAAATTGTCAGAGTAGCCACCAGCAAGAGTTGGTGCCCTCTGAGGCCACCAAAAAATTTGTTGTGAGAACCCCTGCCCTAGAACTTCCCCAGAATAATTCGAAGTGCACATGTTTTAGAAAAACATCCAATCTTAATTTTAAAATTCTCAGTGGTGAAGAATCCACCACAACCCTTGGCAGATTGTTCCAATGTTTAATTACTGTCTGACTTTGTCTAGTTTCAAGTTCCAGCCATTGGATCATGTTAGACCTCTTTCTGCTAGATTGAAGAGCCCATTATTAAATATTTGTTCCCCATGTAGATACTTATAGACTGTAATCAAGTCACCCCTTAAACTTCTCTTTGTTAAGCAAAACAGTTTGAGTTCTTTGGGTCTATCATCATAAGGTATGGTTTCCAATCCTTTAATCATTTGCGTGGCTTTTCTCTGAATCCCCTCCAATTTATCAACATCTTTCTTGAATTGTGGGCACCATAACTGGACACAGTATTCCGGCAGTGGTTGCATCAGTCGTAAATACAGAGGTAAAATAATATCTCTCTACTCCCACTCGAGATTCCCCTGTTTATGCATCCAGGATCTCATTAGCTCTTTTGGTCACAGCATCACACTAGTAGGTCATGTTCAGCTGATAATCCACCACAACCTCCAAGTGTTTTTCAGAGTCACTGCTTCCCAGGCTAGAGTCCCCCATCCTGTAAATATGGCCTATATTCTTTGTTCTTAGGTGTATACATTTACATTTAGCTGTATTAAAATGCATATTGTTTGATTTGGCCCAGTTTACCAAGCAATCCAAATTTCTCTGAATCAATGACATTTCCTCTTAATTATGTACCACTCCCCCAATTGTTATGTCATCTGCAAACTTTATTAGTGATGATTTTGTGTTTTCTTGCAGGTCATTGCTAAAAATGTTAAATTGTGTAGGCCCAAGAACTGATCCCTGCAGGACCCCACTGGAAACACACCCGCTTGATGACAATTCCTGTTTACAATTACATTTTGAGACCTATCCGTTATCCAGTTTAGTAATCCATTTAATACGTGCTATATTAATTTTATATCATTCAAGATTTTTAATCAAAATGTTGTGTGACACCAAGTCAAACACCTTACAGAAGTCTTAAGGCTATTATGCTAACAGTGTTACCTTTATCAACCAAACTTGTAATATCATCAAAAAAGATATCAAGTTAGTTTGACAGGATCTATTTTCCAAAATCCCATGTTGATATTCATTAAGTAGATTCCTCTGCTTTAATTCTTTATTAACTGAGTCCCATATCAGCCGCTCCATTATCTTTCCCCGGATCGATGTCAGGCTGACAAGCCTATAATTACCCAGGTCATCCTGTTTACCCTTTTTAAAAACTGGCACAACATTAGCTTTCTTCCAGTCTTTTGGAACTTCCCCTGTGCTCCAAGATTTACTGAAAATCAACATTAATGGTCCAGCGATCTCCTCCTCTTAAATTCAAGTTAACTGGACCTGCTGATGTAAAAATGTCTGATTTTAGTAGCTTCTGTTGAACATCCTCCAGAGATACTAGTAAAATGGAAAGAGTGTTATCACCATATGATGAAATTATAGCTGTTTTTTCACCTAACACAGAACAGAAATATTTATTGAATAGTTCTGCCTTTTCTGCATTATTATTGTTGATAATTCTACCATGTCTATCTAGTAATGGACCAAAACCATTGTCAGGATTCTTTTTGCTCCTAATAGCCTTAAAAATACTCCTTATTGTCTTTAACTCTGTTGGCCATAGATTCCTTCTTGCGTCCTTTTGCTCCCCTTAGCAATTTTCTATATTGCTAACTTTTGATTTATATCCATTCCTATTAACTTACCCTTTCTTCCATTTGTTATATATATTATTTTTCATAGCTGCCTTCACTTTCCCCTCTAAATCAGGTCAGTTTTTTAACCAGTATGGCCTTCTTCCTTGATTGCGGCGTTTGGGGCATCTAGTAAGATATTTTTAAGTGATTCATGATCATCATTCACATTTTTCTGATTTAATTCTTCCTCTCAACTGATTTGGCTCGTAATTGTTCTGAGCTTTATGAAATTGGTCCTATTAAAGTACCAAGTATATATATATATTACAGGTCTGAACTTCATTCCTCACCTAAATGTATGAGTTTGTGGATTCACGTCCCAGCCCCTGTATCCAAACACTGGAGCCAGAATTCACACTCTGAGCCTTTGAGTACAGTAGGATCCACACATCAGGGCATTAGTGTCAGGATTCAAAGTCTTCGGGTGAGGTAGACAGGATCGTACAGATGCACAGCTCCTGCTCCAAGCTGAGGGCTGTCACTCAATGAGGAGTCACTGAGATGTGTGGAATGTGTCATTTAAAGCATCACTTGAAAAATCACATTCCTTTTTATGAAAGAGACAAGGTGGGTGAGGTAATATTTTTTAATTGGACCAACTTCTGTTGATGAAAAAAGACAAACTCTTGAGCTACACAGACCTGAAGAAGAGCTCTGTGTAGCTTGAAAGCTTGTCTTTCACCAACAGAAGTTGGTCGAATAAAAGATATTGCATCCCCCCCCCCCCATCCTTGTCTTTCTAATGTCCTAGGACCAACATGGCTGCAACAACACTGTAAACAGCAACAGAAGATATTCCTTTTACTATAACTTGAAACAGGGATATTGTGTCTTTAAGGCACCCCCTTCCCATTTTCCCTAATACCTCAAGGCCTCTGAGTGTTTCTGGAGGAGCGGATCAGTGCGAGAGTTTAAGGCATCTCTCCCAGCCCTGCTGCACTGCTCACTTACTGCTCTGAAGGCTGTGCTTTGCCATTTCCATGGAAACCATTAGTTGCTAAGCAACTGGAGCATCATCTGAGCTGAGCCCTCGCATCTAATTATCCCATCACTGTAGCTAAGAGGGGTTTAGGGGGGAGTGGGGGGATTAACTCTTCTAACATGGCAGATCCATTCACAACATTTAAAGCTACAGTGTCTACCTTTCACAGTGTGTATTGATAGGCCCCTGATCAGGTGTGATTGTTTGGTTATCATGTATAATCTCAGTGTGAGAAAGTGGATAGGCTTAGGCGAGCTGCAGATACACCCTCATGTTCCTTACCCCTGCTGGGAGCCCTGTTAGGAGCCCTCAGTACCTCTGTCTACTTAAGTTGTGTGTGCTGTGCTTAGATGTATGTGGACATTTGTATGTTGTGGACTCTGCCACATTTCTCATGTAGCTGCTTTCATAGAAATGTAGGGCTGGAAGAGAACTCAAGAGGTCATCTAGTCCATCCCCCTGTGCTGAAACATTATTAAGTAAACTTAGACCATACTTGACATATGTTTGTCAAACCTGTTTTTACAAACCTCCAAGGATGAGGATTCTACAACCTCTCCAGATGAGCTGTTCCATTACATGCCTTCTTGCTGTCTGTGTTGTGGTCTGCTTGACATTGGGGCACAGACACTGACATGGAAACAAACTCCCCATGATGTCATAGATAGAGTATTGTTAATTCTTCAGTCTTCAGGCATCCTCATCCTGTTTGCTTTTAGAGATGGATGGAGCAAAGCTGGCACAATACACTACAGGAAAAACACGTTATTGAGCCATTGTGAACCAGCCCAACTGAACTTCTGACTCACAGACTTTGGTCATTCAAATAAAACAGGAGCTGGATGGCACCTGCCTGTGTTCTGGTGTGTGCAAAGCTAGAGCCAGATTGAGGTTTTACAAAACTAATTTTAGTCCTCAGTATTGCCAGCTTGCATTTGCTTCCCATTGACATGCTCTGAGTGAGTGGCAGGGTGACCAACCCCCGGAATGATGGGTTCCACCACCTTGATTGATGGCCTTCCTGAAAGTCCCGCTGCACCAAGTGCTTGTGTAAATGACATCACTTCTTCCAGTCACACTGACTGTCAGCCAGAGTGATATCAGTATGGAGAATGTTACCTTTCAGAGCCATGGGAACAAGGGGACCTGCCAGGTAGGCAGCAATCATGTATGTGCATGTGCAGAAACAGTCCTTACCAATCTGAACTCTCCAGATGGTTTTTCTATCTCCCTACTTCTTCCCCGTTCCTCCCCCACCTCCCCGCCAATCAAACTCCTCTAGCAGCTTTTGTCTGTGTATGGAGTGTCTTTCAAAGTCTGTAATAAATACTAGCCTAGAGGAAATGGAAACCTCATGCTCCTTAGCACAAGAACAAAGATCATAGAGTAGCACAGAGTCAAAACAGTCACAGGGGAAGGCAATGAAGGTGTTGACCAGAGTCTTCAGCTATCAGTGATGTCAGCAAGCAGCCCATAACAATATACTCCATTACATCCTGTAATGAATACAGAACATGACTTGTAGCAGGTGCTTCTGCTCAGCTGCTGCTCAGCCCCATCTGCCTGTTTATAGTGTCTGTGCAAGAAGATGGCTCTTTTCAGAGAACTCCTTTCCTGCTCTCCTCTGGTTGGCCAGATACTGAGGAATTGCTGCTACTTCTCCTGAGAGAAGAGCACTTCTCTGGCTGCTGCTTGGTGGCTGGATCCTTGGCGACCTGGAGGTCTGCAAGGGAGCCTCCCAGCTGCTAGCATTGTTGCATGGAGACCATGACCAGCTCAGTGTTACTACAGAGTCTTTGGGTGGTGGTGGGTGCAGCATCTCAGGATGTAGGTGCCTGGGGATGGGATATCTTCCATAGGAGAGCAACATGGTATAGTGGGAAACTTTTTGGGAGTCCCCATAATCCTTCCACTGAATAGAGGGGAATCCCACCATATTCCCTGTCATTCACTGCACCTTTGCCCATCTTTGAACCCAGACTTCTGTCATGACTATGGCCCGCAGGCTCCATCAAGCCCAAGTGATATGCTGTGCCAACCTGTTACCTGTGTTTCCCCTCACTTTTCCTTGGCACGATTCCAGGCCTTGGAGCTCTCTGAGGAATGAGTGATTTGGGATTAGGTGGGAGGCGGCTGCTTGGGAAGGTAGATTAGATATCCTCCCCCCTTGCCCTCAGGATGGGGAGGTTGTTATTAGAGCTCTATAATGATTGCGTGGAGGGGGCAGACAGAGGAGAGAGAGAGAGAAATATTTTGTCATGAAAACAGGAAATGTAATTAAAGCCTACATGATAATTAAGAGCTGAGGATAAGGGGGTAGTTTTTGGATTTCTGGCTGGAATCTCAATGGCATTGGTAATTAGGCACCTTGCGTAACGCTAATAAATAAGGAAGAATAACTGGAGGGAAGGAGGGCATGGAGTGAGCCTTCAGCAGAGGAGGGAACAGAAGTGCAGAAGTTCCTGGATTTTGAGGGAAGAGTGTTTAATGTAATGGAAGGTTCTGCTCTTATGGCTGAGGCTGGGAGAGGGGACTAGGAATGTGGTGCCCATCTTTTCTTCTCCAGGCCTTTGGTCTAACTCAGCCAGATCAATAACAACAGGAAGCTGTTCCTGTCCAATGTCCTTGTCTTGCAAACCTGCAGCTCAGTTAACTCCCTTGCCCCAGACTCAGCAAAGGGGCAAGGGCTGAATGAGTCATGGAGAATGAATTACCTTCTTGCCCTGAACCCCCACAGCTTGCAGCAATGCTGCCCATGCAGTTGCTGTCCTGTGGGTAGAGGGTTTAATTCTCTGCAGCTTTAGGCTGGTAGCTTCTTACACTTTAAAAAAAAATTGGATAAAACTTCTAATCTTCCCTCAGCTCATTGTATCCATGCAGGGGAGATCTTGGCTAGCTGCAATCCTCAGAAGACAGTTAATGGGCAGGGCAGCTGCTACCATAGCTCATTTTGCTGACCAGGGCACCTGAAATCCTGCTAATCTCCCTCTTTTGGAAATGCGTGAAATTGCTTAATCACGTTCAGGCCCCCAGTGGCTGCAGCTGCCTTTATTAAGGAATTTAACGCTTAGGGCTTGTTTAGACTACCACTTTTGTTGGGATAATTTATGTTGCTCAAGGGATGTGAAAAAAACACCTTCCCCTCCCGCAAGTGATATAAGTTGCACCCAGAGAAGCACCGATGTGGACAGCACTTCCCACTGACATAGCTTCCGTGGCTCGTGGAGGTGATTTTATTATGTCAATGGGAGCGCTCTCTCCCGTCAGCATAGAGCAGCTACATGAGGGATTTTACAGCGGCACAGCTGCATTGGTACAGCTGACTGTAATAAACATGACTGTAATTAGCAATGATGACACACTCATGTGTGCAGGAGAATGAAGTGAAGTGAATGTGCAAGGGAGGAGGGGCTGCTGGGTGGGGCATGTACACAGGAAAATTGGGTGCAGTGAGGGAGTGGGGGCAGCCCTATGGGGGTTTGCGTGCAGGAGAATTGGGTGAGGTGAATGTGCAAGGGAGGAGGGGCTGCCCTGTGGGGGTGTACACTGGAAGAGTGGGTAAAGTAGGACAGACTGCCCCATGTGTGCTCCTGTGTGCCCAAGTACATGTAACTGGTACATGAGGGCCCTGAGTCGGGAAGTGGGTAATTTAGAAGGCTGCTTGTGCTGTGTGTTGAATGCTAATGATGCTGCACAGCTTTCAGACAGAGGTGCTGCAGCTCCAGCTCCTGTCACTGAGTTTTACTGCTAGCGAGGCTGAGTCCCTGAGAGAAAGGAGTGGGGATGGGAATGGCAGAATGTGCCTGATGCCGGCATTCCTCAGGTCAGGAGAGCTGGACAGAGTAACTAGCCAGCCCTTCCATACTAGGGAGGCTGTGCAAAAATCTCCCCATTGCTGCTCTGGATTTCTGAGCGCAGGAAGCCCTCATGCAGAGCATCGACAAGGGCTCCCCATGTTGCCATGGCTGTTGGTGTTGGATCAGAGCTAACCTGTAGGGGAACTATTGGCACTATCTCTCTTGTGTGAACAAAGCTTCTACGCCTTATAGGTGGGGAGCACTTGTGTGACAGACATTGCTGCGGAAATGTGAAAAACCTGAGCATGCAAATGGTAGTTCTTTTCATCCAAGGGTCCCAAAGAGCTCAACAAGCTTTACTTACAGAGTTGTTTTCACCCACCCCTTAAATACACCTACCTCTGAGGTGGCACACTGCAACCGCTTACACACAGAAACTGCAGGGGGAATTTAGGGAGGCAGAATGTAGCTACTCAAGTTGGAATTTGTCCAAGACGCTAGGGCTAACAACCTGACTCCCGCAAAAAAATGTCACAGGAGTTATAGTGGCCAGGTCCAAGACCTTGGCTATAGTCTTATCTGAAAGATGTGAAGTGGGCCTTCAGAGTATCTCACACACCACTGATTCAGTGGCGGACTTGTTAACAATCGAATTGCCAGCATTACTTTTCTTAGCACCTATATGAACCCCCATCCAATTACTACCTAAAGCCAAAACTGCTTAGCTTGTGACATCTGACAGCTTCCCAGCCCCTGGTGGCATGGCTGTAGGGAGCAGTGCTCAGATGAGAACATGTCTGACTACACACATTCACTCCTCCTTTAACTATAGAAATGACGGGACGGTTACTCTCAACAGACAAAACACTGTCCAAATATTAACCAGGTCTCCCAACATTTAATGGTGAGTGTCATCCCCATTTCCCAGAGGGAGGTGACTTACCCAGGGGGTCTCAGATCTGGGACTAGAACCCAGTTCCTGGCTCCTGTGCCATGCTGCATCCAACAGACCGCATTGTCTCTCTGTTTTTTCTTTTTGGCATGTTGGTCCTTTAAAAAGTCTTTCTGTAAGGAACCAGTGTTAGGAGAGCAGCAGTCAATGGAACATTGCCAAATTCTCTCTTTCTCTCTTGGTTTGACAGTGCTGCTCGAAAGCAGATGGTCACTAATTAAAGGGAGTCGAGTGAGGAGTTTGCATTGGCCTCTGCATTCTTATTCCAAAGGAGAAAAACTCTAGTAGCCTTGGATGAACATCGTCTCCTCCTCCCTTGTGTCTGCAGTGTGCAGTGATCTCAGTGGTGTCTGCTGGGGATCATTGTGGAGAATCCATCCTGCTCTGGAAATGGAATATCTGAAAAAGCAGACTCAGAATGTTTGCTAAGAGCCCAGTCTTGCTGCCCCTGAAGCCAGAGGAAAACATCTCATTAGGATTAGCCCTAGACTTGTGATGTGAGAATATAGGACATTAACATAAGGATCTTCCAGCTGCAAAGTTGGATGGAAGTGAACAAAATTGCAGGAGAGGGGCTTGAAAAACCATGAGGAGCCCTCATCCCCCACAGAAGCTAAAACTAAGAGCTTCCCCTTCCAGTGGGGAGAACAGAATTAAGCCTTTGGAGCACTTTATATCCCACTGATCTGTAGATTCAAGCTGAGCCGTCCCCTGCTTGGCACTCAGAACCCTTTTGTGTTCATCAAAACGTTACATCTTCTTTACAAGAGTGTACTTCAATCGCAGCCATCATCGGACTTTCTGTATACTGTCTGGGTTACTTCTCCAAACCCATGTGGCTTTTTCTAATGGTACTGAGAGCTAGATGGCTGGGGTAGCAAAGGGCAACCGTAGTGTGTTTCTATCTCTTTACTGTCAAGAATACTTGGTTCCTAGAGCCAGTCGTAACAGATGCACTCTCAATACTTAATGATCCCACCTCATGTGGAAAAGATGCATATGGGGAAAAAAGTATCGGCAGCAGTATATACCTTCTTCTCAACATCCAAGAAATGTGTAGTAGCTGTACCTCAATTAACATCTAGGATCCTGGTCCTCTGTGGGTTCCCTTTGTTGAAGTCCTGATCATTCTTCCTATCAATGCTATTGCTGAAGAGCTGGATTTCCTGGGGTTTGGACCAGCCCCCAGGTCAGTGAAGCTGAGGGATAGTCATTAGCCTATCCTGTCCCCAGTCACACTGCACTGCTGTTAAGGAGGACCTTCAGGAACAGCATATTGCCCTTTTGGGTCAAAGGTGCGCAGCTGAATTCTTCCACTCCCACTGCAGTGGGTGCTTTGTCATTCCCAACGTAAGTCCAGCTTAGGTAGGCCATAGGGAGATTGTTCCAGCTTTGCTGTGGTCTCTCAGTGTGATCCTTTCCCAAGTGCTGACACCAGCTGTAGTGCTGCATGAGCAACAAACATGGCAACTGCCAAAAAGAGATTTATGTGCCCCTCTGAATTGTAGAGTGACTTTACATTTGTATAGTGCCTTTCACCCACATGGAACTCAAAGCACCATATTAACTGGGCAAATTATATAGACAGTACAGGGACCAACTCATCTGCTGCTGAAATGCAGCTGTCTTTGAGGTGGAGTACAACAGCTGTTGATAGTGCACATTAGCAGTACTGATTTAAGACAGTGCACAAGGTGCCTTTGCTCCAGCCAGATTGCATCCTGCCATGAAGCATACTGCTCATAAGGGTTTTTCTCTCTGCCTTCCCATCACCCCACAGTGCTCTCTTCTGGGTGAGCATAAAAGAACAGGCCTCTACTTTGTCCCCAGCTGCCCATCTCTCTGCACTTTTGTATCCTCACTTGTAGACCTGGCTCTCAACCGCAGGGGAGAGAGGTGATTCCTCTGAGTGCCTCACATATACCCAAGCAATGACCCCAAAGGCTGGAGCTATGGGATGCCTGCCTAGCCTACACCCCCTTCTTTGCTAGGTCTCTACTTGATGTGCAGATCAGATGCCTTTCCAAATCTGGTATTTGTAGAGGGGAGGGGCAGGATCATCTCCCCTGCTTGCTCCATGATAACGGGCTGTTCCAGCTCATCTGTGAAATACTGCTGGACGGACAGATCTCCACATTAGGAAATACCAGTGTGCTGTACACTCACATCTACCCATGCATGCACACCCACATGCCTCTCATGCACGTGGCAAGTTGCTGATGAATCCTTGGGACCAAATTCAGCCCTTGCGTCCATTGCTCTGCCCAGATGCCCATTGTGCTTCTGTTTATTCTCCCCAGCTCCCCGGATGGATACCACTGGCCCCCATGCTGCCCGTGCCAGCTTTTTGGGGACTCCTGGATGGGGAAAGTGTATGAAAAAATAGAAAAGGACCAAAACAAGAACCTCAAATCCAACTCCCCTTTTGAATTTGAGAGATTGAGTTGTATCCCTGGATCTTAGCCTGCCTGCATAGTTTGGGCCTAGGTCAGATCCAGTACCATCAGGAACCTATTGTCTGGTTCCAGTTTGGTTCTCATGGATTTCCACTATTTCAGACCTAATCTGATGTGATTTTGGTGCTATCTAGCGTGACGTAGCCCTGATTTGGCCCCTGGTTTAGCACTGAACTGGAGCACCTAATATTAAATTAGTTTGAATCCTGACATCCTCAGCCTCTAAAGGAAAATTAATTATCTGGCACTGCTGTTGCCACACTGGACACACCACCTGTCCCCTCTTTTGTAATGGAATCAGAGGACTGCAAGTTTGAGAGTGACATTTGTTTCTGTTTTCATGTCCCATCTTGGAGCCAATTAAATTTGCTGGCAGAAAGCTATCAGCTGTATGGGACTGTACTGCACCCTGGGTTGTTTTTTTTGTTTTTTTTTTTTTTTTTGCTGTGACATGTCACAAGCTGCAGGGTAAAATACTGGTAGATTTTGGCAGGAGTGACACTAGGCACCTGTGCATCCTCCTAGTGCAGAAGCTTGGGGCAGATGCAGGTGGGTGTAGCTCTGTTCACCTTATATAGGGCCCCTGCATTTAGTGTTTTCAGGGCTCTTTATATAGGCCCAAGGAGCCTGGTTTGAGGTCTACTATGGCGAGAGTGGGAAACCCCAGTCCCTGTGTGTTCCTGACACGCACAGATCCATGCCTGCTTGGCCTCACTGAAGCATCAATCTCCTTGTCATGAAATATTCATGACTGTTTCCGAATGGGCTCCGGCAAAGCAAATCTACATGTTCCTCCCCTCCCCCTGCCCCCATGTGCATCCTACCCCTCTGCACACAGACACAGAGGCACAGCGTCTGCTGCAGTGAGGGTGTCTGCAGGCTCTGCTGTGAGTTCAAACCAGATTCAGGCAGCTGATCTCTATGTCTTTGAGGAAATAAAATAGAGCAGAAAAAAAGCAGCGAAAGCCCCAGGAGATGGTTGAGAGAATTAACCCTTTCGAGGTCAGGGAGCATCAAGGGAAAATCCAGAGTGCACCAGGCAGTCTGAACGGGGAAAGGGAGAATGAGATCTGGGGAATGGAACAGATTATGCAGGACTCGCCTAGGCTGGAGGGTGACTCTGAACTTTGGGAATCCTGCTGAAGTGCAGATTTGGCAGCACTGAGGCTAGGAATGCATCTCTTCACACCAGTGCCCTGGATCATGCATCCTGCTGCACTCAGAAGCACTGGGCCACAAGAATGGTCAGATGAGTGGTCCTTCTAGCCCAGTATTCTCTTTCAATAGATGCTTCAGAGGAAGTAAATAGAGCAGGGCAATTTATCAACTGCTTGTCCTTCAGGTCCAGCTTCTGGCAGTCAGAGGCTTAGGGACACCCAGAGCAGGGAGTTGTGTCCCTGACCAAAGGCTAATTGCCATCGAAGGACCTATCCTCCATGAACTTAGCTAATTCTTTTTTGAACCCACCCAGTTATCCTTTTGGCCTGGCAATGAGTTCTTTGTGTGAAGAAGTGCTTCCTTTTTTAATTTTAAACCTGCTGCCTAATAATTTCATCAGGTGACCCCTGGCTCTTGTGTGGTGTGAAGGGGTAAATAACACTTCCTTATTGACTTTCTCCACCCCATTCATGATTTTATAGGCCTCTATCATATCCCCCCATCAGTCGTCTCTTTTCCAAGCTGAACAGTTCCAATCTTTTCAATCTCTCCTCATATGGAAACTATTCCATACCCATTATTATTTTTGTTACCTTTTTCTGTACTTTTTCCAATTTTTTTTTCCCCCCAATGGGATGACCAGAACTGCATGCAGTATTCAAGGTGTGGGCATACCATGGATTTAAACAGTGCCATTATGATATTTTATCTCATTATCTAGTTATCTATCCTAGTGGTTCTCAACCTATTTATCATTGTGGGCCGCATATGCACACATATATGTACTACTTGTGTGGCCCTGAAGATGTCATATGGGCTGCTGCTCTCTGCTGTTTGGGCCGCAAGCAGCCCGTGCGTTGAGAATCACTGATCTATCCCTTTCTTAATAAAAAGAAAAGGAGTACTAGTGGCACCTTAGAGACTAACCCATTTATTTGAGCATAAGCTTTCGTGAGCTACAGCTCACTTCATCGGATGCATTCAGTGGAAAATACAGTGAGGAGATTTATATAGACACAGAACATGAAAAAATGGGTGTTATCATACACACTGTAAGGAGAGTGATCACTTAAGATGAGCTGTTACCAGCAGGAGAGCGGGGAGGGGGAAGAAAACCTTTTGTAGTGATAATCAAGGTGGGTCATTTCCAGCAGTTAACAGGAACGTCTGAGGAACAGTGGGGGATGACGGGGGGGGGGGGGGGGATAAACATAGGGAAATAGTTTTAAATTTGTGTAATGACACATCCACTCCTAGTCTCTATTCAAGCCTAAGTTAATTGTATCCAGTTTGCAAATTAATTCCAATTCAGCAGTCTCTCGCTGGAGTCTGTTTTTGAAGTCTTTTTGTTGTAATATTGCGACCTTTAGGTCTGTAATCGCGTGACCAGAGAGATTGAAGTGTTCTCCGACTGGTTTATGAAAGTTATAATTCTTGACATCTGATTTGTGTCCATTTATTCTTTTACGTAGAGACTGTCCAGTTTGACCAATGTACATGGCAGAGGGGCATTGCTGGCACATGATGGCATATATCACATTGGTAGATGTGCAGGTGAACGAGCCTCTGATAGTGTGGCTGATGTGATTAGGCCCTATGATGGTGTCCTCTGAATAGATATGTGGACACAGTTGGCAACTGGCTTTGTTGCAAGGATAGGTTCCTGGGTTAGTGGTTCTGTTGTGTGGTGTGTGGTTGCTGGTGAGTATTTGCTTCAAGTTGGGGGGCTGTCTGTAGGCAAGGACTGGCCTGTCTCCCAAGATTTGTGAGAGTGATGGGTCGTCTTTCAGGATAGGTTGTAGATCCTTGATGATGCGTTGGAGAGGTTTTAGTTGGGGGTTGAAGGTGACGGCTAGTGGCGTTCTGTTATTTTCTTTGTTGGGCCTGTCCTGTAGTAGGTGACTTCTGGGTACTCTTCTGGCTCTGTCAATTTGTTTCTTCACTTCAGCAGGTGGGTATTGTAGTTGTAAGAATGCTTGATAGAGATCTTGTAGGTGATTGTCTCTGTCTGAGGGGTTGGAGCAAATGCGGTTGTATCGTAGAGCTTGGCTGTAGACGATGGATCGTGTGGTGTGGTCTGGGTGAAAGCTGGAGGCATGTAGGTAGGAATAGCGGTCAGTAGGTTTCCGGTATAGGGTGGTGTTTATGTGACCATCGTTTATTAGCACCGTAGTGTCCAGGAAGTGGATCTCTTGTGTGGACTGGTCCAGGCTGAGGTTGATGGTGGGACTGAAATTGTTGAAATCATGGTGGAATTCCTCAAGGGCTTCTTTTCCCTGGGTCCAGATGATGATGATGTCATCAATATAGCGCAAGTAGAGTAGGGGCATTAGGGGACGAGAGCTGAGGAAGTGTTGTTCTAAGTCATCCATAAAAATGTTGGCATACTGTGGGGCCATGCGGGTACCCATAGCAGTGCCGCTGATTTGAAGGTATACATTGTCCCCAAATGTGAAATAGTTATGGGTGAGGGCAAAGTCACAAAGTTCAGCCACCAGGTTTGCCTTGACATTATCAGGGATAGTGTTCCTGACAGCTTGTAGTCCATTTTTGTGTGGAATGTTGGTGTAGAGGGCTTCTACATCCATAGTGGCCAGGATGGTGTTTTCAGGAAGATCACCGATGGATTGTAGTTTCCTCAGGAAGTCAGTGGTGTCTCGAAGATAGCTGGGAGTGCTGGTAGCGTAGGGCCTGAGGAGGGAGTCTACATAGCCAGACAATCCTGCTGTCAGGGTGCTAATGCCTGAGATGATGGGGCGTCCAGGATTTCCAGGTTTATGTATCTTGGGTAGCAGATCACTCTCCTTACAGTGTGTATGATAACACCCATTTTTTCATGTTCTGTGTGTATATAAATCTCCTCACTGTATTTTCCACTGAATGCATCCGATGAAGTGAGCTGTAGCTCACGAAAGCTTATGCTCAAATAAATGGGTTAGTCTCTAAGGTGCCACTAGTACTCCTTTTCTTTTTGTGAATACAGACTAACACGGCTGCTACTCTGGAACCCTTTCTTAATAGTTCCTAGCATTCTGTTAGATCTTTTTTACTGCCGCTGCACATTGAGCAGGTGTTTTCAGAGAACTATCCACAACTCTAAGATCTCTTTCTTGAATGGTAACAGCCAATTTAGACCCCATCATTTTGTGTGTATAGCTGGGATAATGTTTTTCAATGTACATTACTTTGCATTTATCAACATTAAATTTCATCTGCCATTTTGTTACCTAGTCACCCAGTTTTGTGAGATCTCTTTGTAATTGTAACTCTTTGCGGTCAGCTTGGACTTAACTATCTTGAGTAATTAGTACCATCTGCAAACTTTGCCACCTCACTGTTTACTCCTTTTTATAGATTATTTATGAATGTGTTGAACAGCACAGGTCCCAGTACACATCTTTGGGGAACCCGCTGTTTACCTCTCTCCACTGTGAAAACTGACAGTTTATTCATATGCTTTGTTTCCTGTCTTTTAACCAATTACTGATCCATGAGAGGACTTTCCCTCTTATCCCAAGTCTGCTCACTTTGCTTAAGAGCCTTCCGTGAGGGACCTAGTCAAAGGCTTTCTGAAAGTCCAAGTACGCTGTATTGACTGGATCTCCCTTGTCCATGTGTTTGAGACCCTCAAAGAATTCTAATAGATTGGTGAGGCATGATTTCCCTTTACAGAAGCCATCTAGACTCTTTCCCAATATATCGTGTTCATCTAGGTGTCCAATAATTCTGTTGTTTACTATAGTTTCACCCAGTTTACCTGGTACTGAAGTTAGGCTTACTGGCCTGTAATTGCCAGGATCACCTCTGGAGCCTTTTTTAAAAAGTCCACCTCAGATTAGCTATTCTCCAGTCTTCTGATACAGAAGCTGATATAAGCAATAGTTTACATACCACTGTTGTTAGTTCTGCAATTTCACATTTGAGTTATTTCAGAACTTTTGGGTGACTACCGTTTTGTCCTGGTGAGTTATTACAATTTAATTTATCAATTCGTTCCACATCCTCCTCCGCTGACACCTCAATCTGGGACAATTCCTCAGATTTGTCACCTAAAAAGAATGGCTCAGGTGTGGGAATCTCCCTGACATTCTCCGCAGTGAAGACCATGCAAAGAATTCATTTAGCTTCTCTGCAACAGCCTTATCTTTCTTGAGTGCTCCTTTAGCACCTCAATCAGCTAGTGGTCCCACTGATTGTTTGGCAGGCTTTCTGCTTGTGATGTACTTAAAGTATTTTTGCTGTTAGTTTTTGTGTCTTTTGCTAGTTTCTCTTCAAATTCATTTTTGGCCTGCCTACTTATTCTTTTGTACTACATTTGCAGAGGTTATGTTCCTTTCCATTTTTCTCAGTAGGATTTGACTTCCAATTTTTAAAGGATGTCTTTTTGTCTCAAACTGCCTTATTTACTCTGTTGTTTAGCCATAGAGGTGGGGTTTTTTTTTATCCTCATATTGTTTTTTTAAATTTGGGATATGCATCTAGTTTGAGCCTCTAATATGGTGTTTTTAAAAAGTTTCCATGCAGCTTGCAGGAATTTTACTTTGTGACTGTTCCTTTTAATTTCCATTTAACTAGCTTCCTCATTTTTGTGTAGCTCCCCTTTTGAAGTTAAATGGTACTGCAGTGGGCTTCTTTGGTATTCCCCCCCTACAAGGATGTTAAATTTAATTATATTATGGTCACTATTACTGAGTGGTTCAGCTGTATTCACCTCTTGGTCCACATCCTGTGTTCCGCCTAAGACTAAATCAAGACTTGCCTCTCCCCTTGTGGGTGCCAGGACTCTTCTCCAAGAAGCATCCTATCCTGAGGTGACATGTACCCAATCAATATGGGGATAGTTAACATTTCCAATTATTATTGGGTTTTCTGTTTTTGTAGCCTCTCTAATCTCCCTGAGCATTTCACAGTCACCATCACTATCCTGATTGGGTGGTCGGTATTATGTTTCTACTGCTATTCTCTTATTATTCAAGCATGGAATTTCTATCCATAGAGATTCAATGTACAGTTTGATTCATTTAAAGTTTTTACCATATTTGACTCAGTGCTTTCACATATAGTGCAATTCCTCCACAAGCACAACCTATTTGATCATTTCTGTATATTTTGTACCCTGGTATTATAGTGTCCCATTAATTATCATAGTTCCATCAAGTTTTTGTGATGCCTATTATATCAATATGCTTATTTAATGCCAAGCACTCAAGTTCACACTATAGACTTCTTGCATTTGCATACAAGCACTCATAAAGTTTGTCAGTATTTAGTTGTCTGCCTTCATGTGATGTAATTGAATGGGACTCTTTTTCCTTTGTTTTTTTCTCTTCAGTTCCTACCTGTACTTTATATCCTAGTAAAGAGGAGAGGACAGAAGTTGATATAGAGTATCCCCTTTAATAAATCCTCCCCTAAAGGATATCTCTGTCCCAACCATGTGCTCTTGCACACTTTCGGCTTTCCTCCAGCCCTCAGTTTAAAAACTCCTCTTATGGCCTTTTTCATTTTACATGCCAGCAATCTGGTTCCATTTCGGTTTAGGTGGAGCCCATCCTTCCTGTATAGGATCCTCCTTTCCCAAAAGGTTCTCCAGTTCCTAATAAACCTAAAACCCTCCTCCAAACACCATCATCTCATCCATGAATTGAGACCCTGCAGTTCTTCCTGTCTAACTGGCCCGGCGCATGACACTGGAAGCATTTCAGAAAATGCTACCATGGAGGTCCTGGACTTTAATCTCTTTCCTAGAAGCCTAAATTTGGTCTCCAGGACCTCTCTCCTACCTTTCCCTCTGTCATTGGCACCTACATGTACCATAACTACCAGCTCCTCCCCAGCTCTGCATATAAGTCTATTTAAATGTCTCAAGAGGTCCACAACCTTTGTGTTTGGCAAGCAATTCACCATGCTGTTCTTCCAGTCATCACAAACCCAACTACTATTTATATTTCTAATAAGCGAATCCCCCCATTACTATTACCTGTCTTTTCCTAATAACTGGGGTTCCCAAATTCATCTATTGTGTAAATGTGTCCATCTCCCATTGGCTTTGAGGGGAACTCTGCTTGCTTACACTGGGCTGCATTTGGTCTGCAAAGTGAGAGTCCTGGTTCTAGGACAGTGAGGTTTGGATGCTGCTCACTTGGGTGGGAGTGTATAAATTCTGGCTCTAGCGTTTTGTTACTTCCCTGGGATTTTTTAAGCTCAAGATGTTTTCAAACCTCCCTCTGGATTATAATTAATAATGCCAGGCAGCAAGGATTATATGTTGCTCCAATTAAATAGAAATCTTTCAAGTCAAAGAGAGGAAGGATAGTCTTGTGTCTTAAGTATTGGGCTGGAAGTCAGGACTCCCAGAGTTCTTTTCCTGGCTCTGCCAAAGACTCCCCGTGTGACCTTGGACAAGTCCCGTCCCTTCTCTGGGCCTCAGTTTTCCCTCAGTGCAGTGAGTACAGTGCTGTTTGCCTCAGTGGGAGATGTAGGGCTAAATGAATTGATGTGTGTAAAGGACTCTGAGCTTTGGCTGGCAGGCACCAGGATGGGCAGGAGGCAGCTCCATGGTGGGATTCCACTTGTTTGCAGCGCAGGTAGGCCATTGTGCAAGTGGGCTGGTGTGGCTGCTGGGTGCAGGTGGCTCATCCCTCCCCATTTGTCCCCTTAATAATCCAATTTACATTCCCCTTTTCTTCCTCTGGATCCTGCTGTTACCATGGGAACTATGTTCTCAGTTGCGTTTCATTGGCTTCCCAGAGAAACCCTTTTCTTTTCTTAACTTAATTTCAAGGCTTAGAGATGGGGCTGTGGCTGTGTGTTTGTTGCAGGGAGAGGGAGCTCTTGGCCACATGTGGGGGCTCTGGGGAACTGGGGAGAATGGGGTCCTCTGGCCCTGGGAGCAAGGCAAATGGCTGATGTCCCCATTGAGTGGCCAGCTGTAGTTCAGGTACCATTGTCAGGAGAAAGTGCAGGCTGGTGATGAGTCCCATAGGGTGCATGGGGCGAAGGCAGGGACTCCTAGGTAGGAATTTTCCTGCTTCATTCTGCGGCCTCCAGGTTAGAAATGGGGTTCTGGGTGGTCAGTGTCCTAACAGCTGCCTCTTTGCCCCAAGGCATGTCCTGGCCTCATGATGATTCCCACTCTGAACTGGAACTAGAGAGCCAAGGCCAGGCCGCTGCAGCATGTACCATGACCCACCCCGCCTTGGCTGTGGCTTTCTCAGCCCTGACCCTGCCAACGTCAGGCTGGTGCCCTGGCTGCGGGTGTTATGAGAGTGAGGGTAGGGCAGGCAGCTCCAGGGCCCTGCACTGTCACTGTCTGCTTCCCTTGACCCAGGTAAAGGAGAGATGTTGGGGTCTGGGGATTAACAAACATATTAACTTGATGTAATTTATATTTCTCAAGCTGCCAGAGAGAAATCGGGGATAGGGAGGGGTAGATGGGCCTGAGCTGAGAGGGAGTTTGTTCCTCTGCTGGGTGAACAGGGGGCTACTCCTTCCCTTACTCTTTCTGTCTCATTTATGGGGGAGGAGAAGGGGGCCTAGAGGTAAGACTATGGCACCCTCTCTCTGTCTGGCCCTGACTCCTGCACTCTTACTCCCCTCACATCTATTCACAATGGTGCTGCTAAGATTATCTTCTCAGCTTGCCCGCATTGACCTCATCAGCCCCTTGAGTCCCTCTGCTAGCTCCCACTTCATCTGCATATCAAATAAAAGCTTCTTGTCTTTACCCCTAAGAACCTTCATAATGTAGCCCCACCCCACCTGGTGGCTTAGTTACTGATCGCAATGTTGACCCCTGTGTTTGCTCTTCCAGAGTTCCCAGCTTTCACTGCCCATCAGGCAGCTTCTCCCTCAGACACCTCCATACTGCCTTCATGGCTTAGGAAAATTCCCACTGCTATTGCCTTATCTTCTTCAGGACACCAGTCTGCTGTGAAGCCTGCAGAACCAGCCAGAAGGCATGGCCAACCAAGTGACTATCTGACCCTGTTCCTTGTCCCCTTCTTTGCTTTCCCTCTACTTGAAACTAGCCATCCACCATCTGTGTAACTGACCCAGCCGAGTCCAATTCCTTACCAGGTTAGCTAGTTTCTCTGTATTTTTCCAGTCCCCTGCACCATGGGGCCACAATCCCGACTGGAGCCTTTGGATGCTACCAGAATATAAATATTTAATAGGCGCATGGGACAGGGAGTCAAGACTCCTGAATTCCATTCCCAGCTCTGCCACTGACTTGCTGCATGGCCTTGGGCAAGTCACTCCTCCTCAGTGCCCCTCTTGTAAAGTGGGAATAATACCCACCTAATAGGGAGTTCTGAAGTGCTTTGAGATTCCTGTACTGTAGATGCTGGAGAAGGGCAATGCCTTATATTTTTCTGTCTCAGGATGTCTGTGCCAGAGGGGATGGTTTAATGGTCTAAGCACCAGATTTAAAGCATTTGCACTTTCTAGAACTGAAGGTTCAAACTCTAACAGGATCAGCACAGTCCTCCACCTCCTGATGTAGGAAAATGGAGTGAGGATCTATCAGATCCCTCTGTGATCCAGCTGATCTCTTCACTGTCTGGACATTAAAGTTCAGATGGGGCATTTTTCCAGAGAGCCAAGATTTCTCTTGTTACCCCTGGCTAGAGCCTCAGTTCCTTGAGCAGTGTGCTGTGCCCTGGCTGCCATGCTTTGCCTCAAAGATAGCTGCATCTCCATCATTCTGCCTGGGATGGAAGGTTGTGTGTGGTAGGGATGGGGATTATTATATCTCTGGTTCTTTCCTTTCTCTAGCTCTGCTATTGTTTCTCTGCTTACATCCCTATTAATCCACCTCTGCAAAAAGAAAGCGCACCTGTGTTATTGATGGATATGTCAGGAAGGGGAAGGAGCTGTGTGACTCAGCAAGGAGGAGGTAAGGTACCGCAATAAACCTGCTCCTTGATGAGGCCAGGGCTGACCAGCACCAGAAGGATGGGGCTGGTTTGGTACAACAGGCTGATGCAGCGACTAGAGGGTCTTTGTCAGGTTTGACACCTGGGAAGAGCTCACCGCAGGGGACTAAACCTCATTCCCCCCTGGGTATGTCCTGGAACTGGGGTGCTGCAGAGGAGTAAGGAGTATCAGGGCAGTGAAGTGTGTGTGTGTGAGTGAGTGAGTGACACCTCCCCCCTCCCCCCCCAAACCCTCTACACTCCTGTATCGGACTCAGCTCGCTTTGTGTCACTTTGCTGACACCTGTCAAAATCAAGAAGGGGCCAGTTGACTCATTTGGTTACGTAGATGAAGGATCTGAACTTCACAGAGTAGCACTGGGGGGCTCAACTAGCTCCCCAGCTCCCTGTGCCCTGAGTCTCATGGCTTCAGTGGGCCCTTGAATCCAAATGTTGCTGGGAGATGAATCCCACCCAGCCCTGTGTGGGCAGGACTTTGCCGAGCAGCTTGGGGTCTCCCCTCTTGGTTCCACTCCCTAATTTCCAAAGGCTGTTAGTTTTATTTCCTGGGAGTCATCTCTGTCCCTGGGTTCCCCCGCTGCCCCACCCCAGTTGGGAAGGCCATCCATGCCCCCTTCTGCTCCACACTGGGGAAGACGGGAGCTATATCTGCCTCTCCCGACCCTTACATCCCACTCTGAAATGGCTGCCTCATCTCTCGGACCCCCCCAGTCCTGTCCTGCCAATGCTGTTTTTGGCCTGTTAAGTGAAACATTCCATTCCTGGATGCCTCAGTGGATTCTTTCCATCCCACATAAGCCACTGCTTTCCAGAGATGCTGCCAGCAGGCCTTGTGGCAGCTCCAGCGGGGGATAAACACATCTTGCATTTTGCTTTCATAGGGATGGACTCCAAGCCCCCAGGCTGTCTGTACCAGGGACAGGGTTGCCTCCCAGTTTGCTGCATGAGCTTTGGTGATGGGCCAGGGCCTGCTGTGGGGGGGAAGTCTTTTTCTCTGCAGCCGGGATGATGAATCCTTTACCAAATATGACCGTCCTTGGAATCACTCACCTTTCTGCTATCTGAAGTCTGCGTCCTCTGTCTCTTCCTCTGACTGGTAATGACTCAAGGGCCCTCTCCCTTCACAGCTGCCAGTCTGAATCCAGATCAGGTTACCAGAGACCCATCTGATGGCTGTGCAGTGGCACCCTGGATGAGATTACTTTGGTGTGTCTCATTTCAGTTCTCAGGGAACCAATGCCCACATCACAAAATGTGGTGGAGATCAAGAACTGAAATGGCTGTGGTGCCGGTACTCCCGTCTCACTCCTAAGTTCTGCATCCCAGGGAGGGCTGAGGCACACTGATGGGGGAAAACATTCTGTCCCTGCTCTGCAGAAGCAGAAGGGCATCTGTCTCCAGGGCTTCATGGATATTAGACAGTAAAATAACCAGGATGCAGGATTCTGGCAGCTGGAAGGAAACTACAGCAACAGAGAAAACTTGTTCGTCTCCACTCACCAACAAGAGCAGTGCCCAGTGTGTGCCTTGCCAAAGGAACCTTGGGAGCAGAGATATCATCCCCATCTGGGGAGCAAAGCAGCTCTCTCCCACCTAGTAATTGCCTCCAACCTTAGGGTGGCACCTGAGCTTGTGTTTACACTGGAAACAGGACTGAGCCACAGAGTTTGGCTCCAGAGAAGACTCTGTGCACCCCAAAGTTTGTCTCCTTGCAGAGATGAGGCTGGGCCACTGAGGTCAAAACTGGATCCACATGTGTCCCTGAGGATGACTCTAATTTGCATATTTTAGCTACAGAAGTTCTCAAAACAAAATAGGAAAGAAATAAAAGTCCTTAATTCCCAGGCCTGGTGCCCCCTTTCCCAGGCTGCCAGGAGCTGGCCGAAGGGCAAAAATGCTCAGTCCTTAGGGAGGTGCAGGGCAGGGGAAAGTGCCTTACATTGCTTTCCTTTGCCTCCTTAGGTAATTAAAACAATTCATTAAGGGGCTCTCAGGAAAACTTGACATGGATGGAGAGATGGTGCCTGTCTTGGGGATGGGGAATAAATGGACAGCCCCTCCCTCCCGCTTGGCTGGAGGTGTGAGTCTGTATGTCCGTAGGCTGGTGCAGGGTGATGTGATTTATCCAGGGCCTACTTGTAGTTTTCAGCAATGGATCTTTAACAGGATTAGGAGTGGCTTTGTGGCAGGATTAACCTCCCTGACAAGCTGATTCCAGCATCTCCCCCTCCCAGTTCTCTGACCTGGAAGCTCACTGGAGCATCCCATTCCCTCAGTGTGCAATATGGGAATGTCCGGAGGAGCTCTTCTGGCAGAATGGGGTATCCAGCATGTTGTGACCCCTGCACTGACCACCATGGCAGAATTTGTGCTACAAATCATTCGTGCTCCCATCCTATCTCTGACCCTCGCCTTTCCTGCAGCCAGGGCACTAGAGATGTGACCAGAAGCCTTGACAGGTGACATTGCTGCTAATCCATTCTAGGCCACCAGGTGGCACCCCCTTTTCTCCTGTACAGCCTTGCAGCTCACTTGTGCCACACCTTGTTCACATCAAACACTAGTCTCCTCAGGTTAGGATGTCCTGTTTTTATCGGGACAGTCTTGTTTTTTGGGACTTTTTCTTATATAGGCGCCTATTACCCCCCACCTCTGTCCTGTTTTTTCATAGTTGCTATCTGATCACCCTACCTCAGGGGAATCCAGATGATTCTTCTCTAGCAGCCAGATGGCAGCCTGTGAAGTCCCAGCTCCTGCAGAGAAGTCAAACTGGGAAGGCCCACGGGCTCCATTCTCCCCACTTGATCTCATTTAGCAGTCCTCCCATCTTCAGCTCCTGGGCCAAATCCAACCTCAGAGCTGTAACTCCTACTAAAGCTAATGGCCCCAAATACCTTTGGCAGGAGGCCAGGCAGACAGCACCCTACATGACATGGAGGACACTTTGGCCAAAGACATAGGAACAAGCCCCCCCTTTGCTTCCCACTTGCCTCAACGGAATCTGTTGTGAGGTTTGGGAAAGTTTCACAAACTCATAGATGCTGCCTGATTTTTGTGGGCTGGGCCTAGAAGCCAAAGGTTAAAACTCCCGTACGAGGAGCTGTTTTGGGGCAGCCCTAGTCTGAGTAGAAGCAGGAAATACCAGAAATTACCTGGGTGAGCCCAAACTTTGGAGGCTTCAAGGCTAGCTCTGCAAACTCCATTGGTTCAGAGAGTTCAGTACTGGGCAACTCTGCAAGCCCATCATGTGTAGATCCAAGGTCAATGGGAGTTCTTGCAGGGGGCAGTTCTGCAAATTGTTTGTTCCACCTTGACAAAGAGGTGCAGGAGAGAGATCAGTTTCTTCTGCCCACCACAGACTGAAACACACCAACCTACTAGTGTCCCAGTGCATCTCTGCAGAGAGAGGGTAGAACAGAAGTATGTGAGGGAGCAGAAGCAGATGAAGTAAGCATGGGAGGGGTGGATGAAAGGAACAGGGGAGATGGAGGAGAGAAAGGGAAAAAATGGAGCTTGAGAGGAGAAGATGAGAGAGAGAGAGAGGAGTAAACCAGGTGGTGAAAGAAGAGGAGAATCTAGATGAGGAGAGTGGGAGAGGAGACTGGTGCAGGGAGGATGCTGAGGACAGCTCATCTTCTCCGTCGAAGATGTGAGCCCCAGGGCTAGGGACCATAGGTCAATGGGTCAGTATGCGAAGGGCTATGCACCCTCTGCCTCCCCAGCCTGGTGCTCCTAATGCTGGTTCTCAGTCTTTCCCTAACGGCTTCACAGATGCAGAGATACTGAGTTTAAATAGGGCAGGGCCAAAGAAAAGGTGAAAGCTGAGTGCATGGGGCAGGGCTGAGAACAACAGAAAGGAAGCGTGGCCCTTTGCTAGCTCCAAATGTCTCCAAGCGCTTCTCTGATAGTAATGAATTTGGCTGCTCAGCACCCTCCTGAGGCACGAAAGTCTCGTTATTCCCAGGGTACAGATGGGGAAGCTAAGGCACAGAGTGGGAGAGGGACTGACCTAAAGCCACAGTGGCAGAACTGGGAACAGAGCCCAGAATCCCTGATGTCCAGTCCCCTGCTCTAAACACGAGTCAGATAAGCCTTCCTCATAGCATGCAGGGGAGCTGGCACCATCTGGGCAGCAGGGCCACGTTGGGACCCCTTTTAGCTTCAGGGAAGTGCTGTATTTCTTGCTTTGTCATAGAGTCCCTGTCTGGCGCACAGAACTAATCTCATGCAGGGCCAGGACCTTCTCGCAGCTGGTGACTGTGGCCACATTATTAAGATGTTGTAGATAGTTGAGTAAATGACTATCTTGGAACCTGGGCCAGATAAGTCCACTGGGCCCTGGGCACAAGCAGCACTCAGAGCTTAGACCACTGATGGGTGGCCTAGCAATGCCTGAGAGAGTGAGAGCAGGAAGTCAATTGCCTGCAATGTCCAAGCCTCAGAACTCCACTAATGGTGAAGAAACAGGGACTGTGAGTGTGTGAAAAGGAAGAAGGGGATTTGGAGTCAGGCCTTCTCTGTGACCTTGGGCAAGTTCCATAACTTGACTGTTGGTGTCCCCATCAGTACAATCGGGATAATTAAACCAACCCACCTCTCCAGAGTTAATTATTCTTACTAAAGCACTTTATGATCCTCAGATAAAAGGCACAACAGAAGCGCAACACTGTTTGTCATGTATGTCTGAGTACACAGGATGCATGTCTTCATCCATGCCCTGTGTATGTATTATACTTTGTGTGTGCAGTAGTACATGTGTATGTATGTAGAATGTCCATGTACGGTGTGCGTCTATTACACCCTGTGTGTTTAGTTACATGTTCAGGTATGTATTTACCAACATACCGTGTGTATGTTTGGGGTTCTCTCCCTATCAGGTTTGTCGTCAGAGGAGTTTCAGAGGTGCAGAGTGCTTGGAGGAGCAGAGCCAGGTGCTTGTGCAGGAGGGGAAGCTCAGGAATGCAATAGCAGCCAGCCAACAGCAGAGCCAACCACCTATCTGTGTGTACTAACTTGAAATCCCCTGCAGCCTGTGCAGGGCCTGTTCACACCTGCGCAGCCAACCAGGAATGTCATAGGAAAACCTCACTCCTGGGGGGTGGAATGGTGTCTTTCTCCCTCCACCCACCCCAAGATCATCTGTCTCTCCCCCACCCCCAAATGTGCACAGCCCTTGCCCCATGGCCTGTAGCATCCACTGAAGCTAGCAGGGTGCATGGGTGTAAGCAAGGCAGGATTCATGTCTGCCTGTCCCTGACCCACACCAGCCCCTAACTCTCCTTTATTTCAGAGGGGAGATGTGGCTGGCTTTGTGTCACTGAGGCGCTGGGATTTCAGAGCCAGCCCTGCCTGCTCAGTTTTTCCAAACCCTCACTAGGAAGGAAGGAGCCGTATCAGGATAAGAGTCCTCCCAACCCACCTCTTTCACTGCCACCTTCCCTGCTCCCCAGCCAGCCCTAGCCCTAGGTGGCGGTGGGAGGGCTGTCTCTGCTGATTGCTACATTTATCACACTGGTGGTCTTGCTAAATGGTTTAACCCTTTGGTCCCTGCCATCCTCATTGCACTGTGTGGCTGTCTGTGCTGACAGCAGACGAGGACGTTAGTTCTGCTGGTGGCTGCTCCAGCAGCCTCCCTTGCTGCACTAGGATCCAGGTCTTACTCTTCAGGCTACTCTTTTAGCCTCTGGCTCCCAATGGTCATTTGCTGTCCGCCTAGGATGGGAGATATTGTAGCTGTGTTTGTCCCCAGATATTAGAGAGACAAGCTGGATGAGGTAATATCTGTTATTGGACCAACTTCTGTTGGTGAAAGAGAGAAACTTTCGAGCTACACAGAGCTCTTCTTCAGATCTGGACAGCTCTGAAGCTCTGTGTGGCTTGAAAGCTTGTCTCTTTTACCAACAGAAGCTAGTCCAATAAAAGATGTTAGCTCACCCACCTTGTGTCTGTGATGGGAGAGCCAGCTCCCACCCTCAGCTGGCTCCAGGGCTACACCAGCTCTCTCCTGACTTGGAGCACAGGGATCCCAAGATTCCAGATGCTGGTTTGTGTTTGCCCATGTCTTGGGCTGCCACCCAGACACCACATTGGACATCACCAGTGTGACAAGTCTATTGGCAGCAAAGCAGAGGTCTGTGTGGGGCCTTGTGCAACAAACACACCAGCCCTGGGACCAACGGAATAGGAACCTTTAACCACTTGGCCCCACCCCTCTTTGACAAAAAGATCAGAGCGAGAAGCAGCTGGTAGCCTGATTTCCAAACAAATTCTCTCCTTCCAGCATTTGGCTGCCCCAGGACAGGCCTGAATTGCTGCATGAGTCATGCATGTTACTACAGACAAAGCACATAGCAAGGGCCTTGGCCTCAGATTTGCCAAGGAGCCTCCCCTTGGCCAGTCCAGTAGGAGCTGTGCTGATCTCCCTGGCCAGGGGATGTCCAGGTTCACAGCAGTGCCAGGGCTTTGCAGACAGCATGATGGATCTGGGTTTAGGGCATCCTCTGAGAAGCAGTCGGCATGTAAGATTGCAACAACACTGGGACTGCGCAGGCGTACAGTGAGCACGGGAATGACAGTGCTAGGGCAGTGCAGGTAGGATTGCAGCAGCACTGGGACTGCACAGGTATGCAGGGTACATCTGGTATTGCAGGGATACTGAGGCTACACAAGCATCCAGAAACATGGCAACCCAGTAATGCTTCTGGAATTGTGGCAGCCCTAGATCTCTGCAGGAAAGTGGTGCAGTAGCTGCACTGTGACTGTAGTATGTATGTTACTTGGGGGTGGGGGAAGACCTGCTTAGCTGAATGGGGCTCTCCTCTCTGCCACCCCAAACCAGGCCCAGACCTGTGCCTTTACAACTGCAGTATACATGAAGCTCTCAAGAACCCAGACTTGGCAGTTAGAGCAGGAGGCTGGGAGTCAGGACTCCTGAGATTTATGCGCGGCTTTGGGAGGCAAACATTGAGCAAGAGCCTGGAATTCCCTAGATCATACATTAAATCACTGGGTGGTCTTCACCAGGACACTGCTTTGTGCCTCAGTTTCCGCTCAGTGCAGTGGGGCAATGATCCTGTGCTGATGGGGCTGTGATGGTTAATGAGTTAGGGTTTGTGAAGCAGACTGAGGTCTTACCATGAAAGACGCTATAAAAGTGAAGAGGAAATCCTCATCATGGCCCTCTTCAGATCCATCTGACCAATGAGCACATGCTGCCCAGGCAGCTGCAGAGGTGGAATAGGAAGTACCGCTGCCTCACTGGTCAGACTCTAATGAGCTTGTAATAAGGGAACTCATTCTTCCCTAGCCAGCCTGGAGACTTCTGCGCTGGGCACAGACCTACCTTTGGATCCCATGTTGTTGGGTGGGTTTTTTTGTTTTTTATATTTTTGGCACAGCACCTTGTCGTACCATTTAAAAAAAAACAAAAAAAACCCCACAGAAATGAGACTGAGACCCCAAAGAGCTAGGGAGCATGGGAGGCTGGCAAGATCTGAGGGGAGAGTCAGGAGGAGCTGGCAGGCAAAACAGCTTCATGGTGGTAGTGGTGTCATCTGCCCTTCCCAGCATGGTTGCAGCATGGGTGCAGCCTTCATCCCTTCTCCCTTTCTGGCTTATGCTTCTGTGCAGCAGTTTCCAGTGAGGGTAGGACATGAATGAGTCCAGCCCCACCTGTACCAGAGTGTAGCCCAAATGCCAGAGCCACGTGTTGCTGCATGTATGGGAGCAGGAGGATCCAGCACCTGAGCACACAAAGCCACCCTGGGCTGGATCCTCGCAGCTGATGTCCTCGCTGCAGAGCAAAGGGCCTTCTCTTTCCTGCTTGACCCTAGTGTAGTCTGTGGAGCTGATTTCCACAGGGACTGGTGGGGCAATGCCCTGCACTGTGTGTCCTCATGTACGCAGTGCGAGTGAGTGCAGAGCAGTGCCAAGTCAGAATGGGCATATTTCACAGCACTTGCCTGCAGGGGCTGCAGTCCAAGGCAGGGACTTACCTTCACCACACCACACCTGCTATGTTCTCCAGTGGCTCTGCTGCATAGTGCTGGAATGAGAGACAAGCTGAGGAAACACTTCACTGAGACATGGCTCCAGCTAACTGTGAGTCATGGAATTAACTCAGGTATGGTTAATTGGTCCTAGTTCATGAATGTAATGAAGGGCTTTGCCCACATGGGTCTCCCTGCATACGTCTACACTGCAATTAAAAACCCATGGCTGGCCTATGCCAGCTGACTTGGGCTAAGGGGTTGTTTAATTGCTGTGTAGACATTTGGGACCTTCCCACCTGTCAGGATCCGAAAGCCCAGGCTCCAGCTCCAGCTCAAGCCCAAATGTCTACACAGCAATTGAACAGCCCCGTAGCCCAAGTCACCTGGCACAGGCCAGTCATGGGGTTTTAATTGCAGTGTAGACATACCCCTGGTCACTGCATCGGGCTGGGGCTAGTGTGGGAGGGGCAAAGGGGCTCAGCAGGGATGAGCAGACTCAAGACTGATTGGGATCTAGGTCCTATTTATCCCAAACTCCACCAACCTGTTGGGATCAGGATGGAGCCCATTACAGGGTTCTGGCTCCCTCCAGCATCATCCCAGGTGTCTGCAGCCCTTCTGTTCCTGCCCAGGGCTTCTCAGGTGACTTAGTGTGAGTTCTTCAGCTTGGTTACTATATAATGAATCACAAGGCACCTGCTTGGTTTCCTTAACAAAATGCCAAGGTATAAATTGGCCTGCAACAAACCTGGTCCAGACGACAACTCTGGTTGGGAAGGTTCCAAATCTGCACCTGAATTTTGTACGCTGGGCCTATCTCTAACTCTTATCAAACGTAGAAAAGTGATTCTAAAGAACTGAGGGTTGAATACCACCATTTACCTGGGATGGAAGCCAGCCTTCTGTTCTCAATGAGCTGTGTAGCACACCTGTGTCTCTGGACTAACCCATTAAACACAGGTGTGGGCTAGAACGTTAGTTGCAACAGTGCATCACTTTTAGAAACTATTCTCTGGCACAATTAGCCAACAGGAAGATGGCATCTCGCAGTGAGTACAGCTTAGTTCATGCTAAAACAATTAACCACTTTTCTGGTGAATTAAACCCTGTGCCAATACATATGCAACAGAAACCAGCCTGTCCCACTTCCTATCTCCATTGCAGACTAGCTCATGAAGTTTCTTTAGGGTATTTGCTTACCACCTGTCAGTCAACAGAAAATGGTAGGAAGCAACAGCTACACAGGCTGATGGGTTAGGGTCAGGGTCAGGCCAGGACAGTAAGAGACAATCACTCCCTGATCCTTGGAGGTTGCAGCTCCAAACAGGGTCCTTTCTTATGAGGTGAGGAGATGGGTACTGAAGCAAAGTTCTTTTCCTTCCCAGCTTTCTGCAGTGAGTTGGGCCAGTTTGTATCACAGCCTCCCTGTACAGTGGGGAAAACAATATTCCTCCCTTCCCAACAGAGAGGAAAGGAGTTGCTGTTTGGAGCACTGGGGGAGGGACATCCCAGCATTGACTTGTCCAGCAGAGCACTTGCCTCCTCTTCCTTTATCCTGCTCCCCATCCCAGCACACATGCTGTAATGGGGACCCTTCTCTGCAAGGGAAATAACAGTGGAGCCAAACAGTCGGTGGTACAGAAACCTATGGTGAAATGTAATTTCAGACTCAGGAGATGAGGAAGGGAGTGGGGTATGGAGCCTCTGGGGTGCTGGTTCCAATCCACCCCCAGGCAGTAGTGAGTGACAGTTGTACCTGCTGATTGCTGGTCATTGGCCTGTTGGGGATGGGTTTGGTAGCTCTCTAGTGTGGTGGGTTTCTAGAGCATGGGTGTATACGATTTAACAGTCCTGTTCCTGCCAGCAAAGGGCCAAGGGCTGGTTGGGCCAGGGAGCCTGAAATCTCCAAGTGCCTGGAGGGGTCCACTGAGGGCAATGGAGTGACACATTGTTGGGGCAGCGTGGAGGAGCCTGCCCTGCCGTTGTGTGTGCTGGCGATGGAGAGAGGGCTTCGATCTACCGTGCTGTCAAGACAGCACCTTTTGCTAATGCTGAATTTACTGAAAAGAAATTACAAGAGGAAAAAACCCAAATGGCCCAAAGTCAGGAAAGCTCCGTGTGTGGCAGAAGCAGGTAGCCGCCGGTCTGGGCTGCTCAGCCTTGGACTCATTAACATGCTGATGTACCAGGCAGCTCCTGGAATCAGCTGCTGGGATTTTGTTGTTTTTGGCATAGGGAGGCTGTGAGGAGCTCCAGGGACTCTGCTTCCCCCATCGCCTCGCCGTCCTGTCTCTCCTGGTGTGGGTGTAATGACAGAGGAGGGGAAGGGGAGATGGGGAGTAAGAGTCAAGTGTAGGGAGGATGGCTTGCTCAGCAGATGTTAATTAAAGACAAAGGCTCAGCAGTGAGCCAGTAGTGCCTGGTCCTCCTGCTGACCTTTCCCAGTCTCACTCTATCGCTTTCATGCGCACAGCCTGGGAGAGATGTGAGGTGCTATGATGTAGGCAGCCCAGGAGGCCAAGGAAAAAGAAAAAGAGGACAAGGGAAAGGTGGCTGGAGGGCCTGGGGAACAGGGGGCTTGGTATGCTCCGTCTGGATCGGAGGCAGCTGGAGAAAAGCGCTGCCAGCATCTATACCCCTTCCACATGAGTGTTGGGTGCCACCATGCCAGACAGCAGCAGTCAGGTGCTTTTATTAACCCTCTGTGTGCCGTGGTCGGCTGCACTCATAGGGCATTAGATATATTAATGATTTTACATTTCTATGGGGAGAGAAGGAAGGGTAAAGCTGTGAAAATCCCCAGCCCCATGCAGACTGGGGGTACAGATCAGAATCCCGAGTGCTAGGGCAGTTTAGATCTAGAAGGTGCCCAGCAGGGCAGAGCATTGCATTATCTCACCACTTGCCGGTCACGTGGGGCCATGATGTGAGAGTAGAGCTAGGCAACCTGCTGGAGGACGAGTGAGAATGCCTGCCCCATAAGCTTTGAAAACATTTGGGTCTGACCCACACGCAGGACCCCAGGGCAGGTGCTCAGATATACTTCAGAGAAGCATCCGAAACAGGTTGTGCTATTCCAGGGTGTGGCCCATTCAGAGCAGGGACCTTTGTGAGGCTCCCACATCTTCAGGAATTTCATAGACAAACGCTGGGCATGCGGGAGACTTGCCTGGTGTTCTGAGACAATAGTGAGAGCCAGTGTGGTCTAGGGGTGAGAGCAGAGGGTGAGGAGTGAAAAGACCTGGAACCTGCCATGCATTCATTATGGGAGCTTGGGCTTCACCTCTCTGTGCCTTTGTTTCCCTGCCTGTAAGAAGGAGGGTTCATGTGTGGCTGTGTGAAGCAAGCTGAGATCCTCCTCCAAGGAAGAGCCACTGTTATACAGGGGTGAATAAAGATGTCTGTATTATTTTGGCACTGTGGCCAGATTGTCCCCTTTCTCTGCTCCAGCCTGTTTGCTGCTCTCCTCAGGTGCAAAGCCACTCAGTGCCTTGGGGAAAATACCTTCAAAAGAGAATTTGGATCCCTTCTCATTGGGTTTTGGGAACAGTGAGTGTCTCTCTTTTCCCTTGGGTGTCTCTTGGCTGCAATATCTGAAGTTTGCTTTGGTAAATTCTGCAGAATTTCATGAATGTTGTGTTCATTCATGCCACCCCAGCTTGCTCTGTACCCAAAATGCAAACAACCAAAGGAACAACGTGGCCTGAATAAATACGATTGTCAAATGAATTACATCATTTCCTGCCCCTGTCTGGGGAGCACAGGCTGTGGTTTGCTCACCTGTTAGAGTACAGCATGAATGTTAGCGATGCCACCACCACCCTGTTCACACACACACGGATTCTCTTTGTCTTAGTTTATTATTTTATAGTCCAAATTAAAAACAACACCATAGCTGTAGGAAGAGAGTGGGGTCTAGTGATGAGATTGGGGACTGGGGATCCAGGACTCGTGGGTTCTTTTCCCAGCTCTGTCTGTAACTCACTTTCCCTCCCTGTGCCTCAGTTTTCCAGGCTATAAAGTAAGCTTAATACTGGCATCTATTTAATGGGAGTCTTCATTACTAACATTCCAAAATACCCTGAGATTTTTCACATGGCAGGTGCTAAAAAAGAGGAAAAGCATCATTACTGGTAGACGCAGCTGTTCCATCCTCAGATCCCAAGCTGGGTGCAAAGCTAGGGGGGCTGGAACAATTTGTTTGTATAGTGGGGGTGCTGAGAGCCATTGAACCAAACTGTAAACCCTGTATATAATGGAAACCACTTCAAGCCAGGGGATGTGGCAGCACCCCTAGTTTCAGCACCTATGTGCAAAGCCTACTGGGAAGGCAACATTGCCCTTGTTTCCACTCTTTCCTTAGCAGATTCGCTAACCTGTGACATGTAGGACTTGAGGTTACCTGTGTGACTGACGCACACTTCAGGCAGGGAAAGATGTTTCCTCAAGTAGAGGCAACGACATTCCGACTGCCTGCCTGGCACCTCTTCAGCCAAGCAGAGGGAGCTGTTGGGAATCAGCAGTTTAGGCACACTCCACAAGGGGGCAGTGGTGCACAAACCCTCAGCTGCAGTTCCTGTGAGTCAGTCGGCAGAGTCCCAGTTCTGTCCCAGTGCAGGCTGGGGGACAGAGAGAGCCCGCAGCTCAGAGTGCTTTGCACACATGAAATCCTTGAGCCTCCCAACCCCTGCCAGGTCAGAAAACAATCATGCCACTCACTGTTCTTAGTACGGACAGCCCCAAGCCTCCAAAAATCACGTCAGGCTGCCAAAAAAAAAAAAAAAAATCACAAGATTTAGGATCTGAAAAAGTTGAGGGTCATTTAATTTGCTTTCTGGTTTCTGAGACTTTAGAGTGTGCTTGGGCCACCATTCATTGCTAATTCCTACTGGGGATCTCAGAGGGAGTGCTGTCTCCCCTTCTAAAGCTGCCCATCTTGCCTGCTCTCAGGTGGTGGAGAAGGGAGGGTTTCTGAGGAATCCTATGGATAAGGCTACTGCATGCTGCACTTCTACGTCTTCCACAAAAGATGGCACCTCCTGCAACACTGTACCCTGTAGCATCAGGCTGGGACACGGGTGAGTGCTAACTTGGTGGAAGACCATGCCCTGCTGTGTTACCCACATACTTCCCTGTAGCGTAGCAATGACTTTGTGGGGAGTGTCCCCAAGTAAGCTATCCACACTGCTCCCTGCAATACAGTGCCTCCAGTGCCTTGCTTTCACATTGGTTCTGTATGACTAAAAGCAAAGAACAGTATCTACCTAAGATACCAGCACGGCTCCCTGAAGCTCTTGGGTATTCCTTTGAGGTCTATCAAATATTTTTTGACCTAGGCCATACCTGCTTAGCTCGTGAGATCTGAAAGATCATAGACCTTGACACGACAAATGCAAGGCTTGACCTGACTCCTGGATCTTTGCTTGCCAGAGGCCACATTTGCTTTCTTGCTGTGACATTCCTCCCTGCTGGCCATGGGAGGGTTAATGATATAGGGTGTCTCTCTCTCTGGCTGTGGCCACTCATGTATGCACGTGGAGCAGGAGGGAATGGTGTATTTTCATTTCCAATTAGGGCTACTGCTTCCCATCGGCTGAGATTGGTTGTTTGTCCCTGGATCCCCTTTAGCTTTGCAATGCTTTAAGAGGCTGCCAAGTGGTCCCTGCCTCCAGCCTTCTCCACTCTCCCCAACCCACCCCTGAACAGTTAGTGTGCTGCAGACAGGAAGGTGACACATCCTGGTTAGGATGCTGCTGGCATCAGCCAAAAGTGGGTGGACTGGTTTAATAGCCTAATGTGTGTGTGTTGTACAGCTCCCTTCTGCTTGCAGGAGGCAGAGCGGGGGCCTGCAAAGAGCCCTGGCAACCAGCTGGTCCTTTCTCAGCTGTATCTGTCATGCCTTTACCAACAGCAGGCTCCCACTTGGAATACATTTCCTGAGGTGCATGCCATCCACTGCTTGGAAGTCTCTATTCCTGGCCACCCAGCCAAAGGAAATTGTGCATTTGAAATAGATGTTATTTCCATCTGAGCATATGCCAAACTGTATCTAAGCCCCTTTGCCCCCTCCATTCCTCTGCTCCTTTAGCTGCTAGCCTAACCGTCTCGTCTCCCAGGTTCAAGCCTGCAGAGAGACTCCTTCTGTGCCGGGATGCTTCAAGTTTCAATTAGATGTTGGAAAATCTCACTTATACTTTTTTGAACTCTTCCTTGTTCAAACTGTCCCAGCTTGACAGCCCTGCAGGGTTGTTCCTGAACTTATTAGGAAAATGGGCAAGGATGCACTGTTTAGATTTTGGGTGAGAGGCACTCTAAGATACCTCCACTAGATCCTGTATACAGTGTAGTTGTAGCCATGTTGGTCCCAGGATATTAGAGACACATGGTGGGTGAGGTAGTATCTTTTATTGGGCCAACTTCTGTGTGCCTTGAAAGCTTGTCTCTCTCACCAACAAAAGTTGGTCCGACTCACCCACCCTGTCACTCCCCAAGATCTTGTTAGATGAGTGGAAGAGGGGGGTCAACCCCATGGAGGGACCTGCCAGTGAGGAGGGGGATTTTATACTGGTTTCTGGAAGGGACAGGAAGCCAAGGTGATTTCAATGGAAGGGGGTAGCTGCGTGGCCGCAGTTCTAGGTGCAAGAAAGGGGAGATGCTGCTTCATGCATGAAGGGTAGGGGCTCGAGGCAGTCAGGTTGGTGGTTGGGAGTTGTCCATATGAGAAGAGGTGAAGACTCAATGACCAATCTCGGCAGAAGTTGTGGGCCCAGGGAAGGAGGAAGGAGAAAGTGGAATGCCTGGGTTCCTCATGGGAGTGAGGACCAGCAGACTTGGGTTCTGGAGAGAGATGCAAGTGGTAAGGGATTTGGATTGAATATGCGGTTTAGTGGAGTTTCATTCAGAGATGAAGCCTGGACAGTTTGGGGTGAGGATGGAGCAGAGGGGGCTGGAATTTGGGCTGAGAAGCTTCTTCTTGCCACTTAGCAGGACATCAGTCTGGGATTTGTTAAGCTGAATTAAATGGTGTTGGAGCCAGGCCCTGGTGGTGCAGAGATGGTTAGTGACTAAAGGACAGAAGCTGTGACAAGGGTATAGTCTGGGGTGCACGCAGGTACACTCCACTCCCACACATGTGTACATTCACAAACGTGTACGTGCAAAATAGAGACTAAACGTTAGTGATACTGGTGTTGGCTAAACATGGACCACAGCATGTATGTAAACAGACTCCTGAGTCACACACACTTCTTGCATAGCCACATGCCTGAAAAGCCACTTGCAAGGCTGCGTGACCATAGTTCGTGTGTAGGCTCTGCCATTCCCTTACAGGGTGTGAACTCCCAATGCGATCATGCATGATTTTAAACTGAGCAGCAGGTGACGACCAGGGTTGACTGCCAGAAGCTGGGACTGGACGACAGGGGATGGATCACTCGATAATTGCCCTGTTCTGTTTATTCCCCCTGAAACATCTGGCATTGGCCATTGTTGGAAGATAAATTTGTTAGTCTCTAAGGTGCCACAAGTACTCCTTTTCTTTTTGCGGATACAGACTAACACGGCTGCTACTCTGAAACCTGAGCTAGATGGACCCAGGATGGCTGTTCTTAGGCTGTTCTCTGATCTTCCCGCATACTGAAGGGAGAAAGACCAGTGGAGATGTGGGTGCTCAGAACAGCAGCTTCTGACATACCTGCTAGTTTTAGGTAAAGTACTCAATAATCCCATTAGTTCTAATAGCCAGTAATTTGCCACTTCCCTCCCCCTCCCCCCCTACACACACAGAGTTTACTAAGTTCCCATGATGGAGCTGGATGGTCAGACAGATGACCCAGCCCTCTTATTAACTGTACAGCACTCAGCTCACACTGCATCTGCTTGGGTGTATGGCAAAGCCTAGCTCATGAGTATTAGCATAGTATGAGTGAGTGTATGGAGCTTGAAACTGTGAGGCCTTTGTTTTGTGTGTACTGTACCTTTACAGTTCTGCTACCTCTCCCGGACTGCAAAGACAGCCGCCATTCTCTTCTGAGGTGCTGCACCTGTTGTTGAGATAACACCTGCTGTACTCTCTCCTGGAAACTTTACTTTAGTTCTTGGCATTTTCCTCATTCTAAAATTAGTGGCTTTAGGCTGAACATTTCTGTTTTGCTGCTACTGCATGGAAATGTAACTCTTGTTTGCATAGTTACAGCCCCCTTAGTAAAGCAACGCTGTACCTTTCCATGCAGCAGCAGAATCTCTCAGGCCAAAAGCATCATAGAGCCAGAGCACTGGATGACCCAGTAGGTACAGTCCTTTAAGAACCTTCCTTTGCTGAAGAATCAAAGTCAAGAACATTTCCTCCTTGTTGAGAAAAGTGCTGGCATTTGGTGACATCTATGAGCCATGTGGAAAGGACTGTGAATGTGTAAAGGACTAACCATTGCTTTAAACTGGAATAGGCCACAATCTGCTAGAATTCATACCAGGCGGGAACAATTCTGCATTGGTGGGGAGATGGACCTGAATAGGGATTTTGGTGACCCGACTGTAATAAAACACTCAGAAAAGGAAAGACTTAAGCTTTCACAGCCAACAGTTCAAAAGCAAATAAAGGATTTAGGGCCTGATCCTGAGAGGTGCTGAGTACCCCCAGTCTCCACTAAAGTCAGTGGCAGGATTGGTCTTTTAACCAAAGTAGGGATCCTGCCCTCTACTAGAATCCTGTGGAGAGTTTTCATATGATCTGATCATTAGTGAGTCAGATCCACAACAGCAACAAGGAACCTCCCTCTTCATTGTCAGATTTTAATTCACTCCCAAGCGAGGAGTTGATAGGGGCTTGGGCTCTCTAGGGGCTGCTTTTAATTACTGTGCCAACCAAGCAGGAGACTTAGGTGCAGATATTTAGCTGATTTGCTAAGTTTGCCTACATGGGGGCTGCCTGTCCTCTGTCATTAGCTTGGGCAGCTTTCCTGATATTTGAAAAAAACTCATTTCTCTTCTTTTACTCCTAGGAACAAGCAAGAGCACCAGTCCTGAGTGTGTAACTTTGAAAGATTTGCTCTTTCAGAGTTTCCTTGATTTAAAAAAAATATATATATTTTTAAGGCTCCTCATCAATGTCCTTCGAAAACTTTGCCTCTCCTGCCATTATTTCTCTGGGCCATAAGTGCAGGTGAGGCATTTAGCAATGGGGGTTAATTGTTTCCCATCATCTCTTTTTGCAAGGTGTTCCTCTCAGTCAGACCACTGGGAGGCCAGAGGAGGAGACCTAGATTAGGAAGCAGTTAATCAGTGGAAGAGGCAAACTGGGGCTTTTATTTTGACAGGGCACTGCTTGGCTTCTTGTATGAAGGCAAAGTGAATGATCCTGTTTCTCCAAATGATTATTCAGACTCAGGAAGAGAAAGAGGGAGAGAAAGGAGCACTCCATACACAGAGGTTTGCCCACTTTATAACAGCATCCTCTGAAAAATACAGAGATTCTTAGCTGGAGGGATCTAACAGACAGTTAAACAATAATAAGGATCAAGAGTGGGGAAAAAGAAAATTGTGGAGAAGGTTCCTGTAACTTCAGGGTGGCAAGAGGGAAGTTGCTGCTAAATATCAGGCAACCAGCAGCCTCCCCCACCAGAAACTGAGTCTGAATTCTCCTCAAGTGAAAGTGAAACAACTGAAGGAGTGAAAGTGTGTGCGAGAGGCAGAGTGTTTGCAATGTGTGTGTGTGCTGTGCATGTAGGTGAGACTCCAGTGTGTGTGGAAAGAGCATGATCCACTCCCCAGAGCCCCCTGCAGCTGGCTGGAAGGCTGTTGGTGAAGAAGACCATGAGCCCTGACTGCATGGCTGTCCCCCAGCAGCTTCCAGATCCTCAGCTCCCCTCTAACAAGCTTCACCGAGGAGACAGCTGCTGAAAAGCCCAAAGGAGGAAAAAAAAGCACAGGATCACTATGGGAAATACCTCTGGCCTTTCTTGAGACCCGGAGCAAGAGAAAGGTAAGTAGTCTCCCAACCACTTTCTTTCAATGCCTGAGTGTTTTGAAATGAGAGGACTGTCCTACAGGCAGATCCATTTTGTATGGTGTAGTGATAAGTCTGGGGCTGGGCAGGGGGGGTATTTTTTCCACCATGCTGCAGACTTCCTAGGTGTTTTTCTTAAAAGATTGGTCAGAGTCCTAATCTTTATTTTCCCCAGGAGACTGCAAGGGCCCTTGTGGGGAACTCCAGTTTTGTTTTCCTCTTAGATTTGGGAGGAATGTGGTGTGCCTTATGCTTAGGATTCCTGGTAGCAAATGAAGACCTGTAGTTGCAAATGTTTAATTGTTTTAAGTTTAAAATTAAAGGTCGTCTTGCTTTTTTGTTCTTGTTTGTGAGGAAGTAAGTGCCCTCCCCTGCTGCCTGTTGGTATGCAGAGCTGCTCTGGGAGCTCAGCTTGGGCTGCTGACTTGGAGTACAATTCTATGTGTCTGTGTGTTATTTTTGTGAGAAATTGACAGTTTCTTTTGAACATCACCTCAAAGCCCAGATCTTTGATTATGGCTGTCATTTTCAGTCAGCCTAGCTGGCAATAGGCACGGGGTGATGGACAGCACAGGCATCCAGTGACTGGGTAGAAGTCATTGAATTGAATCAAAGTACAGCCAGTGTGAAGAGAGCAGGCAGGCCCTTTGGCAACTGAAGGTTGGCTGCGTGGCCCCAAAGGCTTCTGGTAGCTGTAGTCTTTTTCCTTTCTCTTGTTTGTCTGGCTGCTCAAGCAGAAGTCTTTGCTTTTCTCTTCATTTTTTTCATGTGTTCAGAAATCATGGTGGGCTGCAGGCTGCTGTGCATAGAGACTGAACACAGGCCAGTCTGAAAATGCAGCATGGCAAAGTAATAGATTAGCGCCTGCATCTGGCTTTACAGAGGAGTAATCAGACATTGTACTACAACTCCCATGGGGCTGTTTGTTTTTAGGGGGTAGAGGTGGCAGAATTGAGAGGTTCCTATACAGAGGTGACAAGAACTTCTTGTGGAAAGGGCACTGGCCTCAGAGGAGTCTGGATGTATTAGGTCGTTTTCCCAGTATCTCATTTCTGTCCCTTCTGCTCAGTTTGCAATGTGCAGAGGGCACTTGTCTACAGCTCTGGAGCAATGATGCAGGGGATCTAGCCCTCTAAATATTCCTGTTCCCTCCTCACTGCATGGAGAGTTTTCTGACTTGGGGATGTGTGGGACAGAGGCCCTGTCTGCGCCTCCCTTTCTCTGGGCACATGATGAGCCTCATCTCCATTCTCTTTGGCCCTTGGTGCTTAGTTTTTGTGTTTGGAGACTCATTCTCTTAAGCTGCAGTGCTTCCCCTTTGCAAGGGCACTGTCATTGGCAGCAGTTCCAAGAGTGGGGACAGATTATTCTCATTGATGGCTCTGCTACAGGTGTGACAGGCTTACCTGCCGTGCATCCAGCCTTCCCCATGTGCTCCAGGCCTGGCTTGCTCTGTCTGGGACAGATCTGGGTTTCACAAGTCTTCGCCAGTTTGGACCCTGGGGTGGCTTGGAACTGGGGCCCATTTTATCTGGAACTATCGAAGTTCAGGTAGAGTCTGGATAAATGGCTCCAATTTTGGCCAGTCTCTTATCCGTGAACTAGACAACAGGGAAAAGCTCTCCCCGTTCCCTGGAATATCATACCAGGGTCTGCTCACTGTTCTCACTTGGGAAGGAAGGATACCTGGTCAGTTTGCAAAGAGCAAAACTCCTTTTTTCTTCCGCATTAACCTTCCCTCCCCCATCCAAATCCACATTAATGTGCCCTTCACTGTTTTGTGTTGAGGAGGTGGTGAAGTTGCCTCAGCGCTGCTTTGTGCTAGCAGCCACTTGCTGGGGTAGAAACATGAGAGGGCTGCATTTCTGTACATGTAAGTCATGCTACATGACAGGGCATGCTGTTGTGGTGTAGTATGCAGCGTCTGTATGCCTTAGGGAAGTGCTACATGACATGGTGTTCCGCTGTGGTGTCATACACCTGCGTCCTGGGCACGTAAGGCAGAGCATTGCCAACACTGAAGGCACAAACAACTGCACACCTAGGACTGCGTTGCTGCCTTTGCAGAATGGAATATGAGGGTTTTAGCTGCTTACTCTTGACCTGTGGACTAGTCTCCTGTGAACACAGCCCTGATTTCTTGCCACCCTTTCCAAATGCTGCTTCACACCAAGCAGGAAATAATGACATGCCATCAATCGCAAAGTTCTTTGCAAAGGAGGGTGTGCATTGTTCTCCCTACTTTTATAGAGTGAGGGAGAATGAAACTGAGGCACAGAAAGGGGAAGTGGTTTGCCCAAGGTCACATGGTGAGTCTGTGTCAAAACTGAGCATCCAAACCCTTAATACTATAGAAATCTTTTTTTTACATCTAATCTACCATTTCTGATGGACATAAATATCCTGTGATGCCCTCTCCTTCCTCTCTTGTTGTATTGCATAGTGAACTGAGGAGAAATCTATCATGTTTTTCACAGTTTTCGTGCCTTAATCATGTTTCAGAGTGGCAGTTTCCACAGTATGCGTCCGATGAAGTGAGCTGTAGCTCACGAAAGCTCATGCTCAAATAAATTGGTTAGTCTCTAAGGTGCCACAAGTACTCCTTTTCTTTTTGCGAATCATGTTTCAGTTCTCTCTAAATCCAAAACCGGAACTTAATCTTTTTTTGGGTGAGGATTTTTTGGAAGAATATCAAAAATATACTTAAAAGAATACAGGCTTAAAACCAAGATTTTTTTTTTTTTTTGTTAACCCTGTACCAGGAGGCTAATAACGATATATATTCATAGACTTTAAGCCCAAAAGGGACCATCATCTAGTCGGACCCCATGCCCATTGCACAAAATATTACTTTAAAGCTTTCTACCTATTAACTCATCTCCTGTAAGATGGGTCCTATTGGCCCATTTTACAGATGGGGGAGGAAAGTGAGGCCCAGTATTTGAAGTGACTTACCCAAAATCACACAAGGCAGTGTCAGAGCTGAGATTAAAACTCAGGCATTACCGAGGGTGCTTGAATAATTTGTAATAGTGAAGTTTCTGAGAGCCAGTGAACCAAAATGTAAACGCTGTATATGATGGAAGCCACTTCAAGCCAGGGAGTGCGGCAGCACGCCTAGTTCCAGCACCTATGCGAGTTTGTAGCTCGCAGTCCTGTGCTCTAATAGCTAGGCAATGCTGTCTCAGTGTAGCTGCTGACTGCATAGAATGCATTGGGGCTAAACTTTGCTTTGGTTCCACTGGTGTAAATCTGGAGTAACTCTTGACTGGGCCTGGGGCCACGCACTGGACTTGTACTTGTTTGGGACCTCTAAGACTTTGTCAGCTCTGTCTGTCTCTTTTGCGAACAATTCAACCCAGTTTGCACAAGCTTCTCAAAGTTTGGTATTCTGGGAAGGGATCTTTGCCTTCTCTTCCCCCCGGGAGTCCACCTTCTTGCCAGCATCCCCTGGGTTCTCACCCTTCCAGCTCTACTTCCTGAGTGAGGAGGCCTGAGGGGGTTATTCCCCTTTTATCACAGCTGCTGCTCACCTAGACAGAAAGCTCTCCCTTACCTCACCAAGGTACCTCAGCTGCATTCCTGGCCCATGCAGCCTGGAGGCCAAGGGATTTTTCTGCAGTTATTTTGTCTGGGCTTAACCCACCCCCACCCACCCCAGGCCTGATGCATCTTCCCCTGTCAGGTACCATCGTTGCAAAGTCCAAGTCACTGCCAGTCTCATCAGCATTTCTTGTGCCTGGTATTTTACTTATGGCCAATATCATGACATGTTTCCCTTTGCTGCCTTAGCTGGTGGATTCAGGCTCATCTGCTCTGGTGAGTGAGGCTTTACCCATCCTGTGCTGTTGTCTGCTTGTTTGCTCTCTAAGTGGCTGTCCTTGTGGGGATCTAGAAGTAGAAATGAACTCTACAGGTGGTGGACTGGTTGGACCCATCCCTAGTGGGCAAGGCAGACTGGCTTCCGGCTCTCCATTCCCCTGATGTCTGTCCATTTCAGCTTTGAATGTCTTGAGTAATGGACACCTAGTCCCTTAGAGAAATGATTCTTCCATGGAATGAGTCTTCTGACAGAATCTTCCCCTCCTTTGCTTGTGCTCTTGGACCTATCCAAGAATCACAGCCTTGTGGGCAGCAATTGTATTCCACTACCAGTCATCTGGTGGCCAGGGCAGACAAACATAGCTCTCTTTGGCTCTTTGCTGCTGACTAATCATTTCCAGACCCTTCACTGTCACTGTTGCTCTTCTGTAAAAACATTTTCCAGTTTGGCACAAGTTGGGGCTCATTTTCTACCCATCCCACATGCTGTGGGGACCATGTGAGGCTTTGCTCATCCATTCTCCCACTCCTTTGTTCAGGTAATTCTAAGATCACAGAGCCATGATGGCATAAGATGGCCATGTTGGTCACCTTGGATGTCTGCCCAGAAATACCCACAGTCCCTAGTTTCAACTGAACAGGACCCTGGAGGTTGCCCTACAGCTGTGGTTTTCCACATGGTGGTGGTGGTCTGGCAAAGACCCAGAGTTATATCAGCCACTGCATCCTCTCCCCAGGGTGCTGGACCCTGCCCTTGCAGGGGTAGAGACTCAGGACAGGTCTGTAATTAAAGCTGTTGCTGGGATAGTAATCTCTGTTAGGAGTGTGTGTGGGGGGGGTTTAAAGACATTTTTATGCCAGCAAAAGCTTTAGTATAGATGCAGTGATGTGGGGGATATGCTTTTGCAGATATAGGTTAGTTTGTTTGGGAAAGTGGGGTAAGCTATATTGGCAAACACACTCTTTTCTGGCATAGACTAGGCCTTGGTCCCCACCAGTTTTCATCCTACTACAACCTGATTTCTTTCCCTCCTGTGGAAGGTGCTGACTGTCCAGTGCAAGTTCTGTGAGCTGTTTGTGTCTCACTTCTCCACAGGGTTGAACTTGTGAATCTGTGGTTAAAAATGACCCCAGAAGTCACTGGTTCACACACATCTCAGAGCAAAGAACCTAGAAGTTTGGCTGTTGCTTTTCCTTCTCCATTTCTGATAGTAACCATAAGATCTATTGGTGTGGGCTGGGGATGAGGAGGGGGGAAGCAGGGAAGGCTGAAAATCAGGATTCCTAGAACCAAGAATTGAATCCATCTATGAGGTGCTGGTGTGACCCTTGGACAGGTCATTCCTGCTCTGGGTGCCTCAGTTTTCCATCTGTGTATACCTCCTAGGGAGTTGTGCATGTAAAGTGCCTTGCGTTCCTGTCTGAGAAATGCTGGAGGAGGGCAGGGTGTCAGTCTCTGTGCTGATCTCTGTTGTCCTTGCCCAGCCTTCCCTTGTGAACCACAGCTGGCCAAGTCACATGGGCCTTGTTGGAGACTCTCTCCCAGATGGTATGTTTCCACAGGACAATCTCCAGGACACCTGCTTGGCACCAGGCAGCTCCCGTGGATATCCATTTCTTTCCTGTCCTCTGTCAGACCCAGTTACCAGTTGTGGGTTTGGGTACTGAATTACCTCTACCTGGGGTCACCTCCTTGTGGAGCCTGTACTGCTGCAGGGCTATTCCCTGTCAGGAGTTGGCGCAGAGGAAGCAGTTAATGTCACTGGCACCTGCTTTTGATTTAAGGGAGAGCCACGTAATCAAGGGGCGGGTTGCCAGGAACCGTGCACGTATCCAACTTCCTTGGAAAGCGGGGTTGTGTTTGTGAGTGCAGCAGGCATTCTGTTCTCCAGTGCAGAAGGAGAAGGGAGCTTGTGCAATGCCAGCCAGGCTTTGTCATGACTAACCAAGACCTGTGCCGATTCCCAGAGATCAGGACAGTGAGATTCCATCTTCCCACCAGGTCCAAGCAGGGCTCCCTGCTCCCCCTCTGCTTGGCATCCAGCTTCCTACTTTGTATGGGTGGGAGTAGAGCATTGTTGAGACCTGCCACGTATGTGCTGGTGCCTGGGTTATGATGTGGGCTGTGAAACATCCTTGGGACTTGAATAGTTATGAGAGTCCCCGCAGCCAGTACTCCTGCCCTGCTCCCTACAGTATGCCTTGCTGGGAGAGGCCAACATTGGAGACTCCTTTGGAAAGGGGCCACAGCCATGGCCAGTGGGGTTCTTCAGTGCTAGTGTCAATTACAAGGAAGCAAGGCAGAGGAGAGACTGGAGAGTCCTGTGTAGAGCAGGGAGGAAGTGACATCCCATTCTTTTCACAGCAAGGAGCTGGTCACTGGAGGTGTGAAAGTCTGTTGAGGGTTCTCAGACTGTGAGTGGTGGGCAACGGGGTGCCTCCTTCATATACTTAGCTGTTGCCTCCTTCTGGAGGGGGGTGGGGGGGCTTTTCCTCCTCAGCTGACAGGGTCTTGATGTAGATAATTAAATGGCTCCTCTCTGAGCCCTGATTTACCGCCCCCCCCCCCCCCCCCACGCACAAATCCAATGGAACCATCCAGGGTGCTGTAAACTGGGGAGACTGCCTCCCTCTGTATCAGGCCTGCTGTTGGAGGGGAAGGGTGTTCTCTTGGGGAGTCTGCTCCCCTCTGCCCTTCCTGGCAGAGTGGGAGGGCAGGCCAGGCTGTGGTTCCAGCAACTCTGGCTCTGCTGCTGTTGAATGGGAGCAGAGTGGGAAGGACCTGTGAGGGGTGATGGTTTGGGGCTGGCACACAGTGAGAATGGGCCATGCATCCTGCAGCACTGGTACTTGTGAGCAATGAGACGTGGTAGCCATGCCCAGGAAGCAGTGGTATTGGCTGTAGCTATAAAAGTCTGAGCAGGATCTCTGTGGTAGGGATGGGGCTCTGTCTGTTAGGAACTGTGAGTCCCTCCTGTGGCTCATTCCCTTCCGCTAACACCCCCCCCCCCCACACACACACACACTTCCCTGGGGACAGACATCTCAGCCCTGGCTGTTCGGCTCCATCTGGCTTCTTTCCTTCTGCAGTCTCTGAGACACTCAGGCCTCTGTCTGGGCCACGGGATCTGCTCCATGCTAAATCTATCAGGGGTGGGAGAAGTGAGTCTGTTCCTCAGTATATGAGGTTCCAGAAGACAGTGCTGGGACCTGCTTGTCTTCATGCTGAACAATAACAACACTCAGCTCTTCGGAAGCACCTCTCAGTTGTGGAGCTCCAAGTACTTCATAAACCTGAATCCTCCCAGTGCCCCTGGGAAGGGAGCAGCCGTGCTCCCTCAGTCTTCCAGGTGGGAAAATCAGAAGTACTGAGAGTAGAGAGAGATTATTCAGGCTCACACAGAGTCAGTGACAGAGCAGGGATCAGAACACAAGAGCCTCAGCTCAACCCCCAGCTCCTCCCCCTAACTCCTACGGCCTCCCAGAATGGGGGATAGAACCCAGGAGTTGGGGCTCCCTGGCTCTTACTGCTAGATCCCACTTCCTCTCAGAGCAGAAATAGAGTCGAGGCCTCCTAATCACCAAGGTGGCTTGAACCCCAGTATGCATTCCTGAAAGTTAGGGGGCAATGAGGAGCCTGCTCTTGGGTTTTCGGCTCTGGGGCTGTGGCTGATGCTCCCCAAGGTGATAAGCAGCTCCAGGAATTGGCTGCATTCTGTGCCTGGGGACGGGGTGTCTCCCTGGTTGATGAGAAGCTTCACTGGAGCCGAACCCTGGGCCAGGAGCCAGGTTGGCGTCCTGTGCCAGAGAGAGGGCGAGACTTGAAAAGTGGAGCCAAACTCCTCCTGTGTGAGAGATGGCCTGAAATACCAAGTGAAACCACAGAGTGCTCCTTGTTCTGCCTATGCCTGCTGGTCTTCCCTTGGCCTGAGGAGTGTGGGAGGTCACAGCACTTGGCTGCTGAGGAGCAAGCAGAGTCCAGCAGAACATATGGGCCTTTCTGCTGTCTCCCAACTCTCAAAGGTGCTTGTTGGGTTGTTTTTGTTTTTAACCTTGTTACTCCTGTCTCTCTGTCCCTTGCTACTACTAGTGCAAGAGCCTTCTCCTCTGTATCTCCTTCTGTCTGAAACAACCCATGCAGAGTTGCTCTCTTACAGCTCAGCTGAAAACCTGTCCTCTTACTTGCCTCTGCCTCTTTAAATAATGAAACAGAGGGAGAGGAATTAGCTGGGAAGTGTCTTGAAGACATAGTTTGTATAAAGATGCTGCACAAAATATTGAATGTTTACAGACTTTATGCTCCTTAAAATGTAAGCAAAGGAAATGCCAGGTTTTGCTTGGGTTTGTGTGAGTACACTGTAGCTTCCTATGTTACTGGGCTTCCAGAGACTGGCAGTGTTAACATTCGGCACTGTCATGATCCAGCAGAGAATCTTGAGTAAGCTACAGAAGTAGGCAAGTGTAGTCTCTGTTTTACAGATGGGAAACTGAGGCAAGGAAAGAGGAAATGACATTGCCAAGGCCATAGAGTAAGTGGTAAAGTTGGGGATAGGCCTTAGGAGTCCTAGCTCCTGATTCCTCTGCAGTGCTGCTTCCCACCCACTTTCCTTCCTATATGTCCCTCAGGGTCTGAAATAGCCACTTGTAACCAGGGGTAGAGTACGGGTCTCTTTGCCAGCTCTCTGAGTGATTCAGCCCAATGATTTCTTTTGGGAAATGTCGCAGTTGCTGTGAGGCTGTCTGGCAGATCTCTGCACTTGAGGGCTGAAGTCCTGCTGTGTGCAGTGTGGACCTTGGTCTACAAAACCAGCTGTGGTGCTGCTGCAAGGGAGTGCTCATTAACTGTGTTCCCTACTGGCAGCAAAAAGCTTTCAGTTCTCCCCAGGGTGTATGCAGAGGTTTCCACATCCCATATGCGGCAGGCAGGGACTTGGCTACTTTGGCTCAGGGGATCGCAGTGCCTTTGGTAAGGAAGGGAAATACGAGATCCTGACTGAAGAGCTCACCAGGAGTACTGGTGCAGAGGGGTGTTCTGTTCAGTTAGGCTTAATAACCGTGGATTCTGGGATCCAAATACCTAGGTGTGTTCAAAGCATCCCAGCGGATGGCTTTGCTTGATAAGTGGTGTGCCATGTGTAGGAATTGGGTAGTATGTCTTGAAATAGTTTGTGAACCTTCTCATGGTGCTCTGTGTTTAGCACCCTGTCAGGGAAGCAGTATGTCTGTGTGGCTAGGACCTGCATGTTATGTATAGTTAGTAAACAGTGATTTGGACCTCCCTGTGCCTATGTGATTTCTTCATGTTACATTTGTTTTCCATGGAGCCAAAGACACAAGAGAGTGTTTGTTGCACTGCATTCTCCTGAGGCAGAGAGGGCTGGGCATGCTCCAGCAAAATGCCAATCCCTGTCTCCAAATAAGGCTGCATCCTTGTTTGGGGGAGGAAGCTGAGTGGCTGGACTTTGCCCCAGAGCATGGTGTTTGTGGATCTGAATGTTGGCAAGCTTGTCAACTGAGCGCCATCCTCATATCTGTGTTGAGTTCCTGCTGATTTCACCCACAGGTCCAGTCATCGCATTTTTGGTGCTTTCTCATGTGAACATAACACCAGTGAAAGGCTCCAAACCCACCGTCTTAGAGATTGGTGTCTTCTCTATCTGTGCAGAGCAGGAGCAGCCTGGGCAGAGGCAGGGCAAGTTTCCCCCACACTAGCCCTGTCAATATAACTCATCCCAACTTGCCAGGGACATGATGTTTCCTCTAAGAATCTTCCTGATCTATCAAGCTTCAACCCGTAGAGCCAAATTCAGTCCTTTTGTAAGGGGGTGTAACTCCACTGAAGCCAATGGAGGCTGCACTGCCTGCAGTCAAGATGTATGTGGCCTGTCCTGGCTGTGGTAGTTGCCCATGTGGTGGATTCTCCCACCTCACTTATATCCAGGAGTGATAACTGCCCTGCCAGGCCTGTGTCAATCAGCACATCATACAGATAAAGATTCGACTGAGCATTTCAGTTTTCTTTAAAAGCAAATATTGGTTTAACTTGCTCAGTGGATACAATGATCTCCTTCTCTTTCTGACCTAAATGATTGTGTGGTGTTTTTATGCAGTGGTAAACAGCTGTCATGGTCCATGCCAGAGATGGCTGCTTTTCAATAGTGGGTTAAGTGATCTCTGCCTCATTCAGTTGGGTACTGAAGTGTTCTAGGCTCCTTAGGGATGATATAATGTGAGGCTCTTGTCATTAGTGGGCTTGGGATTTTGAACTTGGACTAGGCAGGGCACTAAATATGCATAGTTTGAGGCTTTGGGAGACCCAAATGTCTGAGTGTTCTGAGAGCATAACTGGCTGGGATGGGGAGGAATTGTTTGGGGTGCTCCAAGGGAGAATGACTAGGAGCCAGGGGATGAAACTCCAGGTGACTTTCTGACATGAACTGTGTAATGCCCTGTAGTGTAGCTGCTTTCATTCCTTCCCTTGGTAGGAGACAATCCTGCATTGGTCCCGAGTGGAGACTGGGTCAGACGAGACATGAGTGGAGCTAGTCTGGCCACAGCTTAGGCTCAAGCATGGGTGGTTAGACTGAGCTGAAAGCTGCTTGTGTCCAGTGTCTGCACAGCCATGTTTGAACTTCTCCCTGGCAAGGAGAGAGAGAAACTGGGGAGAGAAACAGGGCTGGGCTGAGCAAGTTTCTTCTGCCCTCCCTGTCCTTTGGACATAAACAGGGCAGCAGCTCCGAACTCCAGAACTGTCACTGAGGACAGCTTGGGGGCCTTGGTGCTGGTGGTTGTTCAAAAAATAAGTTTTGCCTCCAGAACTCTCTGCCTCTCAGGCTGTGATGTTTTTGAGGGGGGTGAAGCTGTGGTTTAGAATGAGCCCTCTGGATGGCAAGAAAATTGCTGAGTAGCTGGTTTCCAGGCTGCTGAGGACCAAGCCAGGGCCCAGCTTGACTGCCAGAAGCAACAGGCTTGGAATTTCCTCTGCCTGGTGCCAGGTCCTCTCAGGCTGGCCACTGCACTTCTGATGGGGCCAAGGCTCTTCCAGAGCCCCACGGAGGGGTGTGCTCCCAGAGCAGGGTGGGTTACACTTAGAACCTCCCCCCCATTTTTGGGGCCTGAGAGAACCTCCCCGCATTCTTGGGGCCTGGTTTCTATTTTCTTTTCCAGGGTCCAAGCTGTTTTGAATTATGCAGCCTGCACCTCCCGCGGGGCTCCCGGAGCAGCCGCCTAATGAGCTGAGCTCCTGACAAACTTCACTCTGGCTCTGGCTGCGCTCGGAAAATTTTACAGCCTTTTCAGAGAAAGGAAATGCCAGTAACGTCTGTCTCTTCTTATTTTTATGAGGGGGTCCCAGTTGAGTGGGGGATGGGAGGCTTGGAAAAGAAGACAGGAAGGATTTTGTATAGCACTTATGGCCGTAACCCGCTGCCCCCCTCAACCAATGTGCATTGGAGTGGGGATGCTAGTGATTGGTGCATGGTAGAGTGAAACTGTCATGGCTGCACCCTTTCAGAGCTGTGTACAATATGGGGTAAGACCTGTAAAGGGCCATGGGGGTGGGGAACATGATGGAGCAAAGGAGATTTCAGAGACTTGTGCAGTGGGAATAGGAAGTACCTACTAAGCAGTGACAGGCCCTGGGGAGGCAGGAGTGTGAATGATAGTGGCGTGGGACCAGGCCACCAGCCTGGATTTCATGAAGTACTGAGCCCCTGTGTACCTGAGCCTCTGGCTTTCTAGTGGGAAATAGTTCTGTGGGGACAGGCCCAACAGCTCCCCTTGTCCCCTGCAGCGCACAAACCACCTGTCATCTGTTGCTGTGTGCTTAGCAGAGCTGGAAGGAACAGTGAAAGTTCGCCCCCAGCTGGCATACTGCTGACTCAGTGGGAGGGGAGGAAAGTCTCAGGTGCTAGGAATTGGGAGCCACATATGGGTGGATAATTTTGCATTGATGCGTGAACTTGTCCAAATGCTCCTCACACAGACAGTGGGGAACTCTGCTACTGGCTGCCAGGATAGTTATTAGTAATTTAATCTTTGCTAATTATGTGTTTAAATGAAATATAAAAAACAGAGTTTTATTATTTCTACTGTGGCAGCACCCAGAGGCCTCACCCTGCAGAGTCAATTAGACAGTCCCTCCCCAGAATGCATTAGTGACATAGTTCCGGGCAATAATCTCATGGGGAGAAAGGGGTCAGGAGCAGCACGGCCCTTCTTGACACAAGGAAGTCCAGGAGCCTGGTCTGTTCACAGATTGAATCTGCTCCCCAGGTGGCTCAAAGTCACTCCAGAACCCAGGGGTGACTAGGATATAGCATGTCTGAGTGCACTGGTGGTGAAAGGTACCAGAATATTATCTCTGGAGACTGACATCCTCTCTATTCTCAGAACATGGGCAGAGCAGGCTGCCCTGTGTTGTCCTGCGAATGGGCCTCCCCTTGTTATGGAGTGGTCTCAACTAGAATGAAAGGGAAATGCAGACTCTCTGGGACCTCTGTTGAGACTGCCAGCAAGGGATCAGTTGTGGCATGGTCACTATCTCCTGGAAGCCACCAGTTTGCTTATAGGTAACCATTCAACAGCTGCCAGCTGGTCACATTGGTGTTGTGCTGGGCTGGATTGGAGGTGGCAGCCTGGAGTTGAAAGTCTCGTGTTAAGGAGGCAGACCTTGTGAACTCACCCACTCCTCTGTGAGGGGCCCTTTGGACTAGGATTTAGCATGGTCAGAGTGTCTGGGCAGGGGGTTGCCCACGTGTCCATGCCTTGTGATCAGGCTCCTACCCTCGCTGTGTAGCGGCCTGACATGCAGCTCCTACCTTGTGTGCATTCGTGGTGTCGCCGGTTCCTTTCTCATGGCCCATAGGGATCTGTGGGGAGGGGATGGGGTGGAATATATAAAAATGCAGCTGCCTGGGGAGATGCACAGCTCCTTCTCTGGGTGGAGAGGGGTTTCTGCATGATCTGTAGGTATCAGCTTTTGCTGGTCAGAGTGAATGAGCATCAGATGTGGGCAGTGCATTTCCCTGGGTGGATGAAGTCTTGTGTTGGTCCTGCTCTGAGGGCTTTGTTTGTTATTTGTGTCAGGAGCGTTGCTCTGGGTGGCTATTTGATGTGGCAGCCTCAGCAAGCCTGGCAGCCCCCAAAGCAAGTTGAGGAGTGGGGAGCAGGCACCAGAATTGTGCCCCATTCCTTCTTTCTGCTGCACAGGGGCTGGAGGGTACACCTCCCCAGGGCAGTGAGTGATGGGCCACCTCCCCTCCCCAACCTGGGAAGTGAGCAACAGCCCCCCACTTTCTCTAACAGATTTTATGGGTGGAATCTGGATTTTATTGGGCTAAAGCTTGGAGACTGGGTGCTCTCAAATCGCCCCCTCCCCTCCCCCCCAGCTGCAGAGTATGAATCCAGCCATCTCAATGTTTCCTCGCTGAGAACCAGCACTGGACCTCCCCCTTCAAACTTGCGGCTGCCACTTGTGTCTGGTTTCAGGGGAATAGCAGGGTGGGATGGGAGCAGCACGGGGTCCCAGGTGCTCCTGGGATGTGACGTGTTTATTATTCTGCAATGTACCATTTTACATCAGAACTAGCATGGTCTGGGGCCTGATTCTAGGAGCAGCTAAGTACCTGTAGCCCCTGTTGATGTCTGCACTTCCAGAACTAAAGCCCAAGTGACTCTCAGGTCATGCCCGGGTTTGGGCTGAGGCTCAATACCTCTCAGTGCCACTTGGTGAAGGAGTATTGAGTCTGTACTGGGTTATCTTCACATCAGAGTGACAGGGCTGATAGCGGGGGAGTGGAAAAGTTTGGGTCTGAAAAATGAGGGAAGCAGCCATTCTCTCGGCAATGTAGGTACTTTGCTATAAAGCACAGAACTGGAGGTGTGTTTATGAGGGCACTCTGTGTATGTGAACACGTGGGCGGGGGGAAGTTTCTGGATGCATGTACATACAGTCAGGGTTGGGTTTTTTGTGTGTTTGGTTTTTTTGGGGTTTTTTTTTGCGTGCCATGTTGGCTTCTGGCAGTCTCTGGAAGCACAGTCTAAATGACCTCCATTAAAGCCCAGAGTCGGAGACAGACCCTATCTGCTCTCTTGGGCAGAGCTGTGTTCACCAGGGCTCTGCTGGTTTCAGGATTCCCTTGAACATGGTGCACAGGAGTTGGTTTTTGGCCAGGAAAAGGATGGGTTAGTCTGTATCCTTGTCTTCATGGAGAAATCCTCCCTCTGCACCACCAAAAATCCAAGACTGATGACCTCCACTGTGTACATAATCAAATTCTGAACCCTGTTCTACAGGGCCTGTTGTAGAAAAGGCCTTGGAGGGGTTTTAATGACTCTCTCATTGTCTGTTACTTATAGAACAAAATCTGCCACCTGAGTTGGTTGCTGCTGGGTTTACAGAAAAGAGCAAACTCCTCACTTTCCCCCACATTGGCCTGCTTCTAGCTTTCGCTCCTTGGGCAGCTACCACTGAACGTGTGAAGGGAGCCGCTAGGGCTGTGAGCCACCAGACTTCTTCCAGAATGGAAGCCTTGGTGGGATGGCACAGCATTGGGGTGGTTGGGCATGAAATGGCTGTTGGCGTGTGAACCCGAGGCCTCAGAACATGCAGACCATGTGGTTTCAAATGGCTGTATCTGTGTGCTACAGTGTCAGTAACTGCCCTGGAGACTCGGAGTTGAGACTTCTCCAGGTTGACAAATATCATGCTTTAAAACAAACAAACAAACTAAAAATTTCAGCAGATTTTTTTAGTTGCATGATGCCAGCAGTGGCTTCCCATTTTATAGTCTTAAATTGCTGAAGTGGATGTTTTGTACTTATTTCTTAGTTTCCTAATTGTTAGTAGAGTTTCAGTTTTTACACAGCATTTTTTTTCTACTAATAAGTTTCATATTTAAAATTCTTTTCTATGCTGAAAAGATAAGTCCAGGCCTTTCATTAGCATCCTTGCTGTGAGAACAACACAAACTCAAATGCAAAACAGATAAGCAAATAGCTTGTGCTATATTTACAGATGGTAACACTTTCTGATGTATTGAACTTCCACAAGTCAGTAAAGTTGCAGTGCTTTGACCAGGCTTTGCTCCTCCGTCGGCATTTGCATGCTAACATCAATGGGAGCTCCTATGTCACTTCAGGTGCTTTTGAAAATCTCAAGGTACCGTAGGTACCTAAATATGGAGTTAGAAACCTATTTTTGAAAATTTTGGGCCTGTGTATAAGAAAAGTCACAATAATTTTGTTAATGTATTGAAAGTCTAAACTTTTCTTTGATAATTCTGAAGCTGTTTTGTTTTGAACTAACAAAGATTTTATGCCACTAAGAGAAGTCTCTAATAAAAATAAAATTTTAGCTCTTGATTGCTGCTAATGCTTACACATGACAGTCGCTGGGACTCTTCCTCAGAGTAGTTTCTACTTAAATGTTTGCAGGGTCAGGATCTTAAGTTTCAATATTTTGTTTAGCCAGTTTTGTAAAATTAAAATAAAAGCACCTGTGAGCTGTGGCATTTAAAATCCCAGCATAAATCATTCAGTTTATTAGAAATTTTAATCTAAAGTTGCAGTAGCACAATTTTTAGATTAATTTCACAAAGCCTCAACCACATTTGAACAAATCTACTCTGGGACTTCTGGGTTCTCTTGCGGACTGTCACTGCCTTGCTATATGCCCTCTCTGTGCACCAGTTTCCCCATCTGTCAAAGGGGAGAATACTTGCCCCTCTCATGTGTTTGCAGGTCCTGGAAGGTGTTGTAGTGACACTGCAGCGTCTATTCTGCACTCTGTATCCATCTCACCAAAACCAGCTGGAACAGTAAGTTGCCTTATGTGGTATCTGGCTGTGATTGGGGCATGGATGAAGGTGGGCTGAGGTTCAAATTGGGTAGGGCTGCAGTGATGATTGGTTGCTTGGAAGCAGCAGGAAGTGGTGGCAGGGGTAATATCAGCCCTCCCCCTGTCTAGGGAATTTCCACCTCTTGCTGCTTAGGTTTGCAACCTAAGGCCGTTGTTGGCTGGGGCCCAGTGGGATGGCTGGGTCTGTAGTTGCTATTTGTAGCTGTATTTGTGACTGTTGTCAGGGCACTCAGTGACTCGTATTTTCCTTCTTGTATAAAGTAGAAGAAGAATTAAGGTAATAAACACACCTGGAAAATGATCTGGAGGTGCCTGTTGCTCTTATTGTTTCTTCTACCCTTCCATCACTTTATGGGCAACAGGCCTTTGCCTCCTCATACACGCATCAGCTGGCTATAGTGTCTGACTTGTTAAACTCAGCATTCAGCTCAAAGTCTTGTTTTTCATCCGTCCCAACATGAGGGTCAGATGGATATGACCATGGCCCTGCCCTGCCCCCACAGCAGAATTATGGTTGTCCAAACTCTGTTTTGCATCTTGGTCTTATATCAGTGGGAACATTTCAGTTCACAAGGCTAGTTCCAAATGTATGTCTCTTGAGTCGAGGTCTGAGGAGGAGAGAGATTGGGATCATAGCTCAGAGCAGGGGGAGCCCATGCTTTGCCCCTGACCCCAAAGGTACCCTGGCAACTTGCTAGGAATCACAAGTCCCAATTTAATTTTGCATATCATTAACTTTATATTGAGAATCCACACCTGCCCTGATACTTGCTGATGCCTCCATCTGCCCCAGGAAAAGACCAGGAATTGTTTGATATGAACAGCAGTGGAAACAAACTGAGGGAGACCACACAATCAGTGATTGGGAAATGGGTCTGGGAGTCCAGACTCCTGGGTTTCATTTCAGGTTTTACTATGGAGTCCACCGTGTGGCCTTGGCCAAGTCTTCCCATCTGTAAATGGAGGGCAGCTATACTTGTATTCAGGGTTTTAAGGTCCTTGGGAATAATACAAGCCATGAGAGGGGAATCTGGCCTTTTTGGGCTGTTTAGTCTCTGCATCTATGGGGGCACATGGGCTAGGTTCAGGATTTCCATCACTAATGGGGGCTCTGGTGCCATGGAGTGGGCTCTCTGCCCTGGTGCTATCTCCGCTCCTTATCCCCTCTCCATACTCTCTTCCCCTGGGACTCTACATCCCAGGTGGCACAAAACAGAGTCGAAAGGTAAAGTGGGGGCTGAGATCTAGAAGCTTCTCTCTGCCACTGTGCCCAGCAGGATGCGTTACTAGGGAGAACCTCAGTGCAAAGCTTCCCCAGGCTGCCTCATACTGCAGCAAGGGAGCAAACCTTCTCTACCCAGAAACAGGAAACCAGAACCACGTGGGCTGCCTTAGAGCCCAGCTGATACCTCACGTCTGCAGAGAAGGGACTTGGCTTGGTCTAGATTCTCTGGCTTCCTGCCAAGGAGCTGACTGCTGCATTCTGTATCATCTGTTTGAAAAATGGAGGGGGAAAACACAGGCCTTCACTCCCAAGTGTATGTGGGAGGGGTGAAACTGTAAACCTGAATAGTCCCTGACAGGGGTTAGAATTGTCTAGTGCTTAAAGTTGGGGACTGGGAGTCAGGACTCCTGGGGTCTTTTCCTGTTTCTCCTAGTGACATACTGTCACTACGTCAGGCATCTATGCCACACCACTGTGAGGTGAGGAGGGGTTTCAGTAACTGTCTGTTGGTTACGTTGAAATGCGGCAGAGTATTATCTACTAGGTCTGGGGGGCTCGGGCCCAAGTGCAGCCCTGGCACAAGGGCCTGCAGCTCCACCGAATACACTGAGAGAGCCATTTGTGCTGTGTCTGCCTGTGATTCCTGGTGCAGGACTGCTGGGTTTTATTGTGGAGCTCTTCCCTCCTTGGATCTAGGTTCTCCAATCACTGTCCTGATCTCTTTCTCTGACCCTGAGTTCAGGGTCCTGGGATTTCTGCTTCACATCTCGCACAGCAGTGGTTATTGGAGGAAAAAGGCAACTTAAGTTTTCTCAGTACAAACTGTCATGTTTGTTCAATTACAATGCAGCAGCAGTGGCACAAGCCCCTGCCTCCTTCCTATTGCTGGCCTGGAGCACGGTGGGCCTTTGGCGGACATCTGCTGCCTCCTCCCCCAACCACCTCTTGGTAGGCAGGCCACAATGGCTTCCCACTGAACTGAGTTGCTCTTTACATCACTCCCCCACCCCAGCCAAAGCTTCCGTCCACTCTGATGGGCTCCTTCACTGGACCTTGAAATGGTGGTTTCCCTGGAGCTGGCTAATATCCAAGCAGCTTTCCCTCTCATTGAATGATAGGTTAAAAATCTAGGGAGGAGGATGGAGGCGAAAGGCTTCAGGGAGCCTGGGTGTCACTTGCTCCAATCTGGCTTGTGACAGGCAAACCTCCTCCAGGCTAGTCTCCAGTTGGAGCCCGGGGCCCCAGACATACGTGGTCTGGGACATTTGGAGCTTGGATTGGTTTGGCTGGAGTAGATACAGGTGGGGGTCAGATGTGAACTTAAGGCCACATACCAGAGTCTGGTGTCTGGCTCAGACGTATCCCATGGGGGGTGGGGTTGCCAATACAGTGTGTTGCTGCGGCTGCACAACTGGTCCCTTTCCCCAAGAATGAGTGTCTGTTTCCTCCTACTATGTCTAACTGGGGCAAGAAACTCTCTCATATTCCCCCCACTGCCCCCCGGTGGGCTTGAGAAAAGCAGTTAATGGATCTCTTCCCCTGTGACAGTGACCTGGAGACTCAGTGCCTACACAAGTCACAGAAGCAACTCCAGTCCCCCAGCCTTGGAGTGCTTTTGATTATTATTATTTTGGCCTCTTGCTGCGCTGGGTCCCTGTGTGCAAACATACAAACGCTCCAGAGTGGTGGCATTCTGTGAGTATGTACATGGGGCTCCAAAGGAGGGGAAGATGGTGGTAGTCTGAAGTCCAACTTTTGCCTTCTCCCCAACCTTCTCGTTCCTTGACACACATTCACTGAGGCTCATTAGCTATAGGATTTGTGCTTCTAGCCTCAAAGTTCCTTTGGAGATGGGTATGTGCCTGTTGGGGTGTGGCCTACGATGCCATCCCAGGTGCAGCTACAACAGAGACAAAACGTGGTGGAGAAATGGAAAAATCTCTTGGGAATTCAAGTTCCCATCTCCCTGCAGGAATTTTAATGACAGGTGGGAGGAGGGGGAGTATGACCTAGAGTACTGTCACTAATCACCATTATGTAACCCCTCCTCTTAAGAGAGGGTAGGGAAGAGCAAATAACATAAAGGGGCAGCTGGCCTGTGAGCTTTGGAACAGCCCAGGGGTGAGATGCATGGATTGTTACTCAGAAGAAATGGTAGAGGATAAAAGAGGGTGCAGCAGTGGTGACTGTAAAGGTAGGTTTGGAAAGAAGGAGCTAGAGGGATTGCAGGTGGGCAGAAACATGAGAGTTTGGAAATGAGGAGTGAATGGATGTGGTGGGGGATTTGCTGCTTTGTGGAGGGAGTAGCATGATGTGTGTAAGAGAGAGGTTCAACAGGGCTTTTACAAGAAGACACAAGTCTCCAGGTGGAGGGAGATGGAGTTGATTTTGCTCATAGTTACCATCGTCTTTTCAGTTGGTGCAAGGAGGTGGAAAAGCCCAACAAAAGCCCCTCCAAGCTCAGAGAATCCACTGCTGACATACAGAATAAAGTAACCGCACCTGGCACATGAGTTATCAATGACATGTCACACAATGCCCCTCAGTTTGTCTAGCAAAAAGCCTGTGTGAGGGAACAGTGCCACCCCTTGCCAGCACTGGGCACCGGGCAGTAGCGGAGGGTGCACTTAGAGGCACAAGAGAATAGTTGAATCATACAGGAACATACTTAGCTTGGCATTAGAATGAGACCAATAGGTGGGACCATTTGGGGGAACAAGGAAGTGATGAGGTAATTAGATCCATGGCATTGACCTAAGCAACAGCTAGGGTCTCAGTGTGAGAGAAGGGGGTGTTTCTGGGCTGGCAGCAGAGGCTTTTCAAGGGAAGGGCCATCTTCAGACATGTTGCTGGGCCATGGTACTTAATTACCAGGCACCAACAATGAGTGTGGTCATGTACAAAACCAAGAAGGAGGTGCAGCCCCAAAGAGTCTTTTTTTCATTTTGACAGGGACTAGCAGGGCAAGGATGGGGCCCTGGGGGAGGGGGAGACATCTGGGCAGTTGGTGGGGCCAGGGCCTGGAGGGATCTCTTTGCAGCTGGCCAGGGCACTGCAGGGAGTCCCGTGCAGCTGGCAGGATGGGAGCAGGTTGAGGTGTATTTTTATATTAACTAAGGTGCTGAACTGCAATGGTTGGGATCAGCCCTATTGCATTAAGGAGGAAGTGAGTGGGCCATGGTCAGAGGAAGAGCTGGGATTAGAACAAGCCCATCCTTCTTGATGGCACCTTTGTATGTAAGGAAGATGAGGAGAATGAAAGAGCCTGAGGCCCCTAGGAGATGGGTCTGTGTGTGAGTTCATGTGACACGTGAGGGATGCTTCCGAAAACCATAACGGAACTCTCTGCCTCATTGTTTGCTGGCAGATACTTGGCTGAGCTGGGGGCCAGAAGTGCGCGCACATGTCCCTGGGAAAGGAAGTCGAAAGGCTTCATGAAGCCAGGCTCTTGCCTGAACAGGTGATCCAGGACTATAGCATTGGAGGAGTGAGATGGCAAAGCCCTTCCCACACTCAGTCAGCTGAGCTCTGTCCCAGAACCTGGAAGGAAGGAACTAAAGAGATAAGGGAACCTAGGCAGATGGTGTTTAAAACCTCCCCTTGGAAATGGGAGTGGCATCAGCAGCCTGAGGAGAGGCTAACAGACTTGTGTTTACCTGAGATGCTGGGGAGAATCAGAAAGTCCATGTAAAGATCTGTTGCTGGTCCAAAGGGGAGCACAATGGAGCAGAAAAAAAGCCATCTTGGATATTGAAGTTACTGTGGGGGAAAGATGGCTGGTGTGGAGACACCAGGGTTAGTGCCAAGATGGCTGCTGATGTTGGCATCCTTATCTCCAAGCTGGAGGAAAGAGGGCTTGAAAGCTAGAAGCCAGTACTCCTGGGTTCTCTCTGCAGCTCTGCCTGTGCCTCCTTGGCCCATTTGAGATGCAGTAGTAGGATTACATGGGAGTTATGATTCTAAAGGTCTTTGAGATCTGGGGTAGAAGGCACTGGACAGAGCAGAGCGTTGTTCATACTGATGTTAGGAACCCATTGCACGAGGGAAGATCAGTGAGTGCACAGAGTGTGGCTGAGCTCGGAGTCTCGGGACATCAAGGGCCAGAGGCCTGTAAGAGAGTGACTGGGGTAAATCGGGGATCTGTGGGAAGAGGACTGTAACTTTCAGCATACTATCTGCAGTGGGAGAGGGAAGGCTCTGTGTCAAGGCCTAGGGGAAACAAACCAGGAACCAAGCTTTTCCCAAAACGCTGGTCACTTAGCTGTGTTCCTGGGAAGGGAAGCATAGGCCACCATTTCCAAGGGGGACTGAAACTATTTGAGCTGGTGTGCAATGGGGGTGAAGGAGGTGCCAGCTCAAGTCCTGGGAGAAAGGACCATGCGTGGCAGGGATTTCCTTACGCAGGAGCATAGGACAATCCTCCGTGAGCGACGGGGAGGAAGCACTGTCTCTAGGGATTACGCTGCAGGGTTCTGTGCTGTGCTGGAACAATGGGTCCTGACCCAGATGGGGGCCTCCAGGTGCTGCTGTGATTTTAATGTGTGGGAGGTGGGGGTTTCAGGGAGGGCCAGACCCATTGGGCTGCCTTGTTCTTCTTCGAGTTGATGCAGCCATGTATTCTACTCAGCCAGTGCACCAGAGCCAGAGAATTTTCCTGGAAGTACCTGTGAGAGAGAGTGCTTGCAGCTCATCTCGTAGCATGTACGCAGCACTGCCTTGACCCTCCTCAGTTTCTTCTTACCATCTGTGACCGGAGTCAGAGCTCTGTCTGGTTCCTAACTTCACAACCTCTCTCTTCCTTGGTAATTTTTTTCTAATTGTATTTAGTTAAGTAGTACTCTTCGTATAGTTTTAGTTAGACTTAGCACTAGTTAGATTTAGTTTAAATATTTCACCAATGATGCCCTCACCAGGGTTTAAACATTGTCCGTCATATGGGGGAATGATACCCAACAACAATCCCCACACACGATACTTGCTGTGCTTTGGCAAAGCCCACACCAAGGAGTGGGGTTCAATTTGCGAATCATTCACGATTTGTCTAAATCTTTGTCTAAAGAACTACCTGGTCAAACAGGCCATGTGACCTGCTTTGGCACCAAGGCCCTCATCAGAGTGGAGGTCACCCTAGGGTTCATAGAATCATAGAATATCAGGGTTGGAAGGGACCTCAGGAGGTCATCTAGTCCAACCCCCTGCTCAAAGCAGGACCAATCCCCAATTTTTGCCCCAGCCTCTCCCTTGGTCCAATACTTTGCAAGGGCTGTATCATTTATAGCCCCATTGGCTGAGTGGGCTGCTAAAGCTGTCTGTCTGCACCACACTCTGATGTGTTCCTTCCACAATTAGTGGAAGTGGGGCTGGTGCCTGGCTCTGCACAAGGAATCTCTGCACAAGGAACTTTCTCAGCACCCTTGCTATCGGCGCTGCTGATGTTACTATGGCAGGACTCACCACCCTCTACTTCAGCAGCGTTGGCCTTCTCGTTGCTGACTTCAGGATGGACACTACTTCTGACACCAGAAACAACGGACGCGTACTCAGTGCCAGCAGTACTGTTTCCACTGTCGGTGCTAGTTCTCTCTTCATTCTGGGCTACAGATGATCAGTCTGATGGCTCACATGCTTAGGGCTAGCTCCATCTTTGTCCCCTCAAGTTAGGGATTCCTCAGCATCCAGGTCGGGATCATCCTCCTCCTTCTCTCCATTGCTTGACCTGTATCGGGGGCCAGGCTGTTCATGCAGCATTATGGGTACCAGGATTGGTGCTTGTGTTGTGGTCGGGACAGGGACCCCTTGCCTGTGGCCTACTGGCCACCAATGTCCTATCCATGCCAGGAGCCTCCACGGAATCCATGGGATGCTCCTTGGTTGTGGAGGGCCCACTCCTCAACAAGCTCTAAGGAGAGATCATCAAGTATGTCTATGGCAATGACCATCGACACCCACTGCAGGCCCAGGCACTGGTGAACCTTCCCCTCAATGAGCCTCCAGAATCATCCTTCCAAGTCAGTCAATCCTGGAACAGAGTCTGGGTGTGGCACAGCTAAATGCTTTGTCTTCGTCCCTGGATGATTCTACTGTGCCTGGCTTTTCCTCTCATTCGACACCAGAGGATTTCAAGGCATACCAGGACCTTTTGCAGCATGTGGCTGCTTCCCTGGGTATTTGAGCAGAGTTTCTGCAGAAGAATACCCATACTTGGATATCCTGCAGCCATCTGCCTGTGGAGTGTCACCCTCCCTATTAATGATGCACTAATGGAGCCTGCTACAGTTCTTTGGAGAATGTCTGCTTCAGTACCGCCTACGGCAAAGAGCTTGGAGAAACGCTGTTTTGTCCTGGTGCAAGGATTTGAGGGATTTTACTCTCACCCAGCCCCAAATTCCCTGGTCGCAACCACAGTGAACAATAGGAGTCAGCAGGGCAGATTTAAGGCCACTGCCAAGGATAAGAACTCTAAATGGATGGACTTGATGGGTAGGAAGATTTACACCTTCTCTTCCTTGCAGATGTGCACTGCTAACTAGCAGGCATTGCTGTCCAAATATGACTTTGTGAACTGGATGGCTATGTCTAATTTTGCAGACCAGCTGCCCAAAGCCTCCAGGGAGGAATTTCAGGCACTTATCTCTTAAGGCTGTTTGATAGCTAAGACTTCATTGCGGTCTATGCTGGATGTCGCAGATACTTTGGGCAGAGTGATGGCCTTGGTGGTGACCATGAGAACGGCATCCTGGCTGCAGAATTTGGGCATTGATCCCGACGTGCAGCAGGCTGTAGAGGATTTGCCCTTTGACAGCCAAGAGCTTTTTTTTGGACAAGACTGAATTCCTTCGAGGACTCCAGAGCTACCGTACAGTCCTTGGGGGTGTACATCCCAACAGTGCAGAGGCGTCGCTACAGTGATCAGCAGAAGCAACAGCAGCAGTGTCATCTTCAGCACATATCTGGGCAGACTGTCCCTCCCCCGAGAGGGCAGGACTATCCCAGAAAGAGGCATAGGTCCCAAAGGAGGAGGCATTCAGGTCTGGGGTTTGGCCAATCAACAAGCTTTCCCCTGGTGCCCCCAAAGCACCCATTTTGACTCCTTGGTCCAGAGCAGTTGTCTAGCCATTGCTCCCTTTTCCCTAGTCCTTCCATCTGGGGAAAAGACTGGCTTGCTTTCACAATGCTTGGGGCTCGATCACCACTGACAGCTGGGTCCTAAGCACTGTCAGATTGGACTATGCCATCCAGTTCCTTTCCAACCCTCCCACCCATCCTCCTTCAGAGTCCCTCTTCACAGACTCCTCTCATTTGATTTATCTTGGCAGAGTGCCATTTTCAGTACATGGTGCTTCCTTTCGGCCTCTCTTCTGCCCTTCAAGTTTTTAGCACATGCATGGTTGTGGTGATGACACCTCAGGAAGAAAGGAATCCACATCTTTCTGTAACTGGATGACTGGTTACTGAGGAGCTTGTCCAGAGAGGAAGTCTTTTCTCACAACAACACTACACAGCACTTACTTGACCGCCTGGGTCTCATCCTAAACACTGGGAAGTCAACTCTGGTTCCTGCTCAGAAAATCGAGTTCATTGGGCCCCTAATAGACTCTACGAGTTTGAGAGCTCTTTTGGCAACTGACAGTTTTCAGGTGAATTACCACCTTTGCCTCAGTCAGCAGTCTCTGCCTTCCATGACAGTTCGGATGTGCCTGGGGTTCTTGGGCCACATGCACACTTCCATGCAGGTGGTACAGTTTCCAAGGTTGGTTCTTTGCCCTCTTCGAATGTGGCACAGGACAGTTTCCTGTCTGACTGTTCACTCATTGGACAGATCGGTTTGTCTCCCTCCACTGGTCCTGGACTCCTTCCAGGGATGGATGGTTCTGGAGAATTTTTGTCAGGGCATTCCCTTCATCTGGCCCTTACCAACCAGGTCCCTTGTCACCGACACTTCCATGATGAGCTGGGGAGCACATCTGGGGTTGCTGAAAGTTCAGGATCTATGGTCTGAGCAGGAGGCGTCACTGCATATCAACATGCTGGAGCTTCAGGCTGCCTACGGTGGACCATATCAGGAGCTCAGTGGTTCACATACTTAAGGTTAGGAGTACTTCTGGCACCTTAGAGACTCCTGTTGTGCCACAGGTACTCCTGTTCTTTTTGCGGATACAGGTTAACGTGGCTGCTACTCTGAAACCATACTTAAAGTTGTGGCAGTTCTGTATTAAGGAGAGTATTACTCCCATAACTTATCACTTGCCCAGGGTCCAGAATCATCTTGCAGACCATCTAATCAGGAATTTTTTCCCTGAGTCACAAGTGGTCCCTGAAGAAAAGTGTTCTCCTGGTCAGCTTCGCAGCCTTGGGCATTCCAGTGATTAACCTGTTTGCTACAAAGGACAAGAAGAAATGTCTGTTCTGCTCTCGAGGGGCCCTCAGTCTGGGCTCCCTTCTTCTTTCATGCGGCTGGTGTAGAGCAGCAACTACAATTTCACCTGAAGTTGATTGAGCCAAATGGCTACATCAGGAGTAGCAGAATTTATTGCAGTGATGCCTCCTTCATATTTATAAATTGGGCTGTAGGTAGTGATATGGTCGATGGTCTGTTGTGGGCAACCACGCTTGCGTGCCAGGGAGTCCTTGATTTTCCATTTGTGCGTTAGATGTCCACATCTACTATGGTTGGTTCGGATTTGGTTCAGAGTTGACCAAGATGACCATGGAAGGTCAAACCCAGGAACCTTCTGCATGGGATGTGGCACAAGATGCTTATTTTTTAAGTCTTGTTTAGCCCAGTCTGCTTTCCAAGCCTCTTTCTGATTGTAGCTTGATTTCATGAAGCTAAATGAATGTTCCCAGAAAGGCTTGCAGGACTTAAGACATTGTCGGGGGCATTGTCAAGATCTTGGTGAACAGGAAGACATCTGTTTTCCTGGATTTGCTGAGCTTCGTGGAACGTCACTGCAGTTCGGCGTATTGGCGGGGGAGCGATGTTAGACAGAACAGGTAGTCATGGTGTTGGAGTTGACTGTTGCCGTAATGCAGTGCATTACTATATTCATCTGAGTGTCCGATGCAAGGTAGCAAGATTCTTAAAAGGGCCCCTTCATCTCCATCCTTTGGTCTGAGGGCTGGTTCCTCTGTGGGACCTTAACGTGATCCTAGTGGCTTTGATTGGACCTCCGTTTGAGCCCCGACATCTTGTCCCTTTCTGCTTTTGTGTCAGAAGACGGTGTTCCTGGTAGCGATGACATCAGCAAAGAGTGTGAGTGGCAGGCTCTGTTGGCAGAGCCTCCTTATACACAATTCTCCAAGGACAAAGTGACTTAACTACCGCACCCAAAATTTTTATCTAAAGTGGTTTCTCTGTTTCGTTTGAACCAGGCAGTTTATTTACTTGGGTTCTTTCCGCATTCATTGATAGAGGAGCAATGTCTCTGTGCAATAGCTGTTAGTCAATGTCTAGCCTTCTGTCTGAACAGACTAAACTGTTTCATCCTTGACCTTGTCTGTTTGTGTCATATGCAGATCGTATGAAGGGACAAGGGGTTTCCTCACAGATGACCTCTAGATGGATGACGTTCTGTATCAAGACTGTATATGAGATAGCTTCAGTTACGCCCCTCAGCAGGTGCGAGCTCATTCTACAAGAGCGCAAGCAATGTCAATAGCATTCCTCAGTGACGTCTCCATATTGGACATTTGCAGACTGCTACGTGGTCGTAGACACGTATTATTTACGAACTATTATGCCATTGCCACATCATCAACCTCAGACGCAAGTTTTGGTAGGGCGGTCCTGCAATTCTTTTTTAGGTAGACTCTGAGCCCCACCTCCTGGGGTTGGTACTATTTGTGAGTCACCTAAGTGGAATACATGGCTGCAACTACTTGAAGAAGAAGAAGAAATGGTTGCTTATTGTAATGATGGTTCTTCAAGATGCAGATGTGTATTCCACGACCCACCCTCCATCCGCCCTACATTGGAGTCTGGTCTCTGGGCATTTGGTGCAAAGGAACTGAGGGGGGTCAAGGTGCTGCCACCTCATGTAGCCAGAGGAGGGGCTAGGTGCACGAGGCGCAAGCGCCACCACCTACGGATACTGCTAGGAAAAATTCTCAGGCTCCGCTGCACTACGTACAGAATACACATCTGCGTCACATCTCAAAGAGCCAGTTACAGTCAGTAACGGTTTCTTCTTTCACATCCTAAAATGGCCTATGTCTCCTGTGGTCTATAATTGTCATTCTCTCCCATCCCTAGTGCTTGCACCTGAGCGTGACTAGTGCTGGGATAGGGCTAGGTTCTGGGTACAGCTTGATCTCTCACTACAAAGCAGATCGCTCTGGCTGTGCTCTGCTCCAGTCTTTCCCCAGCTTGGTGCTGGGCACTGCAGCCCTAACATGTCAGGCGCTCTTGGCGCCTCTGATCCTTGCCGGTAGTTATGGTTGTTGGTGAGCTGGGAAACAGTTGAGATTTATATGCTGGTGTTCTGACTCCAGACCATGGGTGCAACTGACGCACTGGCTCCCACACCTGGAAAGGTGCACCTCTGCTCCTGTTCTGCTGATGTCTGCTTCTGAGCTATCTCCCCTATCCCCAGGCTAGGGCCTGACTGAAATGCAAGCCAAGGAAGCAGCTGTTTGGGGTCCCCTACCACCTCCTGCACAAGGGGGAGAAAACAACTCATTGCTAGTCCCCCTCCATCTCCTCTCTTCTCCTCCCCCCCCCCCCCCCCATCAAGGGAAAGAACTCTCAGACCATTCCCCACCACCTTCCTGGTGTTTTGAGGGGAGCACATTCTAAGGCTTCCCCAACTGAGGCTCATCCTCCTCCACCACTCCATTTTTTTTTATCCCAGCAGGCAGCGTTGTGCTTACTGGGACAGACACAGCGGAGCAGTTGCCATGCAAAGGGTTAATTCTGTGCAGCAGCTTGCTGTGTGCTGCAGGAGTGGTGTTTAGCAGCTTGCTCCAGTTGGCTTCTTTCCCAGAATGCTTTGGAAAAGCACTGACCTCTGACCCCCAGTACAAACTGAGCCCAGCACGTGGGAGGGAGAAATTACTCCCAGACCTTCAGGCTCCAGAGTTTACAAGCTGCCTGCAATAAAGCAGCCATTTTTTTCCGACAGTCACTAAATCTCCCGTTTTAGTTCCACTGCTAACCCCAGCTCCCTGCCCCCCCACCCCCACCCCCAATTCTTTTTCCTGGAACAACTTCTCCAAAGGTGACACCAATCCAGTAGCCCAAGGGCTTGTAGCTCTGCAGATCTTCAGGGCTGCTGGTTCTAAGCTGTGAACCAGGGATCTCATTGTGGAAGACGTTGTTAGACTTGGCGGTCAGTCAGCCTCTTGTTGACTGGTCCGGCTGCTTTCTGTATAGTGCTGTGCGCACTGGGATGCCTGCATGCCTTGTCAGGGCCTCTCCAGAATGATTCCTCCAGGGAGTCTCTGCACCTGCCAGTTTTCTCCTCGACCCCCTGCCCAGCGTGTGCACATGTGGAATTCTGTGCCTGCTCTATGGACTGAGACGCCTCACAAAACTTGGAGGTGTGGGGATTGGTGCTTGTGTTGCCGATAGAGAGGAGCGTTGTCTACAACGGTCCACAAAATGCCAATTGAAAGGGCTGGATTACAGTAGCTCATGGAGTGACAATATTGTTTTGGTGGTAATATCAGGAAATAGGGAGTCAGGACTCCTGGGTTCCATTCCTGGATCTGCCACTGGCTTGTGCAATTCCTTAGCTTCTCTGTGCCTCAATTTCATCATCTACAAATGGGAATAAATATACAGTGGCCACCTTAACTCTTTCCAATTCCTTAGGTAATTAATTTCCCTCCAGATTCCCTGCAGTGAGTCTAGAATTAATTCCAGCCAAGCTGGCCACTTTCTGTGAGTGATTGCTGTGCGGGAGATGCAGGAGACTTCACCAACTAGTATTTGTAAAGCATGCAATCTGTGCACCAGAAATCAGAGAGGTGCCAGCTGGTGCTCTTTCCCTTATGACTTCACTGATCGCTCCAGGTGAGACTGTAAGCTGTGTGTGTCTGGTAGTGCGCTGAATACATCAGTGCTTAGCATTGCCATACAGGTAGTTCCTGCAGCAGAGGGTGTGGGGAGTTATTCATGTTTGAACGGCACTTGGAGAACACTGTGCACTCATTATGAAAGGCTGCCATGCCATGGGCACTATGGGATCCAGATAAATAAATTAGGAGTCAACATTTAAAAACAATTACTTCCCTGCTCCTGCTGCTTATATGCAGATTCCTCAGACAGAACTGTGGGTCTCCCTGAAGGTGGAGAAACACCCGCAGTGTGCAAGCTTTGGATCCACAGACCCGGGACCTGTGGATCATTGCACTGGCAAGAAAGAAACCAAGTCATTCTCACTTCTAGACACATGCACAAAGCCAAACACACTTCTCAGGAACAGCTCTCCCACTGCATATTGCTTTGACTTCGCTATTTTTCCACTATAAGATAGACATTACCAAGATTAGGGGAGCACGTATCAAACACGTAGTACTTTCTCTCAAGCTCTTTCAAGATCTTGAGGGATCTGCAGGGGGAGCAGACGCTAGTTTAGCCTTGGGCTTTTATTTTCTTATTTTCAAACCAAGGCGTTTTCAGAGGGTAGTATGGTGGCCAGAGACCTGTGCTGTGTCTCCCGAGACCATACTGACAAAGTGTGATAGAGAAACCATTTTTCCAAATACATATTGGGCTGGTCTAGAATCCATTTGCAGGCAACAAAAAAGCACATTCATCTGAATCCCCTGCTCTCCCCTCTCTGAGAGCTGGGTTTTGTTTTTAAATCTATATGGCAGGAGACCAAACTGGCTGAGTCAGTCGGCTGGCTGGCCACCAGAAATAAAAATGTGGTTTCTGTCCCCTCCCTCCTTCTCCCATCGGTATTTTTTTTTTTCTTCTTCTTCACTTAGCGACAGTTTCATGTATTCATAACAAACCTCTTTCTGCCTCACTCCTTCTCAGGACCAGGACAAATGGAAGCTGGTTTTTGTTCTGAGAATCAGTCTAAAAGGAAAAGGTGCTGTGAGGCAGCTTGTTTTTGTGTCGCTCTCTCTAACCCACAGTGATGGAGTTTCTGAAAGGGTGGGAGGCTGCGTGCTGAACTCCTGGCCCCAAAGGGACTCTGGACATTTCAAATTCTAAAGCTAACGCTCTGCACTTTTCTAGAACCTTATCTGCCAGTCTTCAAGTGTGCAGCTAGTGGTGCCTCCCCACACCCATGTGAGTCAGCTATTACCCCCATTTTACTGATAGTTAATGGAGGCACAGAGAAGTTGCCTGAAGCCACACTAGCTAGTTGGTGTTAATCCCTTTTTTCCTGTTGTACCACAGGAGGCCCCCTGGCATGGGGTTGCTGCACCAGCCACAGGGCAGGTGTTTGGGGAATGAGAGGAGGTGAGAGGTGAAAACTGTGATTTCTAAATGTTTACAGTGCAAGTAGCCGGAATGGCACAGAACTGGGGAGGCTGTTCGAAAAGAAACTTGGAGTCAATGTTCACTCTTGGGTGTCCAAAATTAGCAGCCTAAATACAGGAGGCCTGATTTTCAGAGGTCCTGCATACCTACCCCTAGTTCCCAGTGGCTGAATGGCAGTCGTGAAAATCAGCCATTTGCTTCTGGAGGTGCCTGGCTTTGGGCACTTTAGTGTGAAACTCCTCCATCCTTGATGTCCCTGTGCCTGGATTTTCCCCCAATGCTGGGCTTCACATCTGGATGGTAGAGGGGAGAGTTCATGTGCCAGTGGCTGTGCACCTGGCCAGTGGCTGGGGCTCGGTGGCAGTGCTTGTTTCTATGCCTACCCATCCTTGAGGTGCTGCGAGGAGCCATTAGTTAATGTTTGTGCACTGGGAAGCACTCCGAATGCTAAGCATTATTACCGTCTCCCACAGAGGTGAGATTGCATCACTCCCTCCCAGGCCATCGTGCCAACTCCCAGGGCAAAGTACATGAGTCTGAGACATGCACACACACGCACACCCAACACGCCGGGGGGGTGGTGGTGGTGGTGTCTTGGGTTGTATATGAACAGCAGCAGGAGGGTTTAAGAGCCTCTTCCTGCTATTGACCGCATTCATAGGTCTCCCCTGGGGTCTGCTAATTCCCAGGGGAGAGCACCCAGCCTTGGAAGTGCAGCTTTTCCCCAGGGCTTTCAGAAAGGCTGCCAGCCTCTGCACTTGTTGCATACCCCCACGTTCCCTCAGAGGAGCATTTCTGCCCAAAAGGTTGCTGCTCTAGCCGGAATGGCTCTAGGCCTCAGGCTGGTTGGGTCAGACCTGCACAGCCTGCTGATGGCTTGGAGGGAGCTACCTCCTATAGGTCCCAAAATCCCACATGTCTCTCCTGCTTTTCTGACACCCTAGGGGAAAGATCCCACCTTTGGCTCACTTTAGGGAGGAACAGTAACATTCAGGATGGGGCTCTAGAGCAGCGGTGGGCAACCCGCAGGCTGCATGCGGCCCATTAGGGTAAGCTGATTGCGGGCCGCGAGACATTTTGCGACGTTGACTGTCCGTGGCCACGGCCCCCCGCAGCTCCCAGTGGCCGTGGTTCACCTTTCCCGCCCAATGGGAGCTGCGGGAAGCGGCGGCCAGTACGTCCCTGGGGCATCCAGATCTTAGCTGCTTTGGGTACTTCTAAAGCCTGCAGCTTTATGTCAGACACAGCCACTGCATGGTTCTGTAGCTGGCTAACCATAGATGACTCACCACGTGGAAAATCCAGGGCTATGGCATGCTAGATAGCTCTAGATTTGGCTGCTCTACATTGGGTGGTGAGCTAATTGTGTTCTCCATTAGTTCTTGTGCTTGAGTCTTTACCTTTGCTGCTCGTACTGCCAAGGTCCTTGCTCTGGACAGGTCTTTTCAGGGATCCCTTGCGGATGAGTGGTATGTGCTTTCTGTCAGCCCTGCACAGAGTGTGATTATCACTAAAGGGAATGTTGTAAAGACCTGCCTGTGATGGGGTTGTGCAGGGATTCCAGAACACGTGCTCTGCTGGAAAGTTCAGTAAGTTCCTTTGCCAGCACTGGCACCTGGGATCCACAGATTTGGCTGCATTCTCTCTGCTTCTCCTGTCTCCAGCAATGAAGAACTTGCCCTGGGAGCAGAGCTGGCCATCCAGTGGAAAGCCGAATGGGCTCCAGCTCACTATCCGCTGCCATGCTGGATCCAAAGGAGGAAGAAAACTCTGGGTGCCGGTGTGGTCTCTGGGTCATGGCTGCTGGTGCAGGGATCTGGTCTGTGGAGCAAGTAAAGGGCTGTTCTTCTAGAGCATGTGAGGCGCGGACTGGGCTGCAAACATGGGCCCTCTGCAAAGCAGGAGATTTGGAGCCCTGTCACCCTTCCTGGGCCATCACTGCAGTGTCATTATAGATGAGGTATCCGACTTACAACCCAGGGCAAGACAGTTGGGGAGGTTCAGGGCCACCTCCCTATTGCTTGTCATACCAGAGTCTCTCCCCCATCAGGCCATGAGGCAAGTTTATCTCTATGGCCCAGTCAGTCCTTAGTGCTGCTTCTGAGATGGGCAAGGGGGCCAGTTAGTACCAATGACTGCTGATGTGGAAACCTGAAGACTGGGAGCAGATGCAGCAAACTCAGCCCTGCAAGATGATTGGGAGGGTTTCTAGTGACTATCTCAAAATACGGCTTGACTTGTCTCTGTGCTGTAGCTTCATCTAAGAGGATCATCCCAGCTGGAGCATAGACTCCATTATTAGGATTTATTTGTATTCTGGTAGCACCTAGGGTCTGACTTAGAAGGGGTCCCATTGTGCTTTTTGCTGTGCAGGGTAGTAGATAGTCCCTGCCCTGCAGTTCTTGTTGCTCTCTGAGCAACCACCGGATGCCTGGATGGGGTGCTGGAAGGCAGTGCTTTGCCCCTCTGTAGCTTGCAGGGACAGGGTGCTGTTACTTGGAATGGATGATAAGGTCCTGTCCTCAATGACAGAGTCACTAACCCACCCAAACTGGAGATGCCCTTTGAAAATAACAAGGCAGCTCCTGGATGCTCTCTGATTGCAATGGAGTTTTGGGTTTAATGCTGGGACTTGCCCACTCTTGTGTGGCTCTGTTGGGGAGGCTCCCTCTGCTGGGTAACTAGGCAGGACTTTTCCAATTACTTTGGAAATTTCTTAACAGGCCACGGTCCCTTCTCCTTTCTGTGTGTCCTGCAGGAGGAGGTGCCAGCCAGGCCCATGTGCCAACATGGGGTGTGCGTGTGCATGTGGCAAATGGGAACGCAGAAGCACTATCTCTAGTGGTCTGAGTGTCCACATGGAGTGAACAATTGCAGCAGGGAGGGGAGTGTGATTTCCTTTTCAGAACTGGGAGCCAGGACAGTCTCTCACCCTGGGCGGCCACGCTCTGGCCATGAAAATATTCCTACCCTCACCACCCAGCTACATCTAGATGTGGGGAAAGCAGGGTGCATGTGAGGGAGGGAGCATTTGGTTCCTTGTGGGCTGTGGTTTGGCTGTTGCTGGTTTGGCTGTTGCCTGTCTAACTTCAATAGTGCTTCTGTGGGCAGCCCAGTGACATGTTCTGGGGGAGTGGGGAGACAGTGGGTGGCATTGAAGCAGGTGACTGACATCTCTTGTTGCTGCCAAGTCAGCTCCTTGCTGCACTGAGTGTTCATGGCTGCCCTATGTCTCCATTTTTCACTGTGTGCTGTATCAAGAGCGGTGTTGCATGCAATCAGACTCCCATTGGGGTGCACAGGAATTGCGGTGCACAGCACCTCACAGTAGCAGCGCTTATTTAACAAGCCAAGGAGACTCCTTGGGGTGTGATTAATTTTCGAATGCAAATTGGCCAGTCGGTTTCTGAGGCAGATTTTCTTCATTTGTGTGTTTGGATTTTATTATTACAAATGCTGGCAAATGCTTCAGCCTTACTCTGGCTTCTGTGTGCTTGAGCGAGGGGCCTGCATAAATGCAAGGAGCCGGTTGGCTGCTGTGAGCCATGCGGGTATTTGAGGATATTCATACTGGTCTGAACTAGTTTGCTGCTTTCTCACGTAATATATCACCACTCAGTTGCAATCCGTACTTCCAAGGCAAGGAAGGAGAGAAATTGATTTACTGTTTTTATTTTAGCAGAAGAGGATGTGATGGGCTAAGAAATGGAAAAGTGGAAATAAATCCTCTTGTAAAGAGAATGGACTGTAGTATATTTCACTCCATTGAAATGAAGTGAACTTAAGATGTATAAAGAAGGTTGGGAATGCAATGAAGAGAAGTTGCTGGGGGTTCTCATGGGTCTAAGCCGTAGGTTTCACCTCAGTCCCCTGTGCTGCACAAGGAAAGCTGGACACTAGGGAAATGGCTCTCCTCGTCCATAAAGGTGTCTGTTCACATATTAAACCATTTTCCTGTTTTGATTCAGTGGCCATGGCCCTGTGCACACTACGCAATGTTCTTCTTTGAGTGATGGTTCTTGTCAATTCCAGTCAGGTGTGTGCGTGCGCACGTGCACGGTAGCTGGAAAATTTTTTCCCATAGCAGAATCCATCGGGTTCATCCGGGCGCCCCCTGGAGTCATACCTTCATGGCGCTCAATATTGAGCCCTGCCGACTCGGCACCTCCTCAGTTCCTTCTTATTGCCAGTGGCAGTAGGCTGGAACTTCCCATAGCCCTTGCTTTAGCAAGCGCGTTCAACTCCAGTTGTTTGTATATAGTTGTTTTATCTTAGTTGTTAGTGATTACAGTTGTTGGGGGTCTCCACCCACCTTCCGACTTCCCGGAGCTGTGGTATGCCACAGTCCCCTGGTGTTTAAAAACTGTGTGGTCTGCCCAACGTGCATGCCAAAGAGCGATCCACACTCCCCACGTTTACGGTGCCTAGGAGCGGGTCACCAAAAGGATCGCTGTAAGATCTGCCATGAGTTCTGCCCTAGAACCCTTAAAGAAAGGGGACAGTGGCTTAGTGATCCTCATGGAGGCAGCTCTACGCACACATTCAGACCCGGGGCTCCCTTATGAGGTCCAACAGACCATTCAGGACCCCCCATTTGAGGGTGTGACTCTTTTCTCTGAAAAGACAGACAAGAGGCTGCATAGCCTGAAAGACTCACAAGCCACGCTGAGGTCTTGGGCCTGCCACACTGTTGAAACACTTTAGGCCACAACCTCCTCCGAGGTTCTATCAGCAGAACTGCCAGGACGGTTCTCAGGGGAGGAAAAGACAACACCCGTCCTCAGGCCAGGGCTCTGGCCAACACAAACCACCTTCCGGCCCCAAACCGGCCTTTTGAAGGTGCAGTCAGGGACAGCGCACCAGAACAGAAACTGGATCTACCCACCTTACCTTTTCCTCCTGACTGTCCCCTTTCTACCGTGCATGCATGGTCCGTATCACTTTGGACTGCTGGGTGCTCTGCACAGTAGAGAGGGGATACTCCATCCAATTCTGTGCCCTCCTGTCCTTCCACCCTCCTTCCTCGTCCCTCTTCAGGGACCCTTCTCATGAGCAGCTCCTTATCCAGGAGGTGCAGTTGCTCCTATCTCTAGGGTCAGTGGAGGAGGTTTCTCAGGAGCACAGCGGTGAGGGCTTTTATTCCCCGTATTTCCTAGTACTGAAAGCCAAACGCTGCCTCAGGCCTATCTTGGACCTGCAAGAACTCAACAAGTTCGTGAAGAAACTCAGGTTCCGCATGGTCTCCTTGGCCTCGATCATCCCCTCACTGGATCCAGCAGACTGTTATGCAGCCCTCTACTTGAAGGACGCATATTTTTATATCGCAATCACTCAGCCCCACAGGAAGTACCTCAGGTTTGTGGTCAAGTACCCACCACCAATTTACCATCCTTCTATTCGGCCTGTCAGCAGCACCTCAAGTCTTCACCGAGTGCATGGCAATTGCTGCTGCGTTCTTGTGCAGGCACCAGGTACAGGTCTTTCCATACCTCGACGACTGGCTGATCAGGGGCTGCTCCAGGACCCAAGTGGAAGCTCCGGTCAGATTCATCAGAGCCACCTTTGACAACCTGGGTCTCCTTCTAAACAAAGCAAAATCGACTCTGTCCCATATCCCACTTGGACAGAGAGCCTAGTCGCTCCCCAAGCCTCGCCCAGTCCTCGACTCCCTCCTTTGGTGGCTCGACCCTCAGGAGGTATGCTCAGGGGTCCCCTTCACCACTCTACAGCGGTCTCCGTCACTAATGACGGACGCATCAGACTTGGGCTGGGGAGCACATCTGGGAGACCGCAGGACTCAAGGCCTCTGGTCTCAGGCAGACCTGGGTCTCCACATAAACGTCAGAGAGCTCAGAGCGGTGCGCCTAGCATGCCAGACCTTCCAGGCATACTTAACGGGCAAGCATCAGTCATGACGGACAATACAACAGCAGTGTTCTATATTAACAAATAGGGGTGTACACTCCTCTCTCCTGTGCCAGGAAGTCCTCATGCTGTGGGACTTCTGTTTAGAACATTCAATACATCTGCAAGTGTTGTACCTCCCTTGGTGCAGAACGAGCTGGTGGACCACCTCAGCAGGTCGTTTCACAGCCACGAATGGTTCCTTTGCCCAGGCGTCGCGATTTCAATCTTCCAGAGGTGGGGCTTTCCCTAGATTGACCTATTCGCCACGTGACACAACAGGAAGTGCCAGCAGTTCTGCTCCTTCCAAAATCACAGCCCAGGCTCTCGCGCGGACGCATTCCTCCTCCACTGGGGAGGTTGTCTCCTATACGCCTTTCCGCCAATACTGCTTCTTCACAAGGTGGTACTCGAGATCTGGAGGGAACGAGCTCAGGTCCTATCAATAGGGCCAGGCTGGTGTTATCGGCACTGGTACACATCTCTCCTAGACATGTCCGTGGAATCCCCAATCACCCTGCCGCTCTTCCCGGACCTTCTGGCACAGGTTCATGGCCGACTTCAACATCTGAACCTCGAGTCGCTTCATCTCATGGCATGGTTGAACCCAGTGGAGGTTTCCTGTTCAGACCGGGTTAGACAGGTCCTCCTTGGCAGCAGAAAACCCCCTACGAGAGCCACATACCTTGCCAAGTGGAAGAGATTTTCAATCTGGTCAGCACAGCCCCATTCGTCGCTGACACCAGCCTCAGTGCCACTTACTCTGTACTGCCTCCTCCATCTGAAGCAGCAGGGGCTTTCATGGCCATCAATAAGATTGCACTTAGCCACCATCTCAGCCTTCCACCCTGGCACGGAGGGCCGCTCTGTTTGCTAACCCTGTGGTCTGCCGGTTTTTAAAAGGGCTTGACAGGCTGTACCCTAACGTCCGTCAGCCTGTTCCTGCCTGGGACCTCAACCTGGTTCCTTCTAGGCTTGTGGGACCCCCCTTTGAACTGTTATCAACATGCTCCCTGCTCTACCTCTCTTACAAGGTGGCGTTCCTGGTAGCGATAACCTTGGCCAGGAGGGTGTCTGAGCTCAGGGCCCTAACATAAGAGCCTCCCTACACTGTGTTCTATAAGGACAAGATTTAGCTGAGGCCTCACCCTGCTTTTCTCCCAAGGGTTGTGTCGCAGTTTCACATCAACCAGGACATCTTTCTCCCGGTGTCCTACCCTAATCCTCATTCCAGCGGCAGTGAGCAGAGACTACACTCCCTGGATGTCCGCAGGGCGCTGGCCTTTTACATCGAGAGAATGAAGCCGTTCAGAAAATCAGTCCAGTTATTCGTGTCAGTGGCAAACAGAATGAAAGGACTGTCTGTGTCGTCACAAGGCATTTCGTCATGGATAGTGTCCTGTATTTGTGAGTGCAACAATCTAGCAGGTGTTCCTGCACCTCCAATCGCTGCACACTCCACCAGGGCGCCGGCTTCGTCAACAGTGTTGCTGGCACAGTGTTGCTGGCACTCAGAAAATCTGCAGGGTGGCAACGTGGTCCTCCATCCATGCTTTCGCCACGCACTATGTGATTACCCAGCAGGCCAGAGACGATGTGGCCTTCGGACGAGCAATGTTCCAATCAATGGACAACTCCAACCTTGCCTCCTGAACTTGGATTTGTGAGTCACCGGATTGGAATTGACATGAACAAGCACTCAAAGAAAAAACGGTTACTCCCCTTCTCGTAACTGTTGTTCTTTTGAGATGTGTTGTTCATCTCCATTGCAATACCCACACTCCTACCCCTCTGTCAGAGTAGCCGGCTCTATATTGAGCACCATGAAGGCGCGACTCCAGGGGGCGGCTGGACCAACCCGGTGGATGCTGCTATGGGAAAAATCTTCCAGCTACTGTGCACATGGGCGTGCACACACCTGGTTGGAATGGACATGAACAACACATCTCGAAGAACAAGAGTTATGAGAAGGTGAGTAACTTTTTTTTTTTTACCATGTCTGAGCATAGCTGTGAACATGTTGTAGTGTAGGCAAGGCCAGAGTTTGCTCAGGAACTGGGATAACCTGGTGGGGATGAGGAGTGGAGGAGGCGGGAGGGCAAGTGATGCAGGTGACACCTAGAATGTGTTTTCAGAGCTTTGTGGAGACTCTAGGTCTGGAATCACACAGGGTAGTGGAGATCAAGAGTGAGGGGTATTGGCAGAGCTGTGGAGGGCCTGGATCCTGGAGCTGGGACAGTAGGAGGTGCTCCAGGGTTAGGATGAGAGTCCACTAGCACAGCTGCCTGGAGAAACATATACTGCACCTGCTTGTGCCTAGCCCTAGGCCTCTGCTATCTTCTATTCTGTTTTCAGTCTCTAAGACCCAGTTCTCCCGGCTTCGGAAGGCGTAGGGAGAAAGAAGGGTTACTGCCTGTGGCCGTATGTCTCTGTGGTCAGAAAGCCTAGTCCTGTCTAGCGCCAGATTTCCTTAAACATATTTAATGGTCTTCAAATAATTCTCCTTTTTATCAGTACCTGAAAAGGCCCCCATAACAGAGTGTGGCTAATCTGCTAATCCGATACATTCTGCAACCAATGAGATGAATTGATCTCCTCTCCAGGGTGTTATGACTGCTGGCCCAAAATGCATTGGTAGAGCTGTGGGGTGTGGGACCTGTCTGTACTATGCCTGGCAATGCTCAGTGCCTTTAGTTTGTTGTTTTCATAAGCACCAAAGTCCCCCAACGAACACAATTTGGGACTTTTTTTTTTCCCCTCCATCTGGCTGCAGTGTTGGAGTAGTGACTCGCTGAGCTCACATCAGTAGAGCCTGGTGGAGAAGGTGAACGGGGGCCAGGAGCCCTGTTAAGGACTGGAGGAGGAGACATTAATTAAGTCAGAATGACCTGCAGGCTGCTCAGATGCATCACAGTGCTTTAGAAGTGTAGACCAACAGTTCCAGTCCTGGGCACCTAACGCTGCTGACTTCAGTGGGAGCTGTGTGTACTCAGAAGCTCTGAGAACTGGCACCTTTATCTGGGTGCTTAATAGGAGGCACCCCAGTGTGAAAACTGCAGTCTGCTGGCTTTGGTGCAAACGTGAGCTTGGCCAGTCACAGCGCTGAGAATGCATGTTCAACATGATAATTACAGTAATTACTGACGTTGGCAGTAACCCTAGAGATTGTTCTGAAAACCAGCTTCCTCCTCACTATTCCTGTGTTTTGCTTTTTGCCATTCTCTTGGAAGATTGGTTAGTTCCATGATTTTCTGGTCAGTTTCCCTTTCTGGCTCTCCTGTCCTAGCCTAGCACTGCAATGGTTGGGTTACAAATGCTGCAGAAATCTTTAAATCCCAGTCATTCTTCCTGAAATGAAGGAAAAGAACCATGAACACGGATTTGTTACTGGCAGGGTTGTTTAAATCCCTCCACCCAAACCTCCTCTCCTGCTCCCAGCCAAACTGAAATCCCTTCTAAACTTCATGGCAATCAGTCTCCCTTTGACATTTTGCACTGTAAGCGGTTGTTGCACTGCCTGATCCACTCTTTCCCACGGGGCACACACTGCTTTGTGGCCCACACTGCAGCTGTTTGTGGTGTTCTTCCATCCTAGCAATTGTTTTTAATGGTGAAGGAGTGGAAGGAGGGAAGCGTCCCTGAGAGACTATTTAACTTCCACACCTGCCTTTATGTTTCTCCCCAGGCAGGTGACCGGAGCTTGGCACAGCCTGTTTCTAACATAATCACCAGGAAAGACGTTTGTAACAAGGTCTGACCCATGGGCAAACTTTAAAACAAACACAAACAAACTCCTGCATCCAATCGATGCTTGGATCAATGGGTTATTTTTTTCTATCTCAGGAAAGATGCTAGGGCTGTGTTGACTCAGCCTGTCGAGGTGGCTGTGCTTGTGTGGCTGTCTCCCGGCATATCCCCCTGCCAGAAGGCTGACACTTAAAGGCCAGAATTTCAAATGCTTAGTGCCCACTATTGGGGCCAGATTTTGGGTGCATGTTGGGTGCTAGGTTCTTGGGGAAAATCTGGTCTGTAATGTCCATTGCTGGATCCCATGTTTAACTGGTCCTGTCTTGGGCATATAAAATACTTGAAGGTGGGCGAGACCACTCAGTTTTGAAGCTAGAGGAGTCCTTTCATGGGGCAGGAAACGGGAAGATGCGTGGGAGAGTTCCTGAGCTTTTGGGCAGCCTGTAGATTTGATTCTGTAGGGCCAAATAACATATTAGAGCAATGGCTGTTCAGCCAGTGAAGCATCTGGCAAATCCAATGGGAAGTTGTGGGATAATGTATTTTCTACTATTTGGCCATCCCTCGCAGTCATTTTGTCTCTTAAAACGTATCAAATGGAAAGCTGATTGACAGCATGTTATAGTGAAATGCAGTGCCCCCAGGCTGGAGGGGTGGCAGCATCCACCATAGCTAGTAAGTTTAGTCCTGTTACATCTTGTTAATAAACAGCTAAAAAGATTCCCCCAGGTTCTATAACACAGCACACTTCCCAGACACCACAACTGTGTGTCTGAAAGGCAGATCCAGTCCCACATGTGCTGTGCTTCAGAGTAGCAGCCGTGTTAGTCTGTATTAGCAAAAAGAAAAGGAGTACTTGTGCTGTGGCTGATCCACTCCATGGTGCTACTTGTGCTACTTGTGACCAAGGTTGCTATCCTGGAGATCCCTTCTGGAGCCATAATCTGAATAAAAGTGGAACCCTCAGGCCCCGTGACCTGATCCCCAGCCCTGCTGCTTTTGTAGTTTCACTGTATATGACCCCAGCCAAATTGTTGGGGGAGACATCTTCACCCTGGAGATGGCTGGAAGCAAAATCTGAGCATTTGCTAATCCTTGATTAGCCTTCACTATGAAGAAATGGGCGCCTGCTGACGGGCCTTCATTGTTCCCTTCAGTGCTTTGTGGCCAAGTGCTCTATGTTTTTATCCTGGGGTGTTGGGTTAGCCAAGGGCAGGGCATGGCATGGTCTTGTGATGGTCCCTTAATGTGAATTCTGGTCAGGGTGGGTTTTTTTAACCTGGACATTAAACTTGTTGTTTGTCCGTCACCTTTCCAGTCAGGTTCTGATGTCCAAGGCTGATTCTGTTGAGTTTACAGGGTTTGGCAGCCGGGAGACAGAATACCCCAGATACCCCATCCTCCACCCCCATTTTGGTGACTGGAACCCCCATGTACTCACTGCCTGGACTCATTGTCTGGGTGGGCCCTTGTTAGGGCTTGGGGATAGTGGGGCGGTATAGGGCTCTCACAGAAGTATCCAGGTAATGCTCAAAATGAACAGTGTCTGAGTACCTGCCTGCCACGGCAGTGTAGCTTCAACAGGAGAGAAAGTGACACAAAGAAGGCTTCAGCTTGGGTCTCTGGTTTCTACCATGCCTCCCCTTGCCACCAGAGAATTCAGCATGGCAAGAGTTACACATTCCCCATGGGCCTCTTCTTCACACAGACAGATATCCTTATGTGGGCACATTCACGTCTACACATGCTGGTGTGGGCACGCTCACACATGCACATTCATGTGCATGCAAATACAGACTCCCCCTGGCATGGGCAGGCTTGTACAGGTTCACACAGATATGCTCAAGCAGGCATTCCCATGCATACAGACTTCCGTTGACATGGGTACGCTTGCTCACTAACATGCTTGAGCGGTCTTGGTCACATGCACATGGATGCAAGCTCACGCTGGCGCAGGCACACACACACTGATACACTCAGGCACGCGGCAGAGCTAAGCCACAGTTCTGGTCTATTTTTCGGAGGACTCCTAAGAGTTTGGAACGTATTTCAGATGTTACAATCTTAGAGGGGGGAACGCAAGAACAGATGGCTGGAGGGTTCAGAGCAGCAGCCCGGCTGGAGGGTTCAGAGCAGCAGCCCTGCTGGGAACTGATATTTATAGGTGGATTTAACCCCTGTGTGGTCTTTGGAACCACCTTTAAAGCACAGGCACAGAATCTCTGTTCCAGAAGTGAGCTGCGAGGACGCACACAACAGAACCAAATCCAGATATGGATGGTCCTTTACCTTCTGTCTCTCCGAGTCACACGGCTATCCAGATCAATTAGTGATCCAGTTTGGAAATCCAGAGTAACATGCTCCTCCTGATTCCTTGAGTGTGGGGGACGTGACTTTCTCTGCACTGTCAGCCTGGGCTGTTGGCTTAGCTGTGCTCATTTTTCTGTTTGTCTTGTTTAAATTGGGGCCGGTCTGTCTCTCCTGAGCTGCCTCCAGGAGTTAGGGCTATGAGTCCTCAGATGAGCCTACAGTTGCTGGGTTAGCAGGATTAGAGATATCCAAACAAAGGCAGGGCTAGCTTCCTTGCCCTATTTATGGCAATGGGCACCCAGACTTTTGCCTGGTCTTCTGAGGGGGGAGACATTGCAGCCTAGAGAAATATTTGCTTCTGGGCAGACTCCCCTGTGAAGGTGCTTGAGCCTCTCCATAAAAAAAATCCTTTTATCTGACCTCTTCTTGTGGCCAGTGCCTGATGATTGACATGAAGAACATACTAAGTTAGCTGAGCAAAGCTGGTTACGGAGCATGGAATACAACCTGTCAGTGCTTTGCCAGAGGCTGCAGACTCATCCCTAACCCTTTCCCTAAGAGCAGTGAGCTCCCCATTTGGGACCTGAAGTTATACTGTACTATTTATCTTGTATAGTGCATCTTACGCAGGATCCCAAGGGGCTTTTCTGAGATCTATAACTTCAGAGGAAGAGAGCAGTTAAGAGGCAAGGGAGGAAAGTGATGTCTTTACCTGAGACTTGGCGTGACAGAGGAGCTGCAGTAGAGAAGGCTCTTGGACCAACAGGTGAAAAGTGGGGAGGGGAGGCAGGGCTGTGAGATGCTGGGCAGATCTACTTAGGCTGCTAAACATAAGAAATCGAATAATCAACTTTGGTCTGGAAACGAATTGGGAAGCCAGCAGAGCTCCTGAGCCAGAGCAGAAGGCTGATACCCAAAGGGGTATCTGAGCTGGTCCGAGTGAAGGGACAGTGGAGACACTGGCCACACTTGCAAAGTTAGTGCTGCCAGATTAGTGGGTGGCACTGGACTGTAGCTGCTGATGGGAGAGGGTCTGGTCACTTAGCCTGTGTGAGAGATGAAGAGGGGAGGCCCAGGCTTGAGGTGGAGATGGACATGCATCACAATGACTTGCTACCCATTAACCCACTAGGCTTTCTACTGCAGTGTAGCCAGAATGGTATGTACCAGTGCCTGTTCCTAGCAGGTTGGGGTCCTGGGGTGTTAATGTCTGTACTCTGAGCCACACAGGGCTATGGTTGTGTCTCCTGTCTACACTGCATGAAACATCCATAATGACTCGGGGAGGCCAACCCCAGCACATTTCAGTGATATGGACCAATGCAGGGTCTGGGAATCAGGACTCCTGGGTTCTATTCCTAGCTCAGCTGCTGACTCACTGTGTAACTATGGGCAAGTCACTTCCCCTTTCCATGTGTCCGTCTGAAACCTGGGGATGTGCTCTTCTGCCCTCGCTGAAGGGATTGAGAGGGAGGGTTAATGTTGGTAAGGACTTGGCCATGCAGGGGACAGAGTGCCATTGGCTCCTAAAATCCTCACTCACCCCAGAGGGGACTTTCCACCATATGAACTTAAAGGGCAGGAGCTGCTCCCTGGACCCTGCCTTGCTCCTTTTCTTTCCTGTCTGAGATTGAGATTTGTGTCCTTGGAGCTTGCATGTGTGCTGTTTGGCAATTCCCAGCACTTCCCTGGAGCCTTGGCTGGGCTGCTGGAAGCTCTAATGTACTTGAGGCAACAAAGTTGTGGTTTCTAAGGCCTGGCTCGCCCCCTTTCATTGTCCCCATCTTTCTGCCATCTCAGTCTTTCTTCTCCTCCCTCCTTTCCAGTTCAGCAGCAGCAATAAATTTAACTGACATCTCCTCTACTAAATGCCTGGTAATTGCTGCTATGTGCCCCTCATGATGATTGTCTCCTCTTCCACCCTCCCACCCCCCAATCTGTGCTGCTTTATCTTTCTCCTAATTATGCAGTAGCTCCTATACTGGCCAAGGTGGCAGCCGAATTTTCTCTTACAGTTATGCCCTGCTGGTAGCATTGAGTTGGGGAGAGGGGGAGTGAGAGTTTTTTGCCTTCTGTGGCCAACTACCTTTGCCCCACGTTTGGAATCCTGCCTTGGAATATGCCTGTGGGGTGAAGGGAGAGCCTTGTACCTCCTGCCACCAATCCCCCTGACTTCAGAATAGCTCCAATTGTGTTGCTAACCATGCTCTGCAGCTAGCAGGCAATGGCTTAGAGAACATAGCAAGGAACCATCCTGCTGCACTTTAGAAGCTTTGAATGCATCTGTCTCTATTCAGATGTGACACTGGCTCCCTTAATAAATGATCGTTGAGGCAGTAGAAACCAGGTTGCTCGGCAGCACGATGCATCTTCTGGGGATGGTTGGGCCACCTTTGGCAGCGGATTGCTGCATCCTGTGTGGGTCTGAGTACATCTAGATCTGTGTGCAGGGCCGGGGAGATGCACTCACTCTCTTTCTGTACCTGACCATGGAGGAGGAGAGTGCATGGCAGGAGCAGTACACCCATTTGATAACTCCCAGTCCCAGAAATCTGCCCACACTTGCCGGCCCTCCCACAATAGCCCCATTGTTCCTGCCACCAGCAAGGAGACTTCCTGCAGTTCCCTGGGCATTGTTAACCGTCTGGTTACAAGCTGCAGAACCAGCAGTGTGCTCCTGGACAAGTGCAGAGTGGAAGGTGTAGGGGGCAAACGGGGAGAGCTTCTGTTGCCCTTGGGCTAGTGGTGCAGCTTGCAGGTTCGGAAGTAGGAGCCTCATTCTAGTGCTTCCCCACAAACTTCTGTTGGTCCCATTTCAGAAGATGGGTAGTAGATGTCTTTGTTGAAAATACCATCCCAACATCCTCCGAGGAATGCTGTATCTGCGGGGATGTAAGCTGGGCGAAAGGGGTCCAGCTGAGCTCCTACATCCTCTCCCCAAATGAGAGCAGGGGGAGAATATTCTGCATATTTCTAGGGTGCTGCTTCCTGTGGTATCTAGCCAAGGTGACTTGCTATGCTGGGGGCAGTCCCAGCCTGTACCTCTGCACACAAAGAAAGATCCAGGTCAGCTATCCCCTGTTACTCTGGCACTGTGTCTGGGACAGGAAGTGCCTCTGGGTGTGGGGAGATATATTTGGGATGTTGGGGTGCTAATTCCAGTGGCTTAGATATCGGCATGGAAACCATTTAAAGCAATCCCAGCTTGATCAAAGTGCCCTCTTCCTTCCTGTGCTGTAATGTGATCGTGAGCCCAGGAGCTGCTCTTGGCCTTCTCTGGTTTCTGACTTCTGTGGATTCAAAGACAGCTCTGGAAGGAACAGACGTGCTTTGCCGCGGATACAGGCTTGCTGTCTGAAGCAGGACATGGATAGAAACAGGTGTGTGTGTGTGTGTGTGGACTATAATGGATAGTGAATGTAAGGCAGTGCTGCCGAGTAGTGGGCTGCGGAAACTCAGAATCCTGGGTTTTGTTCCCTGCTATGGCTGCATCTACGCCAGCCATCTTCCCACTACCAGAGACAGTCTGCACTAGGGCCCCTACCATCACTATAATGGAGTTGCTTGTGGTGATAGAGAGCAGGGCTCAGCAGCCCTTGGGGCTCACTTCCAGGTTACATCTTATGTTCCTAAAATCTCATGCTTCAGGGTTTCAGCTGGCCACCTGCAGGGGTCAAGACGGGATCCCCCCACCCCCACAATGTATTCTGGGTTTTGTTTTCATTTTTTAATCTCCTTATGCAGAAGCATCCAGGATGTCTGTGGCTGGAGATAGGATATAGGAGGGGTAGGTCAGGGCTCTGAGTGGCACTGAGCATTCTCTATCTCAGGTGCTTGGCTGACAGGTTCTTGCTCACGTGCACGTGGTCTACCTGATTGCCATATTTGGGGTTGGGAGGGAATTTTCCCCTAGGCCAAGTTGGCAGGGACCTTGTTGAGGGGTTTTTCAGCTTCCTCTTCAGTGTGTGGGTGTAGGTCACTTACTAGGATTATCTGGGTGTATCTCAATCATTTCCCTGCCATTGTGGGGGCCTCCTGCACTGGTGCACTTCAGTCCCTCCTATTCGCTGCCTGTGGCTTGTAATAGTCTAGTTTCTTGAGGCTGTAATACCTTGGTCTCATTTCAGTTGTTGGGTTCAGTGTGCAGGTGCTGGATGGTGCTGGTGGACTGTGACGTACAGGAGGTCAGACTAGATGATCTGGTGGTCCCTTCTGACTCTTTGTCTCAGGGAGGAACGGTCGGTGCTTGCACCCCTACCACACACACACACACACGTTTTGTGTGCCTCAGCGTTACCATTTGTAAAATGAGGTTCATTCCCTGGCCTGTCCTTTGGGGTTGTGTCCCTGGAGGGAAGGGGCGAGGGGGGCTGCTCGAGGTGTTGCTGTTGTGTGTGTTAGCACAGAGTTTAGTTGTTGTTGTTTTTTTTTCTCCCATGCATGTTGATTTATTGTGACTCCTCTGTGAAGACTCTGTAGCTAAGGGTCTGGCTGAGCTTCAATTATAAACATTATAAATCCATTCAGAGTTGAAGCTTGGCACAAACTCTCAGGCCCAGAGGTGACTATTTTCCCCCTTCCAACTGCAGAGACTCAGCCCAGCTGAGGTGGGGGCTCAAGCTGCAGTCAGCTCTTTGGAACAAGCTGGTACCCTCAATTCTGCATAGACCCAATCTCTGTCCTTGCCCACTCAATGCCAACTTGTGATGCATTACAACAGGACCTTTCTCAGGGTCACATGAAGGCAGAGCCCTGTAGAGTTGCCACAGCATTTCTTCTGTTACAGAATTATGCTTCAGAATAGTGAGGGTTGGGGAGAGGAAGGGGAAGGAGGTGCTGCACTAGTTGTTCCAGAATCCTTGCAGGAGTCTCTCCAGCTCTGAGTTGTGAAGCCCTTAAAATGTGGAGTCTCTTCTGAAACAACAGCTCTGAGAAGTGTGAATTGGCCCATTTCTCCAAACAGGCTGTGAACTTTGAAACTTACTGAACACAATATAAATATTAATGTCATTAACGATTTCACTGACTATCATTTAACTAATGTGTTTATTTCACAGTGACTGTCAGTAAGCTGCCATCCCACTGCCAGATGCCCCAATTCCCCCTATGCACCTACCATACAATGTCTAGCTTCCTCCCCCACACACATTTGCAGTGCAGTAACAGGTCACTATGAAAATCAGCCACATGTTGAATACAGAATGTATTAGGCAGAGTAAAATAAATGGAAATGACCATCCTAGTGATCAGCCCCGACCTTTGTCTGAGTGTGGTTAACTCCCGGAGTTACTGCACTAAACATAACTGAAGCTGCCACAGAATTTTTGTCTGGCTGCACCATAGCTGCAGAATCCAAGCACCTGGCCACAGAGCACAGGGTTTGTTGGCTGCAGGAGTCACTGCATACCTTGAAATGGGCCCCCAGTGAGCCCAAAACACTTGGGGCTAGGTACTCCTGTGATTGGAAAGCCATGGGGTATCTGTATGCAGCCTGCCCCCTGCTGCCTGTCTGCTGCATCTTGACAACCCTGCCTGCAATCCCTACCCACAGGGGAATGATCTGTGATCCTAATGACTCTTTCCATTCTGTGACCTGGCTGAAGTGGTGACACTGAAATGACAATAACCCTTGTTATTTGGAGCACCTTGCTTCATGCCTGTGGGGTCCAGACACTCTGCTATCACCTGGCCTCTCTGGTCTTTTCTTCTCTTTGTGAGGTGAGTGTCCAGGTAGCTTCTTGTGGCACCTTAGAGACTAACAAATTTATTTGGGCATAAGCTTTCGTGGGCTAGAACCCACTTCATCAGATGCATGGAGTGGAAAATACAAAAGCAGGTATAAATACATTGAAAGGCTGGCAGTTGCCTTACCAAGTGTGAGGTCAGTCTAACGAGACAATTCACTTAACAGCAGGATACCAAGGGAGGAAAAATAACTTTTAAAGTGGTAATGAGAGTGGCCCATTTCAGACAGTTGACAAGAAGGTGTGAGTAACAGTAGGGGGAAATTAGTATTGGGGAAATTAGGTTTAGGTTTTGTAATGACCCAACCACTCCCAGTCTTTATTCAGGCCTAATCTCATGGTGTCCAGTTTGAAAATTAATTCCAGTTCTGCAGTTTCACATTGGAGTCTGTTTTTGAAGTTTTTGTTATTGAAGAATTGCCACTTTTAGGTCTGTTATTGAGTGACCAGAGAGACTGAAGTGTTCTCCTACTGGTTTTTGAATGTTATGATTCCTGATGTCAGATTTGTGTCCATTTATTCTTTTGCGTAGAGACTGTCCGGTTTGGCCAGTGTACATGGCAGAAGGGCATTGCTGACACATGATGGCATGCTGATACAGACTAACACAGCTACCACTCTGAAACAGGTAGCTTTTGTCAGGCTGGCTGACTCTGCAGCCCCACCTGCATCACCCACTGACTCCCAGGACTGAACTGCTGTGCTGCTCCCGAGAGACTGGCTTAGTGGTAGAATAGACGACCCCCACCCCCCCACACACACACATATACACACAGTGTTGTCAGTGAAGGACTGGAAAGGGTTTAAGAATATTCATACCTAGGGTTGCCAACTCTCCAGGATTCTCCTGGAGGATCCAGGAATTAAAGATTAATCTTGAATTAGCGATTGTCATGGGATGAAACCTCCAGGAATACATCCAACCAAACTTGGCAACCCTACTCATATCCCCAAAAAACACACTCACTCACACACCCTCTCTCACCTCCTTGCCAGCTTTGTGGATGTTCTAAATTAACAAGGCATCTTTCCCTTCTGTTCAGAAGGAGTCTCTGTAGGGACCATTAGGAAAAGTTGTTTGTTGGGCCTGCCCCCTAAAAAGTAAGATGTTACGTGGCACCACTGTGCTGCTGTTAAATTTCTGCCATGTCTTACCTGAGCAGGGCTGCATTTCAGTGCTGGGTGAGCGATTCCTGTCCTTAGTCTGCTGTACCTTGTAGGGTGATTGGAGAATTAGAAAAGTAGGGCACCTAAAGGGCTTGGAGATGCTGGTATGATGTGCTATAGAAAAGCAGAATAACCTGAGACTTGGGCCAGCGCTGTGGAGTGTGTCTCACTTATGTGCACCCACCAGAATGGGAAAGCCTGAGAAACTTCACGTGAAGGTGGGAGGAAGGCTTCTGGGACAGGAAGAACAGGGGAGCTGGTGGAGCTGATGCCCTTTCAGGATGCTAGGTGGGGAAACCCACAGTGGTGTCCAACCCACCCCCCCTCCCCCCCAGCAGTGCAAAACCCAAACTCTGATACAGTGATGGAGGGGGGAGTGCTCTGTGCCTGCTCATCTGTCTCTGGGCCTTTCTTTCCCCTTCCCCTGTCTCCCCCACCCCCAATCCAGAGGCCCCTGTGCTGAAGTTTCGATGCTCTCAGACAGTCCCTGCTCCTTCCGCTCTGGCGATCTCTTACAGGCAGCTGCCACTGCTTTGCTAGCAGGATTCTAGCTGCCTGCTCTGACGCTGCACAGTAAAAGGTGAAAGGTCACCCAGGGTGGAATTTCCTGCCAGGCAGATGCATGGCTATTTCCCCTTTAACCTTAAACCCCAATGCGCCTTAGTCATGTATGCATGCAAATAAGAGCAAACGGGGGCGGGGGGAGCTGACGGGAAAAGGAAGCAACCTCAGTCAAGGTTTAAATATAGAGCCAAGGCTTTTCGCTGCATGCCGGGCCTGTTATTTATAATCTTGGAGGAGTGTTTGGTGACTTCTCATGTCTCATTTGCAGCCCAGGCTCATTCGAGGCAGCACAGTTCAAAAGTGCTTTCTGTGCAGAGTGAGAGCAGTACAGGGCACCACCCCTGCACTCCCAACTGTCTCCATCATTTCCCTGCATGCCAGTGCCTCCCATTGGTGGTAGTGTTATATACACGTATGTCTCTGTGATTTAAGCTGCTCACTAGGGTGGAAGTGGTCCAGCCTGCATCCCCTCACGCTACTCAGAGATGATCATGTCCTTTGTGCAAAGCCCGTGGGGCTCAGAGTGGGCCATCAGTCATGTTGCAAGCTGGGACCTGTAGTCCAAACAGTCCGTATCTCCATATCGAAGAGCAGGGTAGCTGCTGCGTTCATTCTGCTTTATTAGTGACCAGCAAAGGTTTGGCTCCGAGGAGCCTTACAGGGCATTGAACAAGACTAATTTTAACCCAAGGGCAGGGGGAATTGGAATTATGTACGTGTGCTCTGGCCCTTCTCTACATACCACACACATCAGCTGCAGCCCTGACTTTCCTGGGTAGCCTCTAAAGTGCTCCTGTTTGGGAAAGATTTAGGTTCCCCTGCTCTGACGTGTATGGTATGTAGAGAAGGGCCAGAGCACACGTATGTAAGTCAAATTCCCCCTGCCCTCGGGTTAAAATTAGTCTTGTTCACTGCCCTATAAGGCTCCTCGGGGCCAAACCTTTGCTGGTCACTAATAAAGCAGAATGAACGCAGCAGCTACCCTGCTCTTCGATATGGAGATACGGACTGTTTGGACTACAGGTCCCAGCTTGCAACATGACTAGTTTACCTGGATCTAGCTGGAGCATTGCATGATGGGAGTTGTAGTCCACATGGGCTGCACCCCTGTTCAAAGCAGGAGGTGATGGCGGTTTGCATGGCTTAGAGCCTCTGTTTCTGGGAGGATTTTGTGCAGGTTGTTGGGGAGCCTTCAGCTACTCTAGGATGGGGGAGTGCTTTGAGATTTCCCTGGCAATTCACAGCAGAATTCTCCATGCACTGTTTATCTGAGTTGGCATCAGCTGGGTTCCTGCCAGTGGCGCATCAGGGCTACATGGCTCTACTTGCCCATGCCGTCTACAGCACTTGCAGAAACTGCTCCTTGGAATGCTGCTGTTCCCAGATTCAGGACTTGGGGCCAAGGGAAAGGGTCCAAAATGCAGGTAAAACCACTGCTGTGCTGTGTCAGGTTGTCTGCCTTGCTGGAGGTGAGTGAGTTTGCCAGTTCTCAGTCCCAGCTGTTGTAAAGCCTGGGAGTTTAGTTGAATCCCCTGGGCAACGGTGACACCTAGTGGCACAAGATCAGAGTCCACGGGCCAGGTTTAGAGACGGACTACTTGCCAAGACGCCACTGAAAATCTCCTCAATGCAATCTGAGACGTGCTGAGGTTGGGCTGAGCTGGCCAATTGCTCCTCCATGTTGGGAGCTGAAGGAGAATTCCCTCCATTTAATCCAAGTTTCTGGAGTGGCCTGTGGGTTTAATCCTAGGAGGCACTGACCATCCCCACGCAGGCAGATCCAAGAAGACAGGGTAGGCAACTGGTGAGGATTAACTCTGTGTGAGTGCCTTGCTGGCATGGAATGTACCTTGCAGGCAGATAGGGATTGTGAGTGGCCTGTCTGATCCCTTGGGCACAGGGTTCCCACTGGAATAGTATGCCACACCTGCGAAGGGAGAGTTTAGTCTAAGGGCAGGAGCCCCCTGGGCTTTGCTGATCACTGAGGTATAAGAGGCCTGGCCTGCATTCTCTGACACTGTGCAGACACTGTAATGCCTCGTGTGTGAGCACTGGGAGAACTGAGCTTAGTAGCCTGCTCTGAGGCTGCTGACCTTTGGGAGGTGGGACTGTTGTGGGAGAGACTGGCCTTATTTTTAGAGCAGGGAGGGGCTCAGGAAAGGGAGTCAGGACTCCTGGGTATTACAGGCCTGGCACTGACTTAAGCCCTTCTCTGTCCAAAGGGGATGATAGCTGCTTCCCTCATGAGTGCAGCACCGTGAGACTCTCTGCTGAAAAGGAGCTACAAAAATGTAAACTGTGATTGTTCCCTTCCCTTCTTGGGGCTGAGGGAAGTATTGTATGTGCCCTTTAAGAGTCTGTGCCCTGTGTGGGAGTCCTGCCCTGCCCTGCCCCGCCCCAGGCACACTGGGCTGGAGGCTAGGTGCTGGGAGCTCTGCATTTTATGTTACTAGGTAATACCTGAGCTAGTCTGTATCCCCCTACCCCCAGGGGATGAGGCTGAGTCTCGGGTGAGTCACTGGCACTTCCTGAACCCCTCTGATTCTCAGGTGACGGAGTGATGGCAGCTAGCAGTGCCGTAGGCCCCGTGGAGCCCTCTGCATGCAGGCTGCCTGCAGGAGAGGGGTGTGGAGAGGAGGAACGTTAGAAGGAGACACTGCGGAAGCAAGAAGAAAAGGAGTACTTGTGGCACCTTAGAGACTAACCAATTTATTTGAGCATAAGGTTTTGTGAGCTACAGCTCACTTCATCGGATGCACTACATGCATCCAATGAAGTGAGCTGTAGCTCACAAAACCTTATGCTCAAATAAATTGGTTAGTCTCTAAGGTGCCACAAGTACTCCTTTTCTTTTTGCGGATACAGACTAACACGGCTGCTACTCTGAAACCTGAGGAAGCAAGTTCACTTATAAAGCAGATGACCCACCCCATTGGCTGCTGCTGGTGATTGTCAGAGCTGTCTCTAGGAGAATCTAGAGAGACCAGGTGGGTGAGGTATTATTTTTTATTGAGCCAACTTCTGTTGGTGAGAGAGACAAGCTTCTGAGCTTACACAGAGCTCTTCTTCAGGTCTGGGAGACAAGAGTGTCATAGCAAATTACAAAGTGGAACAGATTGTTTAGCATAAGTAGTTAACACACATTTCAAGGGACCATTCAAGGTGAAGTGTGTACACTGGTTCCTCCCTGACCTCCCAAATCAGGTGAGCAGCCTGGGCTAAAATCGCATTCACCCTTGAGCTGCTGGCACTAAGAGATAGCTGTGGTGCCTGTGATACAGGCTGTTGGTGTTGTATTGTACAGAGGCCTGCTGTCTGAGATACCCAGGGACTCCTTTGGAAAGCCACGTGGCTATGTAGGGCCTGCAGGGCATGGTGCCGGGTACCGGATGTTTCTTTGTTCAGCCTTTGGCATGGGGAGTGAAGTACTGGATGGAGCTCCTCTTGAATAGGGAGCCAGGTGTGATCTTGGGGGAAGAGGGGAATTGGGGGGGGGGGGGGGCGTGGATTTGCTGAGGGCAGGAGCCTTCCGGGATGATGGGGAGGCCAGCACTCCCTTCTCATGCAGTGCAGACACCTGCTGGGCACCACAGGCCTACACTGTCTTGGCAACACCTGGCCTGGCCGAACCTCGAGCAGCTGGACTGGGAGGGCCTCTCCATTGCCGTCTTTCTCACCCCATCCTTGGCAGTGCATAGCCTTGTCACAAAATGCCCAGGTTTTTCCCCATTCCTTGCCTGGTACTGGGGGGCCTGCAGGTGAGGGATGTGGAGAGGAGGAACTTCCTCTGCCCTCAACAGGCCCCCTTTAGGACTCAGAGCACCGTGGCACATTCAGTCATTGCCATCTCTGCTGAAAAGGATCAGTTAGTGCCAAGTGCTGTGTGACAAAGTCCACTCACCGGAGCGGCGCCTCCTGCTGTCTGTTACAGGGATTAGCTCCGCCAGCCGGTGTGCCCTCTCCAGGTGGTGCCTCTCCCATCGTTGTCTCCACTTGCAAACCAGGCTCAGTCCAATTACCGCAGCATTCTCTTCATGATTCGGCCCTCCAGCTGTATCACCATCTGTTTCTTCACACTTCTGGGGTTGGGGGCGTGGGAGGGAGGGAGGGAGAAGTATCTTAGATCGACAGTCCAGCCACTTCCCCAGTGGGGGGTGAGGGGGTGACCCAAGAACATTCAGTACTCTGGGTCCCAACCCAGGGACCTTGTAGATAGCAGCCTCCTGCTGCCTCGCTCAATGTTGCTTCTATTCCCTGGGCCGCTTCCCTGTGCCACCAGCACCTTCTTCACCCTCTTCTCAGGGCTTTCAGCCAGCCAGACGCTCCCTCGGTCCCTGCCAGCAACTGCTCTGTCCAAGGTGCTACCCTTCCTGCAGCCCACTAGGAACACAGTCCTTACTCCTTAGGCTCCCTGCAGCAGCTGACTGTCTCTGTCCCTGCAGTTCTCTTTTATGTGAGCCCGCTGGACCCTGATTGACTGCTCTCTGCAGGCTCTCTCCGATTGGCTGATCCCTGCACTGCTTCCCTATGCTGCTTTTAACCCCTTCCTTTCTGGTGTGGGGTGAACAACCCATCACATGATATGTTTGAACAGAGGGCACCAGATAGCCATGAGATGGTAATGGCTTCCATTCTCCTATTGGGTTTAGATCTAGAGGCTCCACACCCCAGGACCTGCTCTTTGCAGCTGCCCTTCCTGCTCTCTAGCTGGAATTTCTTCCCCCAAAGACTAATCCTTTGGCCTGCCCAGCTGTAGCTGGTAAATGTGTGTAAAAGCACCTGTGCTGCTCCCTTTCAGGATGGGAGCACTCATGCTTTCAAGGGCCAGTGCACAATGGGCATGTAGAAAGAACATTGCTGCCACACAAAGGGACAGTGGTTAAGGTGTTAAAGCAACAGGTAGGGAGTTGGCAGTATTAGTGGCCTACCAGCATCCAGGCCTGGATCCTGATCCTGGTAAATGTGGGTCTGCAGACTGCTCCTGATGCCTGCCCTCTGCATGGGAATCTGACCTGCCTTCTCCTGCCTGTGGCCCCTCCCATTGGCCACTCCGTGGAGTCCCAGGATCATAGTATTTTGTTTAATCCTGAAGGATCCCAAAATGTTTCATAAACTCTATATGCAGCCCTGCTGAAACACTCTCCACCCCAGAGGTGGGTGCATCAGGCATGTGCACGGCACACAGACGAAGCCCAGCCTTGTCTCTCACATAGCACCCATGGGAGAGCAATGATGAGCTGGGGTTTCAAGGTCTTGCCCAAGAGCCCTGCACCCTTGGGATGGTTAAGAGTGGTGGGGGGCAGAGGTCCACACCCAGAGCAAAAGCCAGAGGCTGCAGAATTCCACAGCAGGTCACTGCTCCAGTAGCAGCAATGACATCAGTACACAAGCATGGTGAGAATTGCATAAGGGGATCCTGTTATCTTATGTAGTGGCTGGGCAAAGGGGGGCTGGACTGCAGAGCTGCGCCAGGGCTGGCAACGTCACATGGGAGAGTGGTTCAAATAGGGAATCTGCAGCTTTCCCCTTACATGCTGCAGTCCAGATCTCATCAATGCTCTTGCCCCCACTAAGGAGCTGCATGTCATGGCGACTCAGGGGGTCCCGCGGAATTGTCTAAGTAACAGAGAATGAGGACTAGGCTGAGGTCCTGGGATTTTTTGGGTAGCAGAATAGGGTGCTGGTGGAAGGACAAGGTCTCAGGAGATTCTGAGTAACAGGATCTGGGGTTGGGAATGTTCATTGGGCACTTTGCGGTTCGGGGGGGGCGGAAAGGTGGTTAATGTTCATGAGTATTTCCCCTACCAGGACCTGCTCTGCCTGAGCCCAGCCATGCTGGTGCTCTGTTCTCTGCGAGGCCCAGCTCTGACTGAGCAGTGCCAGTACCTCCCCTTGCAACCTAAGAGCTCTGAGATGTTTACCAGATGCTGGGAATGGGCAGCTGGCTCCCAACAGCAGCTTGTGACTCTGGCCTGTTCCGACACACACTGCGGGAGAGCTCCTGCCTCAAAGGAAATCAAAGCTCCCCAGGCCTGAATAGTCAGCAAGTGCCTTAGATATTCATGGCTTTTTTGCCTGAGCTTCCCTATCACTGCACGCCTGTAGTGCTGGGAAGTGGGTAGCTGCAGCATCTCATACATGGGACAACGGGATCACTACAGCTTTCTTACTGGCTTCTCCTCCCTTTTGGGAATCAGGTTGTCTGATCTCTGCATGACCCCCTGTAAAAGTCCCATTGAATAGCTGGGCAATGTGTGTGAGTACAGCATGGAGCACTGACTCTTCCCTATACATCTTACATGTGTGGGGTGGCTAGGGAGGATTTGCCAAATGGGCTGAGACCCCAAAGCAATCAGCAAACCAGGTAACTGATTTCGGGAATCACTAGGAAGGGGAGCTGCCTGCCTGGGGGTCAGAGCCATGCTCTAGCAGGGAAGTAGCATTTCCTATAGTCAGAGAACCACAGAGGGGAAGCTTCCTTTGCTGACTGGCCATTGCTGGGGGCAGATGGCATGAGCAACCTGCAGTGAAATGGGGAAGGTGCAAAGCAGTATTTAGGGGGAGGTTCTGTCCCTTCTCTGTCCTGATTCCCTCTGTTCTTAGACAAATCTGTCAGTTTGTCTGGGCCTTGGTTTCCAAATCTATAATGTGGGGGATATGTATCCCTAGGCAGGGGATGGAAGAGGAAGTTGGAGTGTTCATCCCTTTTAAAATGGTTTGAGATCCTTGGCCAAATAACACTGTGGAAAAGTAAAGTATTGTTCCTGCCCTTTGAAAAAGCCCTGGTGGGTGTAATAGGATTCTATCAAAATTACTCTTAAAAACCTGTAGGATCCAACAGAGCATTAGGTTCTTTCTGAAGGGCTGTTTAAATCCTGCTATAGAGCTTGTGAGTCCAATACACTTCCATTATTCTGTCAGATTTAAGAATGAATGGATAGTGAAGGAAGGTCAGTCTCTTCTATTCCCCTTGCCTTGTGATATAGGAATGAAGGACATCAGTGATATTGAGAAGGTAGCACATTTAAAATGGATGCACTTTTTTACACAGCACACAATCAGTCTGTGGAACTCGCTAAATAAATCTGTTAGTCTTTAAGGTGCCACGGGACTCCTTGTTATTTCTCCATGTGTGCACTCATTGGGCATTTGCATTCTATGGGGCATGACAGCACAGCACATAGAGAGCCCAATTCTGGTTTCACCTGTGCCCATGTAACTCCAGATTTACTCTGGCCTGTTATGAGTTCTTGACCAAGTGTCTCCTTGCTGACAGGTAGAGAGGTGTCACTGACATGGTCAATCTCCTTCCTTCTCTAATTGTCTTGATTCTGGTTTTCCCTGCTTCCTTTCTCGCTGTTGCTCTGTCAGTGTGCCGTGCACTCCCCTCTTGCTGGCTGGTGTGACTGAAGGATTGCACTGCAGTGGTGTCAGTCTGCACTCAAATGTGGAAGTAGCAGGGCAGGCGGATTGGCTGCTGGGTGGCTTCCCTGCTCCTTCTGGAGGCAGGGGGTAGGGGAGCCTCTGCATTCTTGTGGCTGCGTCAGGAATCTGTGTGTTATCATCCTTTCAGTTTGAGCAGGAGCATGATTCACCAGAAACTCCTCCGAGAACGCACCAGGGTTTCAAGTTGCTTGAAATATCAGCTAGCAATTCCGGGACTTTGAGTGTGTCAGGTTCACTCCTCAGCCTGGAGTTTCCTCCTCCTCCATCGATCAGACTGAAACTGCAGGAGACTTATTGAAACCAGCTTATTTTTTTTTTTCCTGTCTAAAGGTCTTTTGATTTAAATCTGCGGCTTGTTGAATGTGCAGAGCACCAAATACTTGCCTGCAATGTTTTGCATTTAGCATCTCAAAAGGCTGTAGAGGCATTAATTAAGCTTCACTTATCCCTTAGCACACTAGATTATCATCTCCATTTACTGATGGCGACACTGAGGCACATAGACATGAAGTGTCTTAGTCAAGGTCACTCAACGAGACAGTGGCAGAGCAAGGAATAGAACCCAGGAGTCCTGGCTCCTTGCTTTAACAACTAGGAATGAAAAGTTGCTGATGTCTTTAAAGCTGCCAGGTAGGGGTAAGGTGTCTGCTAAACCTGCTGTCTTGTCACTAGTTGTCAAGGGAGCCACGTTTCTATGCAGGCTCGTTCTTTGATGTGTGCTCTCCAGGAATATTTTGGGTCATTTGTCTCCCTGGGTCCACGTAGGCACTTCTCAATGGATCTTCCATGGCCCGGATTTTGACATGTCTGCTGGACAATTTCCCTAAGCTTCTCATCTGCCCCTTCACTGAGAAGTCCATCATCTCACTGCAGAGAGACTGATGGGGGAAGGGGCTTATCTCTCTATGTATCTTCAACAGGATGCAACTGTTGCTATTGCCTAAGGCACTGTAAAAACTTGCAAGCAGTCACTTCTGGCTGCAATTCTGTTGGATCTCACAAACTAAGAGAGGCCAGATTTAGTTAGAATGTAAGTAGGAGAACCTCCCCAGAGAAACCCTGGATTATCAGGGGGGCTTGAGTCAGGATTGGGGATTGGCAGTGTTGAGGGAAGGAGGAGCCAGGGGCTGAAATAACAGGGGTTGCTGATTGGTATTGAGGGGCACTGACAGAGTGGTGTGTGGGTAGCCCAAGGCTGGAATTGGTAGGGGGGCTGCTGTTCAGGATTGAGGAGGCGCCAGAGAGCTGTGTGGCTATCGGTACTGTGTTTGGCTGAGGGAGATGGTGATAACCTTTCATGAGCACCAAACTCACCTGATTCTGTAACTAAGTGGGAGAGAACTGAGACAAATGCCTGATCTAAAGAGAAATCTTCTGAAGCTATGGCTTGACTAGGCAAATAGGGGCAGCTCACTGGCAATGGTGGTCACTAGGCCCTCCAGGGTTGTTCCAGCCTAGTCTACACTAATGTTAACACGTTAGCTAACCTGTTTCTAAATATGACCTATTTTCCAAGTTTAGGCATGGCCCAGAAGGGGCTTTGCTAATTGCCCTAGAATGGAGCTGGGCTGGGAGGAACCAGGATTCTGCTCTGGAGAAATCTTATTTACAGGGTACTTCATATCCAAAGGCCTCTCGATGCCAGTGAATCAGAGAGAACCCAGCCCCAAAGGCAGCATGGCCTAATAAACAGCAGAAAACAGAGTCTTCTCTAACTCCTCTGCCAAACACGGCAGATAGGTCCCCTCCAAGCACACAGTCCAAGCTGTGGGAGACTCGGAAGGAAACCATGGCTACTGCTTAGACAATTTCTGTGTCTTAGTACGGTATGGACACTGTCTGTGGGGAATGTCTTTGTCTGTGCCTGGCTGGAGTGCCTCTACGGGGGGGAGAGGTATGTGAATCTCTGTTGTGCATACAGGATGTAAACAGTTTTTGTTAACTTTTTAATTTAAACATTACTTTTCCCCTTCACTATTTTAATGATTTATTATTGCTAAAAGTGCTGTCTGTATAGCAGGTTCACTGTGTCGCCCACAGAAGCCCTGTAACCACTGTGATGGTGCTGGTGTAGTTGTTCTGTGTCTCCATTCTTTGCAAGCAGCTCTGTCCCCCTTTTTTCTGTGCTTGGCAGAGATGACTCTTGCCCAGATCACGAGTGCACTGTCCTGGTGCTGTGCAGTTCAGAGGGGCAGCCAGAGGGTTAATGACTGCAGTGAGAACAGTGGGCATTTCTCTAGCCAGCTGTGCCCTTGAGCTGGCAGCACAGGCCCCAGCCCCTGTGGAGCCTGTCAGCAGAATCCATAGTGATCAAGTCAGTCTGCTCACTGATTTTGTCACCCATGGACAATGGAAATGTTCCAAGCATTGGGACTTTTATGAGAGAATCTCCCAGTTTGATGTGTTCCTTGTCTTGTCTCTAGGGACTTTCAAGCCTGCCTGGATGGAATGGTTAGTGGGTCTCAAGCACCTAGACTCTCTAGAACCCATGGGTTTGGGTTCTGGCAAGGCTGACTCAGACCCCCCCTCCCCCCAGCAAAGTACAAGCAGTTTAGTTGGTGGATGTGATTTGTGTACTCAGCCTTAAACCCAAGGGCCTCTTGTCTGCCCTGGATGGTCATTAAGTGTCCCCTAGCCTAGGCACATTTCCTAGGAGTAGGAGTTTACACTCCAGTCCTTGGCCACGATTCCCCCATCACTGACGCATACAGTACTGTGCTCTCCCACCTCCCTGAACTGGCAGCGTCCTGGTGCTGCTGGGGGTGTACTCGGTGAAGCACTTTGAGATCCATTTCAATGAGGTGCTGTGTCTATGTGAAACTTCGGACACCCTGCTGATCTCAAAGCATCCTGCATACTGTGCACGAGGGGATGGCTACTGAGAGGAAGGATGTCATCATCTCTCTGCCTGCCAGTGGAGCCCCAGCCTCAAGTCAAGTGTGTGATCCTCAGGACCGTAGTGCAATCTGTTGCATAGACTGCTGGCTTCTCTGGGATCTCACAGCAGCAGGCAAAGGCTCCAGGCCACCAGCAGCAGGAACTGCTGCAGGGCTTGCTTTCTGGAATGCCGTCTGGCAGCAACAGCAGCTTCCAGAGGGGCTGAGGGCTCCCTGCAGGCAGCCTGTGTGCTTAATGCTGCAGTTTACACCATATGGACCTTCTCCTCCTCTTCGCTCATCCTCCCAGTGTCTCCTTCCCTGTTCTGCTCCCCTCCCCCTGGAAGCAGTTAGATAGAGCAATTGGCCAGGCACTGGGACAGCAGCACTGACATAAATCTCTCCTGGTGTGGAATGAGGGGTATAAATATCCAGAGAGTGATGTGATCTTTCCAGCTGCTATTAATAGGTCCCTAGAGAGAGAGAGAGAGTGCAAGCAAGCAAGCGAGACTGGCTGACACTTAAAGGGCTAGCTACTCCCTTATGTGCTGTGAAAATTAATCAGCACCATGGCTCACCATCTTCCTCTAGGCTAAAGCAGAGCCCTCTGCTAGGTGTGTGGGGATAAGGAGGAGGAGGGAGCCACTAATGACTTGCTAGTTAGGAAGCAGTGATAGGCCTACTGGTGCAGGAGGGATCCCACTTCACTAACGAGAAATGCTTGGGTGGGTTGTGTGGCAGTACTGCGCTTGCAGGCCTCTCTCTGCTGTGCGCTGAGTCCCATCTGCCTTGGTCTGACACCCACTGGCGAGGCAGGTGCTATGATCCCACATTTTACAGATGGGGAAACTGAGGCACAACACTGAGACGGGACTTGCAGGGGTTATGGGGAAACTGGTGCAGGTTGCCTGAGTTTGGGTCCTGGCTGACCTGACCCTGAGGCTGTTGCTGTCTCTTTGACAGCACAGATCTGCAGCAGGCAGACTGGCTGCTCTGTTGCATCTTGTTCAAGGTCCAACATCCTGCTGCAGTGGAGTGGGACTTGGCTTTTCCCCATTGTGTGTCCCCAGGTCCACTCTAAGCAGGTCAGAAAGGGCATCCATCCCACTGCTGAGCTGATTGAGTTCTATTTAGAGCCCTGGGGTTTGGGTTGGTGCCCAGCGCTTCTGGTCCCTGGCTGGCAGAAATAGCTGTGTTCAGTGTATGGATAGGTCAGTCCGGCATCATGCAGCAGAGCCCAGGCAGAAGGGCTGGTACCCTGTGTGTGGTGGGATGATCTCTTTGCCTAGGTGCGGGAGGAAGCTCCTTTGTGGGCAGGGTGGTATCTATAAGGTAGAGAGTTTAACAGAGCTGAACATGCAGAGAACAACACAGCAGCTTCCACAAACAGCTGGCTGGAGGATCCCCCCAGGAAGTAAAAAGGGAGTGAAGGGGAGTGTCTGTATCTTTAGGGCCAACACAGCAGAGGGACATAGGGTGTGTCTCTGGAAGATCCTGGCACAGCATGCAGGGTACTTCTCATGGAGAGTTTGGACACACTTTGCCCTATTCCTTTCCCAAGTGCAGGAGCCATCTCATACTGCTGGTGGTTTGTCAGGAGCACAGGGCAGGGGAAGACACCACTCCCCTACACTTGCTTCCCCTGCCTCTGCCCAGGTGACTCTGAGTGCACCTGCCTTTTCCTCTCCTCCCATTGTGGTACTGCATTTACGCTGGGATGGCTGATGTGCCTCATTGGGGTTATTGGTCCCTGCTAAAGTGAGCTGCTGTTTGTTGCATGCAGGGAACAGTGACAAGCCATGAGGGATGCAGGCTGCAGCTGCCCAGGCAGCCCATTGAATTGTGAGTGGTGCTCGGTGGCTCCCCAGAGCAGATAATGGACCCAGCAAATAGCTGGCATCTCATTCCAGTCACCGCAAGACTCTTTATCCCAGGGCAGAGACACAGGAGAGCCCCAGCGAAGGGGTGAGGGTGGGTGTGTGTGGGGGGGGGGAAGAGTCCTCTGTTAAGTCAAATAGATGCTGCTGAAATGCTGAATCTGCATTTCCTGAACAAACACCCTCCCCACTCTCACACCGCTCCCCAGCCTCCCATATGTGCCCTTCGCTCCCGTCTTCCCTCTGAACATCCTGTGGGGCTATCTAGAGAACTGTGCCCAAGGTCTGATTTGGTGAAGACCTCACCCCATTATCCCTGGCAGCCCCATGTTGCACCACAACATCCAGCTGGAAGTTCTGTCTGGTATGGAGCTTTCCCCATCCATCAAGCATCCCTGTCTCAGGCCATTGTAGCAGGTGCTAAAGCTACTCCTTTGCCCCCTACAAGAGCAGTGACTGTTGCTTGGCTGGCTGGTTCCCCTGCCTGCTCTCATTTCTGCCTGTCTCTCACCTCTCTGCCCCCCATTCCTCCATCCATCCCACTGCCTCCATCCCCTCCTTCCCTCAGCCTTGTTCATTATTTCCTGCTCAGAACAGCCCCCTCTCACCTCCTGCTCCCACTGCATCCCTCCCCTCAGTGGGCTGGGTTGTCACAGCTTGTCCATCAGGTTGAACCACATGCTGACTGGGAGGCACCATGTCTCATGTGTTTTGCAAAGCACCGGAAAAGCTCTTTCAGTACTAGCAACAGCTGGGACTGGCTGAGAAATGGGCAGTAGAATTTGGGATGCTAAGGCCCTGAGGGCTCTGTATTTCTGTTCACTGTACAAAGTTGTTCTGTACTCTGGGAAACACGTGCAAAATCTTAGAAATGCAGAACTGGAAGGGACCTCGATAGGTCGTCTAGTCCAGTTCCCTGCACTGAGGCAGGACTAAGTATTATCTAGACCATCCCTGACAGGTGTTTGTCTAACCTGCTCTTAAAAACCTCCAATGACGGAGAATGCACAGCCTCCCTAGGTAACTTGTTACAGTGCTTAACTACCCTGACAGAAAGTTTTTCCTAATGTCTAACCTAAATCTCCCTTGGTGCAATTTAAACCCATTGCTTCTTGTCCTGTCCTCACTGGTTTGCCCTGTCCTCAGTGGTTAAGGAGAGCAATTTATCACCCTGCTCTTTATAACAACCTGTTACCTACTTGAAGACTCTAATCATGTCCCCCCTCAGTTGTCTCTTCTCCAAACTAAATAAAGCTCTCTCCCCCCTCCCACCCCCAATCCTTCCTTGTAGGGCATGTTTTCTAGAGACCTTTAATCCTTTTTGTTGCTCTCCTCTGGACTTTCTCCAATTTGTCCACATCTGTCTGAAAGTGTGGAAGAATTGTGCTGGGTGTCCTTCCATTCAAGAGCGGACAAGCTTTGAGTGAAAATAGCACCATTTTATTCATAACATACTGAATTGGTGTGTATATGTACATGCCTCTACTTGGTGGAATTGCTTTTCTGTGTGTCATAGATCTTATACTGCTACTAGCAAAGGAGGTTTCTCCTTTAGCTCAAGTGGTCAGGGCCTGATTTTTGCCTTTGGGAAGGCTGGTTCTATCCTGCCACCTTGAAGTTCCACACAGCCAGATATGCAGCACGGTGACAGCTGTGATCTCCTGGGTCCCCAGTGTAACATTTAAATATGCAACTTAGAAAATATTACTGTGAATCTCATTATTCCTGGCAAAAAGGCCTTCAAAACTTATTTTTGGGGGGTGAAGAGGTGGTGTCATGGGATGACCCAGAAGGTAGAATTTTGTGTCCAGTCTCCCCCATTTGTCCATCCCTATGCTGGGCTTTGCTAATAGTTAGAACCCTGCAAATCTGCGGGGATGTGGATACACATGGACCATGTTTGCGGATTGCAGATCAGATATGGATACAAACTTTGTATCCGCACATGGCTCTACTCATCGTGGTAGGTGTGGGTGCAGGCACTTTCCATCAGGGTTGGGGACAGGCGCAAGGGGTGCAAGCACCCTCAATGGAAGGAGGGGAGGAGGCACTTGGGCTGTGGGCACCCTGGATGGCTTGCGGGGAGGCCCACGGGTACTCGTGGTGGGGGAGGCATGTGGGGCACAGAGGTTTATTGGTTGCTTTCTCTTTTTGCAGGTGTTTTGACCAAAGGGAAGCAGCAGCAGGGACTTAGAGCTCCCTCCACTGTCGCTGCCAGAAGTTTTAGCCAATCAAATGCACCCTGACAATAAACTGACCAATCATGGAAAGACAGGTAACAGCGGCACCCAGTCTCAGCACCATAATGTGAGCCAAGGACCCACCTGCAACCTGGGGTCTAAGGGCGTAGGGGCGGGAAATCATGGCAGCAAAGCCAATCAGATTTCTCCTGGCAACTCTGGACTGAAAAACAGCCAGAACGCTGTCCCAAACTTTGGGTCTTTGAAGGGCAAAGTGAAACGGGAACGAAGCATCTCGGTGGACTCAGGAGAGCAGCGGGAAGCCAGCACCCCCTCACTGGACACGGAATCGAAAGGTAATGCTCAAAAACCTTTGCCTTGGAAAGATTTTCTCTGAACTGCCCCTCGCATCCTAGTGGGAACTGGGTGTGGAGCAGCTAAGAGCCTTTTCTGCAGCCTGTGATCCTGCAGTGCCCCTGGTGGGCTAGCTAGGAGCTCCCCTACTCAGCCTGTGCTCCTGCACCATTGGGCTGCTCTCTCCTTTCAGGTGGACTAGAATAACGGTGAGCTCACTCATGGCCTGTGTTCCTACACTACTCCTCACAGCACCTTCTGCTGGGGAATGCTTGGATTGCACTGTTTGGCAGCCTCACCCCAGACACCCTACATACCCCATACTGGGCTCCGTTTTGCACTAGCTTCTGGGGCCCCAGTGAGCTGCAGCATGTCATCAGGAGTTGTGGTGAAAATCCCGATAGTGCAGATTCCAAGCACAGAACTGAGACAGGTTTTGTTAATTGTCTAATTGCTGTTGCCAAAGATCTGACTGTTTGTGATGCCCTTGCAGCTGTCTTGTTTCTGTCCAGCCGTGGTTAGAGGGAGTTGGTGTGAGGGTCGCTTGTTGGAGAGTTAGTGGTTTTGTTTGCAATGGATGACTTCTGAGTTAAATCACATGGTTTCTGGAAAAGGGCCTAGTCAGCACTTCCTGACCGTTGGCTTCCCTGTTCTAACCAGCCTCTCACAGCCTGTTGGGCCCTACAGATCACTGTGCCAAAGGGCTGCATGTGGCACTCACTACAGCAGACATGGGGGCATTTTGCCTGTGAGTTGCAAAGTGAGAACCTCAGGCAGTATCTTTGGTTCTTCTTAGGGGCCATCTTTACACCTGGTAGCCTGGAGTTGCTCTTCCCAGGAGTAGCACTGCTGCCCTGGCCCATATTCCAGCACGTCTCATGATCAAAGATCTGTTTAGTTTTCTATAGGAACATAGAAGCTGGCAGGCTGGCTTGGACCAGAGCTGCATCCAGCCCAGTGTCTTGTCCCTGACCATAGCCAGTGCCAGCTGCTTCAGAGGAAGGTGCAAGAAACACCATTGTAGACTATGTCCTGCCTAAAAGGAAGGTTTCTTCCTCAGTGACAGTGGGAGGTTGGCTAATGCCCTGGAATGTGAGAGTTCATAGCCCTGGCTAATGGGATGGGGATGTTCTCATTATCCATGTAAATGTTCAATCCTTTATTGAATCCAACTATGCTTTTGGCTCAGTATGTTGTAGCATTGAGTTTAACAGGTGAATTATTAAAATAACTCAGTCTAGAATGCCTAAATCTCCTATGTAAATTCTTTGGCCTCCCAATTCAGCTACAGCTCACTGATGTCTATCTTGAATCTGGTCTCTAAACACTGTTCTGTGTAAGAGGCTCAGTGAAGGAGTGATGTCTTGGGGGTTACAGCAGAGGACTGGAAGTCACCACTCCTGTGTTCTATTCCTGGCTCTGACACTGACACCCTGTGTGACTTTAGGCAAGTCTTCCCCCCTCTCTGAGCCTCGGTCTATCCCTCTGGGTAATGGGGACAATAGCCAGTCTTGCAAAGTGCTTTGAGATCCTCAGGTGACAAATGTCATAAAATGGCAGGGTATTATGACACCAATCCCACAAAGGGCCCTAAACCTCCGTTCCATTTTCAACCTGGAAATCTCTGCCCCGCGACCTTGGGCTTAGTGCCAAAGCCTTCCCTCACTCGCAGCAGGAGCCAAGTAGCATTTGAGTATATGTAGGGCCCTACCAAATTCACAGTCCATTTTGGGCAATTTCACGATCATAGGATTTTAAAATCATAAATTTCATTATTTCAGCTATTAAATTTGAAATTTCAGGGTGTTGTAATTATAGGGGTCCTGACCCAAAAAGGAGTTGGGGGGGGGGTGTCGCAAGATTATTGTAGGGGCCTGTGGTTCTGCTACCTTTACTTCTGCGCTGCTGCTGGTGGCGGTGCTGCCTTTAGAGCTGAGTTGGAGAGTGGCGGCAGCTGGCTGGGAGCCCACTCTGAAGGTAGCGCAACCGCCAGCAACAGCGCAGAAGTAAGCATGGTATAGTATTGCCACCCTTACTTCTGCACTGCTGCCTGCAGAGCTGGGGCCTCAGTCAGCAGCTGCCCCTCTCCGGCCACCCAACTCTGAAGGCGGCAGCACAGAAGTACGAGTTGCATAGTATGGTATTGCCACCTTTACTTCTGCACTGCTGCTGGCGGGGCGCTGCCTTCAGAGCTGGGCACCCGGCCAACAGTTGCCGCACTCTGGCCACCCAGCTCTGAAGGCAGCGCAGAAGTAAGGGTGGCAATACCACGACCCTCCTGCAACTCCTTTTTAGGTCAGACCCTCAGTTGGAGAAACGTTGGTCTTCCCTGTGAAATCTGTATAGTGTAGGGTAAAAGCACACAAAAGACCAGATTTGACGGGGGGGAGACCAGATTTTGCGGTCCATGACTTGTTTTTCATGGCCGTGAATTTCGTGGGGCCCTTGGTATATGGATTCCTTTCAAATAATAATGAAGTATCTCTTATTCCAAGCTGCTTGTGTTTATAGAGCTGCAGCCTGAGATTCATCCTCTGAGGCAGTTGGCGAGGATGCTTACTAGCAAAGATATGTGCAGACCTCTCTCTCCTGGTCACGTGCCATGGATACAAGGCTCCCCACCCGCCAAAAAACCCAACAACACAAAAAACGTGGATGCTGGGTTGGCCATGCTGATCCTTGCTGTATGTTACTCTTCCCTTCTGCATGCTGGGTGGTCCTGGACACCTGTGGAACTGATTTCCAGGGATGCTCTGAAGGCCAAAAGTATAACTGGGTTCAAAAAAGAATTAGATACGTTCATGGAGAATAGGTCCAAAACTGGCTATTAGCCAAGATGGTCAGGGTCACAACCCCATGCTCTGGGTATCCCTAACCCTTTTGATTCCCAGAAGCTGGGACTGGATGACAAGGGGATGGATCATTTGATAATTGCCTATTCTGTTCATTCTGTGCCTCTGAAGCACCTGGCACTAGCCATTGTCAGACTACAGGATACTGGGCTAGATGGACTTGGTCTGACCCAGTATGGCTGTTCTTATGTTCTGATGATGGTGGGACAGAACAGGCCAGGTTCTGAACATGACAAAGCCCTGGGAGGGGGACACACTGCTCTCCTGCCTGTTGCCTTGTTGAGAGACCATTGAATCCATTGGACAGGAAGCCATCTCTGGGGCAAAAGCTTCATTCCTGCCCCAGTGCAGCATGTGCCTGTTGCTTTGGCCTAGCTGAGCTTCTACGGTTGTTTTTTTGCAGTCATGTCCCTAGGGGGTCCCCCCCCCCCCAGCGCCTTCCCCTTTAATTCTTCTCTGATTGGAACTAGTTGCCATTTTCTGGGGGCAGGAAGGGGTGGTTAGTAATTTTTCTTGTATGAAAACCAGTAGTGCATCTCTCCCTGCCAGTCACCATCCACAGCTGCAGATTCAGGCCTCTGGGGAGAGTCTAAATGCTGAGGCCAAGATGTCAAGGGAGAGCGCTCATTGTGACTGGCTGGGAGGAGAGCTGGGGAATGTGAACCCCATGCAGGGAGGGGAGTTAGTGCAGGAGCAATGAGGGAGAAGAACCTGGCTGAGACTGAGAGGGGAAAATTTGGGCTGGATGCCAGGAAAGCTGCCCGGCAGTGTGATGGCTCAGGCTGGGGAATCGCCTCCCAAAGGGAGGGTAGGAGCCCCATTGCTTGGAACATTTCCGCTACCGGGCAAACCTCTGGGTGGGACCCTGTTGGGAACAATCCTGCTGCAGCCAGCAGGGAGATGGGAGTTGACAGGCCTCTAATGAGCTCCCATGTCAGTCTGTTGCACCAGGCTGAGCTCTTGTGAATGGCAGAGACGGCTGGTATTGACTGAGCTTTCCCGCTCAGTGCTCCAGCAGGAGCTTTGCCTCCCCTGGCTAACGTCTGGGTCGCAGCTCTAGGATGGTTCTGGGGCTCCAGCAAAAGCTTCTGGATCTCTGACAAACAATCTCATGCTGTTGTAAACAGTTCTGTGGTGGCTGTTTGGACCCAGCTCAGGCTGTGATCCCATCCCCCCATAGGTGAGAAATGACTGCATTGGAGAAGGGGTCCTGGAGCAGGCTCCCAGCCTGGGCTCTGACTGCTAAATGCTTCCTTGCAAAGACATGCTAGCAGGGCCTCACCCACAGCACAACCAGGGCTTTGCTGCAGGCACATCACAGTTCAGCCAGTGGTCTCGGAGCAGAGATGGAAATGCTGCTTCCAAGTTGTGCACTGTAGGAGGGAGACTCGGTGCAGGTCCTGCGCTATCTGGGGATAGCAGGGCTTCTGACCCACAGTCGGGCTGTTCGGCCATTGGGCAGGAGTCCACATAGCTCCGTGCTGGGTGGGATTGCTGTGGTTTAGTGCAGGAAGCAGACTGAGGCTGGCTGTCAAGGCCAGGGTGAGGCCTATCACAGGGAGCTGAACCCTTGTACATCTTCCCCTCTGTTCATTGGACTCTCCTGGCTGGTTTTGCGAGCATGACCCTAAGTGCCAGGAGGTGGTGGGACGGAGCCCCAGCCTACTCAGTCCATGGCTGTGCCGTGGCACTCCCCGCTTTCTGACAGGTACTTTCCCACTGCAGGTGAGGTGGCTCCCCGCAGCAAACGTCGGTGTGTGCTGGAGAGGAAACAGCCATACAGTGGGGACGAATGGTGCTCAGGCCCGGACAGCGAGGAGGACGACAAACCCATCAGCAGCACACACAGTGAGTATCTCCTCCCCAAACAGCCCTGAGATCACTGCATGCCCAGTTCCTGCCCTGGAGTCCGTCAGAGAAGGCAGCGATGGCAACCAAAGGTTCCCAAAAGAAGCTGTCTGCTGGCTTAATAGGGCACTTGGTGAGGCGTGTGTTGATGCTGCAAGGTTGTGGTATTGCACACACTGTGTGTGTATTGTGAGGGAGTTGTGGTGTGGTGCTCTGCAGGTGGATTTTGTGCAGTATGGTTTAGGCGGTGGAGTGCTGGAGGATTGTTGAATGCAGTGTGAGGGTAGGAGGAGTCGATGTGTGATATGGGACTGTATCAGTCCCCCAGCCCTCTTGGCCCCATCTCCATGAGGGGACTTCCCCCCCCCCCCAGCCCACATGACAGGTGGGCTGGCCACGGTGGGCTCTTGTGCGTGGCTGGCACTGACTTGGCTTCAGTGCTGTTTTGCAGGCCAGTGGGCATGCACAGAGTTCATCATGTTTCGTGAGCGCTGTGCTGCAGAGAGTGCATCCTGCATGGATTTAGATCCCTGTTCACACTGTACTGTTGGACCATCCACTCTGGAGTCACTACAACCCTGTCTGGAGGCGGTTGTGTTCTGGCATCAAGGGGAATGCTCAGTGCCTGCAAAGAATCTGGACAAGGCTGAGTTAACCAGAGTGCACTGCACACTGACTTAATTTCTGATCAAGGCTTTAAATCAAGTTAAAAGCTTGCTCTGAGGCCCTGATGGTTTTTATTGTAAGTCTCTGGGGGATGGTGACGTTTTATCAATAGGTTTCATGTGACTCTTAAGCCTCCGCTCCCTCATTCCCCCATCTCGGTCCTCCCTCCCCACCCATTGGAATCTCATATGTTAAAAGAGTGTCACTTTGTGTTTAGCTGGAAGCTGAGGCACTTCTCTCAGCCTAATAAATAGCACAGTGATCTGACATGTCTGTCTGGGGGTGGTTGTAAACAAACTGATGGTCCCTCCTGCATTCCAGAAACAGCAAAATCCTTTGATTTGTTGCATCTTGAATTCAACTATTTTCAAACTGTGGAAGTGAAAATATTTTTGAGGTAGCTGGGTCAGGTCCATTTGGGTCCATCTTTCACATTCTCATTCCTCTTCATCCTGCCAATGGCTTTCCCAACAGACAAGTTCCCCAGCTACTGGAAGAAAAAGCTAGATTTGTTTCCCTGGATCTTTCCATTCGCTTCCCTTTTTCTCCAGAGTTGTGTTTTTTAAAATTCTGCTCACAGCAAATGGAACATGGTAAAGTCATTAAGAAAAGTGTGAAGCTAAGAGTTTGTGAATCAGAGCAATTGCCCCTAAAATGACAGAGAGGCTTTTCCTAGATCAATATTCATGATGGTTTGTATTTCTTAAAACTCCAAACACTTTTAGACATGAACACCTCCCCCACACCCTTTCCAACCCACGCTCCCAATTTGACATAAGGGACTCATGTTGTTATCTTCTCCATCCACATAGCTGCAACCCTAGCTTTCGGTAAAAAGACTGCACAGGATAAAGACTGGTTTGCCACATACTCTGAAGAATGCTTCCAGTTATTGAAGCAAAATGCATGCCATATATCCACTACAACATGAACCCCTCTCCTGAAATATGTGCTAACCTCAGAATGGCCAAGAGCACAATACAACAAACAATAAGGCAACGTGCTCAATCGTACTGGCTCTATCTCTGCGAAAAGATACAAATGTCCTTTGAGAATGGAGGTCTAAGAGGATGATGGAATCATCTAAGGGGATGATCAAATCAAGAAAGCAATAGTATCTTCAGCCAGGAAGACTGCCCCACTCAAATCTCTTAATGGAGACGTCATCATGTCTCATCATTCCTTGTGAGGAGGGATAGCTCAGTGGTTTGAGCATTGGCCTGCTAAACCCAGGGTTGTGAGTTCAATCCTTGAGGGGGCCATTTAGGAATCTGGGGCAAAAATTGGGGATTGGTCCTGCTTTGAGCAGGGGATTGGAGTAGATGACCTCCTGAGGTCCCTTCCAACCCTGATATTCTATGATTCTGTGATCATCAACAGAAGCAAATAGATGCAGTATCACAAGCTTTAGTCACATGAAACCAGTCTTTCTGAAGCAGCGCTAAATGCAGTCCCCAGGCTTCAGACTATCAAAGAGTTTGATATAGAACCATTTATAAATGAGCTTGAAAAGGCAATCACCTCCCTAGCACCAGGAAGGGCTACAGGAAAAGAAGGAATTCCAGCTGAAGTACTGGAATAAGACCTAAACATCTGTCCAATGTCTTGTTTGCCTGGTGGAGGGAAGGAGGGGTATTGCAAGATATGAATGATGCCAACATCATAATGCTGTATAAAAACAAAGGAGAATGGAGTGATTGCAACAACTACAGAGGAATCTCTTTCTGTAGGATTGCTGGTAAGGCATTCACACAGGTCAACCTCAAAAGACTCCAAGTTCTTGTTGAATGCATATATTCAGAGAGTCGCTGTATCTTCTATGTCAGTAGATCAACTATTCACATAGTCTTCACTAAGGCAGCTACAAGAAAAGTGTCAAGAACAAGGAAAACCTCTCTACATGGCCTTCATAGATCTTACAAAGGCTGTTGACCTGGTCATCAGAATGGGTCTTTTCCAATTGCAAGATAATTTGTTGCGTCACCCCGCTCCCCCCAGTCCTCGTCAGTCTAATTCAATCCTTCCACAATGGCATGAAGGCTACGGTCCAATATGATGATGATCAAGCTGACTGCTTTGTAATCCACAGTGGTATCACAGGGATGTGTTTTGGCACTAACGCTTTTCAATATATTCTTCTGTCTGCTGCTTTGTCATGCTTTCTCATCTAGCACTGAGGGTGTATGGAAAACACTTCAACACTGCACATATAAGAGCTAACAGCAAAGTCAAATACCTGCTAATAAGGGAACTTTTTTGTGCTGATGGCGCACTGTTGCACACAGTGAAGAGGACCGTTAGCAACTTGATAGTAGCTTTGCACTAGCTTGTGACAAATTTGGACTAATCATTGGTCTAAAGAAGACCATGATTATGGCACACGTGTGGACTGCACCAGAAGTTTTAATAGCTAGTACCATGCTAGAATTTGTCACAATCTCTGCTATCTAGGATCAACTGTTCTGGATAACCTACCTCTAGATGATGAGCTTAATTCTCACATTGGAAAGGCAGCCACCAGACCCACACCAAGGTATGGGTCTACCAGCTGTGCACTTTGATTACACTGCTGTATAGTGGCAAGATTTGGACCACCTACAGTGGACATGAGTAGGCTAAACACCTTCCACACCCATTGTTGTCTTCATATTCTAAATATCAAGTGAGAAACCAAAGTATCTGAGAAAGCAAAACTGCCAAGTCTAATCACTATTCTTAAACACAGTTGCTGGCTTCGTCATCTGCAATGGATAGGTGATGGACGCATTCTGAAGGATCTCCTGTATGGAGAATTTGTGGATGCTCCAAGGCCATTGTGCCAACCTAGGCTCAGTTTCAAGGATGTTTCCAGGAGTGACTTCAAAACTTTTAATATAGACACTCCAGGGTGGGACGATGCAATTAACAGGCCACATTGGTGGGCTTCCCTGCACCAGGGAGTCAAAGAGGCTGAAGAGATGTGGTTGAGGGAGAGGAAAGTGAAGACAGCAAAGCACAGCAGGCCTCAAAGACTTAGTAGTGCACTAGCTTCCTCTTCTGGCCTTGTGCCTTCTGCCTGCATTATTTATGGCAAAGACTGTTCAAGAATTGGATGTTTTAGCCACTTGCAATGTTGCAGCACAACACACAGTAACTGAACTTATTTGGCTGTTTCACTGTCCTCTTTCAAGGCTGCCATTCCATGTTAATGCTTCATAAAGTTGTGTGGGAGTCTGGCTGTCTTTGCTGCAGGGAAGTTGCCAATTGGAAATGTGCATTTCTGCATCACCCTAGAGAGAGGATCCTCCCTTCTGCTGTGCAGGCCTCCAGCTGGGTGCAGAGCAAGGCAGGCAGGCAGTATAAAGAAAATGGACAAGCATACAAGGAGCTGTAGAGTTGCCCTTGCATCTGACTCAGTGCAGTGCAAACAGACAAGGGCTTACAGCAAGTTGTTGTTCAAGGCTCCTCCCTTTAGATCACTGGGTTTGAGGCAGGATAGCCCAGGGCACTAGGCTGGGAGTCAGGACTACTGGGTTCTCTTCTTGGCTCTGCCACAGATTCACTGGGTGACCTTTGACACATCACTTCTCCTCTGTGTCTCAATAGAAAGGGATAATGCTGCCCTGCCCTTTACAAAACACTCTGTGATCCATGGGTGAAAGGTGACGGTAAGACCAACTGTTGTTTCTGAGGCTGGCTGTGAGCAGATTGTCAGGATGCTGCCATGTGTGACAAGAGAGCATCCAGCTGGAGAACAAATGGCCATTTTCCTGTTTAAAATGGCTGGATTTTAACAGTTCTGCATAGTTTTACTAACTCAGGCACCATGATCGCCATGACTTGGCGAGGAGTGAGCCTTCCTCAGACTGCCCCCATGACAGAGACAAGAGCCTGATTCCCCTCCCAGCCCGGAGACTCTAGGGAGTCTTGCTTAGAGACACATAGTCTGGACAGTGCGCAGAGGAAGCGCTGGGTGAATCCTGGCCTTGCCCCCATTCCAGCCTTGTCCTGTATTTAATGCCAGAGCCTCGTAGTTCACATGAAAGCACAGTAGCTTTGCACTCCCAGTCAAGTTCAGGGCTGGGGGGGGCAGCGGGGGGGAATGTGTCTGGCTCTGGCTTCAAGGGGGCTTTCTGTAGGTGGAAGTGCTAACACAGAATATCTACTAACTACCCTCCAGCTGTCCATAGGGCGCTGTGCAAATGCAAAGCACTAAGTGGTGTTGTTAATTACAATTGTTATTAATATTAAGTAGGAGTATTAAATAATTGATAGTGATTAATTATTATCGCTCCAGTGTGCAGTGTTCCCTGAGTGTGTCTGTGGAAATGGCCCTGGAAGGGGAAGGCTAGGGGTGTTTGGGGCCAGTCACTCACCAGGAGGGAAAATGAAGGGGTGGAACTAAGCCCTCCCTGCTCCTCACATCTCTCTGGGAGGCTGTAGCCAACCAGGCCCAGAAAAATCCCTGCTGTGTGCTGCCATCTGCTGGAAGTTGGGGGAATGCATAGCCCTGCCCTGCTGGCGGGAAGATGCAGGAGAGATGTCCTGCTCCCCAACACATGTGATTTTTGTTCTTTCCTGTGTTTTGTAAGGGGATAAACTCCAGGGTAGAACGTTGGGCTAAAGACACTGAATCCTCTCCTCCCATGCACCTCTGGCACTGCCCCACAATCCTGACTGTCAGACTCCCTGCTGCTTCAGTCCTGGGCTCCCCCGACACACACAGCTCTGCCAGTGCCTCTCATTCCCAGCTTGCAGATCCCACTGTCCCAGCCCCAGGCTCCCCCACACCATAGGCAGCTTTGCCGGTTCCCCTCAATCCTGACCCCCCAGACTCCTGTTATTCCAGCCCTGAACTCCTCTGTTACACCAACCCAAGAACTCCTCTGTTATACCCACCATAGTCTGTAATTGCCCTTAGTCCAGACATTCAGTGTGTGCTGTTTAGCTCTGGCATTCTGCGCGGTGCTTCCCAGCAGTCTGTGTTACGCTGATTGTTGGTAACAGCTGCTCTCTCCTGTGTCCTCTGCAGACTGTAATGTAGCAGATCCTGCAATGTCCACAGCCCCGCAGCTTGGTCCTGGGTCCAACCCGCTGCCGAGCCTGAATGAGACCAGTTCTTCCAATGCACCACATGGCGCTGCTCCTGGCCTGCGGCCCGATGCTGGGGGCAGTGGAGGTGGTGGCGCCGGAAAGCAGCCTTCCCAGTTTGTTTATGTCTTCACCACTCACCTTGCTAACACGTAAGCAGTAAACCCCTGTGTCTTCCCCAGTCCTCCCCATTGGCTCTGGCCACTTGGGGTGGTCTACCACAGCTGCCTCTTACATGCTGTAGTTAGCACTGCAGCCTCTGGAGAAGGTGAGGACTGGAGGTTCCCTGGGTTGCCCCTAGCATGACCTTCCCCCCACCCCATCCACATTCTCCCTAGCATAGTTGTCAGGTGCTGGTGGAGAGAGTTCATCTTAAATGCGAGCTGCCTCCTGGTAGTGCCCTAGTGCTGCCAACTGCAACAGGAGCCACAGAGTGTGTTTGGCCAGATGTATAATAAAGGGTCACAGGAACACTGAAACGTGTTGGCTGCTGCCAGAGGCAGGATACTTGGTTAGATGGATTAGTGGTGTGATCTGGAAGGGCCCTGGGAGAATAGATTGCAGTGGGAGGCACTGGATGCTAACAGTCCAGATTATTGAGTGCCCTCAATTTGCTCCCTTCATTCTTTTGCAGTATCTCAGCTGCTGATTCTCTGGGAACATACAGCTTTAGAGTGCCTACTTAGGTCATAGCTAGAGTCCTATGAAAATTTTTTTATTTTTTATAATTTTTTGTTTTATTTTTTGGGAACTTTGTGCTGTTTCATCCATGTGGGAGGGGCCAGGTCTTGCCCCCAGGAGAAGTGGGAGGCCCTGAGGGAGCACAGAGGGAACCTGACCCCACACTCACGCCATTGCAGCAGCTTAGGGTTAGGGTGAGACCTGGCACACACAGTCACAGTGCTGCTCAGGTTTGGCCTGGCTGCCCCTCCATCATGAAGACCGGGGTGTGGCTGGGCCAAATGTGAGTGAGTGGTGCTGCAACACCATCTGCCAGGTCACAATGCTACTCACTCAGATTTGGCCCGTCTGCACTCCCCCATCCCTTCCTGTTATGATGGCAGAGGGATCGCCAGGCTAAACCTGAGCAGCATGGTGACCTTGTGCGCCAGGTCACAAAGTCCAGTGCAAGGAGCTGGGTCCAGCCCCCTGCGGGACGGGAGCCACTGCTGTACAGTGAGTTTTCATTTTATAGTTTTTGCTTTTATTTTGTGTTATTTCACATTTGCAAAGAATATGGGGTTCTAGTCCTAGCATATCCCAAAGTGTCTCCCTCCCATGCTATATCCCTCTGGGGCAGCACACAGCAACCAGTGAAGAGCCCAGCACAGTGCACAATACTGGAGGTGGGGAAGGGGAAATTGCAAGGCAGATGTTTTCCTGTCAGACAGATGCCCTGAGATCTGTGCAGAACAGGTGGAAGTTCAGTGCCAGCTCTCCTGTGAGATTCCCACAATGAGCCCAGGGGGCTTGGGCATTCCCCTAGGGGGCCAACGGGCAGAGGTAGCCTTGCTGGGAGTTCTGAACCTATGGACCCAGGGAATTGCTAAGTATTTCTGGCTTGACACTTTGCTGTTCTTGACTGGCTGCTCTCTTTCTTAGTGCCGCAGAAGCTGTCTTGCAGGGGCGAGCAGACTCCATCCTGACCTATCATCAGCAGAATGTTCCCCGAGCAAAGCTAGACCAGGTATGGCTGGGTGTGAGCCAGACAGTCCTGTCTGTGCATGCTGCTGGGTAATGTCCTCATGGCTAGTCACAACTGGACCCTGTTTGCAGCTCACATTCTTTCAAGGGAGATGGGCTCAGTTGGCTCTTGTGTGGATTCAGGGCTCGAAGCCCACACAAGGTCTGGGGCTACACACCTGCCTTACGTGTTTCTTGCTGACTTTGGCTTCCCCTTTCTCTCCCAGGCTCCAGCTCCCAAGATGCTGGGAGTCGCCGAGCAACTGCCAATTAACCCACCTGCCTCCAGCACTCCGCAGTCCCAGCCCCCAGCATCGCAGGGCAACCAGGCACAGCCTCAGCCCCCTCCATCACAGCCCCCTCCACCCCAGAGCATCAGTCAGCAAGCTCTGCCTGCACCAAGCACCCTACCCCAGGAAGGGACAGGAGAGGACGTTCGGCGGGACTTGACTCCCAACTCCGTGGGAAATAGCAGCGGCAGCACCCAGCCAGGGAGCAACCACCCCAACACACCCAACGCCTCCACCAACCCGATGCAGCCCGGGCAGGTGGACTCTTCTAGTGCTTCCAGCTCTAACTTACTGGGGGATGGTGCCAGCACTGGGGCAGCTGGAAATGGGCAGGTAGGGCTGGGTCCCAGGAACCCCATGAACTCGGAGGGGCTCTCTAAGGAGCAGCTGGAGCACCGGGAACGCTCCTTGCAGACCCTGCGGGACATTGAGCGCCTGCTGCTGCGCAGCAGTGAGGCTGAGCCCTTCCTGAAGTCCAACCAAAGTGCTGGTGAGGGTGGCCCTGCTCCCCAGCCGCAACCCCCACCCACCCAGGCACCCCTCCCGTCTGTGGGAATGAAGAAGTACGAAGAGCCCCTGCAGTCCATGATTTCACAGACGCAGAATCTGGGGGGCCCCAACTTGGAGCACGAGGTCTCCCACCATCAAGGTTCTGACATGGGGCAGCAGATGAATATCATGATGCAGCGGCTGAACCAGGACAGCCTGACGCCAGAGCAAGTGGCCTGGAGGAAGCTGCAGGAGGAGTATTATGAGGAAAAGCGGCGGAAGGAGGAGCAGATCAGCATTCATGGTCGACCTATGCAGGAGATGCTGATCCCCCAGTCCATGGGTGGCATGATGATCCGGGGGCCACCACCGCCCTATCACAGCAAACCTGGGGAGCCGTGGCCTCCAGGCATGGGCAACCAGCTAAGGGGACCCATAGAGGTCCAGGACCCCATGCAGCTGAGGGGAGCGCCCCCGTTCCCGGGGCCAAGGTTCCCTGGAAATCAGATGCAGAGGGTCACTGGCTTTGGGGGGATGCAGAATGTGCCCATGGATGCCCTTGGGCCCATGAATGCTATGCAGCGACCAGTCAGGCCTGGCATGGGATGGAATGATGATATGCCTCCAATAGGAGGCCCAGGGAACTTTCCACAAGGGAGCCTGCCCTACCCTTCGGGGCAAGGGGACCCTGAGCGGTTCATGAACCCCCGAGCCAGGGAGGAGATCCTGAGGCACCAGCTGATGGAGAAGCGCCCGGTGGTAATGCAGAGGCCCATGGGGATGTCTGGCAGCTCCATGAGCCAAGGTTTGGAAATGGAGAGGATGATACAGGCTCACAGGCAGATCGACCCATCCATGTTCCCTGGACAGATGCCAGGAGAGAGCCTAGGTGGCGCACCCATAGGTATGGACTTCACGGGTACCCGGGGGATGTTGAGTCCACCCATGAGCCAGTCAAGCCTCCGAGACATGGATGCACCTATGGGACCTGGGAACCTCAACATGAACATGAATGTCAACATGAACATGAACATGAACCTCAATGTCCAGATGACCCCACAGCAGCAGATGATGATGTCGCAGAAAATGAGGGGTCCTGACATGATAGGCCACCAGGGCATCAGCCCTGAGGATCTGGCCAGGGTGAGGGCTCAGAATGGCAGTGGTGGCACAATGATGGGGGGGCCACAGAAGATGATGATCCCCTCACAGTTCCCCAGCCAAGGGCAGCAAGGCTTCTCAGGCACGCAGGGCCCCTATCCCAGCATGCCCCAGGAGATGGGCAGTGCCCCAGACATGTTCAGCCCTGAACAGGGTGCCATGTCCATAGGGAACATCGGCGGCACCACCAGGCTCAGCCACATCCCTTTGCCTCCAGCTTCCAATCCCCCTCCCACCCAAGGGGGCAACCTAGCCAACATGCACCCGGCATCCTCACGGGGCCTGGGCCGCAGGCCCTCTGACCTCACCATCAACATCACCCAGATGAACTCCCCTGGCATGGCCCACCTCAAGTCCCCGACGCTCAGCCAGGTGCACTCACCGCTTGTCCCCTCCCCATCTGCCAACCTGAAGTCCCCACAGACGCCCTCTCAGATGGTCAGCATGCCACCTTCCAACCAGTCCGGGCCCCTGAAGTCGCCCCAGGTGATGAGCTCCTCCCTCAATGTCAGGTCTCCCACCAGCTCACCAAGCCGCCTGAAGTCCCCTTCCATGGCCGTTCCTTCGCCTGGGTGGGTGCCATCTCCCAAAACCACCTTGCCAAGTCCAGGAGTCAGCCAGAGCAAGCAGCCTATCGGCATGAATTCATCAGCTTCCATGGGAGGGCTGGATCAGGGTAAGCTGTTACACGGTGTGGATGTGTGAGTGGGATAGGGCCATAGAATTAAAGCCTGGTGCTCTGAAGAGCTCTGCACATAGCTGGTCGCTCTCATGGAGCCCAATAATTCTGTGGCTTCCAGACCCATATTTTCCATATACTCAGACTAGTAGTGATTATGTGGCTATTTCCCTGCAGGGCAGTGGTGGGAATCTGCCTGCCCATAGCCAGCTCTCCCTGTGCTGGGATTTGAGGTTGGCGAGTGGGCATCTAGGGCCCAGCACTGAAAGTGCTGTAATAGCAGCCCAGTTCCTTTTCCAAAGGGATAGAATACACCATCTCCCTTTCTGTGCCATGCACCAGGCCTCAGGGCAATGTGTCTCAGCATCGGGAAGAAGGGAGCAAGAGCCTAGATTAGGGGAAATGCATACAGCCTGGAGAGGGACTGCTATTTCCTGGTGGGCTGAATGAGCTTGGCCTGCCCGATACATACAAGCCTGCACTCGCTTCTTCTGGGGATTAATGCCAGTGATTTGCTGTGTCCCACCTCACCCCCTGATGCTGTGCTCTCTTATTCACAAGGAGGAAAACAGTAGGCAGCCTAACATGCACTGTAGAGGTTTGGAGGGAGACACTGGACCAAATTAGAAATGGGGAGCCAGGATACCAGCATTCCCAAATTCCTCTGCTGAACGGCTCATGCTCTCCGGGGTTGGGTAGGGATGGAAAAATGGATTGATGGGAGACAGAGTCCTTAAACATGTGTCCTGACTTGGAGAAGTGCCTGAAAGGAGGGGACAGTGGGGCTGTGTGTGTCACTGAGCAAACCTGTCTCGGTGCATTCCAGGGGTTGGGGAGATTGCAAGATGTGTCTGGCCAATGCCCAGCTCCCTGCATTTCCTTGTGTTTCTTTTCTCAGGCCCCAGGTCCTGTTGTCTGGGGAGACTTTTTGCAGGTAGATCAGAATTTAGTCCATTTATTTATGCAGGCAGCATTGTCTAATGGTCAAACCAGAGTCTGAGTCAGGACTCCAGAACTCTAAGCCTTGCTCTGCCACTGTCTCCTTGGGCAAGTCCCTTCACCTCTCAGTGCTTCAGTTTCCCGTGGCCCTGACTTGAGTCTTTCATTGTCCCTCTGGTGTTGACAAGGATTCCCCATCCCCACTTTCTTTCTTCTGCGCCCACTCATATGGGGGTAACAGGATGGGCTAGAAAGCAGGGTTCCTTCCTAGGTACTAGGGAGCTGGTTCACCTCTCCACCCGTGCCTTCTAGCAAGGTTAACATCCCTCCCCAGCAAACTCCCACCCCATTCCCCTGTACAAATAGGCTGTTCCCATCCACACCTACTTGGTTGAGGAGGCCTTGAGTGAATGCAGAGCCATTGCCCACCAGAGTAATTTGCATCTTCACAAGACACACTGGATGCTAGAAACCTGCCCAAAGCTATATCCAGGGAAGGGATGTCAGGGTGAGGCCCCTGAGGTATCTAGTGCTGGAAGAACGGTTCCAGGTAGCCCTGCATGGTGCAGGCAGCATGCGCTCAGAGCTACTTAGCGCGGTGGTGTATCAGTCCCATCTCATACTCCCATCCAGAGCGGATTGTCGGCCAGGCCAGGCCACCAACCGCTGCATTTTTCTTACTCTCACTCAGCCCCCATGCACTTGACATGCACACGCGTGCCCCAGGTTTCCAGTCTCTGACTTCTCTGTGTTAGCTCTTGAAGTTGGTGTCTATTTTGCCCCCAGGCATCCAGCAGGGACTTTAAAAAAAAGCAAGTAGGGGAAAGGGGCAAAGTTTTCTGTATCTAGGTCTAGAAAAACGCCTCCAACTCAGTGCCTTCCCCTCAGCACCCACCCTTCCCCTTCTTCAGTTCATGCGGGATGGGCCAGAGCTCGGAAGTTGGGACTAGATCAGATCTAACTCCCCCATAGTTTGGGGTGTCTGGCTCCAGTGCCAACCACAGCAGGTGGTCCCAGCACAGAACTTCCCCAGAGTCCATAGAGGGTTTTTGTGGGGGGCCAGCCTGGTTTGGGTCTATCGCTGTTCCAAGTGGAGAATTGGGGATGCTGCCCGATGGGAGCAGGCTGCAGCTTGCAGGGAGCACTAAGCTGGTCTCTCTCTCTCTCTCTCTCTTGCTTGCAGGTTCGCTCCCTCCTGGGCCTAGGAGCAATTCCTCCGCGCCAGCCAGTAATCCCTCTAGCACCATGAATCCCAACATACCTTTTACTTCCTCTCCAGATCCATCCCCCTCCCAGAACCCCCTCTCGCTGATGATGTCACAGATGTCCAAGTATGCCATGCCCAGCTCCACACCACTCTACCACAATGCCATCAAAACCATCGCCACCTCTGATGATGAGCTGCTCCCGGACAGGCCTATGCTCCCACCAGGAAGCATACCAGGTACGTTCTTCTGGGACTGTCTGCACCAGCAGGGAGAGCAAGCTGGAGCTGGGCTTTATAGGGGTAAGACTGGTCTTGTGGTTCACACACAGGCCTGGGAGGCAGGACTCCTGGGTGTGGTTCTGATGCTCAGAATGGGGGTCAGGAATTCTGTTCCCAGCTCTGTCACTGACTTCTTCTGTGGCTTTGGACAAGTCACTTAACTTGTCTGTTCCTGTTTCCCTATCCCTCCCTGCCTCTGTTGGAGCATGGGGCTCAGTGCATTGATGACTAGAAAGTACCTGGGAGGCATGGCTGGGGGCGTGTTGTAGAAAAGTGCGCTAATTGAGCACCAGAATAGGAGCAGACCTATTTGGAGTTGCAAAGCAAGGACAAACAAAAGGGTTAATTGAGTCAGATGAGAGCATTTATCCTGTGGAGAAGAGAAGAGTTTGTTCCAGGCACGGAGAAGCCTGGGGAAGAAGTTGGACAAGGGAGAAGACTCAGTGAACCCTCTGCAGGGACAGGACAGGGTGTAATCCTTGTTGTGGACCATGCTGTGGAAGGCTCACTTCTTTCCAAATGTATGACTTAATATAGTAGAGACTCCATGGCTGTATCCTTGTTGTGGCCTCTCAGAAAGCCATAGAGGCAGCAGGTTAGATCCCAGGATCGCCCACTCCAAAAGCATTGGCCTGACCAACTGAGCTCAAGGAAAATTATCATCTGTTAGCAGTATGTGGCCTTGACACACAGCAAGCAATTCTGATTCCAGCCAGCAAAGGGCAACAATGCCATATACACATCAGCCAGTTGATTGCAGTATAATACAGTTGGGTTATTAATGGTAACTGTAGTCACTGTAAGTCCCACCAGCATGCTAGGGGTACAGGTTATTACAAGGGTTACATCTCCTGAGGTGAGACGTAGAGATGTCAGGTCTAAGGCGTGGGTGTCTTAGTCTGTCCTGAGTGTCTTGGGCTCCCAGTGTTCTCACTAGCACAAGTAAAAGCAATGGAGCCTGTTCAGCTGTCCTGCATTCAGGTGTAACCAAAGGCCTTGGGGAAACTCTAGCTCCCTGGATACTGTTGACTAAACTCCTTAAATGGAACAGCTGTGCTGGCATCCCAGGCTGGTTTCCCAGCTTGCCGCAGCTTTGCAAAGGCATTGGGTGCTTCCAGAACCTGTGCGAAGCTGGCAGTTGTTTGTTTGCTTGGCATTGGCAGGTGCGGTGCTGTTCTGCCATCTGCTTCTTACTGACTGGCCAGGGCCAGCTGCTGCCTTCTCCATGTGCCATTGATCTGTCTGGCAAACACAGCAAGCCCAGGAGACACTAGAGTTTCTAGCCCAGCACACAGCCAGGATCAGCTGGGGGTAAAACAGGTTATGGTAGATGCAGCGTGCATGTGGGTTACATGTACATCCCCATGCCCGGTGGGAATGATGTGACAACCCATAGATCTTACTTATCTCTCTATCCTCTTTGTCATCTCCTCTCTGCCTCCACATGCCCAGTGTTCCTCCCTCAACCATCTGCCTGAGTGTTGTCTCTGGGATAGCAGGGCCATGTTCTATTATTTGGCCACTTCCCTTGTTTGAGTCCTAGAGCTACGTTTCCAGGAACCATGTTTGCCCTGCATGGAGGAGGGAGGGGGCTGTGACCTTTGGGGTGCCCCTGAATTTTCCACTCCCACCAGAGATGTCCACTATCTCCAGCCCAGAGCTCTGCTGTGTAGGAAACCTTAGATGGTCTCAGCAGGGTATGTCCCAGTAGAACAGGAAAGCCCGAGCGGGGACTGGGCTATCCAGTCCATGCAGGGTCCCAATCTGCACAGTCAGAGCTGTGAGAGAGAGGCATAATCTGAGAACTCCTTAGTTCCGATTTCAGAAAGTCTTTCTGACCTCCACAGCGAGGGGCCACACCTCCCTCCCATGCTGGCTGTGAGCATTGTGTAAGCCGGGCAGGGCTGTGCGCTAGGTGGTAGCTGTGCTGTCCTTCTCAGTATCCACCACTGGGTGGCACATTGGAGCTGCACAGAGGTTGCCAACTAATGGCTGTTGAGGGTGTTTATTTGGCAATCCTTCCTTGTGCTCAACACAGTAGAGAGGTTGCTGTGCTGTACTGTCCCAGCCTGTGTAGCAACAGAGCGGCACAGGATTGGCTGAGCTGGTAAGAGCCACAAGCCCCATGTATGGCCAATGACCGACTGAGTCTTGTGGTGACATCCCTTGAACCCTAGCTATTCCCTGCCTGCACCAGGCAACCTCTGAGGTCTGGAGCAGCTCTCGCCAGCTGGCCCTCTTACGGCATGTCTACACTGCATCTGGGAGTGAGCCTTGCAGCCCAGGTTCACAGACTCAGGCTAGCACTCTAAAAACAGCTGTGTAGACGTTACAGCTCGGGCTAGAGCTCAGGCTCTGGTGCCTGGGGTGGGCTTGAGAGCCCATGCTCCAGCCACAGCTGCAACTTCTAAGCACCATCTACACTGCTATTTTTAGGATGCTAGCACAAGTCTGTGGCCTCGGGCCAGAGCCTGGCTCCCACATGCAGTGCTGACATGCCTTTACTGTCTTGGTGAGAGAGGGAGGGGCTGGACTCCCAAGCATGTGGCTCTGTGGTGCTCACCTCTCCCCTGTGCAGCCTAGCACCTGGCTGGTACGGGGCAGGGTGTGATGCTGCCATGGCAATGAAGTGCTGGGTGAGGGTACTGAGCAGATATCAGGTCTGACAGCAGCCTGAGAGCAGAGTCCCTTGGGCTTAGGGTGGATTAGATCACTGGACTGGTCCCTGCCTGCTTGCTGCAGTGCTCTCCCCTTCTGTGCTGCTGCCAGGCTTGGCGATCATAGGCTGTGATGGGGACATCTGTCTTTTGCTGACCTTACTGCCCTGATGGACCCTCCATGGCAGACCTGCTCCATGGGTCTAGCAGTGAGAGCAGAGCTGGGCCAGGTTTGAACACTCCAGGGAATCTGGCTGGAGCTGATCTCTGCTTAGATGCTGATTTCAATGGAGAGAGCTGCTAGCACCAGGGGCATACTCTCTGCACGCGGTGGGAGGAGGTGCATGGGCATTGAGTTAACTCTCCTTCTCCCCTTCATTAGGTATCACAGGAAATCAGCCAAATCAACTGCACTTGAACTCAGTGGGGCCTGCATCCTCACAGAGTCCCATGGGGATGAACTTGCCTGGTCAGCAGCCACTCTCCCACGAACCCCCCACTTCCATGATGTCCTCGCCGAATCCCCTGGGCTCCAACATTCCGATGCACCCTGGTGCGCAAGGGGCGGGTGTGCCCCCCCAAAACCCCATGATGCTGCCTCCAGGACCCCAGGACTCCTTGAACCAGCCCTGTGGCCCTCTGCCAAACAATTCTCAGATGATCCCTTCCAACCAGCTGGTGTTCCCCCGCATGCAGCAGCCCCACAATGCCATGCAGTCTCCAGCTGCGGGTATGCCTATGACACCGGGAGGTGGGGGAGGGGCTGGGATGCAGCAACATTACCCGCCGGGGATGCCCTTGCCACCAGAGGACCTTCCCTCCCAGCAGCCTGGCCAGATGGCCCCCCAGCAGCACATGATGGGCAAGAACATCCCTCCTCGGATTGGAGATCCCTACCCCAGTGTGCTTCCAGGTGTGGCTTCAGTGCTGAATGACCCTGAGCTCAGTGAGGTCATCCGCCCTACACCCACAGGCATCCCTGAGTTTGACCTCTCCAGGATCATCCCCTCAGAGAAGCCGAGCAGCACCTTGCAGTATTTCCCCAAGAGTGACAGCCAAGCACCGAAATCACAGCCTTCCAACCTCCATCTCATGAACCTGCAGAACATGATGGCTGAGCAGCCACCCACACGGCCAGGCATGAGCGCCCCCAGCCTTCCAGGGCAGCAGGGCGTGCAGCGGGGACTCAACATCTCTATGTGTCACCCTGGACAGGTGTCCATGCTGGGCAGGACAGGTATGCCACCCCAGCAAGCCATGATGGGGAACAGCATGCACCAGGGCATGATGTCCCCCCAGCAGAGTCTGATGGCCCAGCAGAATTTCATGCTGATGCAGGCTAAGCAGAGGAGCATGTCTGTGTCAGGGGAAATGTACGCCCAGACGGGACATATGATGTCGCCTCAGGGCTCCCTCATGGGGCCCCCACCTCAGCAGAACCTTATGGTCACACACCAGATGAGGCAGAGGAGTGTTTCACTGGACAGCCAAATGAGCTACATCTCTGGGCCTGGAAACATGGCGAACCTGCCTTTCTAATCATGTCCTGAGGGGCTGGGGCCGATTGTAGAAACTTTTTTTTAAACCTTTATTTGGGTTAGGGTCGGGAGGCTGGGGCCTGTGGGGGTGTGGAGGGGGGATGTTTTTCATATTTGATTTGCCTCTATAAGGAAAACCAGATGTGCAGTAAAATTGATGTGAATCCTTTTTGGGAGGTGGGGGTATTATTATTTTTGAAACCCAAGTGGTGACCGGGGGCTTCCAGACCCTCCGGCAGTTTGTAAAATCTTCCTTTATTTTTTCCTCGTAGTATGGGTTTTCTTTATTTTTTGTTTTGTTTTAAAGAACAACCAAAATTTACAAGATTTTGAATGAACTGTAAATAGGGCTGGGAAAGGCAGAAACTTTTGCTGGTTTTAAATTGTTCTGTATTTCTGTGTTTTAATAGAAGCCTCAATTTTCTGTTTTAAAACAACAAAACTTTAAAAAAAAAATCAGTGTACAAGGGTTTAAAACTCTTGCACAGGGGGTTCTAGGGCAGCGGGAGAAGGTGTGAGTGGGCATTGAGAGCCCTCTGCAAAAGAGCCTCTTTGCCAGCCCCACATCATTCATGCATCAGAACAGTTGTGTGCGGGGATGGGTGGTTTCGAAGAGGGACTATGTACACATCTTAGATCCTGATTCTGCAGTCAGACCCTCTGGGCCTGTACTGGGTTCAGGGGTGCACCCAGTCACGTGGATCCACCTGCAGGATTGGAGCTGCTGAGATGTATCTAAAACAGTGTTGGTTGTGGGAGTCGCTGTTTGGTTGTAGGGATTGATAGTGGTCTCTTGTCTGTCTCTGCTACATGGTGAAACTGCTGGCAGCATGAGCCAGGAGAGTGCCCAGTTGTTTAGTTTAGGGAAGGGTGGGGGTGTGATCCCCACCTGTAAGTAACAAGTAACTGGACCATGAGGCCTCCACCCAATCATGTCACTCCCTGCTCCCCTCTTCACCCCCAGATGCTCTGCGTGATGTGTGCATGACACTCTGGAGTGGAGATAGCAGAATGAACGCTGGGATTTCTGACTGGCTGATTCCGTCCTGTGCTTCCTTGGTGTGTTGTGCAGAGGCCAGGAGGGAACTCAAGAGACACACCCCACAGAGCATCTCCTACCCCTTGTTGGCTCTGCTCCCGCTTACCCCCTACATGAGTTCACACATCTCACCCTGCCACACTATGCCCCTTGCCTTCTTTACACTCCTTTGCCTCCTAAGTGCGCACATTTCTGTGAGAGAGCTAGCCTGATGCATAAAAGCAGACATTTTATGGTAAAGATACTCCATTTTCTCGATCTGAGAATCCCAGACTCCTCCATGAAAGGCCCTATAGGCAGTTGGCCAACAGTTGTAAGGCTACCTTTATACCCTGAAACCACTGGCAGCAGCCCTGCTCTCTACTATGGATGTGCAGCCTGTAGAGATATCAGGTCCTTGCATGCAATACTCCATCTGGATACAAGAGGTCTCCTGCTCAGACTGAGCTGATGTTTTTCTAAACGAAGCTCTAGTTCAAAGAGTAATTTATTCAAGGAAGTTCCATGGCTTGTGTTATGCAGGAAGCCAGACTAGATGATCACAATGGTCTCATCTGGCCTTAGAATCTATGCTGGGAGATGTCTCCTCCACAGGTCATTCCATGTTACTCATAGGAGCAGCTGGGACTTCATTTCCGCCACCACTCTAGGCTGCTTAAAGCATACACTGCAAGCACAAATTTAATGTGTGTGTGTGGGGGGGGGGGGTTGTGCCCATGTCTGGCACCCCCCTCCTGCAGAGAGTTCTCCTTGGAGTGTGCTATGACAGCTTTTTGGAGGAAGGTTGGAGATAACCCACGTGTACATGCAGTCTCTGTGGATTGCAGGAAAATATTCTAAAGAGAGGGTGCCCCATGGTCATTTAAATCCAAACCTACCACCAATTTGAGGATTATCTCAGAAAAGCCAGCCTTTTTGTTGCCCCTCTCATAGCAAACGGGCCCCTTCCCTAAGCACCACAATGGAGGAGAAATAAAGCTTCTGCACCGCTGACCAAGAAGTTAATCTGTTAGCAAAGGCTGCTGAACTCCACCAGCCCAACAGTCTCTTGGGCCAGATCCCAATGGGCTGGAACCAAAAAGTTTAGACAGAAACATTCCCAAGTTTGAGAGTCTTTTGTTGGGAGTGGGGCTGGCTGGGAAGTCTAGATCCAAACTAAGTACATAGGTGTTGAGCTCTGGTCTCTTGCTTTGGGCCTGTGTCTAGGGACCCTGAGTATGGCTCTCAGAACAGCAATGAGCTAAAACCAGAGCCACTTTTCCAGCTCTGTCCCATTTGGTAAAATGGGAACAACCCATTGCTTTGCCCATCTCTGTCTGGGACAGTGCCCTGTCGAAGGGCCAAGGAGGATGTCCCCTCCACCTCCCACTCTCAGTAAGTGCACTCAGGCACCTTGCTTTTTAACCGGGGTGGTTGTTTACCCATTTCAGAGCCTGGAAGGGTAAAACAAATCTTCCCTATTTCTGCCTGAAAGGCCACATCCATGTTGCCCCCTGGCAATGCTTTTGGGGGTGACGCCTGCTAGCATTTCCCTTGTAAACACTATTGGGAGTTGCTCAGGACCAGCACAAGCACCATGCACCACAAAAGCCCCTGGCCCCGTACGCTCGGGCATTTCACCCCCCACCATCAAGTCTGTCTATTTGAAGCCATAATATTCTTTAAAATAAAATTCATCTTTGTCTCCAGGCAGCCATAGTTTTGGCCCGAGTGATTAAAAGCTCCAGTGTGTAGACCTCCCACACTTCCCTCTACCCACCTGGTCTAGCTGAGAAATGTCCTGAGGTGTTGGGTCTCTATTCTGTCAGCATTGTCCCCACGAGTCAGAGCCTGCAAGTTGCAATATGTCTGCGTGAGGAAAGCCAATGCGACTGTCTAGAAGAGCGAGAGACAGCTCACAGATGCAGGTGGGGTGATGGCACTCCAGGTAACAGAAAGGGAAGGTGACAGCAATGATGTTATTTATTCCACATTAGATTGCATGGCAGTTGGGAAAGAGCAAGGCCTACAGCCCAACTGCCCTGAATACAAAAGGGAAATTCTGGTACTTTGCAAGGCTGTTGGCCCTCCTGGGGCACTTTTTGTTTGGTCTTCAGAGCAGCCAACTGGGATGTCATAATCAACCCCCACTGCCCTAGCAGCCAGTCTTCATGATTTCTGAATCTGGAGGCCGGCAATGCTGAGTGGTGCCTTTTTTTGCTTCGGGTACCATCTCCCAAACAGGTCTAGTTCATCAGCAATATGGTGGGAGCCTTTCAGAGGTGAATGGCAGCCACCCCTTGTTAGGCCTCAGCAGAGCGTTTGCTCTCAGTCACCCTCTGCTGTGCGCTGGTCTCGTCTTGTGGTTTATTGCTTGATTTATTGGCTTGAGTTTTGTGTGCTGACTTCTACCCTATCATGGTTACGGATGCCCCTGTGTTTCTAACTATGATATGTCAATGTTTTTTCCTGCTCCAAACAAAGGAAAATATGTCTTTCCAATGCAATTTTAAGCAATCACATGTCCAGAATTAGCTTTCATGTCAAGGTAACAGTGACTGACCCCCTTTCTCTGTCATCCCATGGAGAAACTTCCCCAGTCATTTTGTACCATTATATAAATATATATATAAAAATATAAATATATAAATACAATATGTGAAGACATCTTATTGGTTTTTATTTTGAAACAATTTTTAGGCTTGTTTTTTGGGTATCTGTGCTGCCTGTAATGTATTGACCTGTTTTATAGGTGCCTTTTTATTAAAAAGAAATTTCAAAACCTGATCCTTGGAGCCTGTCTTCACTGGTCTGAGTTTCTTCAACATTAGCTTGTGTGGCCCATTGTAGCTGGAGGCTCATATCAAATCACATATAGCTGCTAGTTGCTGTTTGGTAGAGCCCCAGCGAAGAACTGGCTTGGACACATGCTTTTCTTCTGGTTGTTTTCTCCAAATTATGTTTGTTGATCATAGGTGCTACTACAGCATCAGCTCCTGCTAGGAGCAGAAAACTGCTGTTGAGGTCATTGGAAAGGATTGCAGTTAAAAGCTCAGATTTGACTTGTAGTTTGGATAATCTTGGTATTAACAACATCTCTGCCCTTCACACGGCATTCCTCATTCTCATTCATCCTCATTTCTTCAAACATAATCTGGAGCTCAACAAACATAATTTGGAGAAAACAACCAGAAGAAAAGCATGTGTCCAAGCCAATTCTTTGCTGGGGCTCTACCAAACAGCAACTAGCAGCTATATGTCAGAGTTCTGCTGAGCTGGGCCACTGGCTAACCCTCTGCTGCTGCTTTTTGGGTAGATCATCCTCTCCATTCACTTTGAAACAGCTACCATGAGGCAATAAAAGAGCCCATTACCTCCCTGGCCTGCTGTCAGCCCAGCTCTCTGCACCATAAATCATGTGTGTCTAAGCTCTCTGCTCTCTCAGAACTGCAGAGAGCCATGGATGTTCCTGAGCCAGTCTCCCTCATGCTCCTGCTGGGCAGAAGCAGTGAAGGAAAGGAGCAGTGTTGGCTTTATTCTCTGGCTGCTACATTGGAGCTAGTAGTCAAAGGCTACAAAATAATCTTCACTCTCTGATTGCAAATGATGTCAGTTGGCATACGTGTGTGTGTTCTTTCCATGTGCTGTCCCAACTCTGCACACAGAGCTAGTGCAGCAGACTTCGATATATTGAGACACAAGTTATGCATTACATTCCTGGCTAAGAACATAGGAGTTGCTGATTCAAACCCCCTTTCTGCTTGCTGAGCTGGGATTTGAACTTTATTCTCTTAGCTCCAGTGAATGGCTTAAGTGCCAGAGTGGGAGGTGTTTTGATGTGGGAGTTCTCGTGGTCTTTCCTGGTGAAGCTGGTCCGCTGCCACTAAATAATTGGGTCAAACTCAGGCTGTGAATCTTTTGATAGTCCAGTGGTTTTGGTATGTGCTCCAGAATGGGTGAGTTCCTGGTTCAAATCCCTTTTGTGCTTGTTGAGATGGAATTTGAAACAGACTCTCTCCTACCTCTCACGTGAAGGACCTAAGTGCTGGACTGGGAGGTATTCTGAGATGGGGTTCCCTTAGTCTTTTCTATTGACACTGGTCAACTTTAACTACATAATAACTGGGCCAAAGTCTGCCTCCACAGTTCTTGATGGTATGGCAGTTAGAGCACTTCTCTGGGATGTGTGTGACCCTTGTTCAAATCTCCCCTCTGCCTCAGTGGAGGGGATGTGGTGCCTGAGGTGCAGGCAATATTGACTCTGAACTAAACAGAGCAGGTCGTGCTGGTTTAATTAATGAGAAATTGGGGGCCATACAAAAGACCTAAATAACTTTTATCCCCAGGGGCTAGGATATACAGCCAGGCTGTGGCAGACCCTAGGTGACTCCCCTTCTCTGCTGAGGGGTGTGAACTGGGGGCTCCCACCTTCCAGGGAGAGTCAGATGTGGGCAAACCCTGTCCAAATCCTCTCCCTGTCCCAAGGTGGGAATAGCCTCCTGAGAAAGGGAGAGGGTTCAGACAAGGATGTCCCACTGAAAAGGGCAATCACCTGGGAGGGAGGAAATTCAATCCCCGGCTGAACAGGCAGAATGGAGATTTGAACCAGGATCTCTACCAACCCAGCTGTGAATACCCTAAATACCAGACTATAGCGTGATTCTGACTTTTGGCCTGGCCTGAAGAATTGTTAAATCAATTGGAATAGCTTCAGAAGGCAAGAGTGAGGGAGTCCCTTATCACTATCCTTCAAAGCCCAGGCCACACACCATGGCTGCAGGAGAACCCTCTTCAAACTGCTTCTCCACAGGCCCAGGGATAATTTCAACCAGCATCTCCCACAGGCCAGGCATGTAACCTAACCACCAGGTTGCAGAGGGAGTCTTGCCCATGGGCTAGCCCAAAGAATAGTTAATTCAAGTGGAACAGCTTCAAGGGGCAACAATGAGGAACAACCTCATCATGATAGCCCAAAGTTTAGGGTGCAGACGTGGGCTACAGGAAAGGGTTAGTCAAGCCTTCTCTTAACAGACCTGCGTGGGTGTTCTGACCCAGCATTTCCCACGATCTACAGGAGTCACTGAACCACTGGCCTAGAGAAGGAGTCTCACCCACTCACTGGCCCCTAGAATAGTTAAGTGAAACAACATGAGGAAACCCCCTGCCCCCTTTCTGTGGCTGTGATGGGGTGGACTAGGCCCAGAGGCCCCTTGTTGGTGGCCTCAGGGTCCTGCCACACACATCCCAGCTAAGGAGCAGTGGAGCAGTCCCCCAAGCAGGCTAGAGTGGCTGCAGGGAAAGCAGCCACCCAGAGCCCAGGAGGGCCATATAAAAAAAGCTGCAGATCAGCACAGCAGTTAGTTGCTGCTGGAAGCTGGAGAAGAAAGGACTGCCTGCCTGTCTAGCTGAGGGATCTACAGCACAATGGACAGCAAAGTGGGGGCAGGGAACGGGGGAGCGAGAGGCTCCTGGCTGGCTGCTAGGACTGAGCCAGACAGTTTGCTAGCAGGGCTTGGTGGCTCAATGAAGGAGCTCCAGACTGGCTGCGGACACTGAGTAGGGACTGAGCCTGGGAAGGGCCGCAGGAAGATAGTGTCTCCAGGGAGGAAGCCCTGGGGAATACAGCCCAACATCAGGGCTGGACTGGTTTAAAGACCACTGACACACCCAACCAGAGGGCAGGTGCCAACCCTGTTACAGGGGCCCATGGTATTATCAGTTGGCATGCAGAAAGAAGTTACTCACCTTGTACAGTAACGCTTAGTCTTCAAGATACATGTCCCTGTGGGTGCTCTGCTGTATGTACACTTGTGTCCCTGTGCTGTTGATTGGCAAACTTTGGTAACAGTGTCCTTTTGAGAGCTGCCAATCAATGTGTGCTGCCAGGTTGAGCCTTGGATTCTATCTGGGAAAAGACCCAGAGGCCCATCTATCCCAGTTGTTCAGGTATGGGCTAGGGGCAGGTCCAGCTCTCAGTCTAGAGAAGCTATTTCCTACATGATCACTGCTCCTCTGCCCTGTTTGGAGCTGCTCAGAGATTCAGGCATGTAACAGACTAACATCTGTTACAGACTTTGCTGCATTTGATGTCCAGCTTCCTGTGTGTTTTGGTGAAGCCCAGGGCTTAAATTCTCAAAGATTATTTCCTGGAGCACCCCACCCCATTAGGGGCTCCAGGCTTTAGCTTGGTGGTGGCGGGGAGGAGAAGGGGCACCAGGGCTTGGGGCTTTAGCCCTGGTGCCTCTGCAGGTTTGAAAATATTTACCAGAGCTCCACTCTGGTGGCTCCAGCTGAATTCAAGCCCTGGTGAAGCCCCTCTTTCTTTGTCTCACTCTTTCCTTGATCTGAGTTGTCACAAGATAGCCATGGGTCTGCAAGACTGGGCTGCAGTGCAGTGTATTATCCCTATTTTGGAGATGGTCAACAAAGGCAGAAAGGCTATGTGACGTGACTAAGGCCACCAGACCGCTTTTATAGCGATTATGGAAACCTGGGAGCACCAACTCTCCCTGGGCCTAATGCACTGTGAGCACTTTAATAAGACCTCTCCTATGAAACAACCTCCAGTTTTTTTTTTTCTTAATTAAAGCAGCTGAGCTTTGAGTCTAACTCTGCTATGGGTTGGCAGATCTGAAACTTGAATAAAGTAGATTATGGTAACCTATTAGGGTTAGCTGATGTCTCAGTACTGTGGTGATGGGTGCTCTAGGCAGGCCTTGGTAAAAAAACTGAGCTAAACCTGGATCTTACACATGCCCTAAAATAAGAGAGCCTTCTGCAGCACTAGTGAAAAGAACAAATTCCAGTGAGCGTCATAAGCAACACATGAAAGGCTCCTTTTATCTCCATGCAGAACTTGTCAGAAAGACATCTGACCAGCCAGCAGCTATTAATTGGTCTCTCTGATCTGTCTGTGTTTCAGAATATTGAAAACTACAGCTGACTTTCTGCAGAAGCATGAGACATGCAAGGTGGAAAAAGTACTTTATTTAATTAATCATTATAGTTCATTTAAAAAAAAGCAGACAAGATTTATAGTGAGTTTATAGGGACACAAGATATAAGCGATCGTAAAAAAAATAAAGCCTCTCAAAATATCCCCTTTCAGTTATGAACACTGAAATAATGTATGAACTCTAGCTAGATTTTGCCCCAGTAGCACAGTTTAAACAACCTTTTCGGCATTTCTCCCTCCTTGGACAATAAGAATAACCTCATCAGCTTCACTGGGGTCCTCAATGGCTGTGCTGTGAACACCGCACAGAATGTTTGATTGTTTTTTATTTTTGTTAAAGTTACATCCCTTGGAATTTAAAAAAAACCCTCTAAACCTTGGACTTTTCCTGTTGGGGTTAGAGTTAGTAAAAGGCTTCACCGATCCTCCATTTTGGGCTGAATTTAGCCCAGAGGTGATCCTTTAAATATGGATCATTCCCCTACAGATTCTTCTTCCGACAGATCATTTTTCTGGAAAGGGGTGAGTGAATTGAAGTTGGTCTCTTTATTATTGGGTGACTGCTACTAGTGACCCTAGCACAAAGCTCAAACATCCACCCTGCCACATGGGCAGTTTGACAACACTGAAATTAATACTGATCAGCAGAAATAGTTTTAGTTTTGCCTAGCAAAGCAGGTTAATTTTGGAGCAGATTTTTACAAATGTATTTGTGGTTAGGTTGTGCCTGGGATGAATGGTGGCCAGTGGCTCTTTAGACAGAACTATAACATACATTTCAAGCCAAAGTAACACTTTACCTATTAAGAAAAACAAAGAAAGCAGCAGCATTGCCTACACATTGTTTAACTGTGCTGTTTTCCATTAGCTGTTATCACATCAACAGGGACAGAGTCCCTTATGGCTGCTCTACACACAGACTAGCACTGAAATAACCCCAGCTGTGGGTTAAAGCTGCTGCTGTTAGTTTGGTGCATGTCTGTGTGGAGTAGGCCTGATCCTGAGAGCTGCTGGGTACCCACAACTCTGGTATGAAGTCAAAGTTCAGATCTTTTCTCCCTAAAATCTAATAAGTGAAATTTTTAAAAACACCATTGATGCAGATAGACTAGAATGCCTGAAAGCACAGTACAAAGCATAGCAAAAAAACTTTCCCTTGTCTGCCCCTGAAAAAAACCCCCACAAACCCTCCCCCCGCCCCCCAACAACTCTTCTCCTTCCATGTTCTGTTTTACTCTGGAATAATGGGAATTCTTGCTCTCAACACCCAAGAAATACAGCAACTGAACCCCAAAGCAAATCAGTAACACATTCAGCCTTCTTTCCCTCCCCTCCCCCCCTAGTAATCAAAGTAGGAGAGGTCTGTGCCACCATTCAGTTACAAGGCTGGACAGGGCCTGCTCAGAGAATATTCACCCTCAAAGGAAATCAATTAGTTCCAATTAGTCAGTAATTGGAATTATTAATAGCAATAAAATGGATTGAAAGTGAGAGAGAAAGTGTGCAGCTCATGGGCAGGAAAGAAATTCCTGACAGTAAAGTCTTTGGGCCTATGGAAGAGTCTCCCAATGTGAGTCGCAGAAACACCACCATTTGGGATCAAGGCACCCAACCTGCCCAAAGTCCCAGGAAAGGCACAACAGGAGACAACCCCACGTTTGCTGGAGGAGATGGGCTGGCTGCCTCACAGGCCTCTTCTACTTCCAGATTCTGTGATGCAGTCAGAAGAACAGTGTCCAGACCTTTGTATTGACCAGAATGGTGAGTAACATGCAGCTATGTGCCCAAGTAACTGAAACATACTCTAAACTTCTTCATATTTTACATAACTTTCATTAAACATAGAACTGTTTCTAATTAAAAGCAATAATTGGGCTATATCACTTTCTTCTGAGCACCTTAATAAGCAGCACAGACTAAATCATGCTCTTCCATTTCTCTGATAAAAATCTCTCCATCATCTGGAATTTCCTGTTTGTCACTTTCTAAGGGCCCAATTCTGTGGTTGGCTCTGCACACTGGGGCTCCTCCAGTGGGGAGGATGCAGTATCAGAGCTAACTTGCTAGGGTCCCAGCCAGCCCCTTTGCAGTGGTTGCTATGTAAAGTCAGTATTTGCCAAGGGCTACCACAAACCATTTCTCCACATATTTTGCACAGGAAGTAAATATGTGGTAACGGCTGGCAAGTATTTGCTGTTTTAATGGTGCCCTTTAGACCTCAGTTTCTTGTGGAAAGGAGGGAAGTAGTAGGGATGATACTGAGGCGCAGAGCTGAGTCCTGTACCAAGGGCATTACATGCTCTGCTGGCCAGGAACACCAAAGTCTATCTCAGCCCCGTGCCCAGTTCTTTCCCCACTAGAAAGTGCTGACAGAAGTGATGGTGTCCGACTCAATCCCACTGCTCTTCCTCGTCACATCAAGGATCTCCTGCAGGGTCTCTTGGCTTATGCAGCCCAGGTCACGGAGAATCCGGAAGAAGTCGTTGCGGAACTTGACTCCGACAAAGGCATAGAGGATGGGGTTGAGACAGCAGTGTGTGAAGCCGATCACCTCTGTCACCATGATGCTGGTGGCCAACTGGTCTGCCAAGGCACAATCGCTCGGTAAGGTTTCCAGCTTGTCTAGCGTGTCCAAAAAGATGACCATGTGGTAAGGGCTCCAACAGAGTAAGAACACCCCTGTGACCAGGATGGCCACTCTCACGGCCTTCTGCCTCTGCAGCCGCTGGGACTGGCACAGGGTCCTCACAATGGCTGTATAGCAGTAGCACATGACCAGCAGGGGCACGAAGAAACCCACAATGTGATACAGGAAGCGGGTTGCCAGCCACATGTTGCTGCCATGAATCCCAACTTGCTGGAAATTGCAGACACTGTGGTTGCTCTTGTCTGACCAGACCTCCATGAGCACTAGATCGGGCAAGGTCAGCACCAGGGAGATGAACCAAATGGCCAGGCAAGTGAGGTGGATGGACCTGACTCTGCGCTTCCTGTAGGTGTGGATAGCATACACTATGGCCAGGTAGCGATCCACACTGATGCAGCCTAGAAGCATGCTGCTGCAGTAGAAGTTGATCTTATGAACGGCGCTGAGGACTTTGCAGAGGAAAGTGCCGAAGATCCAGCCAGTCAAGCTCTCGGCCACACCAAAAGGCAAGGTGAGCACTAGCACCAGATTGGCCAGGGCTAGATGAAAGAGGAAGTTCTCGGTGGTAGTGCGGGCACGCTTGTAACGCTCCAGGATGATCAATACCAGGGCATTGCCCAAGGTCCCCAGAAGAAATATCAGAAGGTAGACTAAGGGCACAAAGATCTTCTTGAAAGGATGTGTGGGATCGCCAGCCGGAGACAAGACTGTATCTGGACAAAAGTAGTCCTCATAGGATCTTGTGGTGTTGTCATTGTCATAGTCACTGAATTCCCCCAGCAAATTCTGCAGAACAGGAGGAGAATCCCATTACAGGCTTCAGTTTCTGTACAGCCATTTCCCAGGAGAAAGCCCAACCATTACATAGGAAATGCCAGACGAGATTAGACCCTAGTCAGGAGGAGGATATCTTGTTGGTTTATATAGAGGCATTAGAATATTCTCCATATTATTCTCCACCCTATTCCTTATTGACACTCACAGGTTGTTTGCTTTCTGACCACTGCTGCACACTGGGCAGAGCCCTCCATCGAGCTGGCCACCCTCACGCCCTTTCCTGAGTTGATGCAGTTAATTCAGAACCCTGTACGGTCTATGAATAGTACATTTTCCCCTCCTATATGCATTACTTTGTACTTATCAACACTGAACTTTAGTCATCATTGTGTTGCCCATTTCACCTGGCTTGGTTGTGTCCCTCTAATTAATTTTTCTGTCATTTTCTACCACGTTAATTCCATATTCTGTTCCCAAAACTACCTTCACACACTGGCCCCAGGCAAGGACTTTCTCTGATTTGTCTGTAGAGCTATTACAAAGCATGCTGCGTCTTGAGACAGAGGATGTATTGCCACTCCTCTTGACTCAGTACTGTCCCGCAGTGTGACACCATGTCTGTCTGAGCTCCTTGGGCTGAACTACTGCTGGGAGTTTGTGATATCAGGTCCACGCCCAATATGCAGGCTGTGATGCTGCCACACAAAGTGAGATTTGCACTGTGAACAATGCAGCAGCTGGCCAGTGGAGTGAGCTATACGTAGGCACTGGAGACGGGAGGGACATTGCCTCCTACTTTTTAAGAACCTGGCTGAGAGGGAGCATACTGTGCCTGGCTAGCGGCAGCTGGGTTCTGCTCTGCCTTGTGGCACGTGCAGCAGCTGGTCAGGTCCTGTTGTGTGTTGTCTTGTATGCCTGCAGCTGGCCCCTCACCTGTTGGTGGCTGAAACCACAGCAGTGGCTTCCAGGGGCCGGGGCCTAGCCAGGTTTGGGAAGCAGGACAGACCCGCTACCCAAAGGCCTCGGGCTTGCCAGCAAGGAGGGTAAGGAGTGAGGGAGGGCAGGGACTTAAAGAAGATCCTGCAGGTGGGGGGGCTTGCCCTCCTCGCTTTTATAGTCCTTTTGGCACCCACGGAGCTGTATCACACACCAAGTTTTTTATTCAAAGCAGAAATCAAATCAAAACCTTAGCACTAGCAAGCTGGCAGCTCTGGCAAAGCCCACCATCACCGTGGAGCATATGCTCTGACTGTCCTGTGCTGCTCCAGGCAGGCAATGGACAGAGCCTAATGCTAGCCAAAACAAGAGTGCTCAGAAAAAGAGGAGAAAAGGGGAGGGTAGAAATCAATGAGGAGAAGAGGAACAAAGGGCAGAGCAAAGGCTCATGGCAAAAATGTCAGATAGCTCAACAAATACTAACTAGAAGATGGTAAGGGTTCCCCTGCAGTCACACTGAGCGCTCTACCCCTCCCAAACACCTTCTCTGGAGACAGACTCTTGCACTGACCACAGCGGAAGTTTCTGCTCGCTGTTTTCATACCTTTCACTGCCAGCTGTAGCTGCCTGCACCTGCTGCACCTTCCCCCATTAGCTAAATACCAGTGCTGCTTGAGCTGTTTTCAGAGCTATTTTCTTTTTTTGGTTGCTTTTTTTTTTTAAGAAACATCTCAACTGTCCTGTGAAATACAGTGAGTGTGAATCCCCCCAGTCATGAGACCCAAGGCCATATGGCAGAGGCAGAAAGCTCCTTGATTGGGGCACCCCCCTGAAACACACACAAGCTATCTCTGGCTGTAGCAAGTGAAGGCCTCACTTAAGGCAATGGCATGTTGTTAGCTTCTCACCCGTAGAGAGCAACCCATGGGACGTTGCACTGTGGCAGAGAGCTGTAGCTGCTGTGCACTCACGCGAATCTTTAAAGTGCAGTTTTGGAAAATAGCAGGGTGCTGGTGCTGCTTTACTCTTGTCTCCCCAGTGCCTCCTCTTGGGAGATGCTTCTGGAAGTTAGCCAATAGGCCGAAAGGTCAGGAAAGAAACCACAAACACCCCCAATCCAGTCCACACAATTGGTCGGGTTTTCTGCCTTCATCTAAAGCAACAGCAGGGCACCAGTCTGGAGGGACCAACACTCACCTCCACTAACTAAAACTCTGCAAAACAAATAGCTGTGAAGGAGGAGATATGGCAAAGGGAGTCTTTAAACTACCCTCAATTTCAAATTTTTCTGTTCCTAAAAATATGCCCTAGCAACTGCCTATCTCGCATACATACCAGGAGTTAATGATGCCCATGGAACTTGTGCTAATAGCATTGACTATGGCAAGGGTCAATGCCCAAGAGCTAACCCAATGCTGGGGTGGTTATATAACCTCCTGCCTGACAAATACATCATTAAGGGGTTCTTGTTTCAAAGGGCCCTCAGTATCTATGCCATCTGCAGCCCACCAGCTGCTGTACTATTAACAGGTTTCAGAGTAGTAGCCGTGTTAGTCTGTATTCACAAAAAGGAGTACTTGTGGCACCTTAGAGAGTAACAAATTTATTTGCGCATATGCTTTCGTGAGCTACAGCTCAAATTTATTTGAGCATAAGCTTTCGTGAGCTACAGCTCACTTCATCAGATCCTATGAAGTGAGCTGTAGCTCACGAAAGCTTATGCTTAAATAAATTTGTTCGTCTCTAAGGTGCCACAAGTACTCCTTTTCTTTATACTATTAATGTGGACTGTGAATGTGCACAGTATCTCATTAAATGCATACAAGGTTCTTTCTCTAAAAAGTTACATTTTCCCTTAGCAAAAGAAAACAGGCTCCCCAAGAACCAGGAAAGGGTTGGAGGGGTTCCAAGCATCAGAGGGAGGAGGAGATGTGCAGAACAATTTGGGAATGCAGGGTTAATCACAAGAGCGCAGCATGGTGTCAAAACAAAAGGACAGCAACCCTTCCAAACATGGGCAGTGACTGTGCAGTGCTAAACCGTTTTAACTGCAGCGAGTGGCTGTCAGTATCACCTTGCATTTACAACAGAAGATGCTGCACTCGAGCACCACTATCTGCCACCATCTCATCTCTGATAAGGTGACAGGTAGGGTATTGTTTGTTTTTTTACTGTAAGCCACTCGCCTCTGGCTTGGGAAATGTGCACAGTGCAGTGACTGAGCCGTCCTCTCATGTACATCTCAGGCTGGGAGAGAGTAGCGAGTGTGGGTGGAAGCAGACAGAGATGAGTCAAAGAGACAAAGCATTTAGGTATTGCGAATCCAAGCTGAAGCAGAAAGGGGTTGGAGCGCAGCTACAAGAGTTGCATAGAGTGTGACACACTAGGGCTATTAGAACAAAGATGTGAGGGACCTTGCAGCGTTCAGTATGATAGGGGCAGAGATTAGTCCCCATGACTCATAGTGGCAATATGCTCTCTCCAACTCCTGCCGCTTGGCCAGGGACTCAAAATTTTGCTTTAAGGATGGATTTGCTGGGAAAACATGTGTGCCCACAAAAGCCTGTAGTACAGGAGCTCTCAAACTGGGGGTCGGGACCCCTCAGGGGGTCACAAGGTTATTACATGGGGGGGGTGGTCGCAAGCTGTCAGCCTCTACCTCAAACTCCACTTTGCCTCCAGCATTTATAATGGTGTTAAATATATAAAAAAGTGGTTTTAATTTATAAGGGGGGAGGGAGGGGAGTCACACTCAGAGGCTTGCTGTGTGAAAGGGGTCTCCAGTACAAAAGTTTGAGAACCACTGCTCCAGTAGCGGAAAAAAGGGACCTAAAAATAAGGAAGGAGGAAGGAATAGAACAGGAGGATTATGTAATATTTTCTGTTTGTCACTGCTGTGGGTATTTGTGTGTAATGATGGGGAATTACATGTAAAATAAAACAGAACTGGCAAGCCAAACATGGCACTAATTGTGTGTGTATCTTCCCTTGCAGGAAGATAGATAGCCTGAGGGATTGCATTAAATAAATGTAATCTATCTGCTTAAGAGGCTCCTAGAAAATAGAGATGGAAAAAACATCCCCCTATTAGTTCATCAAGTTCAGCCTCCCTCAACTCCTAGGAGGACATTAAACTAATTCTACTCTACCTCACAACTGCCCATCTCTTCAGTCCCAAAGTCATCCATGTTCCACACAGATCTGGTGTTCCCCTCACAGTTGAATATCATTTACAGCTGAGATAAAGTCATGGAGCTGAAGTTCTGGAAAGTTATTCACAACCAAGGAACAAATCCCACAGCACTTTAATTTCCTTGCATGAATAATTTTGTGTCTGTTTCAGACTACATCCCCTATCTGGACCTGGGCAGGTTAAGCAGTAAGGACACGACACCAATCTTAGCTGTTTTTCTGCCAATAGGATAATTTATATATCAGGCATATAACTGGGAGGAGAGTGAAAAAAAAAATCAGAATTGGTCTAAGATTCCACTAAGAGTTGTTCTGCAGAGCTTCCCCACTGGATTCTGTACCTTGACCACCGCCCCCCGGGCTTTGCCCCTGCACCCAGCCAGTGCTGCTGCAGTGGAGATGCTGCTCCCACTTTTCACTTTTTTCATTAGGGAGTGAGCTCTGCTTTACCCCCAGCTAAACTCTACAACCACGATTCTCCTGCTTGAGCCTTTCATTTAAAAGGACGGGTCAGGGTGATCAAAGAATGGGAAGTATCGTTTGCAAAAAAATTATGACAAAAATAATGGTTCATTTTGTTTTAAAGTTTTCACAGGATTTTTCAACTAAACAAATCAAAAATTGTTCTGGGGGTTGTTGTTTTCTGGGGGGAGGTGAGGGCTGCTTTTCTCACTCCCCCCCCCCCAAAGGAAACAAGGGAGAAAAAGGTAAGGAGAAAAATTAAACCAAAATGGAATTAATATGTTTTGATTTGAACAGAAACAAAACAATTTCCTTCGAAAAGTCATCTTTAAATTAAAAAAAAAGGTTGAAAAACTTCTGAGTCACTCTATTTAAAAGCCAGGCTTTGTGGCAAATCTGATGTGAGCTTTCCTTAGCATGGAACAATCATCTTTTCAAAGATATTATTGTTTTCAATTTACAAGGCTAATTAGAGGATGGAATAATTCAAACCTAGGATATTTGTAGTATAGCTTCTTTCCCGGTAAAAAAACTCTAATATAAATATGCTTCAGAACTGCCCTCAGGCAGGCTCTGCAAGCCGACCCACACATAGGAAAGGATAAAATGCAGGCAGGGATGTGAGTATACAATTATGTTATTGTGGGATGTAGGTCTTTCACATTTCCCAATGTTATTGTAGCTTATCCAGTTACTCCTGTTTGTTAAAGTTAGTGGGTTTGATTTCCTATGGAACGGCACTTTGTGCACTCATTTACACCAGTGCACAGTGGTGTAAAATACTGTCAAGTCAGAATATGTGTTTTAAACCCACTCTCTGCTTGTTTAAATGATTACACAAGGTGGGCTTCTCTCTAAGCAAGTTAACCTAGGAAGGAGACGCATCTGATTCCGACCATCTCAGAACGAGCCTTTCGGCCACAAGAACAGAGGCTGCAATCCCAGCACCCAAGCAAAAGAATTATAGAGCCAACCACTGAAGAAAACAATTTAAAGATATGGCACCAGTAATCACAGCATGTGAGAAGGGCTAGCATTCTCGTCTGCACCGCCTGCAGCTGACAAAAACATCCCTAAATAGGTGCTTTGGGGTCCAACTACATTGGTTTAAAATTTTAGCTTGAGACCAAATGTATCTAAACGAAAGGGAGAAAGTATGTGTTTGTGGGTGGGAGAGATTAAAAGCCAAGCTCCTCAGCCCAGATATAAGACCCGTCACCCCCCCAGAATCCTCAACATAAACGCGTGGACATTGCAAAAACAAAGAGTTGTGCATGACTTACCATGTCATAGCCCTTCATAGAGATGCTGTAGGGCCCCATTATTTGGGAGGCACTGTTTTTCTCCTCCAGTGGTTTGGGTAGAGGCTCTGACAGAGAATATCAACCAACTTCCCTTTTTGATGAGGGCTTAATAATTTAACTGAGTGGGGCGGGGAATCTAGTTCTCATCAAAGTATTGCGCTTTTCAGCTTTGCAAGGCAAATGAGCTCAAAGCTCAGAATGACCTATTTGAGCGTCAGATTAGAATCTTGCTCTATCATCTTGGCTTTAAACTGTTTTTTAAAGTATGGTTTTGAATAATCAAAAGCTCCCATAATCTGCAACAGAGCAAAGCCCCCAAGTCCCTTCCCAAATCCTTAATCCAGTACAGAGTCCAGAGGCTTTTATAGAAGACACTGCACTGGGTTTGGGCAATGTACAAAAAATATCTAAGATTTTAAGACATGTTCTACTCATAGGAAAAGTTTATTTCTAACTCCAAAAATGCCCTGGATTAGGTATGGACTGGATTAAGACATGGCCCTCTAATCTAATAGCACCAGCTGCTTTAAGCCCTCAGTTTTTCTCTTCTTCCCTCTGTTTCAGCTCTCACCATTATCCAAAGTAACCGAACCGTTTGCTCCAGAAGGGCACTGGCAGAATAGCTGGAGCAAGGATGGGGGAACACATAATTAGTTAATTAATATTTGTACAACACTCTGTGTAAAGTAAGAGTCCATTTGATTATACAGTCCCCTTGTAGCTACTGCATTACTCAAATTCCCATTGAGAAGGATGATGTCTCTGCTGGTGTGCAGGGGTTGTCTGTTGCCTTGTCCAAAAGTGTTGCAGTGTCAGTGGGAGAGGGAAGGACAAATTCATGGTGCCCAAACCCAACCATTAGCTCAGCAGGACAGAGCAGCATGGTATCCTGGCCTTCTTTTCTTCATCCTTGTTTTGACAGATACCATAGTGCAGAGGTGTGAAGCTCTGTCCAGGGTAATGCTTGATCTCTGCAAGGCAGAGTGCATTGGCACTGAGGCCGCCATGCTGGAGAGGATGTCTGAATGGCAGTCATGCAGAGGAAGTGGGGGGGGCACAATCCTTGCTTTCACTGGCCTTTATGCCATTCATCATAGGAGCAGCGAACCACTGCACTGGCTTCAGTCAGTCTGCATCCCCTTGCCTGTAAGACAATCAGCTTGAAGAAAAGCAGGCAGCTGTGATGAGAAGCACCTCTGCCCCTAAGATGCTGCACTCAGTTCTGGACACATGGCTGGTCCTACGGAAAGTATTATACTGTTCTTCCGCACCCACCCTGCCACTTCCTGCCTGCCAAAGTGGAGAGAGACAGCCAACCAGAGAGGTTGCTCCAATAAAAGATATTACCTTACCCACCCTGTCTGACAGAGACAGACACACACATACGCACCCCTTTGTGGCCTGTGTGGACTTGCCTTCATGCCCCAGGAGGTAACGCTGAAAAGCAGCTATCCAAACAAGAGGCGGAGAGTTCACACTCTGCTAGGGCATGCTGTTGCCAGGGGAATAGGACATGGCACTTTGGCTGGTACACTGACAGCGCAAGGCCCTATGTAGACTCATGAGCACCAGAATGCAATTGCCTGGGACACTGCAGTACCAGAGCCATGTAGTACGGTACTGGGAAGAGCAACACACAGTATTTAGAGGCTGGAAGGACTGAGAGCTAAAGAACCAAATTTGGCTAAACGCACACAGGAGGGCGGATAGCTACAGGTACTTGAAGGACATAAGCGTTAAGAAAGAGAGGGGCATTATTTAGAGAGGCAGGGTAGCCCCTTGGACTGTGATTCTGTAGACCTGGGTTCTATTCCCAGCTCTGTCACTGACCAGCTGGGTGACCACAGGCAAGTCACAGCCCCTCCCTATACCTCAGTTTCCCCATCAGCAAAATGGGGATAATGATACTAACGACCTTAGTGAAATGCTTTGAAATCTACAGATGAAAAGTTCTACCAAGGAGCACACTATTATTATGGTACATTGGGTGTAACTAGAAGCAAATGGGATGAAACGGGGCAGTAGGAACTGTAGGCTGGAAACATCTTCCAAGGGTGTGAACTATGGGCCAGTCTGCCCAGAAACCCTGCATGTATCTTGTATAACCCTTCTAGGCATGAACCTTACAAAGCAGAGATGGGCGGGTCATGTAGTCCACAGGCAAAACAATAGGTGGGCAACCCACATAAATGACTGGATCCCCAGACAAGCTGTGAGGGTAATCTAGCCTCTGACTTCCTGGGTGTTTTAAGCTTCTCTGGGTCTCATCAGGCTGCAGAACTTTGTCCTCCCTGGTGTCTCTGGCACATTGTCTGGGCATTGGCTCTCAGTTTGTTATCCCTTCACAGAAATGGAGCTCTTCAGCCCACCTGCCCTAGGCCCCCAGGACAAGTGCTGTGACCCAAGATAGCCTAGTTGCTTAAACACACCCTCTCCCTCCTTCACACTGCAAAAGGTGTGAAGCTTCTGGTTATGGTTTAATTGTCTCTGGAGACACAGTAACTGTGAAGCACGTAGCACACATACAGAGACACACTGCACAGACACAAACACCTTAATGCTCTTCAAATGAAGCAGAGTACAGATCATACCAAACAATAAACCTCTTAAACTGCAATATCCGTCACTAGCTCTTCCTTTGTGAGTCCTTGGGGGGGATCATTTGCGGCCAGGAAGGCAGGCAGAATGACCCCTGCCTCGTGCAGACTTTTTACCCGTTGTGTGGTTTCTCCCTCATGAAGTCGTTGCCCAGCTTGCATGACCACCTTACTCTTTCCTACCCCCACACTTCCTCTTCCTGTCTGGTTCCTCTGTTCCTATGTGTTTATTAAATCTCTCCTGGACACTCGGCCATTTTTTGGTCTGCTCCTCTCTTTCCCTACTCCCTTCAGAGGGGAAAATAAAACTGATCTCCCAAGGATGCAGCTGGTTTTTACTTTCTAGAATAATATTGTGACCAAAGTATTGTCATTAACTTTAAGTATTTCCTACTGTCCTCAGTATGAGGAAGACATGCTGTCATGCTGGTAAGACATGATGGATACACATACATCTAGGCATTCATGATACAGCATCTTTCATAGTAACAATTAATAATATCATCCAGAATTCATAAATTTGTACTGACAGATTCCCAAATTGTCACATCTGTACATCCCATTTGCACTCTGAATTATCCACTGAAGTTCTCACAGTTAAGTTAATCAATACCCCAGCTACCAGCCTCCACCAGACATCTACTACAGGGTTAGCCTTTTAGCCTGCAGGACCTCAGTAAAAAGAAAAAAAAGGTTAAGCGATATTTTCACCTTCTTGTTCCATCACCAGAGACTGGCTGGTGTAACAGTGAGTTTCTGGACTCACCAACCCCTCTGCCAGGGAGAAAGGCTGAGATGGCCTGTCAATTCTGGAGTCAGCAGAGAACACACTATTATTATGGTACACGGGGTGTAACTAGAAGCAAATGGGATGAAACTGGGCAGTGGGAACCGTAAGCTGGAAACATCATCCAAGGGTGTGAACTATGGGCCAGTCTGCCCAGAAACCCTGCATGTATCTGGTATAACCCTGCTAGGCATGAGCCTTACAAATACAGAGACACACGAGGGAGTAACAAGATGCCTCTATTTAGGAACAGGCCTCTGACCTTTAAGCTTTCTGCAGCAAAGCATGGAGGCAGAATTACCTCCAAACAGGTCCAGCAACTCTCTGCTATTGCACGGAGCTGCGTAATGACAGCCTGCCCTTTGTAGTAAGAGGAGGCCCTGAAACATAAAACCTTATATCAGAGGCCTGGTATGAGGCCTAAGGCCTGAACTAAAGTAATGGTCAAGACTTTGTTAACATAAAGCAAAATTAAACTTTGAACCAGAGGCAGGCCCTGCTCACAGAAGCTGGCAAGGAAAGGGCTGATGTTGCAAAAATACACATACCTAAAAGGTACTGGACACTAAAGACATAAACGTGCCAGGATGATACCAAGAACACTCCGATACTTGCACATTCCACACATAACAAGGAACAGGCTGACCCATCCTAAAGACAGGCAGAAGGATAATATGATGGCTTGAGTTGTTTTGTTTGAACCAACATGTACAAGAAGAGAGGCGGGACCTTACTACATAGAGGGGTTGTACCTCAATACATCAGGAGTGACGTGTAATGTGTTTGTACCTCTGTATAAGAATGCATCCGAGTGGTTGTCTTTGTCTGGCCTAGGGGGCAGTGGTAAATACCACCACTGACTGAGCCAGTGCAGTGTCAGGGAGCACATATGTACTAGCAGAACTGTAGACCTCTGATCCGGGGAGCTAGAGACTGTGTTTTGTTTGGCAATAAACCTGGCCGGGTGCCTTCATACCTTATCGGAGTCCGTGGTCATTGGGTTTTTCCTCATGAGATCTGCTGTGCCAGCTATCTGCAGAGCCGGGGCAGCACACAGAGGGAACACACACACACATGCAGCCGACTGTTATCATCATTGAACAGAGCAGAGCACCACACCGGTGACGTCTGATGACACCCCGATAGTGTCCCACTCTTCCTTTCCCAGACTCTCAAGCCGAGTTTGCTGGGAGCGTGAAGAAACTGATGCATCCAGCCAGTTAAGATAAACCAGGATCCCCCCCAACCCCCCTATTATTTGGTGACTGAATGTCTTTGCACGCACCCAGGCACTGTACAAAATTACAAAGGAGATCAGCTGAGAGAGGCCTTCCCTATAGCCACTGCCAAAACGTTGCGTCTCTCTCAGGAGGAAATGCATCAAGCAGAGTTGGGGACAAAAGAGTAGACCTCAAAAACTGCAGCACCGCCAATCTATTGGGGATTCCATGGATATCACGGCACACCAGCCTTTTCAGACACTGTGCCAAAAGTTCAAACGCAAGGGCTGTAGGTACTTCAAAGGCTGGACTGTAACACCGTGAGTCCCCAGCATGCATGTGCGCGCACACACATACAGCTAACAGGAAAAGACTATCTGATATGGCTGGCTGGCTAAACGGAAAGGAAGCAGATACCCTAGGGGCAAAACCTGTGCCGGTGAAAAGTTAACTCTGCCTTTCAGGGCTGGGCAATAGCAGGGGAAAGGCTAACCTGTCATGGTTCATCAGGCACCTTCAACGCTATTCCTTCCTGGGAGGACAAATCAGTTCCTAGGGCTTGCAAGACAGGGCCTGGCCCTGGTGGTGGTATTGGTCTCATGGGACACCGTTTGCATCATCTCCCTATTGGCAGGTACATGTTCTCTGCTCAACAGTCTTCAGCTTTGGGCATCACAATGCAAAGCCACTCCTCAGACTTATCTTGTCCTGCTCTCCTGTACACACTGGCTCAGTTCTCCATTTATCATGTGTTACTTTTGCTGTAGTAGGTAGCTGCACCCCTACTGGTCTCACTCTGAACCCCACTCCTCTCCCCTAAAGCAAGCATTTTCTGAGAGAGCAGGTTTGTAATGCTGCATCTGGCTCAGCATGCAACAGCTTCCTTACACCTATCCCTTCCCTGGGGAGACTTCCCCTCAGCATAGCTGCGTCCTCTTTCCACAGCATCTAATGGACTGCCCCTTCCATTCCTGGTTCACGCTGCATCTGTGGGCTGCCTGTCAGTTTGATCTGCCAACGTCCATGCTCCCTGGCAGCTTTCACACCTGTTGCAAGCCAGCTTTGCCTTAATATTCTGAGACCCTGGAGTAGCTTCTCCTGGGCCCACTCTGCTCCCTGGCCCCTGCTTTTCCCATGAAGCTGCATATCTCCATGGCAGATTCCTACTGGGCTGTCTCTTCCCAGCCTCCATCTTGCCAGGCCACTGGACTGCTACAGCCTCTCACCTCCAACCCTTTGTATGGCTGCCTTTCAGGTGGGTGCTGCTGGCCTCCTTCCCCACGAACTACATGCAACAGCCACTCTCCTTAGTGCTTAATTGCCCTGGGGCACTACAGCCATCTCCTGCCCTAGACCTAGGCCATGCCTTCCAGGGGATGAAGGGAAGAAGAGAGACAGAGCTGATCTATCTTCTGCTCTTCTTCCTGCCTCAGCTATTATAGTCTCTTTGTGACCAAGTTCTTTCAGAACATCCCAGATGTCCAACACCTACCAACTTACTGGCTTTAGGTGAATAACCATACCTTATAAAATTAAAGCAAGAGCTGACAGTAGGCAGCATGCACTTGCCCAGAGTTAGCCTGGTCAAGACACTCGGGGTAATACCCTTACTCTTGCAAAGAGGGCCATGGATCTTTAATTATTTGCAAGAGAATTCAAAGGGTCCAGTGCCAAGGTTTTCACCCAACAGTCCTTCTAAGGAGACAGCACTACTCCAGAGTAAAACCATGACACTGTCAGGAGACCAAATGTCACTGTTGCACGGCTTAGGAAGTGCTCACTATCTCATAGAAGTAGGCCCATATTGTGCCTTTCAGATTATTTTGAATAATTAATGAAGCCTCACGTGGGTAGGTCAGTAACATCATCTCAGTATTACAGATAAGTACAGAGAAGCACAGAGAAATGAAGTGACTCATTCCTCAGAGTTAGGAAGTGAGTCAGTGGGTAGAGTTGGAAATAAAATCCTGACTCCCAGTCCCCTACTTAACTGCAGGACCACCTAGCAAATATAATCTTTGTTTTATCATCCATGATTAACAGAAATTCTGATTCATCAGGCCAAGCCAAGCTGCTCTTCTCCTGTGAGGAAGAGCTGAGAAACCTGACCCTGCAGCAGCTGGAGTGAAGGGAGATTCCTGGTAACTCTGACATTAGGAAAAGCCTCCCTCCCCTAGGGAATTTCAGTCTGTCATTGGAGCCACGTGACTATCTGGGTAGTTCTCGTGGAGAGTTAATGGTGAAGAGGTGGCAGGATGACGACATTTGGGGTATTCCCTTGAAAGGAGACTTTATGAATCTTTGCATCAAAACAAGAACTGAAAGTGGAATAGAGACAGATGCAAAACAGAGATGACTTTCAGTCTGAATAGCTTTTAAAAGGACCAGCCTGAAGGAAATTAAAAAATTAGTAAGTAGACCCTAAGATGAACTGCTTGCAACCATAAGGCCAGCACAGCCTGTACGCTCCTAAACCACCTGTCTAGACACTAGCCCCAATGCCATTTAGCTTGTCCTGCTGGGCCATGGCAGAAAGTAAAACCCCTAAGGGACAGATTTTTAAAAAAAGAGCCAGGCACCCAATGGTTCTTACTGACTGCATTAGAAACTACTGCATGCTGGGCTCTTTTGAAAATCTGGTCACACCTGTCCATCACTCTCCATTGCTCAGATCAACCCCAATCCAGGGAAGGAGGATTATGAGAGGTCTCACAAATGTGAAGGAGGGTTTGCCACAGTGTGGTGGCACAGTTAGAGTTTTGCAGGCAGGTAAGAGATGGCTAGAGTGGGTGAGGTGGGTAGATAGGTAAATGGTGGGAGTAGGATGAGGCTTGTATGTAGGGAAAAATCAGAAAGTCTAAGGCATAAAATGCATTACACCTATCAAGGGACATCAAAGGCAATAAAAAGGGGTTCTTCATACATTAGGAGCAAGAGAAAGATGAAGGAAAGTATAGGTCCTCTGCTTAGTGGGGAAGGGGAGCTAAGAACTGATAACATCAAGAGGGCTGAGGTGTTTAATGCCTGTTTTGCTTCAGCATCACTAAAAACGTTAATGGTGACTGTCACTCAACACAACTAATATTAGCAACAAGGGGGAAGGAAAACAAGCCAAAATAGGGAAAGAATGGGTTAAAGACTCTTTAGATAAGTTAGATGTATTCAAGTTGGCAGGGCCTGATGAAATTTATCTTAGGGTACTTAAGGAACTAGCTGAAGCCATCTCAGAACTGTAAGCAATTATCTTTGAGAATTCATGGAGGATGGGTGAGTTCCAGAGGACTAGAAAAGGGCGAAAGTTAGTAGCTATCTTTAAAAAGGGGAACAAAGAGTACCCAGGGAATTATAGATCAGTCACCCTAACCTTTGATACCTGGAAAGATATGGAACAAATTATTAAACAATCAATTTGTAAGTACCTAGAGGATACCAGAGTTATAAGGAATAAAATCAAATCATGCCAAACCAACCTAATTTCCTTCTTTGATAGGGTTATTGACTAGTGGATGGGGGTGGGAGGGAACAAGAAGAAGTGCAGAATACTACACTTAGGAAGGAAAAATCAAATGCACAACTACAAAATGGGGAATAATTGGCTAGATGGTAGTACTGCTGAAAAGGATCCGGGGGTTATAGTGGATCACAAATTTAATATGAGTCAACAATGTGATGAAGTTGCAAAAAAGGCTAATATTCTGGGGGAGATTAACAGGACCGCTGTATGTAAGACATGGAAGGTAATTGTCCCACTCTACTCAACACTGATGAGGCCTCAGCTGGAGTACTGTGTCCAATTCTAGAAACCACACTTTAGGAAAGATGTGGACAAATTAGAGAGAGTCCAGAGGAGAGCAACAAAAAAAGATAAAAGGTTTAGAAAACCTGACCTATAAGGAAAGGTTAAAACAACTAAACATGCTTAGTCTTGAGAAAAGACGACTGAGGGGGAACCTGATCATCTTCAGATATGTTAAGGTCTGTTAAAAAGAGGACAGGGATTAATTGTTCTCCATGTCCACTGGAGGTAGGACAAGAAGTAAAGGGCTTAATCTGCAGCAAGGAAGACTTAGAAAGTTTTTCCTAATATCTAACCTAACTCTGTAATTAAGCTATGGAACAGGCTTCCAAGGGAGGTTGTGGAATCCCCATCATTGGAGGTTTTTAAGAACAGATTAAACAAACTCTGTCAGAGATGATCTAGGTCAAGGTTTACTTGGTTCTGTCTCAGCACAGCAAGCTCAATTTGATGACCTCTCAAGATCCCTTCCAGCCCTACATTTCTATGAATATATATATTTGTTATTTTGCATCAGACCTAACAAAATCATGACAATGCAAATTAAACAGCTTCCCTTTTCTTCACTGGGACAGAGCACTGCAGTATTTGATACATTTGGGAAACCTCCTAATATAGAGTCTATAGAGAGATGTTTGTTCAAGATTATAATATAGAGAGGCTCACTCATAAGGGACAGTATTATGAATATAAGAATTTTGAGATATGCTCTGGAAACAGGGGGATTGAGAACACAGTGTAGATGTATACAGCAGCTCACCACAGATATTCTCTATTATTTAAATAAAAGTTGTGTTTATTTCTCATACACTGGTTTGTTATTTAATAACCCAATATCATTACATGGTGTCAGAAGTGCAGAATGAGAAGGAGACTGCAGTAATTTTGAAGTTAACTGCTGTATTTAAAACTGAAAGCAGAGGCAAGAGAAGCATGTGGAGCAACAGACAGAGATGAACAAAAGCTTTTGTATGTATTCTATGAGCACAATAGTAGCTTGGCTAGCTTTAGAAGGAAAAAAGCCAAAAATGAATGTGTTGCAACCTCCATCCAGTCTGCAACTGTCAGGCAATGTTGCAGAGAACTGGAAAAAATTCCAACAGAGATTTTAATTGTATTTAGTAGCCACAGGGGCAAAGGAGCAAAATGATTAAGTGAAATCATCAATCTTTTTGCATGTTGCTGGGGAGGAAGCATTGGATATATAGAAGAACTTTAAGTTTGCTGAAGGTGAATGTATGAAGTTAAGTAAAATACTGACTAAATTTGAGGACCATTGCATGATAAACAGGAATGAGATCTTTAAGAGAGAGAATTTTTTTACATTCATGCAATAAACTGATGACACCATAGAGCAACGTGTCACGGAATTAAGACACCTCAGTAAAACCTGTAACTTTGGTGAGCTGACAGATTCTCTGGTCAGAGACAGAATAATTTGTGGCATTAAAGACAATATGTTAAGAAATAGTCTACTCCATGAAGGAGATTTAAATTTAGAAAAAACTTTCCAGATATGCAGGGCAGAAGAAATTGTGAAAGCACAAGCCAAAGAGCTGACTTCACCAGCAGGGATTATACACGTACTAAAAACAACAACAAAAAAAAAAGTATAGCCAGAAAAGGTCAAATCAAAAAGTGGAACCACACACTATGAAAACCACTACTGCAGGTAGACCGGGTACAGACAGCTATGTGGAAGGTGTGGATTGCAGCATGGCCCAAAAAAGAGCGTTGTGCCTTTGGGAAACTGTTATAAATGTGCAGAAAAAAAAAATTTTTTTTTTTTGCAAAATGCTGTAGATCCCAAAGGCAGAAAAGTCAAATGCATGCAGTTGAAGACAAGCTGGTTGAGGAGTTTTATGTAGATGTGCTGGGATCAAGCAAAACTGATGAGAGGGACTGCATATTACCAATGAAAGTGGATGAAATAATTATTCCACTCAAACTGGACACAGAAGCACAGATTAATAAGAAACTGAAACCGAGACCAACAAAAATAAAAGTAACTGGTTATTCTGCAACAAATATACCAGTGAAGGAGATATGCATCGCTAGCATCTAATATCAGAACATCACGTACAGGCTCTTTCCTGTTCATTATAGTACCAAAGGAGGTGACACAAATTTTGGCAGCTTGTGAAAATCTGGTAAAATAGGTGTTCTTACTACAAGATCATACTAAACCTGACTATGAGGCACTCATTTGGGAGTATCATGATCTGTTTCAAGAGTTCAGTTGCTTGCAGGGTGAACATACAATCCAGAAAAACAAGCAAGTCCCTTCAGGTATCCATCCATGTAGAAAGGAAACTCCTAGAAAGTAAAAATTAATGGTACTGGTGTGCAGAATAGGGGGAATCATGGGAAAGTTTGATACCAAAACTGATACAAAAGCCAGCTGAAGTAGTACGCACCAAACAGGCATATTAAAATTTTCAGCAGATGCTTCACAATCTGGGTTAGGTACAGTGATTTTACAGAAACACAATGATTGCTGGCAACCAGCAGAATATACATCCAAACCACTGACTGATGCAGAAACCAGATATGCACAGACAGAGAACGATAATATGCTGAAATCTCATGACAATGAAATCATACAGAAGATGAAAGAAAATCAGAAGTGGAAGCAGAAATAATATTTTGACAAAAGGGCCCATGATCTCCCATCTCTTAGCCCAGGTGATAGAGTGTACCTGAGGAGTCACACCTCTAATACTTGAGGCTAAAGGGATACCGTTAAAGAACAGCTGCACCCAAGAATTTATGTAATCCAGACAGACCAAAGGCACAAATACTGGCATCACTGAAGGGATCTAAGAGTAATCCCAGAAAGTTAAAACACATTGACAGGAGATATGGACTCTGGCATTTACCAATCTACTGATTATTATGAATGGACAAAGGAGAAACAAGCAACAAGAGAACTCAGACTCTAACGAAAGGGTGAGATACTGAAGATCAGAGAGGGAGATTAAATGTCCTGAAAGACTAGCCTGCCTAGAGAAGGGGTATTTGAGGAATGTGAGTGTTAAAGACTTACTCCAGAGTGATGTGCTGGTAGCTTCTCTCTTGGTAGCGGATACATTGGGTATATGGATCATAGTTTATGGAAATGTACTAGTTGGGTTGAGAATTCAATGGATGCGTTATTAAATAGTTGTTAGCTGCTTATATAAGAGGGTTTTGTTTGTTTTTGTTTTTTAAAGGTAGTTCCCCGGTTTATTCTGCTTTGTGTGGCTTGTTTGGCAGAAGAAATTTACCGAATGAGATCAGATGGCATACCGAGGTGACCGATGTAATGCAGGCAACGTACGATGCAAAGCAGAGATGGGCAGGTCATGTAGTCCACAGGCAAGACAATAGGTGGGCATAATACCACATAAATGACTGGATCCCCAGACAAGCTGTGAGGGTAATCTAGCCTCTGACTTCCTGGGTGTTTTAAGCTTCTCTGGGTCTCATCAGGCTGCAGAACTTTGTCCTCCCTGGTGTCTCTGGCACATTGTCTGGGCATTGGCTCTCAGTTTGTTATCCCTTCACAGAAATGGAGCTCTTCAGCCCACCTGCCCTAGGCCCCCAGGACAAGTGCTGTGACCCAAGATAGCCTAGTTGCTTAAACACACCCTCTCCCTCCTTCACACTGCAAAAGGTGTGAAGCTTCTGGTTATGGTTTAATTGTCTCTGGAGACACAGTAACTGTGAAGCACGTAGCACACATACAGAGACACACTGCACAGACACAAACACCTTAATGCTCTTCAAATGAAGCAGAGTACAGATCATACCAAACAATAAACCTCTTAAACTGCAATATCCGTCACTAGCTCTTCCTTTGTGAGTCCTTGGGGGGGATCATTTGCGGCCAGGAAGGCAGGCAGAATGACCCCTGCCTCGTGCAGACTTTTTACCCGTTGTGTGGTTTCTCCCTCATGAAGTCGTTGCCCAGCTTGCATGACCACCTTACTCTTTCCTACCCCCACACTTCCTCTTCCTGTCTGGTTCCTCTGTTCCTATGTGTTTATTAAATCTCTCCTGGACACTCGGCCATTTTTTGGTCTGCTCCTCTCTTTCCCTACTCCCTTCAGAGGGGAAAATAAAACTGATCTCCCAAGGATGCAGCTAGTTTTTACTTTCTAGAATAATATTGTGACCAAAGTATTGTCATTAACTTTAAGTATTTCCTACTGTCCTCAGTATGAGGAAGACATGCTGTCATGCTGGTAAGACATGATGGATACACATACATCTAGGCATTCATGATACAGCATCTTTCATAGTAACAATTAATAATATCATCCAGAATTCATAAATTTGTACTGACAGATTCCCAAATTGTCACATCTGTACATCCCATTTGCACTCTGAATTATCCACTGAAGTTCTCACAGTTAAGTTAATCAATACCCCAGCTACCAGCCTCCACCAGACATCTACTACAGGGTTAGCCTTTTAGCCTGCAGGACCTCAGTAAAAAGAAAAAAAAGGTTAAGCGATATTTTCACCTTCTTGTTCCATCACCAGAGACTGGCTGGTGTAACAGTGAGTTTCTGGACTCACCAACCCCTCTGCCAGGGGGAAAGGCTGAGATGGCCCGTCAATTTTGGAGTCAGCAGAGAACGCTATACTACCGATTATTTTAACAAGGGATTCCCACATTTTTTTCCCGCATGTACCAGGATGAGCCAATGGACAGACTTGGTGAATCCATTTATATTCTCATTTAAATAAAGCTGATGAAGAAGGCAGGGCTACTGGGCATCAAATGTGTATGAAGTGCATTTAGCTAGAAACATATTCTCTTTCTGAAAAAACATACTATGTTGATTAGCAGAACACAATACATGGAAATAAATAATCCCTGGCAGAGATACGTTAGCAGTATCCAGAGAGGGGATGACTCCCTCCGAGGCAGGAAAAATCAACTCTCCATGCACTTTGGCATCAGAATAATAGAAAGGGGTCCCAAGAGTTTCCTCCAGCACATCACTGGCATAGAACTGCAAGGCCCTCCAGCACCTACCGTACTTATGCCTGAGGTCATCCCTTATCAAATACAAGGCTCTGTGGGTGAAAGTTTCAAACATAGTACTCAGGGACAGCCCTTGACCAAATGGTGCCCAGGCAAGTAACGTCTCCAGCGCCCTCCCCCCAACTCCATTTGTTAAACTTTTGAATACCTTATTTTTTATTGCATTTGTAGCCCATTTCAGGAGTTTGATGCATGATTTATACTCCCTGTCATATAAGATTGAGCGGTGATGCCCCGCCCCTTATATACCCACGAAGGCATGGCTGACAACATTCTAGGAGGTTCAGGGAAAAGGTAGTTCTCTGAAAGTCTAGAAGGTTCGACGAGATTCTACAAAGGTCCAGAACATTCTAGGAGGTTAGTGAAAAATGAATCTACCTACAGAATACCTGACACATTTTACTTCTAGCATTCTATTTTCCCTTTTGTCACTAACAACAAAAACAGCACCCCAAGCCTGGCACCCCAGCAGCCACCTGGGTCACCTGCCCCTAAATTTGGCCCTGATAGAATTTACAAATCCGCTTTTCCTGTGTTCCCTGATGTCTTCAGAGGTTTCTTCCTGGCCCTGCCATACAAAATTAAACATTTGTCATGTGAATGTTAATTTTTTGGTACTTAATTGACTAATGATGTGATGGTGTCTTAGTAACTAATGGTTTAAAAGCCACAGTGCAGCAAAGTAATTAAAGTGCTAATTGGTTAAGTGGGAAAGCATAAAAGGAAGGCATAAGGCATTAATAAAAAGTTTGTGCTGGTGCTGACTGATGTCAGAATAAATAAAGATAACCTTGAATTCTAAAGTGGTTTGTTGCAATAGTTATAACAAATTAAGTAGTGAGAGTGATGGACATATAAACTTGTGTACTAAATTTAAATACTTTAGGAATATATCCAAAATATTTTGCTTAATAAATTACTGTTTCCTTTCTATTTTACAACTAAGTTTTGCAACTATTAAGACAAGTTTTCCTTTTAAATAACCTAATTTTTAAAAGAGATTTTTTTTCCTTCATGTTCAACAGTCAACTTTAGTTCTCTAATTATTTTTTTTCATTAGCATTCAATATTTTTTCCAGCTGAGATTAAATAGACTGTGTATATTGTGGGGGCAGCAAAGCTGAAATATTTTTGTCCTTTGTAAAATATAGGACAATTGTTCATTTCTAATTAAGGATGAAAGGAAAGTATTGGTCAGCTGATCCTTATAACTGAAAAAATAACTTACTGTACTATTAATTTGAGTAGTCTCAACCAATGTCACCAATGGTTTTGCTGTCTGACTCTTACTTCAATTTGACTCACTTTAAAGTTACTTTAATAGAATTATTTCATGCTGGCCAGGAATAGTTTCACAATCTCGTAATTACTATTGGTGTAGAAATGAGACTTTTAACTCTGCTTTCATTTTTAAAGTCGCTAATTTTAAAACCCCATCACCGGGGAAGAAACAACTATACTATATCTGACTCTAAATCTGTTGGAATAGCGCCAGTAGTTCGGATTTAGATGAAAAGATTATTTAAAAAAAAAAGCATTGTTCTATTTCTGCACATGTAATTAAAGTAAAATTAATGAAGAGGGGGAAGGTTAACTGAGAAGATGTACCAAGTCACCGTCTCACCTGGAGGGCCACTCGCTCCCTCGTCTTGGATTCATGTCAAGGCAACTGTTTAAAGTCTCAGTCTCTCTCTCTCTTTCAGGACTGATTTTAATGGGGGTTTCACAGGGATGTTGACATCTCCTTCAGTGAATCGCTGATGGAAGAAGGAGGGCCGCGGAGACTCCTTTAAAGCAGCTGTTTAATGCTACTTCATTTATTTTTTAATGCAACAGAAGGAGGCTGGCTGGGCGCTGTTACGACCCGCACAGTCTCGCTTCCCTCGTTGTAAAACTCCCTCTCACCCCGCTTCACTCACGCTCCGTGTGAGGCGGTTTTCACCCGCCCACGTAAGCGCGTGCCCAGCCCTCGCCAGGGCGGGAAAGCGGCTGCTGCTCCGCGGCCACGTTTCGCAGCGGGTCTGGGGCGCCTCAGGGACACGCGACGCCTCGTTTCACGCCTATTAGAAACCGCGCGCCCAGCCTCGCGGCGGGAGAGATGGCGGCGCGTGTGCGCGAAGAAACCGCGCACAACCCAGCCCGCCCCCCGCCGCGCGGTCCAGCCGCGGCTCCGGCCCGCGAGGCAGGCAGGGAGCCCAGGCTGTCCAGGGCAGGGGAGGCTTAAGTGACGCGAGGAGGAGGAGGAGCTGGCGGGGCTCGGGCAGGCCTGGAGGGAGCAGGAGATGCCGAACGCAGACTGTGACTGTCCCCTTTAAAAGAAGCGCGGATGAGCGTGGCGTGGAAATGGCCGAGGCTGAGCTGAGGCGGGAGGGTGAGGTGGGTAAAAGCCTGACTGAGGGGGCGTCCCCGCCGCGGGGCAGCCAGAGGCGGGCCCGGCGGGGCGCGGCGGAAAAGACACGCGGCTTCTCGCGGAGTGCGCTTTCGGCCGGCCGAGCCTGGAAGCGCCGAACAGCAGGTGACGGCGGGTTCTGGGTGGCTCCGCGTGGGGCTGTGGCAGCGACGTGGGAGTTGGGGTCGGTGGGGCGCGCTGGAGGGCTGGTGAGGGGCCCGAGGGGGGGCGTGGCTGGCGGCGCGGGGCTGCTGCCGCCTGTGGGGTACCGGTGTGAAGAGCTGGCGTGTGCTGAGGGGCGCACCGGCTCCGCCAGGAGGCCGCTTCGAGGCTAGCGCTGAGGTAACGGAGGCGGGCCGAGGGGCCGGGCCTGCCTGCTTACCAGGCCAGGAGGGGGAGGGCAAACGGGAGGAAGAAGGAAGCCGCCATCTTGGAGCGTCGAATCGCCATAACAAGGCACCAAGCGGGCGAGTGCGAGGACTTTTATACCCGGGGGAGCGCAGCCGGCGGCGGCGGTGAGGAGGTTGCCGGGGATGCGGCTTTCGGGGCTGGGCATGGGGGCGCGCGGGCATCGACTGCCTGTACTTTGGTGAGGCCTGCGGCCTGCTCTGGAGAAGGGCCTGGGCTGGGCCGGGCCTAGCGGGCGGCCACTTCGGACTGGAGGCGGGGGAACGCTGCGGAGGGACTTGGCGGGTCTCGCCTCGCCTGCCCGCTTGGGGTCGGTGTCCCATGGGGGGGCCTGCAGGCGTGTTAGGGCACCGGGGGTGGGAGGAAGCGGTTCGCGAGGGGGCGGCGCTGCGGCGTGGGTGGGTGGGTGGCTGGTGGTGGAGGAGCGGGGCGGGAGGCCGTGAAGTGGGGGGAGGCGTGTATCTGGTAGCCTGACCTTGAGGGGTGCGGGGGCGCTTGGTGTTTCTGGTGCGGGACCCTACACTAGCCTGCGGGGTTGGTGTATCTGGGGAGCACCGCCCCCCTCGGTGCCTGGGTCCCGGAGGGGGCGGGAATGATCTTTTGTTTCCTCGACGGATGTTGCCGGAGTCGGGTGCCCGCTGATGTTGCGCAGATAAATTTTTAGGGTTGTGCCTGTTCCTACAGGCTGCTCCAGTCTGGCCGCAAATGAACGCGGCTTATGTACGTTTGTTGTTAAACTGGGGCGCCCCTCGGTTGTGGGGGAGCCGGGCTGCTCCTGTTTTTGCCTGGTGAAATCGCCCCCTTCCCCAAGCTTTGCACAAACTTCTCCGGACACTCAAACTAAAGCTCTTGTCAGTCCCAGGCAGAGGCCCATGGCGATGTGGGAGTGAATCAATAAAAAGTGCTTAAGCTGCTGCGCTCCATTGTTTGTTTCTGAAAATGAAACGTTCCGTTATTTTTTTGTGGGGAGGTGGGGAGAAGGATGAGCATATGGTTGAAATTTCTAAACTGATTGAAGCTGCAGTGAGGTCCTTACATTAGAGGAAATGTAAGTCGGTTCTGGAGCAGCTCACCTCGGCCTCAGGATTCTGTAGGACTATTTGCTTGAACCCTAGCAAACAATGGAAGACGTGGTTCCTGGGGTCACTTAAAAAGCACCCCCCAATTTTGTGTTTCTTCCTGTAGCATTGTGTGCTCTTTTTAGGCAAAAATCAAAGTTCCTCAGGGAAAGGAAGATGTTTACTGCAAAAGGGCAGTGGAAATGTGTAGTGGCAGCGGCTTCCATAGTCTGCATACGTGGTCAAAATCAAGAAAGGAAATGCTTAGACTGGGGGTGGTGAGCTTTGCTAGTAGAGGGCACTAGCTTTCAAAATGGTGGTGTTGCTTGTCCCTGAAATTTTAGGTTTGTTCAGATTTCTTAAATATCGTTTTACTTTCTTACATGTTATACTTTAAAGTTTTGGGATCCTACTGTGGGTGTGGGTTAAGATATTTAAAGGCACTTTGCCAGGTAAAATAAAAAGGAAAATGGGTTACTAACAACACATTATTAAAAAAGTTTAAAGTTGAGTCTACCTCTTGCTGTATCTCTCTGCTGTTTATCTTTTTTGTTCTACTGTCCTAGCTATATGCTTGATATTTGAGTTGTAACACAAAAGAGAAATGTCTAAATGCAAATAGTGTTTCTCTTGACTTCTTAAAAATAAAAATATTTTTACTATGACAGTGTCCCTGTAAATTAAAGGTACTTGAAAATGACATCCATCCAAAAATATTTCACCTACTCATAACAAGAGTACCATCTAAAATGACTGACTGACAGAGATTGGAGGAAAGTATTTTTTTTAAGATTGCTTTGTGCAGTTGGCAGTACTTCATATACTAATTGTTTCCCTTCCATAGTAAGTCATTTGTTCTGTCTTTACTTTGAAACACAAATAAATAAATAAAGGAAAAGGGGAATGTTTGGAAAAAAAAATAAAAACTTGATTGTAAAACCATAAAAGTTGGCAGAAATATTCAGAACCAGGTTATAGAACCTGAAACTACTTTTAACTGTTTTTAAAGTGACTAGATATTGGTGTCCCTTTAAGGAATGTTAGTATTCGAATTCTGTGGGTGGATTTTACCTGGGTATGGGGAGAGGTATTTTATAAACAACATTTGTGTAAGAGTGCAGTAATCAACCAGTGCTGCCTTTGTTTTACATTTATTGTGTAAAATGCAGCTGCTCTGAGATAATGATACTTACTATATGTCAAGCCTATAAATCCTTTTTTGAAACTGCTATTGATAGGCCTGTAGACTTTACTTGTTAGTAACAATTCTAGGGTTACTTCAAACAAATTAATCTTACAATTTTGTACTTTGGTAACTTTCTATGAAGAGTACAGGTCGTGTGTGTGTTTGGTATCTTGTTAGCCAAACAGTCAGCTATAGTTACTTTTCCAATACTCCTGCCACTAACTTTAAATTTGTTCTGTATGTATCTGTTTTCTGAGAGGTTTTCCAGTGACAAACTTATTTTGAACGTAACTCAAAGGGTGTTAGCTCAATTAAAAAATTAAGAGGGAAATCTCTAATGATACATTTGTATCTGAATTGCTATCTCTAATTAGAAAACTTAACCACTGCGAGCATTTTTTTTATTTGTGAATGTAATAAAACAGGAAGCTGTTTTGATTCACTAAGAGTGAAGGACTTGGTTTCGCTATTTGAAATTGAAGTTTTATTGTTTTTTAAATTGTAGTTTACCTGTTAAACCAGCTGTTAAAATTAAACCTCTACTTAAACAGAAATAGAATTTATAACTTTCGGATTTCCAGTGTTTTTCTGATTACTTCAGATGATTTTCATCTTGCTTACCATATTAGTAAGCCCACCCACACTCTCTCTCCCCTACTCCTCCAATTGAGATATTAAAGTAATTGCGTAGTGCGCCAACCCCCAATTCTCCCTATAATTTAGATAATTTTTTCACTTCAAGGTCCAAGAGACACAGGCAAGGTTTTCATCTCAAGGCCAAAAGACCAAAAACATCAAGATACTTGATCACGGACTTGGATAGGCCAAGAGACTACTTACACTTGATCTTAGCTCATAGAGCCGAGATAATAGTCCTATTCTTCATCTCCTGTCCTTAATTCATGTGCACCATTGCTTTGTGGTGGTAAACAGCTGCTGTGTTCTGCCCCTTGGCTGCACTTCAAGCTTGGGTGAAGTAATCTCTATGACTCATACCTATGTTCCTGGGGTGTAGTTAATATTTGTAAAGCATTTCATCACATAAAAGATGTCAAGAGTGCACATCTTCACAGAGTTCCACATGTGAAGTTGTATTCAGTTTACGATAGTTGTGTATTCAAGTGTCATGAATAAACCAAAAGTTAACTTCCCTACTTAAAACTGATCTTCTGGGTGCCTTTGTTTAAAGTACTGAGGATTTGGATGCTTGTTCTGGTGATGCTTCAGTTAAAGTATCAAAATAGTTTGTAATGATCATATAATGTGATATATTTTTACACCCTAAATCCATGTATTAATTGTTTTTTTTCTGCATCTTTTTCAGACTGAAGTGAGTGAATTCACATATAATTCAACTTTGTTAGAGGGCTTTTTTTAAAAAAAAAAAAAAAAAGTTGTTCCACGGTGCATCAGAGCAAGTTACTACTTTACTGTTGAGTGACTTACAGGTGCTTGCCTGCATTGCAATAAAGGACTCATATATTGAGCAAGACTTATTTATCTCTTCATTTTGGAGAGTCTAATAAACTGTTATTACAGTTTCTGTACTGACTTTCAAAGTTTTGAAGTCTAAAAAGACATCTTTACAAATAAAAACATGAGCACGGCCAGAACAGAGAACCCTGTTATAATGGGTCTATCCAGTCAGAATGGGCAGCTGAGAGGCCCTGTAAAACCAAGTGGGGGCCCAGGAGGTGGGGGGACACAGACTCAGCAACAGATGAATCAGCTGAAAAACACCAACACAATCAATAATGGCACTCAACAGCAAGCACAGAGTATGACCACCGCTATTAAGTAAGTATTTGCATAAATGTTAAGCAGCATCTGAAACACTTGTTTGAGCTACCAGGCATTGGAGAGAATTTAAGATTCTTGTGTTGTTGTTTAAGTTTTATATCCTAGTATTACTTTAAAATTCAGTGTAGGCTGTCAAATGAGGAATATGAAGTACTGATAATTGAGAAAATAAATGTGAAATTAATAGACTTTCTCTGACAGATCCTGGTTATTTATCAGTTGTGAGAATTAATAGTTAAGGCATTTTGTCAAGTTGTATACGATTGAAAAGCAAAGGTTGATGGCCTACCTTAATTCCTTTTCTTCTTTTCTTGATAGCTCTTCCCCCAGAAACATCTTCTCATCCTGATCCCTTGTTCAGGATTGATGCTAGGGGTGAGGGGAAGATGTGGAGTCTATTTGAGTTTAATAAGAGTGTGTATGATTATAGCTTTTAATACAGGTGGCAAGTTGTGACATAATGGACCTTAAAGTCACTTTGTTGAGAGTACTGTCCCCCACTCCACTCATGTATATATACACACACAGGTCAATTACATGACATTTAGTAGATATTTTTCATTAAATGCTAGAACTAGAGCTAAATATTTTAAAACTGGGAATGCCAGTTTTTCATTGACCTTAAACCACTCATTTTCTTTCCTGAATGATTTGCAAAACATGATTTAAAAAATGTCTGATCCCTCAGTTTAACACTTTTTTATACCAGTACAGGTTTGAATAAAGTGTACCTGGAACAAGTGCAACACTAAACCCCTCCCCCATTCCCCCTTCCCAATTTAGGAATTTCTGAAAATGCATTATAAAATGTGGATTTGGGAGTTGGAAATTGAAGTAAAAGAACTGTTCCAGATCCAGTTCCAAGTTTTGGTCTGTATAAGAACTAGAGACTTGTGTATGGATGATTATTTTTCTTCCGTAGTGCATGAATGAAAATTATAAACATCTTTATGCTTTTAACTGCTTTAGTAATTTTGAAGAAACTGCCTGCCAGATGAAGAGAATGCAATTCACAAAAGTGGTCCAACATATAGTTTTGGTTTAAATAGTAAAAAATCTTATGAGTTGCTGATAATCAGCTCACCGTGTCCTGTTAGCCAGACTATCAGCTGGGGATGGGAAGAGAACTTTTCTCCTTTTCCCCCCTCAAGGTTTAGTATTGTGCAAATTAGACAAATGAATTATGGGTTCTTACTGTCTTTCAAGACATTAGATATGAGCACTTGACACTGTTTGGAGCAGATACAGGTTATGATGGACCAGTACTGTGTTGTCATAGGATTATAAGAACTGTCATATCTTTTTCCAAAGATATGGTTGGCTAATATTAAGGAAACTAACCTTTTCCATTATGACAGGTTTCAGAGGAGCAGCTGTGTTAGTCTATATTCGCAAAAAGAAAAGGGGTACTTGTGGCACCTTAGAGACTAACCAGTTTATTTGAGCATAAGCTTTCGTGAGCTACAGCTGACTTCATTCGATGAAGTGAGCTGTAGCTCACGAAAGCTTATGCTCAAATAAATTTGTTAGTCTCTAAGGTGTCACAAGTACTCCTTTTCTTTTCCATTATGTTACTTGTCATGTTTGGCTCTGAAATAGTGAGGGGAACTTGATGAGGTGAACAGTTGTTGATCATATTTGCTAATGGTTATAAGAGCGAGTAGATAATGTGTGCTTGAGAGACTCTTCTCTTAAAATTGTCTAAGATAAGAGCAGCATTTCTGGGTGACATAATTATGCCAGGTTCTTTGGTGCATTTACTACATTGCACCATTTAAGTGGATGCTGTTCAGAGAGAAGTATAATGCTCTGGGTTTGGGACTTGAATTCAGGGACTTCTGAGTTCTAATTCTTGTTTTGTCATGGTGGTCCTTGCCTTGGGTAAACAGTTTAATCTCTGTACTTCAGTTTCCACATTTGTAAAACTGGGGAAATAATTACCTCACAGGCAGGTTAAGGATTTGTTAGTTTGTGCAAAGTACTAATTGTTACTAAAACAGAATAGAATTATTTACGGTTATTAACTAGTGCTTTCACATTGCAGACCTGGTGATGACTGGAAGAAGACTTTAAAACTCCCTCCAAAAGATCTGAGAATCAAAACTTCGGTAAGGATGTTTTAAAGGTCACTACAAGCAATGGGTTGTGAGTGTGAGATAAATTGCAGTGACAGTGTGCTAGCAGTGAGAAAATTCATTTCTGATCTATTTTTAAAACTTAATTAAAAGGAGATATACTTGGCAAATATGTTGAAACTCGGGATATATTTTTACTTTAAGAATACTACAGGATGAAGTCTATTAGTGCTTTTGCTTCAAAACGGATATGTTTTAAGTGTGTATGCAGATTACTTTGCTTGGTTCCCCAGTAACCAATACTACCTAATTATCCATGGTTGCACTACACAGATTTTTGTGAACTACTGTATGATGGAGGGTGGGAAAGGGCTTGTTACTGCATTTTGCCTTGTCTTTGTCCTGGTTTTATAATCTGTGTAAGTTAATTCAGTCAGACCAATTTATGGGGATAATTTGTATGAACTGGTGTTACCGTTCTACTTTCTTAATTGCTCAGGATGTGACCTCCACAAAAGGAAATGAGTTTGAAGATTACTGTCTGAAACGGGAGTTGCTGATGGGAATTTTTGAAATGGGCTGGGAAAAGCCATCTCCTATTCAGGTTAGTACGGAACAGATTCTTTGCGCCACATGCGGATTGTTTCATCTTAGATATCTCCTAGTCAGTCATTGAAAGCTTTTGGGCATACTTGAGGTTTTGACACTAAGGCTTTGACCGTATAATTTCTGAAAAACTTACTTCATACTAAACTAAAAAATACCTAGTAACATAGAAATTCGGCTTTTTTACCTTTTAAAGGCTTGACGTATGATTCTGTTTATCGTAGAGAGGTTAGGGGGTTGTAGGCCCCAATTTGCTAAGATGCTTCAAATGTGTAAGTAGTCCTGTGGATATCAACAATCTTCTTTGTTCTTTTTTTATGGACAAACTTAATAGCTCTGAGTTGATCTGAGCACCACAGAGGTAGTCATCACAAAAAATCTCTGTAGAATCTTACAGCAGTTCATCTCACCCCTTAGTTGCAGCACTGTGCCAGTCTAATCACAAACCTCACAGCAGAGGTGGGGCAAAAGGTGACTGAGATGTACTTCGATGGAAGCTAATACAACCCCCCAGTAAAGTCCTCTCACTCTCTTTTTCTGATGTTTCTCTTGTTTTATGATCTGCAAATTATTTTTAGTGGGTGGGGGTGTGTGTGTGTGGTGGCTTTTTAATTGAGCACTGGAGAAGAATTAAAGTACACACAACTGGTCCATTTCACCTCATCAGTGGAGAATATGATACAAGGCATTCTGAACACTTATCTTAACTTGGGCTCTGTAATCTCTGTTACTTTGTCTAAGTGTTAAAGAATGGTTTTATACTTTTTACTGAACAGCAGAAAGAAAAATACTTCTGGTCTTTGAGTCTGGAGCTGGCTCCATAAAGGATGTCTTAAATTTCAAAAGCTAATAAGCCCTCTGTTTTCATGATGTAATGGTAAAATATATATACGATCTTGAAGTCACACAGGCAGTTTTCCCTACTACTTTTCCTGGCCTAATCGGTGTCTGGAATGGGGGTTATGGTGGAGAGCCTTTCTCTCCCCATGGTATAGTTCGATAGCACCTCTCCCCCATCTCCTTTGTTGTACTTTATGTATGTACTCTGCACATGAGAATCATTCCTATGGTAGCTGGTCCATTCACTCTTCCTATGACCAGGCTAGAGTAGTAGGGCATTGATAAATGGGATACTGGGAGCAGTTTTCTCACAAGTGGGATGCTGAAATGCTCTTTCTTGATCAGTTTGTTGTCTTTGTGATGAGGTTGGTGTACTTTCATATATAGGGTCTTATAACTCGGTGTTGCACTGGAAAATTCTCCTGTCCCTTATCAGGGTCAGTGTTAAACAGGGCCTATTTTTTTAAAGTTGTAGTTGAGGTTATTTTACTGTTGCATTGCCCTGTGCTTGCTTTTCAGGAGGAGAGTATTCCCATTGCTTTATCTGGTAGGGATATTTTGGCTAGAGCTAAAAATGGAACGGGCAAGAGCGGAGCCTACCTCATTCCATTACTTGAACGGCTAGACTTAAAGAAGGACAATATACAAGGTGAGTTGAAGACAGGTTTACATAAAGCTCCATCTAGGAACTAACATGAGTAGCCCGGTTGCTGCACACCAGTATTGGTGGGATGGGACATTAGAAGATTGTAGGTATCAGTGTAGCTTGATGGCCTGCAGATTTATACCTAAAATTGGTGGCTGAATTTTTCAAAGCAACCTGGGGATTTGGACACACTTTCAATTAAAATTAATCCCCAAGACTGCTTTGAAAATCTCAGCTATTACAAATTTCTCATCATCCTTGCTTATATGCCCTGAAAAAGGTGTGTGGTGTACAGGTGGCTGGGGGTATAAATTGTGTCTGGCACTATTTAAGCCTACACAAGGAATGCCAGTTAACTTACAGTGCTTCAACACAGTGATATTTCTTTGTCATGAAGAATACCTATGTAGTTTCCATGACGACTCATTAACGGGTTTAAGAAGGTTTATGAAAATTCTTAAAGTTTAGCCATCATAGAGTTTGAGTACATGTGTTCATAAGCATGTCATTCTTTAGTGCCTTTTTGAACTGGGAGGAAGGCAGTATTAAAAGATAAAATGCATCCTTTGTGCTGAGGATTTTGTGCATCTTCTCTTTCAGCAATGGTGATTGTTCCCACTCGAGAACTAGCATTGCAGGTCAGTCAGATCTGTATCCAGGTTAGCAAACACATGGGAGGTGCCAAAGTGATGGCAACAACAGGAGGAACCAATCTGCGTGATGACATAATGAGGCTTGATGATACAGGTAAGGACACTTCCCAGTTAAGGTTGCTGCTCCTTAGTGGCTTGCACAGTACTGCAAAACACAGCATTAAAATATCTCCCTTTCAGCTACTGTTATACTAGCATTGGCCTTTTATGAGCCAGGATGAGGTTTTATGCATCCCTTCTATAGTCATCTCTAAGGACTGGTCTATACAAGCATCTAGTTTGCAGGAAACTGGGGTGTGAATATGTCATGTGCCAACTGTCCAGGTGGACACTACTTCAGTACACTGTAAGTTCTGTAGTGCACTTCAGTCTACACCGCTTTGAAACCAGAATACCTCCAAGCATATTACATAACTTATAGCGTGTGGGAACAGGGTCCACGTAGATGATTAGTGCATGTCAGGCTACCTTGAGGTAGATTTTACACACCAATTTTCCACAAACTGTTGGTACATACAGGCCCTTAAAGTTGATTTAATGTAATTGTCTTATCCAAGCAAAAATTCACCTAAATGTGTGTTTTTATAAAATTTACAGTGCATGTGGTGATAGCTACCCCTGGAAGAATTTTGGATCTCATCAAGAAAGGAGTAGCAAAAGTTGAACATGTCCAGATGATAGTATTGGATGAGGCAAGTTGCTGTCTTAAATATCTTTCAATGTTTTGCAGACCATTAACAGGAAGTTAAAACAATGACACATCTCGGCAGGCCTGCTCATTGAGCATTGCTGGCCAGTAAAATTTTCAGACTTTCTGTCGACATCATAAAGCTGAGATTGATCCATTTCTGCATTTTTTTCAGGGTGGGGAAGTAGCCTGGGGGGAAGAGTTTTCAGCATGTACTTTTCTCAGAGACTGTTAAAAGCAAACTGATAGGGAAAGTTTGCTTTCCCTTTACTTTGTAGGACCACTGAGCGTTAGGTTAACAATCTCTCTTCTGAAATGGGTAGCTCTTACTCTTCCATTTAAAATGACTGTTGTAATACAAACCTTTCAGTATAAACTGATATACGAAGATCCAGTAGATTCATAGATTCCAAGGTGTCTGACCTCCTGTACAACATATGCCATAGAACTTCCCCAAAATAATTCCTAGAGTGTATCTTTTTTAAAAACATCTGATCTTAATTTAAAAAATCCACCACGACCTTTGGTAAACTGTTCAAATGGCTAATTATTCTCACCATTAAAAAAATATATGCATAATTTCCAGTCTGAATTTGTCTATCTTCAGCTTCCAGCCATTGGATCATGTTCTGGCTTTTTCTGCTAGATTGAAGAGTGTGTTACTAAATATTTGTTCTCCAGTAGAGTAAAAGCAGCGTTCCTTCTAACTTCTCTTGAAACAACTGAATCTGAGTCAGAGGCTGGGAGAGTGGGGATGTGAGAAATAGTTTGCTACATCCAATAGACATTGGGTTCATACTGGATAATCGGCTGAACTTGATCTCCTAGTGTGATGCTGTGGCCAAAAAGGCTAATGCGATCCTTGGATGCATAAACAGGGGAATCTTGAGTAGAAGTAGAGATTATTTTATCTTTGTTTGGCACTGGTGTGGCTGCTGCTGGAAAAGTTTGTCCTGTTCTGGGGTCTCCAGTTCAAGAAAGATGTTGAAAACGTGGAGAGGGTTCAGAGAAGAGCCATGAGAATTATTAAAGGGTTAGAAAACCTGCCTTATGATGATAGACTCAAGGAGCTTAATCTGTGTCACTTAACAAATAGCTGACTGCGAAGAGTTACAAAGAGATCTCACAAAATTGGGTGACCGGGCAATAAAACGGCAGATGGACTTAATAACGTCGAATTTCAAAGTAATGCACATTGGGAAAACGTAATCCCAACTATACAGACAAAATATGGTCTAAATTAGCTGTTACCACTCAGGAAAGCGACCTTGGAGTTATTGTGGAGATATCTCTGAAAACATCTACCCCATTTACAGTGACAGTCAAAAAACCTCGCAATGTTAAGACCCATTAAGAAGGGGATAAATAATAAAAGATAAAAATATAATGTCACTATATACATTTGATGGTACGCCCACACCTTGTATACTGCATGCAGTTCTGGTTGTTTCATCTCAAAAAAGATACATTACAATTGGAATAGATGCAGAGAAGGGCAACAAAAATTATTAGGAGTGTGGAACAGCTTCTGTATGAGAAGACAGTAAGACTGGGACTGATCACTTTAGAAAAGAGATGACTTGCCGGGGGGGGAGGGGGATGTGATAGAGGTCTATAAAATCATGAATGGTGTGGAGAAAGTGAATAGGACAACATTATTTACCCGAAGGGTAATATGTAACAAAAGATCAAACTCCTAGGCAGCATGTTTAAAACAAAGTATTTCACACAGTCAACCTGTGTAACTTGTTGCTGTGGGATGTTGTGAAGGCCAAAAGTATAACTGGATTCAGAAAGGAATTAGATAAGTTCATGGGGGGGAGGGAGGGCAAATAAGTCTATCAGTGGCTGTTAGACAAGATACTCAAGGTCACAACCCTGTGCTCCATGTGTCCCTAGACCTCCCAACTGTGGGAAGGTGGGACTGGACAATAGGGATGGATCACTTGAAATTGCCCTCTGAAGCATCTGGTACTGGCTGCTGTCAGACAGACAGACAATACTAAGCTAGATAGATCAGTCATCTGACCTAGTATGGCTGCTCTTCTGTTAAGGTGGTGAATTGATCAGTCTGTAAGTATGTACATGGGGAACAAATATTAAATAATGGTCTCTTCATTCTAGCTGAGAGAGGTGTAACATGATCCAGTGGATGGAAGCTGAAGCAAGTCTGATTCAGATTAGGAATATGGTGTACATTTTAAACAATGAGCAATTATCCATTGGAATCATTTACCAAGAGTGCTGGTAGATTCTCTATCACTGACCATTTTTAAATCAAGATCAGATATTTTCTGAAAGATATGTAGAATCTAGGAATTATTTTGTGTAAGTTCTGTGACCTGAGTTGCGGTCTGACTAGATGATCACAAGGGTCCCTTCTGGCTTTAGAATCTATGAGTTCCAGTTAAGGAATGGGAAATCTCTTCTGCTCTTCCTTCCTCAGTCTGGTATGGCTCTTAAATTGGAAGAGTTGGAAGTGAGGCAGCATAAATTGCATTTCTCGGTGTCTCTGCAGTTGAAGTAAAGCTTTTTCCTAGTAGGTAAATAAAGCTGTCCATGAAGCAGTATACTCCAAAGCAAGCTTTCTACCTCACAAGTAGAGGAGAACATTAGTTATATTTCATGTTCTTCTAACTTAACATTAATAAAAAACATCCAGAATGTGCAGCACTGGTATATATATTTTTTTTCTTCTCATCGCAGGCAGATAAATTGCTGTCTCAGGATTTTGTTCAAATAATGGAGGACATTATTCTTACGCTACCTAAAAACAGGCAGATTTTGCTCTACTCAGCCACTTTCCCACTTAGTGTACAGAAGTTCATGGTAAGTGGCCTCTTGATGTCCATTTGGGTATGGAGTGCATGGATGTGTGGAGACTTTGCCCTCATGCACATAGGTAAATGTGCATCATGTAAACAGGGTGGTGGTGGGGTTTTTTTTTTTTTTTTTTCTTGATGTGATTTATGCATGGGTATTCTAAGTTGCATTCTGGATTTAGTTTTGTATCCTAAAAAACATTAAATGGGAATATTAAATAAACATCCATTGTACATAGTTTTTTCTTATTAATACTGGCTATCTGCAACTGCAGTCTTGGGATGCACACTCCTGTTTGGCTTTATCTGTTGGGGTTGTGCTAGCATAATTGTTGACAGGTGATGCATCTCAAATGGTAGGATAGTAGGTTAAGGTAAGAAAATATTTAATTTTTGTGAGTAGACAGGCATGTCTTTTCTATCTTAATTTAATTTGAAATGCTTCTTTATTTCAGAATTCCCATTTGCAGAAACCCTATGAGATTAACCTGATGGAGGAATTGACCTTGAAGGGAGTTACCCAGTACTATGCCTATGTAACTGAGCGGCAGAAAGTACACTGCCTGAATACGCTATTCTCCAGGGTAAGTATGCTACTGGGCAGTGTGATGCAACTAGACCAGTCTGAACCACTTCAATTATCCTTCAGAACATAACTTAATGGCAAAGATATGCATTCTAGCAAGAAAGGAGATTTTCCTTAACCTAGTGTTTTTGTTGTTTAAAAAATGGCTTTCTTTAAATGAACAGTGATATCTTGGACCATTTACTTTGATGCTGTAGCTTTGAAATTTGAAGCCCAGGATCTTTTCTGAAAATGCATATTCTCTTGCTGTACTATTAAACTGCAGACCTCGCGATAGGAGAACTCTCATTATCTTCTCTTTGCAGCCAGAAGAGTGAGTGACTTCTTCTAGCTGGAATCCCAGATACATGTTTTGCAGTCCTGAAAGGGATGCATTCTCCTCAGATTTCAAAGCTTTGTAAGTAAAATGCTGCTGCTGTTTAACGCCTCTCTCTCTCTATTCAGCTCCAGATTAACCAGTCAATCATTTTCTGCAACTCCTCACAACGGGTTGAACTGCTAGCCAAGAAGATCTCCCAGCTGGGCTATTCCTGCTTCTATATCCATGCTAAAATGAGGCAGGTGAGTGTGAAGCTATACCAGTTAGTATGAAAGCAACTGATGATAACTTAATACAGGTGTGAATTAGAATTGTAATATTTAGTCCTTCAAGAACTGTAACTCAAGTGTTGTACTGCTTAATTAAAGAAATTGTGATCCTATTTCTTAGCACAGCAACTCAGTCACATGATCAAAAGCACCTTAATTAAAACCAGTTTTGATACACATTTCATGTCTTACATTTTAGTTGTCTTATGTGATTCCATTGATATGTTTCACAATTTTAGGTCAGTTCTCATCATGGGTTAGCTCCAGACTTCAATACTGATCTTGTCTCCGCAAACTAGCAAACATTGGTGGTAGGCTCAGATGCTGTTTGTAACCAAATTTCATTTTAAAACCTTTTGATTCACATTTGTTTTTTATAAATGGATGTTAGAACTTTTCAGCTGCTACTCACTGGTAAGACAACTAATCCAAATACTCCCCGGGCGGAAAACAAACTGTAATGTGTTTTCTGGCTGCTCTCAATATTGACTGTTCATTGAAATCTCAATAAAAAGTTTTTAGTGGCACAAATCAGACTTCCAACTAGCTGATCTTCACAGCACAATGCAGTGCATATTTGTTTATGCATCTCAGGCCTATCATTTATTTAAACTGGTTGATTAAGATTGATACTGCTTGAATTTTTTCAGTGCTGCCAAGATGGTGCCATGGTTATTGATATGTAAAAATACATACACTAAAAATAAAATGAGTAGTGAGTGAAGACTTGAGTTAGCAGAAAGAGACTGACTTGTCGTGCATTGATTTATAACATAAATTATGAATAGATCTCTAAGCAATAAAGTAAATTGAATATTTTTACTCAACAAATAACACAATGTCTTGAAAAAGACTTGATAGTCAAAATATCTGGAATGGAAATAAGTAACTTTTCAAATTTTAGATTTTCTTTAGGACAGCTGTAATCCAGGTGTACTACTAGGAGACCTGATTTCTAATCCCAGTTGATTTATTGTGACTTCTGGCAAATCACTTAATTTGTCTGCTTCAGGCCTTCTCTAAATACAATTTTGTGTAGCTTTTCAGTACAGAAGCTGATGTAGTTAAATTCATACAAGCCCTTTGGATAGACACTCTTCAGTTAGAGTGCTTTAAATTTTGTTTACTTTAAGAGGCACTCTTAAACAGATTGTCCATCCACGGGAATTGCATCAGTTTCTGACTAGTTTAATTAAATATCTATACCCAAAAGTTGTACCAAAAGCCTCTTTTGTTGAAGCACTTTAAAATGGATGAAAGCACAAGAAGTGCTCAGTATTATTCTTAAAGAGTGTGTTCAGTTTTCATTTTTCCAGTGTTTATTCCGGCTCATGGGGGAGAGAAGTAGTAGGACCCATGTTTCAGTTTGTAAAAGCTGCTGATATTTTTTTCTGCTCTCCCAGGAACACCGTAATCGTGTGTTCCACGATTTCCGAAATGGCTTATGCCGGAATCTTGTTTGCACTGGTAAGTGTTTCCTTTCTTTTGTTTAATCCTTTTTCAGTTTTAGTAGTAAACGCAGATCATTTGACTTCTAGAGGTTGCAGCTGGAACCAGACTATAGATGCAATCAATTCACCTGCTTTTTATCATAATGAAGAAAACTATACTTACCTTCAGTGATCAGAATCTTTCAAGACTATAAGAAATGTCAGGCTGGAAGGGATCTTGAGGGGTCATGTAGTCCAGCCCCCGAGTGCTGATTCAGGACCAAGTAAACCTAGACCATCTGACAGGTGTTTCTCAAGCCTTCTCAAAACCTTCAATGAAGGGAATGCCAGAGTCTATTCCCAGAGCTTAACTTCCCTTATAGTTAGAACGTTTTTCCTGATCCCTAACCTAAATCCCCCTTGCTGCAGATTAAGCCTATTACTACTTGTCCTGCCTTCAGTGGATGTGGGGAACAGTTGATCACTGTCCTCTTTATAACAGCCTTTAACATAGTTCAAGACAGTTGTTAAGTCCTCACTCAGTCTTCTTTTAGCAAGACTAAACACGTTTAGTTGTTTTAACCTTTCCTTAAAGGTCAGTTTTTCTAAACCTTTCGTCACTTTTGTTGCTGTTGTCTGGACTCTATTCAGTTTGTCCACATCTCTCCTAAAGTTTGGTCTCCAGAATTGGACAATGGTCTCCAGCTGAGGCCTCACCAGTGCCAAGCACAGCAGGACAGTTGCCTCCTATGTCTTAATATGGGGCTCCCCATTAACACACTCCAGATTAGCCTTTTTCACAGCCTTTTTCACAACTGCATTGACTCATTCACTTTGTGATCCACTATAACTCCCAGATTATCTTCAGCAGTACTACCACCTGCCCAGTTATTCCCTATTTTGTAGTTATGCATTTGATATTTCCTTCCTAAATGTACTACTTCACATTTATCTTTATTGAATTTGATCTTTTTTATTTCAGACCAATTCTCCCATTTGTCAAGATCATGTTGAATTCTAATCCTGTTCTCCAGAGTGCTTGCAACCCCTCCAAGCTTGATGTCCTCTGCAAATTTTATATGCTTACTCTCCTTGCCATTACGCAAATTTTTAATGAAACTATTGAACAGTACTGGGCCTAGGACTGACCCCCGGTGGGATCCCACTAGATTGTCCAAGTTTGACAGTGAACTGTTGAACTACTCTTTGAGTACAATCTTTCAGCCAGTTGTGCATACCCTCATAGTAATTCAGTCTAGACCATGTTTCCTTACTTTGCTTATGAGAAGCATGTGGAACTGTATCAGAAACATTATTAAAATCAAGGCCAGTAACCCAGACAAAGAATTAAATTTGACATGATTTGTTGACCAATCCATGCTGGCTATTTCTTATAACACTGTTTTATTCTCCTAGGTGCTTAGTTTAACAAATTATTAAACAATCAATTTGTATCTCTGTTATGTAACATTACTGTTTAAATGTTACAGTAAGATTGTGCAAGAACTCCTAAGATGAGATTTCAGGCATATATATGCAGACTGTGGTTAAATAAGGACAAAAGGCAAATGTTAAATTCTCCTGCCCTCCTCCCCCAACACTGACTTGGAATGTTTTTGAGGCATTCATTATTTGCATATTATCGTGAACCATGTAGCATCCTTCCTGTTATGCTGAGTTTTACTCATGTCCCACCTAAATGATTGTATAAGAGTAATTTATAAAACTGCCCTTTAATTAGTCTTGCATTTGACACATGGACTTCTTTTTAAGACATACTTCTTTACATAGGATAATTTTAGAAGCAGCTGAAGTATAACAGAAAAAACTGTGTTTTCCACTGAATGCATCCGATGAAGTGAGCTGTAGCTCACGAAAGCTTATGCTCAAATAAATTGGTTAGTCTCTAAGGTGCCACTAGTACTCCTTTTCTTTTTGTGAATACAGATTAACACGGCTGCTACTCTGAAACCAGAAAAAACTTGTTTAACCTTTTTAATAACTGTAGCATCTTCCTTTGGGGCCTCTTACTTTATCTGTTACAAAGTCTGGCCAAGCTCCTAGTGTCCTGCACTGCATCCCCATATGTTGTAGGTAACAGTCATTACCTTACTTCATCATAAATTGGTGTTTAGTTTTTGAAAGGATAACAACTACCAGAGTGCATGAGTCATGACTAACTTAAAGTAATTTCTACATAAAGAGGTATAGCTTACTTTTGCACATTATTGTGTCAACTATTGAGGATCAAACTTGCCTATGAATCCTTCTGGTAATTTAGCTTTTGCCACAACCTTAGTATTTTTAACATTTATACAAGTAAAATATTAATTAGTTGAAAAAGTATGTAGGTACTCTATGTGCACTAATTTTGTTCTGTTACATTTTTGTGGGGGGGTTTAGATAACAAAATTAAGCTAAATTGCTGATTTCTTATTTTGAAAAAAACAAGTTTTTAAAGTGTTCTGTTTTAATCTCACACTTAGAGAACTGTGTGAAACTGCAGTCCTGCCTTTCATTCAGCCTGTTGTCAGGATTCCACACTGCAGTAGTTGCTGACGAGTGGTGTTGCTGACTTCATCAATTCAGTACCTGATTGGAAGCTTGTATTCTAAGAATAGTAACTTCTCCAAAATGCATCAGAAGAAAGGCAAAATAGTTAAATTAGCTGGAAAACAAGTTGTATAAGCCTTTAGAGACTCAATTGAAAATCGTGTACTTTCCCTTCAAGGGAAAAGGGTGTTGTGAAATGGATGCTCAGACGTAGGCAAAATGTTAGAGGAGTTGTTCCTCATATGAAGGATCCTCAATACCAAGTCTGGAAAGCTCGTGTCTTGATGGTTCTTCACAATGTTATCCAGGCCCAAAATGGGTGAGGGGAAGATTTTTTTGAACAAAATTTAAATACAAAATAAGCAGTTCTCACAGGAGAGATTCACCATCCAGTTTCTTAAATATACTAACCATGTTTTAAGGGTATTTTATCATGCTCAAGTAACCTCTCCATCCTAGGTAGCCTTGTCCCCTAGCTCCTGTTGTACCCTCCCATTCCAGCTCGTGTAGTGGTTTTTGGTGAAATAAAATCCATTAATTAAATGGAATTCTGTTTCAGATCTGTTTACCCGAGGTATTGATATCCAAGCTGTGAATGTGGTGATAAACTTTGATTTTCCAAAGCTGGCAGAGACGTATCTCCATCGTATTGGCAGATCAGGTGAGGGAAGGGAAGTGTTCTTCAGGAAAGCTGTGCAAATAAATAAGTATAATTTGCTACTGCTCAGATTTACTTCTGCTTTTTATTCTGAAGTATTGTGGGTATCTCTCAAATGGCTTGAAGCGAGTTGGTGGGTTGTTTTAATTTAATTTAATTAAAATGGCCTGTACAAAGATAAAACTTCATTCCTTTTTCACCAAGGAAAAGCTGTGTAAAGACCTTCTCTTTTAAGGTGTGTTGGAACATTATACAAAACAGGATTAAATGGTTAGGTTATTGAAATTGGCCCAAATATCTGTTTAATTTTTAAATATTTTAATCAAAATATACTTTCAGCCTCCTAAGACAGGTTCCTTCTCGTGGCAATCTAAGAAAACTACTCAAATAGCTGTGTGCATGTGCATTTTAAACACACGCTTTTCTGCAGGGAGGGAGAGAGAAGATTTTTGTTGATACTTGGGGTCATAAACAATAAGACATTACAATTAATGTCTTGACACATGTATGTGTATGTAAATCTTAATACAGGATCAACAATAGCAATATATTGTAAATTAACATTTCCCTTTTTTCAAAATAGTTCAAACACAACCATAACTTAGTATGAATAGTTATACAGACATATCAACTTCTTTGGTTTTTTTTTTTTGAGGAGAAGCTGAATGTTTTTGGGGATTGTGGTGAGAAGGAAGTTTCAAGAGAATAGAAAGAAAGGAAAGTCAAGGGGGGAGAGGAAGGATGATGTAGTTCAGTTATTAACCACTGGTAAACACACACTTGTAACCGTGCCACTTTTTTCTTCTGTATATACTCCAAAGATTTTTGTCAGATGTCTGAATGTCAGTGGATTGAAACTTAAAATTATTCATTCCTAGCTAGCAAAGGCACATCAGAGAGGACTCAATCTGTAAAGTTTGAATTCAGTTGTGTTTGAGTTATCAGGGTGAGGGAGAATAAAAAACACTGAATTTTGTGTGCTCGCCCCACCCCCCTCTTTTTTTTAAACAAAAACCTCTGCACACAATTATTGGCTTAACTTTTCAATAAAATGTTGTGATTGGGCAGACATCAGATGGGACAATAGCCTGAAAGGAGACTGTTCAGAAATCTGTAGAGTTTAATTGGTGTATTTTAACATGGTTCTTCTCCTTTGAGGAGCAGAAATGTCACTTTTTTCTTTTCTGAAGCAATACTAAAAAATACAGCAATAAATGGGGATGTGAAACTTAAAATAGCTACTGTACTGATGTGCTTGAGGGTTTGGATTGGTCAGTCTTGTCTGAAACTACCTTTTTATTACTGCATGATCACGTGTAAGCTGGTCATGTGACAACCTACAGACTTGTGTGATAAAACTGTTACTACTTTAGCCTTTCTTTTTTGTGAAGGTCGCTTTGGTCACCTGGGCCTGGCCATCAACTTGATCACCTATGATGATCGATTCAACCTGAAAAGTATTGAGGAGCAGTTGGGAACTGAAATTAAACCCATCCCAAGCAACATTGACAAGAGCCTGTATGTGGCAGAATACCACACTGAACCTGTAGATGATGAGAAACCTTAACCATGTGCGTATATGATTGCTCAGAAAGCCACTGAATTGAAGGCTGGATGTGTGGCAGTGGGGAAATAAATTGAGGCATATAGAATAAGTTGATTGTATGGATCACTTCACTTCACTTTTTTCTTACCTTTCCTTCCCCTTTGATTTTTGATTTGTCCATTCCACTCTGCATGGTGAGCTGCACTAAATAAGGAGTAGCCTTCAGACTAGCTGTTTTGACCTAATCCGGTATCTGGACTGTGTCATTCTCCTGCATACCCTCTTGTTCAGTAATGTTGTGCCAAAATGTATGAACAGGTGTTGTGAACTCAATGGATAAACTAATTAATGAATGGGCATAGCATACTTACGATTTATTAATGTATGAAGCAGCCTTTTCCTCACTTGAGTTGCTGACTTTTGTGTGTGTTTTCGAGGTAAGATAAGAGTTTATTGCCTGGTCACAAGAAACTCTGAGAAGGGAAGAGGCAATAAACGTGGCTCTCTGCTGAATTTTGGACTCTTATCCTCATTGATTTATTAGTATTGGTAACACCCAGAGGCCCTGATCAAGACACCATTGTATTAGGCTTTGTACAGGCAGTTTTTTTTTTTTTTTTAACTTCAGAATTTTGAATGGCGGTGCAGACCCCTTTGGAAATCTTAGATCTAGTCTGCAAACCCCCAGGTGTCTGTGGACCACAGGTTGAAAACCACTGGTATAGGCAATACAGTAAGAGAGTCTCTGCTCCAAAGAGCTAACAAGGGAGTGGGACGCAAGGGATGAGGGGATGAAAGTAAATACACCTCATTGCATAGACTAGCTATTGCAGAAAATTTATGGGTCTTGATTTCAGTTTCTTTTTAGAAACTGGTTCTTCCCAACTGAAACAGCCGCTATTGGTTAACTGACTTCTTACAGGCATTACAGCAGAGGTGGGTGATGAGGGAGCTGGTAATGGCCTTATGGATCAGTTTGAGGAGGCTGTTGCATGCATGAGGTTCAGGAAGAAAGAAAGTGCAGAAATGGCTGTGGGAGAAGCTGAGAAACAAGTGGATGAGGCTAGCATTATTGGAGTGGAGAAAGTTGAAAGGCTGATGCAATAAGGCTATTTAAATGAGTAGGGAGGGGCAGAGTTGTGAAGGGCCTTGAGTGTGAGGACAAAATTTTAACTTTGTATGAAATGGAGTACTAACACAAGGGCTCAAAGGGAGTGTGATGGGTAAGAAAAATGTCTGAGCAGCTGTTTTGAATGGATTTGTGAGGGGCAATGGGTGTATTAATTAGGGGTGTAAAAGGTTAACCGGTAAGAATTAGACTAACCGTTAACCTGGTGGACCCGTGCCAGCTGGAGGAACCCCAGCGCTGAGCTGGTGGGAAGGACCCCCACCATGCTGGCAGGGCCCCTGGCACTGGCTGGGCTGGAGCAACCTTGGTTAACTAGTTCAGTTATATAATTTAAATAGTTTAACCAGTTCACTTTTTTAACTGATATTTACATTGCTAGTATTAATGGGGTCAAATAGGAGGAGGTTAGAGTAGGCAAGATGGAAAAGGAGGGCGTGAACTAGAGTTTTAGCAACGTTATGAATGAAGAAATGACAGGACTTGGATTTTGTCTGGGATGTATTAGGTAAGGGAGAGAGAGATGCCAAAGATGATCCTTGGGTTATGGAGTAATAGGAGTATAGGAAGGATGGGCTGATGTCTGCAATGAGAAAGTGGGGAGTGCGGAGGAAAGATGCATTCTGTTAGGGAAACAGTGAGCCAAGCACTTCACCTATTAAAATGAACAGATTCAGACACCCAGGAGCCTACGGTCTTTCCCATTTCCTGATCTATTGGAGATGCAGTATTTGCTTGTGTAGGCTCCTTGAAGGAGAGAGAAGCTGTGTATGTTAAGGATGGTTTATTTCTGTAATTCACTTTGGTTGCCACTAGATGTCTCTCTGAAATGGCTTTTAAAAAAAAAAAAAATCCAAAACGCTAGTCTCACTTCCCAGCACCACAGAGAGAGTCTCCTGCTTATGCTTCAGCCTATCCAGCAAAAATGTTTGCAGTTGATGAGGTAAATCCCTCATGTTTGTTGTTTGGAATTGTAGTGCTAGTTAACGTACCCTGAGGTTATAATTCAGCAGCATAGACCTTCAGAGACTTTGTGGATACTTGATTCCACCTCCTCAGTCATTGTACTATGTTTCCTATAGATGATAGAAAAGGAGAGAGTCAATTCTTTTGTTTCTGGAAGCAGGAACCAAAACATTGATCAGGAATTTTAATGGATCTCTGAAACAATGCATAATCTGTTTGTTCTAGAAAGAGCTGCACCCTGAAACTAGATATAGGAGGAGACTATTTAACTTCATTAAACTACGCCAAGGAAAAATTAACCATTTGTTTCCTCACTGGAAATATTGAAGGGGAAACTAATAATTCTAATCAAGCCAGGCTAACTTGTACCCGCTGTGTGGCTGGCAGAGCAGACTCCTTTTTGAAGGAAAAAGTTGGTGGCTAATGGTAATACTGTAACTTAGAGATTTAGCGTACAGGAATTGGTTAATTTTAGAATGCCTTCAGAAGGGAGTGTGGTACTAGCATACCTCGTAGAGCTGCCATTGAGAGCCACTGACTGCGGAAAGCCTGTATTGTGGGTAGTCTGAGGCATGGAAGTGTAGCCTGCACTTGTGATTTGGGTGCTTGAGATACAGGAGGCTTTCAGAGTTGTAAATAAATTATTCTGAAATCTTTGATTAAAGAGCTCAGCCACTTAACCAAACGATGGCTTCCTGTTTTTTTAAAGGAAAGTTCCTTTTTTCCATGCATTCATCTTTTGGGCTGTTCCCTTTCCATCACCCAGTATGAGTGGCAGCTTCCTGTTTTGTTACTTTATTCGACACTTATGTTTGCTATAAAAGCAGTCATCAACATATATCATGCTATAGCCTTTCATTTAGTAGGGAATGTTAGGCTTGTATAACTTTCATGCAAAGTGACCAGAACTTCAGTTAGCTTTAAAAGCTGCTAAACCATAAAAACTGAATTACTTTTCTGTATTTTCTTCCTAGGTTTTTAAAACAATTTTAGAGAAAACTAACTGCAGGATCTTTGGTTTTTAGGCTTTGATTACAAACACCAGAAGCTGAAGCCCCTTGATCCAGATCTGTGACACATCGTTTCCTTGGGGATATCCTTCTCTTTTTGGGTTTTTCGTCTTCTTTTCATTTTGGAACTATGAAGACTAAAGAGCTCAGACATATTTTCTTTTCTTTTTAAATTTGGCAACAAGGAAGAAAGAAGATAAAAGAAGGAATACTTTTTTGTTTTTTCACTTGTTTGCACTGTGTGCTGATTGAACATTAGTTGCACTAAACTGCTGGTTTTAAAAAATTTTCTTTTGGGGGGGGGGCGCAGGGGCAGCGGCAGCAAGGGAAGAAGAGAAACCCTGAAAAGAGAAGAAACTTGATGAACAGAAGTTTGTCTGCAATTTCAAATTCTCCAACAGCTCACTGAGTGCATTTCAACTTCTCCCTGGTTACTCATCCGTTTTTAAGCTAAACAGCTTGTTACTTATTCGTGCAAAGTGCCTTATGCTATGAGACCATTCAGAATATCACCTTTCAGATACAGCCCGTGGAATCAACAGCTTTTTTTCTTTCCAGGTCAAAAGTTCCCAACCCGTCTCTTGCCCTCCCCCCACAATATTCAAGCCCAGGGCTGCGAGATGAAACTATCAGTAATGTAATGTAACACTTTTTTTGTTTAACTTTTTGTTAAATTGGAGGAGTTGATATGCAACTGCAGTTCACCCACACTGTAAATACATGTATTTAAAACAAAAACCGCTAAAAATCTGGGCTGATAAGGTGCAACATCATAGCTCTAGAAGGAAAGAGCAGCCTATCATCTTTTGCGGGAGCCATATGAAAAGCTCGTATGCTCTAGCAGAACACTAAAGACTGGTTTCCATAAGTCTCCATTAGTAGTTATAGCACTTGATATGTAGACTTATTTCAGAACCATGGCCCTCTTTCCTCTGGCACAGTGTCCCATTGAAAATTGGATGTGTATACTTGTATAAACTTGTAAATACGTTTTTTCTGTTTTGGGTTCATATATAACTTTTTTTTTTAAATGAAAGTTGCTGGGGCTAAAGGGATTAGACTGATTATGGGAGCAGCTAAAGGTGAGAGGGGCTCAGTTTTCTGCAACACTAAACATCTGAAAAGTGCTCTGACCACTATGAAGAGCAGGCCTAGACAAGTGTCCCTTGTCAGGGTGGGTTTGCTCTGGTGCTTGCAATATTGTCTTGTGCCGCTCTTTTTGGAAAAGATTACTTGTTGGGTTGGAAAAGCCTCAAACTCCATAGCTTAACTTGTTTGAGGTACTCTTTGATTTCCCTCTTAAAATTCCAGGAACTTTACAAGCTCTGATGAGGGCAAAGACCTGTGTTCCACCTTGGCATGAGGGAAATCCAGTAGCTATTAGTGTAGCTGAGCAGAACATAGGTGTGAATTTGGGTTTAAAAGAAACAATACAAAACCAACTTACATGCATAAACTGACAGTTCTGGAGCTCTCTTGGGTGTTTCACCTCCTGCAGCATTGTGCATACTCTGCCCAGAACAACCTTTATATAGATTTGAGCAGGAAAAAGCAAATCCTTTAACTTGTTAACTTTGAAGGCACAGAAAGCTGCTTGCCATCTTCTGTTTTTTGGCATGAACTGCTGTCTGTCATTCTGCGTTGTATATTACTGGAGAATGCTTTATGGTCAAGTAGTGTTGCTTTAAATTGTGCCCCTCCCAACATGCTTGATGTTTGGCCTGATCTACAGGCAAAAGGAGTGAGACAAATCAAAACCAGTAAACTTTTTTTTTAAATTTCCTTTTAGCCTGTTCAACTACAGTTTGTCAGGAGGCACCTGGATGAAAGCAATCCCTTTTGGTCAGTTGTACTTTGCATATACCGATGCTGTACTCACACCGTGCTTGTTTACCTGAATATGGACATGGGAATTAATAATTTCTCCCCATTTTGACTATAAAAAGTGAAATTGCTTTTTGTTGGGGTTTTTGGGGGGGGAGGGCAGGGGAGGGCAGATTTATCCATCCAACTCCTTGAGGATCAGAAATAGAGCCAGGTGCCTCCTGGTGACAACTTTCAAGGTGAAAAGTGTGGGGTTGTGTTTTTTTTTTTTTCCCCTAATCTACAGTGACTCTGTAATAACTGTAGCAAAAGCTGCACTAAAGTACAAACTCAAGAGCTTGGTCACAGGCACTCTGTGAGCCACTTATTAAGTTGGCAGGTACCAAATGTAAACAAGTAGTTTTGGGGTGCTTTTTGGCGGAGGGAGGGAGTTTGTGGGTGGTAAATTTTGACCAAAAGTAAAATCTTGCTCTTGTACTGCAGCCAGTGTATGATTTTTTTTTTCAGTAAGACAGAAGAGGGATCATTTTAGTGCAACAAATTTAAAAAGAAAAGTGTAAATAAAAATTATCTTATGACAGAGCATGCACATGCAACGAGAAAAGGATAGCCGTGCTGAGAGTCAAAAGTGCGTGCTCTGCCTGGATTTGTGGTAGGTTAGCCTGATGCCATGTTCTGATGGTCCCTCTTGAAGCACAGAATTTTTAAATTGAAAGTATTAAAGTCTGCCTCTGAGGATTGGCACTTACCTAGACTATCAGGGGCACCATTTTTAGGTGGCTTTCTCTAGAAGAAGGAAGCAGTCTGATTCTGGTGCTAATAGGCTATCTCTAAAATGTATATGAACTTGCAAAAGGAAAGATGCTCCAAATGACTAGGCAAATCCTAGTCTTTATTTCTCCCTCATGAAGGAGTGTGTAAAACTTGACCGTCAGGTTTCTTCTGGCTTCTTATTTTTACAGACTACTTGCCAACATTTCCATGTATTCATTATTTCAGAGCAAATACCTGCTTTTAATAATCCCCAGGTCAAACATTTGTTCTGTGATCAAGTTCTTAATGGGATATTGAGAATTTTACATGCTTTTCCATATTTTTTCCCCCAAGAAGGCAAAAAAATACATTGTTAACCTATAAATCTGATATTAGATCCTGTATCTTAAATCCCACAAGTGGAAGGAGGTGGTAGTGAAATGGGGGCACAAGTCTGTAGCCAGTTGAATTGTGACTAAAAATCTAGACTGGCTTTTCAGAGTGTATTGTACAAATGCACTGCTGTAGCTGGAGTGTTTCGCCAAGGGGAGGGGGGGTGGGTTGGTCTTAAATATTTTCATTTCCAGAATGAGATGGGAGCATCTTTCCTTTGCCTTCTGCTTTGTGTCTTTATATGGAGCAGGGTGAGAACATGAAAGCTTGACACAAAGACCTTACATATGTTGGCATCAAATCATCTCATTCTGACTAACTTTGTTCTTTATTTTAGTGGTGGGGAGGGTGTCTGCACCAAGGATTTAGAAATGTTTCAGATGGTTGTATTCCATCAGTGACTGACATAATGCTGCCATGAAGAGACCATCATTCAGCCTTTGTGTTTAAAGCGCTGTTCTAGTTAGTTTTTTACAAACATATGAACTTCTGTCTCTTAATGCTAGGAGTCTGATTCTGTTGGTGTACTATCCATTGCCAGCAATGGACTTGATAATGCTGCCGGTGCCAAGGAGCTTATTGGTTCATGGGAACAGAGTGAACTCTGGTCTCAGGGACTAGAATAGTGTTGCTGCCACGGCAAAAGTTTGGTAAAATTAGTTCAAGCCAAGAACATTTGGATGCCATGACCCTTTTAGTCCAATTTTAAACCAAGACTTCTCTTTACAACAAATACGTGGTGGCTGGAGTGAAAAGTATGTCAGACCAATGAAAAATCGGTACATGAGGAGGGTAGTATGCCTTATAGCTTTGCTCCCTTCACTGTTCTGCAGCTTAAAGTGTTCCCCTATTTGAAGCATTGTTAAATTCTTGTGTAGACAGAAATGGGGATGGGAGTGGGGAGGGATAGGGTATACTAAGATACAGGCTTGCTGTATTTTAACCATTAATTGTGGGGAAGGGGTGTCTGGAGAAAAATAGTCACTGTTCCCTTTATTGAAACAAACTGGAACTTATTTAAAAGAAAAGTTTTTTGTTTGCAATTCAAATAAGTTTATGATCCATTGGTCCCCTGTTAAAAGGGCTGTGTTCCACTGATAAGTGAACAGGGCGGACTAGAACTTGGAACATTCAAGGGAGGGAGGGGAAAAATTGGCTTTTTGTTTAATTGGCAAACTGTCCAGTGGAGCTGAGTTTTCCTTGGGAATGTGTATATCTGTATGTACATGCGTGTGATGGAAGGCTGTGACTATGTGAAAATCTTCACTGAGTTCAGAGTACGAAAAGATGAATGATAAAATCCTGATTTTGTTGATTAAGCTCAATAAATGCTCACTGGAACTCCAGATTTGTCTTGGTGTCTGTTTCCTGTTGCTTTTGTCCTGCAGACAAGTTTTCTGTACTACTGTGCAAGAAGTTTCATTCCTATTTTCTTCCTCCATCCAAATTCTGCATACATGTTTGCTGTGAGCGTGCACGCTTCAGGCTGGCTTGAGAAATAAAGCAATGATTGCAGAAGGGAGCGTCAATCTTTCTGTATAGCAGAAGAATTCTACAAGCTCAGCAGCAGTATTACAGCTGAAGCAAATAGCAGAACACCTGCAAGATAATTTCTTACCTGTTAGCAGGGCTGTCTTGTGTACAAACTAACTTCTGTTGAAGGGGCTAGGCTGGATGGCAATAGCACTTACTGTGCAGGACACCTACCTCGAACGAATTGCCCATCCAAGATATGTGTAGATTTTTTTTATTTTATTTTTTTTTAATGGGCCAGTAGTTTTAATAGTGGCCTTGGACTACAAATTTTAACTAGCCTTCTGAAACCACTGGAAATGTGCTAGTGACACATTCAGTTACTACAGTGCCTGTTCAGTGAAAACCTGCGTTTCTGTTTAGCTTAAATCAGAGTAAAAAGTCTTCTCTGCACAGCTCTGTGTGTTTTTGTGCATATCGCAAAACCACTTTACAATGGACAGGATGCTTAGGAGAGGCATAAGGCTCGGACAGCATGGGCTGTTGCAAGTCAGGATTTTAGGGTATTGACAGCCATGTGAGGAGGAAATAAAGCACTCCACATAATACCAGTCCTCAGCAGGAGGGTACATTAGCTTGCAAAGCACCGCCCACAGACCTGGCTAACCAGTACAATTTTTGCAAATACAAATTTGATTTGAACAATTGATTCATTAATGAATTATCATGCCACACCTTTCTTTTCAGGCTGGCCATACCATACTTACCACAGTTGAGTGTTTGCTGAAGCATTTATCAAATGGATATTCTCTACTGCGATTATACTAATTGAGTAATTTATAGGGAGGGTATATAATAAGCCCTAGCTCTTACATAGGGCTTTTATCAGTAGATTTCAAAATCCTTTACAAAGGAGATCAGAGGTGAAGTAACTTGCCCAAGGTCACCCAGCAGGCTACTGGCTAATTGGGAATAGAAACCAGAGCTGTCCACTAGGCAACACTACCTCTTTAGCTGGAAATGTTCTGTGTGTGAAATAAGTCCATAAGTCTGATTAGTGTCTTCTGTAAAAAGAATAGTTCTTTCCATTATAATATGGAAGCTCTGTAGATTGGTACTGCTGTGTCCACCTTGGTACAGAAGAGCAGTGTTTTGGGCCATCTTTTCAAATAACACTTTGCCTTTACCACTCTTCTGTTTTGCTGTAATACTGTACCTAGTTTTTGTTTTAAGCATCTTTCTAGCAATATAAATGTGACCACTGTCTTGCATAGCATTTGGTAAGAACTTTTTAATTGTGAATTGTGGGTGAAGCTACTGTAGATTAGTAATGCTGGGAACTGTTTGGTTAAAAGTAAAATAGCCAACAGGAGTGTCTTCTCAAAGAGCAGGACACCTCTCTTTAAGGGATATGAGCACCTGGTTTATCAAGGCCACAGAAGCTAGGCCAGGAATCTCTTCTCACCCCTTTCTCCAGAAAGAGACTTCAGTTTTAACCTAGCACAAAGAATGCTAGACATACTCTAGTTGAAAGGTGGTTTTTATTTTTATATATATATAGGCACTCTAAAGTCTGTTTAATGTTAAGGAAATACATAAAAGTGGGAATTATGTTGATTACTTCTACATGTTTCCACTATAGTGGCGAGAACCTTTCTAATTCCTTAAATGCCTAAGGTGGTATAAGTTTCTTTTGTGATGGTCATTTGCAAACACTTTGTATCTATACGCAAATATATAATGCAGTAACTTTCTTATAGCACTGTTACATAACATCTCACTATTCATGTACGAATATAAAATCAAGTGACCTTGTTATAACTGGTTACTACTACAAGAAGCTATTTCACTATAGAATGTTTATATTAATTGGGGAAATAATTAGGTATCTGGTAGTGCTTAAGAAACTTTCTTACCAATGTCTGAAAAAAGAACCACATCTTCAAGTATTTAGACTACACTGCCTTTGACTCGGTTTAAGAATTACCAAAATTTAAAATGACTACTTAAAAGCAGAGCAAATTTTAAATAGAAATGTGTTTGGAGTAATTTGAAATAAATTCAGGTATTAAACCTTGATGAATAAATATCTCCAAATGAACTAAATAGTTGACTGTAAATGGCACTGTTTTCCATCAGAGAGACCAGCAATATGACCAGGATATTGAAGATTTACAACTTTGCTCTGTATGTATTAGCAGGTTGCATATTCATGAACTGAAGATGCTACTAGGACCATCCTATAAAGGTGTTGAGCCAGTAAAAGTAACAGCAGCTGATATTTGGATCCTGTCGAGCCCCTGAAAGAGAGACTAAAGAGACTCCACCTTCAATGAGACTATGGAAGAAGAGTATAAATATCTCTGAATTCAGATACCAGCTCACCACACTCCTGTTCATCTCATCTCCAAACAAACAAAAGGTAAACATGCCATCACACACAATCAAGAAGAACCAACTTGTTATTCCAGCACTGCTTCTGCAATGCGATACCACCAAGACTTCAGCATCATTGGTGAGATGTTTGCAAAAGCACTCCCAAGGGATTAAACTGTTCTTGTAATAATTGTAATGGCATATTGAAATTGTATGTTTTAACTTAAAGAACTAATAACTTCAGTTAACACTAGATTGTTCAGACTGAAAGTAAGCTAATTGTGGAAAACAACTAATGGGACTTACTTTGAATTTAAGATTCCTAATATTCATTAATTTGCTTGTCTAAGGAGTGGTCCTGAAAGTGGTGATGTGGGTTTATAAGAAACATTATTTCAGTTGAGTAACTTTTAAAAGGCTTCTTCTAAGTAATTGAATTAAGTACATATTTCAGTTTCATAGGACTTAGTTAAGATCACTTAGCTCTACCTGTTTAGAAATGATTTTGTGATCCATGATATACCAAACAGAATCTACCAACCCTTAGATGAAAGTCATTTGCCCATCTATAAACTGTTTTAGTTATCTCATACACAGACGGGAAATAATATACTTTGGTCTTAAGTTACCAAGAGAAGAGAAGCCTGACCTAGGGAGGAATCACTCTCCAACCATTTACCGAAAAGACCCCCGTTTACTGCTTGCTGTACAGGAAAAGGAAAAACTCAAACATTTAGTTACAACTTCTTGCTTGTCTTTGATCATGGTATCCCCAACTTATGACAAAAATCTCAGGTGCCTAAAATAGTGTGTGTGTGTGTGTGGGGGGGGGTTCCCACCCCTAGATCCTACCCCTGGATCGGCATTGGGTCAAATTTTAGTCATATCTTTTCTTACATTTCTCTAGACTTTTTTTGTTGTAATTTTAGGGATGAAGTTATTTGGCACTTAACTCTATAACACCTTTTCTATCTCATAAACTAGCTGCTACACCTTACCAGTGTGCGGTATTTAATTATGAAACTTGATCAACTACAGTAGGGGTGGTGTTAGCCTTCTGAAACAGGTACAGGCTTCTGGCAATCTGGAATAGAAAATCTTATGTTCATATCAACTGTCTGAAGTGGTTTGATAGCAATCAGTGATATGCTGTTACTTAAAAAAAAAAAAAAAAAAAGCACATCAACTTTGTCTCTCCTGAACTTGGGTATTGATGTGTCTGACATGGCAGTCTTACAGTACAGAGGTCTAATCCTTATCCAAATGTCTTGAGTTTTGGTACAGCTGCGTGTTCTGTTTTTATGGGTATTCTATAACACTGCAGTTATACTTGCAAATTTATGACCCATGCCGCTACCACTAGCAATGGCAGAAGTTGTAGCATGGACAGGACTTGAGTTTATTTTTGTGTGCTGTGCCAGTAGTGGAGAGTGAGGAAAAAGCACAATAGCACCTGAAAGCTTACTGTACCAAATCTTCTGTCTCATCTGAAATCTAAAGAATGGGGTTAGTTCACCTTCAAAACCACACTGACTGATGGGAAAATTTGCTTGGTAACCTTTCACTTTTTTTTTCCTCTCTCTTACAACACACCTTCCTTTAACTGAGTGAATTTTCCAAATTTCCTTCAGAGATGGAAGTGACAAAATAGTATCATTCAGTTTGCTATCCCCTCTGGGTACCTTTCTGGGATGTGGGCACCTATAAACTTGTTTGTGCAAGCAAAGTACTTTGCGGTTTCCATGTCTAGTTATCAGCATGATGAATGCATAGATAATGCTGCTTTGTGGTGGCCAGTTCTGTGCCTATTCTCACTCTTCTCTAAGGCAGCCATCTTCCCATTCCCTAGCTATTACAATGTGGTCTCTTAGTCTCATGAGGCCTTTGGTAATAGAAGTAAGATTGCTGCTAATCTATAGGCAGACCCTGGAAAGCATTTGTGGGACTCTGTGGGTTGAGGCAGGCTCTGCCAGCCTAACGACCGGAGCAAAGAAGTAAATGCTGACTGCATGGCAGCCAGCGTGTTGGAGGTGGACGGGGCGGAGGCTCCGGCTTCGGGCTAGCATGTCTGTCGGGGCAGAGGGAAGGGCTTGTCTATCGTGCAGGGAAAGGGTGACTGCCCAGCGGCAGCAGGCCCCGAGAGCACGGGCCTGCCCAGCAGCTGCCTGCCCGCGACCAGGCCTCGCGGGAGTGAGCGCCCTCTGATTGGCCGGCTGCCCCTGGGAGAATAACCAATCAAAGCTACGCAAGGTAGAGCGCGCTCTCGTTCTCTCGCCCCTCAGCAACGCAAGCCGCCGCTGAGGGGGTGAAGCGGGGCCTGTCTTGCGCCCGCCTCCGGGCAACCGCGAGAAGATGGCGGATCCGCTCCTCCCCGCCTCGCTGCCGCAGCCGGCCTGGGCAGCGCTCGCGGGGAGCCCCTGCGGCCGCCCCGGAGGCCGGGGAAGAGCTGCAGAAGGAGCGGAGGTGAGGCGGAGCGCGGCTTCCCCGCGGGCTGCTGAGCTCCCGGGGGCGGGGCTGAGGCTCTTTGGGGCGAGGGGGCGGATTTGCTTTAATTGCTGGGCCGGCGGATGGGGGGCGAGAGCTCCTGCCGCTGGGCCCAGAGTCCCCTCGCCAGGGTGCCTGGGGGAGCCCAGTTCCGTGTCTCCCTCTTACCTGCACTGGGGGTGGGCAAGGGGAGTTCAAACATCAAAAGGCAGACCAACCCCCCCCGTGTGTAAAAGCAAAAAACGCCGTGTGTGTGTGTGTGTGTGTGTAAAAGCAAACCCCCCCCCCCCCCCGTGTGTGTGTGTGTGGGTAAAAGCAAACCCCCCCCCCCGTGTGTGTGTGGGTAAAAGCAAACCCCCCCCCCCCGTGTGTGTGTGTGTGGGTAAAAGCAAAAAACCACCCCCCCCGTGTGTGTGTGGGTGGGTGGGTAAAAGCAAACCCCCCCCCCCCGTGTGTGTGGGTGGGTGGGTAAAACCAACCCCCCCCCCTTGTGTGTGTGGGTGGGTGGGTAAAAGCAAACCCCCCCCCCCTTGTGTGTGTGGGTGGGTGGGTAAAAGCAAACCCCCCCCCCCCCGTGTGTGTGTGTGTGTGGGTAAAAGCAAACCCCCCCCCCCGTGTGTGTGTGTGGGTAAAAGCAAACCCCCCCCCCGTGTGTGTGTGTGTGGGTGGGTGGGTGGGTAAAAGCAACCCCCCCCCCCGTGTGTGTGGGTGGGTGGGTAAAAGCAAACCCCCCCCCCCCCGCCGTGTGTGTGTGTGGGTGGGTAAAAGCAAACCCCCCCCCCCCCGCCGTGTGGGTGGGTGGGTGAGTAAAAGCAAACCCCCCCCCCCGTGTGTGGGTGGGTAAAAGCAAACCCCCCCCCCCCCCCGTGTGTGGGTGGGTGGGTAAAAGCAAACCCTCCCCCCCCCCCCGTGTGTGGGTGGGTGGGTAAAAGCAAACCCTCCCCCCCCCCCGTGTGGGTGGGTGGGTAAAAGCAAACCCTCCCCCCCCCCCGTGTGTGGGTGGGTGGGTAAAAGCAAACCCTCCCCCCCCCACGTGTGTGTGTGTGTGTGTAAAAGCAACCCCCCCCCCCGTGTGTGTGTGTGTGGGTAAAAGCAAACCCCCCCCCCCGTGTGTGTGGGTAAAAGCAAAAAACCACCCCCCCCCCCCGTGTGTTTGTGTGGGTGGGTGGGTGGGTAAAAGCAAACCCCCCCCCCCCCCCGTGTGTGGGTGGGTGGGTAAAAGCAAACCCCCCCCCCCGTGTGTGTGTGTGTGGGTGGGTAAAAGCAAACCCCCTCCCCCCCCCGTGTGTGTGTGGGTGGGTGGGTAAAAGCAAACCCCCTCCCCCCCCCGTGTGTGTGTGGGTGGGTGGGTAAAAGCAAACCCCCTCCCCCCCCCCCGTGTGTGTGGGTGTGGGTGGGTAAAAGCAAACCCTCCCCCCCCCCCCGTGTGTGGGTGGGTGGGTAAAAGCAAACCCACCCCCCCCGTGTGTGTGTGGGTGGGTGGGTAAAAGCAAACCCACCCCCCCCGTGTGTGTGTGGGTGGGTGGGTAAAAGCAAACCCACCCCCCCCCCCCGTGTGTGTGTGTGTGGGTGGGTAAAAGCAAACCCCCCCCCCGCCGTGTGTGTGGGTGGGTAAAAGCAAACCCCCCCCCCGTGTGTGGGTGGGTGGTTAAAAGCAACCCCCCCCCCCCCCGTGTGTGGGTGGGTGGGTGGGTAAAAGCAAACCCCCCCCCCGTGTGTGGGTGGGTGGGTAAAAGCAAACCCCCCCCCCCCCGTGTGTGTGGGTGGGTGGGTAAAAGCAAACCCCCCCCCCCCCCCCCCGTGTGTGTGGGTGGGTGGTAAAAGCAAATCCCCCCCCGTGTGTGTGTGTGGGTGGGTAAAAGCAAATCCCCCCCCGTGTGTGTGGGTGGGTGGGTAAAAGCAAATCCCCCCCCGTGTGTGTGGGTGGGTGGGTAAAAGCAACCCCCCCCCCCGTGTGTGTGTGTGTGGGGGGGTGGGTAAAAGCAAACCCCCCCCCGTGTGTGTGGGTGGATAAAAGCAAACCCCCCCCCCCCGTGTGTGTGGGTGGGTAAAAGCAAAACCACCCCCCCCCCCCGTGTGGGTGGGTAAAAGCAAAAAACCACCCCCCCCCCCCCGTGTGGGTGGGTGGGTGGGTGGGTAAAAGCAAAAAACCACCCCCCCCCGTGTGTGTGTGGGTAAAAGCAAACCCCCCCCCCCGTGTGTGGGTAAAAGCAAAAAACCACACACCCCCCCGTGTGTGTGTGTGTGGGTAAAAGCAAACCCCCCCCCCCGTGTGTGTGGGTAAAAGCAAAAAACCACCCCCCCCCCCGTGTGTGTGTGGGTGGGTAAAAGCAAAAAACCACACCCCCCCCCCCGTGTATGGGTAAAAGCAAAAAACACCACTCCCCTCTGTGTGTGTGTGTGTGTGTGTGTGTAAAACCAAAAAAAAAAAAACCCCTTCACCATCAGCTTCAGCTTGGTCCAGTCTACACAAGAGATCCACTTCCTGGACACTACAGTGCTAATAAACGATGGTCACATAAACACCACCCTATACCGGAAACCTACTGGCCGCTATTCGTACCTACATGCCTCCAGCTTTCACCCTGACTACACCACACGATCCATTGTCTACAGCCAAGCTCTGCGATACAACCGCATTTGCTCCAACCCCTCAGACAGAGACAAACACCTACAAGATCTCTATCAAGCATTCTTACAACTACAATACCCACCTGCGGAAGTGAAGAAACAGATTGATAGAGCCAGAAGAGTTCCCAGAAGTCACCTACTACAGGACAGGCCTAACAAAGAAAATAACAGAACGCCACTAGCCGTCACCTTCAGCCCCCAACTAAAACCCCTCCAACGCATTATTAAGGATCTACAACCTATCCTGAAGGATGACCCAACACTCTCACAAATCTTGGGAGACAGGCCAGTCCTTGCCTACAGACAGCCCCCCAGCCTGAAGGAAATACTCACCAGCAACCACATACCACACAACAGAACCACTAACCCAGGAACCTATCCTTGCAACAAAGCCTGTTGCCAACTGTGCCCACATATCTATTCAGGGGACAACATCACAGGGCCTAATCACATCAGCCACACTATCAGAGGCTCGTTCACCTGCACATCCACCAATGTGATATATGCCATCATGTGCCAGCAATGCCCCCCTGCCATGTACATTGGTCAAACTGGACAGTCTCTACGTAAAAGAATAAATGGACACAAATCAGATGTCAAGAATTATAACATTCATAAACCAGTCGGAGAACACTAATCGCGTGACCAGACAGATTGAACAGACATGAAAGTTGCGATATTACAACAAAAAGACTTCAAAACCAGACTCCAGCGAGAGACTGTTGAATTGGTATTCATTTGCAAATTGGATACAATTAACTTAGGTTTCCTTGCATAATGACTTAGCCACTCCCAGTCTCTATTCAAGCCTATTTCCCCTTGTTTTTTCCTAACCCCCCCTCCCCCCCCCCCCTCCGACGTTCTTGTTAAACCCTGGATTTGTGCTGGAAATGGCTCAACTTGATTATCATACACATTGTAAGGAGAGGTTTCAGAGTAACAGCCGTGTTAGTCTGTATTCGCAAAAAGAAAAGGAGTACTTGTGGCACCTTAGAGACTAACCAATTTATTTGAGCATAAGCTTTCGTGAGCTACAGCTCACTTCATCCAACGAAGTGAGCTGTAGCTCACGAAAGCTTATGCTCAAATAAATTGGTTAGTCTCTAAGGTGCCACAAGTACTCCTTTTCTTTTTGCGAATACAGACTAACACGGCTGTTACTCTGAAACCTGTGTGTGTGTGTGTGTGTGTGTGTAAAACCAACCCCCCCGTGTGTGGTGTGTGTGTGTGTAAAACCAACCCCCCCCTCGTGTGTGTGTGTAAAACCAAAAAACCCCCCTCTGTGTGTGTGCGTGTGTGTAAAACCAACCCCCATGTGTGTAAAACCAAACCCCCTGTGTGTGTGTAAAACCAAAAAAAACCTCTGTGTGTGTGTGTGTGTAAAACCAAAAAAAACCCCTCTGTGTGTGTGTGTGTGAAACCAAAAAAAACCCCCTCTGTGTGTGTGTGAAACCAAAAAACCCCCCTCTGTGTGTGTGTGCAATACCAACCCCCCTGTGTGTGCACACGTGTGTGTAAAACCAAAAAACTCCTCTCTGTGTGTGTGCGTGTGTGTAAAACCAACCCCCCGTGTGTGTAAAACCAACCCCCCCCCCTCTGTGTGTGTGTGTGAAACAAAAAAAAACCCCTGTGTGTGTGTGTGTGTGTGTGTGTGTGTGTGAAACCAAAAAAAAAACCTGTGTGTGTGTGAAAAACCTCAGACTTTTTGGTGCCCAACTCATGATTTAGGTCTCTTGAGGCTGGGAAGACTCGGTATGTTTCTGCATCTGCAGAGATAGCTCTGATTGAAGTGTAGATATACCCAAAGTCTTGTCTAGAGCAACTGGACACATGGGGTGCTAAACTTGCTGGAGTATTTTAGAGGTTTTGTGAAGAGGATGTTCTTTGCATTCAAGCATTTCCTGAATACTGCAAGGCATGGGTCATTGTTTTTACTGCCTGTTATGTGTGTTTGTATCATTCTGAAGAGGACTCTCAATATCAGCCTGCCCTAGAATAACTTGATGCAGAGTATTCCACTCAGTTTAAAAAAATCTCAGTGCAGCATAGGATTAAAAGAAACATCCCCCATTCTATTGAAATGCAGGTCCCCCTCTACAAGTAGCTGCCAGAATTTGTGGGGCGGACCAGAAGGGAAGTGGCTTTTGTCTTCATATAGCTAGCACTGATATAAAATCTGTCTGACTGTTAGTGAAATAAAATGAAGCAGCAGTTATCTTAAAATGCCATTCTAAATGTAGGGTGGGAGGGGAAAGGATAGGGATCACTACTTGCCAAATGGAAAATGTCAAGAGGGAGGGAGTGAGATTTGTATCTTCCAATGATATTGGCAAAAACGATAATTTAAAATAATGATGGACTTAATGGGCTTGAGAGTTTGGGGGTGGGGCAGACACACCAGCACTGGAGTCTTTGTTGCCAAAATCTAGGGCAAGGATGTTGAGGACCAAAAGTTGTCCCCATCTGAGGCTGTTTGGTAGCTTTTATGAAACAAGTTGGTAGGTCTCAATCAAGTTGCTAGGATACAGGTCTCCATTTTGTTCCTCTTACACTAACTGGCTCCTTGTGAGGGCAATGCCTAGCTGGGTCTAGGACAGGGGCGGGCAAACTTTTTGCCCTTACGGCCACATGGTGTTTCTGAAATTGTATGGAGGGCTGGTTAGGGGAGGCTGTGCCTCCCCAAACAGCCAGGCGTGGCCCACCCCCAGCTGACGTCCCCCCACGCTTCTCACCCCCTGATGGCCCCCCCGGGACTCTTGCCCTATCCAACCCCACCTGTTCCCTGCCCCATCCACCCCTCCCTGACCGCCCCCAGACCTCCCACCGCCCCATCCAACTCCCACTCCTTCCTGACTGCCCCCCCCCCCCCGGACCCCTGCCTCCATTCAACCCCCCGTTCCCCGCCCTCTGACCGCCCCAACCCATATCCACACCCGCCCCCTGATCACCACCCCGAACTCCACTGCCCTCTATCCAACCCCCCTTTCCCCCTTACCATGCTGCCTGGAGCACCGGTGGCTGGCGGTGCTACAGCTGTGCCGCCGAGAGCCCCAGGCTCTGCAGCTGCACTGCCTGGTAAGACCTCACAGCCCTGTCGCCCAGAGCATTGTGCCAGTGGCGCAGTGAGCTGAGGCTGCCGAGGGGGGGGAACAGCAGGAGAGGGGCCGGGGGCTAGCCTCCCCGGACAGGAGCTCAGGAGCCGGGCAGGAGGGTCCTGTAAGCCGGATGTGGCCCACGGGCTGTAGTTTGCCCACCTCTGGTCTAGGAGATGGAACTCCCTTATTGGGGCTTCCTCCAGGTCAAGCTGGAGGCATGCTGGCAGTGCATCCGGTGGAAGCCTGCCTTACTGACCCTGCTGTGTGGAGTGGGTGAATAGTAAAGTCAGTCTCCAGCATTGGTAAGCTGGCAACTTTCATCAGCGCGAAACTCAGAGCTTTAAAACAAACCAGACTCTTACAGGAGCTTGTTGCAAAGTGAAGTTGCCCCCTGCATATTCACAGAATCTCAGGGGAAATGCGAGAGGCCCACATGGTAAAAGGACTGAGTTCTGTTGTTGCCTGGGCTATGGAGAACACTGATGGTTCTTGGGGTACCCAGGACTGAGAATCACCTTGTTACTCTCCTGGCTCTAGCATGAGGGACATTTGCTTGTGCTTAACTGATTGTCAGCTCCCTGATACCGCTAGTCTATTAGCCACCCAAGCAGACACCTCTGGGCTATGCCAACCATTACTTTGCCTTGCAGGTTAGCAATAGGTGCACCCCAGTCCTTGAGCCCCTTTGAAGCATTCCCTGCAGTGTCAAGCCCCTTATCCACTGAAGACTCACAGAAATACCAGGTCTGCTATCCTCAATGGAACAGTGTACACGCTAGCCTGTGTGAGTCAACTTAGGATCAGCACCTGACTTAATATCACAGCACTTATATATCTTTATAGTGAAAACAAGAATAAGTTTATTATTAAGGATTACAGATTCAGGAGACAGTAAAGATATTGGGAACAAAAGGTTACATATAAATCAAAATTACATGATTTCTAGAGACTAAACTTAAGTAATAAGTTAACCTGGAGTCTAAAGAAGTTTCTCACACAAAGACTTTTGCAGCATCTTCAACCAAGGTTGATTGAGAATCCGTAAATGGACTTCCTGTTTCCTTCCTAGGTGCAGGGTAAGGGAGGCATAACCATCCCATGGATTGTTTTTCAAGTGTGCTGCAGCCTTGTTGACTTCACATTTCTTTAAACCTTTGTATGTAAAGGGGCATCATTGTGTTAGTTTACAATGCTTAATTTACATCCAACAGAGAGAGACTGATAAACATCTTTTGTCTGAAAGAAAACTTGTTTCTCTCCCTCTGCTGGTGACTCCTGCATTCTTAGATCATGTATCAAGGTATTTCCAGTATATATACATAACTCCATATATGGTATCTGTACATACATTTCACAATGATATTAATGATCAGTGTGACCCTGGCTTTATTTAAGATTTCACATGACATTCTTTGGTGAATCAGAATTAGGACATTTCTATAACCTCCTTGCCAGTTGGCTTTAAGAGGTTCTTGGGTCTTGTCCTTCCCTTCTCACATTTATCTCCAGACTTCTTCTCCTTGACCAGATCTATTCCGCTCCCAACAATCTTCTATTCATTGAACTTTTTGAAACTTTGCACTTTTAGAGAGAGGTAAGGGATTTACTCTGTGTACACAATTTTGCAGAGGGACAATAGGATTGAGATCTGTTATTTCTCCCCTCTCTATATTATTTATTTTAAAACATTTTTGCTGCTAAAAAGCATGTTATCTCTGGAGACACAAATCCACAGTTTGAGAACTGCAAAACTAAGCATCTCTGATGGTATCTTCTAGACTGAGCACTGAGTCCCATTGGGTAGATAGAAAGATTAACCTAAATAATCTGTACAGAAGCCCCTGGAACCCCATAAAATTGGGTCCCTAATCCGTGAACTATTGGAACTCTTTTACAAAACTTTTCTTAAACATTACATGAATATATTGTCTCATACTATAGAATTGGACTTTAAAATCTCTATTCCATGATGAGATATCTTTGAGCTATAATGCATCTTAATTATAGCTATCTTTAGATAGGTTTTTCCTCAAAAAGCATTTTATCAAAAAAATCCAATTTAAATTTTAAAAAGTATTTAAAAAAAAAAAAAAAAAACCCCAACGATTTTTTTTTAATCATTGATTTTTATTTACCCTGGTTCCTTCTGTTTCCTCTATCCATCCATGGGTCCCTCCTCACTCACTCCCTGCTCTTTTCTTTTTCTGGCCTTCTCTGTGCCCTCATGAGGTGCCTGATGTTGGGGCTTGGAGTACAAGTCCCTTTACACAGGCCTTTTTCTGTAGTGTACAGTGTACTTGGACGTGTTTGATCTGTTGCTGAACTCCCTTCCTTTCCTCCCCTCCTCACCCCATGATGGGGTGCACTACTGCCATATGGTGCCATAAGAGCCGCTGGAGCTACCCCACCCTGTGCTAGAGACTTGGACTGTTATTAATGGGTTAGTATCAAGAAAGACCGAATTTTCAGGCTGTGTCTCTGAGAGATAAAGCTACTGCAAATAGTTCCAAATAATTTTCTTTGCCAAGGATTGAAGAAGCAGCCACACCTTTTGAAATCTAATGCTAGCCCCCCTTAATGCATGCAGTTTATCTCAGACTTTGCTTCACAGACCTTTGCACAGGTGGGTGGAATCTGGTGCAACTAACTTAATGATTCAGCAGAACAGCAAACACTTCATTCTTCTCCTCTCAAATGGCTTGCTCTGCAAGGATTTTGGTGACAGCCTGGTGCTTTTTTGTCGGCATCTCTGTTTCTGTGCTAGGGTGGCAAGGACTGGTCTATGGGCTCCCACCTCCTTGTGAGAGGTAACTACTTCCTGGGTCCCTGAGGGGTTGGTGGGTCTCCTGGTGACTGATCTTGGGGCAGGGACATAGTCTAATTATTTTTCTAATAAAGTGTCCTGGACTGTGCTATACAAATAAGAGTTGTTTAGACGCACAGTGCTGGTAGAAGATTGGGGGATCAATAAGAATATGCTGAGAGCGGCATATAAGACGTGTGTGTGTACACTCTCTAAGATCTTTACTCTTTTCCCTTCCCCTCCCCAACCCTCCTATGGGCCCTTCTCCTCCTTCTTCGAGTGCTTGCTCATATCCATTCCAATTAGGTGTGCGTGCGCCGCGTGCACGATTGTCAGAGAATTTTTACCCTAGCAATACCCGGTGGGTCGGCTGTGGAGCCCGCTGGAGTGGCGCCTTCATGGCGCTAGATATATACCCTAGCCGACCCAGCGCCCCCTCAGTTCCTTCTTACTGCCCGTGACAGTTGTTGGAACTGTGGAGCTCGGCTTTGCGGCTCTCCACTCTCCCTAGCGTCAGAGAAAAACACAGTTCTCACTCTCAGGTTGGGTGCAGCAAATCAGATACGCTTTATTACCTCAAGCAATTGCACAGAGGTAGAGAGTGCACTAGGACACAGGGTTTTCCCCCACCTAGGCAGGTCTCTCCCAGATAAACAATTTGAGCAAGTTTTTATACCTTTATTACAGACAATAATAAGCAACAACTGCATATTGTTTATACATATTCCTTCATGATATTTTATTTTTCTTACCATTTCTCTTATAGTCTGCATTCTATTCTTATCTAATACAAGGTCACAACAGCCTCTTTCACAGTTGTTTTCCACTCGCTTCGCACTATCCCTGCTTCTACAAATCTCGCGTTATTAAAGCTAGCGTGAGCCTGACTCCTGCTCACTTCAGAGGCCTGCATTCAAATTCCCTTTATCTACTTCTACACTAGCGACACTGTCTTCATAGTTTGTTAATTGTTATAGTTGTTGTAGTTTTAGTATAGTTATAGTAGTGGGTTAGAAGGGATCTCCTCCCCGCCTGCCGCTTGGGCTCATGCCCAAGGCTCCGGGCTTTAAACCTTGTTCATCTTGTGCTAAGCCCATGCCAACGGGAGACCCCGACGACTCCTGCCTGAAGTGTCTGGGGGAAACCCACCAGGCAGACAAGTGCAAAATTTGCAAGGGATTTTGGCCCAGGACCGAGAAGGAGTGGGACTTTAGATTAAAACAGCTCCTGATGGAGGCAGCTCTTCGCCCAGATCCTCCAGCAGCAAGCCGAGACCCGGTGCCGACCGCCTCGGTGCGCAGTGCCCCGGCGGCAGCAGTAGGTACTGCACCGCAGTTGGACTCTGGCAGAGACCCGCGGCACCGAAGTTCCCCAGCACCGCAACCGGTGCAGTCAGTCCGGCACTGTTCTCATTTGCCTGGCCAAAAGCAGCACCGCAGGCCAGAGATAGCTGCTCCACCTCAGCAGTCGCCAGCGCCCCTGGGACCGCCCTCGGAGTTGCATCCGGTAGTGGAGCAACCGAGGATTCAAGCGCCGACGTTGGCGCCGCTGACTCTGGCACCGAGGGAAGAGCCATTGAGTCCGGCGCACATGGGCTCCCCGACTCGTAGCGTGGTCGAGCCCCAGCTCCTATCAACGCTGGATACCTTTGCGGCGGCAAGGGACCTCATTGCGATGACAGAGTCGACATCACCGCAAACAGTGGCACTGGCTCCTGTTCGTGCGGTACCGTCCCGGGGCAAACCATCCCTGATCCGGCCATCGGCTCCTCATTTGGAACTACGGCACCGGTCCCGTTCTTGGATCCATTCCTGCTCCCAACGTCGTTCTCAGTCCCTGTGACGCTCACAGTCCTGACGCCGCTCCCTCTCGCGGCGCCGGTCATACTCGCAATGCCAGTCATACTCATGGCACCGATCCGGCTCGCAGTGCCGTTCCGACTCGCAGGGCAGGTCAGACTCCCGGCACCGCTCATGGCACCGCTCTACACATTGGTCACCGTCCCGGAGCAGGTCTTGGTGCCACTCTCGGAGACTATCATCGTCGCGGTCAAGATCCGGATCGCGGCATCGGTCCAGACCTTGGCACTGGTCTCGGTCCCGGCACTGCACCCCAGGTTTGTAGCGCTGCTCCCCGCAGTCGTGGCACCGATCCCCGGGCGCCTGGTACCAGTTTCCACCGTGTCCAGGTGACTCGACGCAGACACGTTCAGCACTGCCTTGGCCTTTGCGATCTGCCTCACATTCATCGCAGTCCGATGTGGGCTCACGACCCGGCCACACAGCTCATAGCCTCAGCGAGGGTGATGCTGCCCATTGGCAAGAGGAAGACCATGATCCCATCCAAGGGTCTGCCCAGTGGCCTTTTGGACACTGTGGGCTTACCACCAAGCCCAGGGCACCCCATCCGGGGCCTCCCGCTCAGCCCACTCAGAGCTTCAGGTGCCAGAGGCAACCATAAGCCATCCTGCTCCAGGGGGCATGGAAACCACAGCCTCAACTCCGGGGCAGGGTCCAGACTCCGGAGTTGTGGACCCCGGACGACAAGACCTGACCCAGCAGGAAACACCACTGGACCCCCTGGCTCCCGTGGCGTCGTCCTCATGCTCCCCAGACAAGGCGGTGGCTGGGGCAATGGTCTCGGGTCCCCTTCCAATAGACCTCCATGCCCACCAGGACCTCCTGCGTAGGGTGGCACGGAACGTGAACCTCCAAGTGGAGGAGGTGGTGGATTTGGAGGACCAGGTGGTGGACATTTTGTCAGCGGAGGCCCCGTCTCGAGTAGCTTTACCACTCATTCGCACCATACAGACCATGGCCAGAACAATCTGGCAAACGCCTGCATCCATCCCTCCAACTGCTAAAGGGGTGGAGAGGAAATATTTTGTCCCCTCCAAAGATTATGAGTACCTCTATGCTCACCCTCAGCCATGTTCACTAGTGGTGGCCTCGGTGAATGAGAGGGAGCGGCATGGGCAACAGGCTCCAGCGCCCAAGTCGAAAGACGCCAGGTGTCTCGATTTTGTTCGGGCGCAAAATCTATTTCTCAGGGGGGCTGCAGCTCAGGGTCATGAACCAGCAGGCGCTCCTGAGCCGCTATGACTACAATTCGTGGAACTCTATGTTAAAATTCAAGGAGCTAGTACCTCCGGAGTCCAGAGATGAGTTTGGGGCCCTGGTAGAGGACGGCAAAAAGGTGGCCAGGACCTCCTTACAGGCCTCATTAGATGCCATGGACTCCGTTGCCCGGACCCTTGAGTCGGGAATAGCCATGCGGCGCATATCCTGGCTGCAGGTGTCCGGCCTGCCGCCAGAACTGCAGCAAACCCTACAGGACCTTCCCTTTGAAGGACAAGGCCTGTTTTCGGATAAGACCGATTCCAGGCTCCAAAGCCTTAAAGATTCTAGGGCCATAATGCGCTCCCTGGGGATGCACACACTGGTCACACAACGGAGGCCCTTAAAACCCCAGCCTCAACGATCCTATCCCCCTCCTCGGCCAAGGCAGGACTTTTGTAGGAGATGTGGTGTAAGAAGTCCACCAACCACCAGCCAGGGCAGAACCAAGGCCCAGCTAAACCTCCGGCGGGGCCCAAACAAAACTTTTGAAGGCGCGCCCGAGGACGGTGTACCGGACGTCAGTCAGGATCCTTCGCCACTGTTCCAGAATTGTTTATCCCGTTTCACTGTGCATGGTCCCTCATAACTACGGACCGTTGGGTTCTTTGCATGATGGAAAAGGGATATTCTGTCCAATTTTCTTTCTCCCCACCCTCCCTCCCTGTCCCTCTTCAGGGACCCTTCTCACAAGCAACTCCTTATGCAGGAAGTGCAGACGCTCCTAACCATGGGAGTGATCGAGGAGGTTCCAAGGGAGTTAAGGGGCAGGGGTTTTTACTCCTGTTACTTCCTAATCCCCAAAGCAAAGGGTGGGCTTCGGCCTATTCTGGACCTGCGCGGACTCAACAAATTCATGGTAAAGTTGAGGTTCCACATGGTGTCCTTGGGGACCATCATACCTTTCCTGGAGACTGGTACGCTGCCCTTGACATGAAGGACACATATTTCCACATAGCGATTCATCCAGCGCACAGACTTTTCCTTTGCTTTGTGGTCAACTGCGAATACTATCAGTTCACGGTCCTTCCATTCAGTCTTTCTACAGCCCCCCAGATATTTACCAAATGTATAGCTGTCATGGCAGCCTCCCTCCATTGGCAACGAATCCAAGTATTCCCGTATCTCGACGATTGGCTTATCCGAGGTCACACCAGGGAACAGGTGCAGTCCCACGTCCAAGCGACCATGGCCATATTTCGTCTGTTAGGCCTCCTCCTCAATGTGGAAAAGTCAACTCTGGATCCAACCCAGAGAATAGAGTTCACTGGGGCAATCTTAGATTCCAGACTTGCCCGAGCTCTACTACCGGATGCCCGCTTCCAGTCTTTGGCGAGTCTCATCCGGAGCCTCCAAAGTTTTCTTACCTCAACGGCAAGGACGTGCTTAAGCCTTCTGGGGCACATGGCCTCCTGCACCTACTTGACCAGGCATGCCAGACTGTGGCCTCGCCCACTTCAGGCCTGGCTGACAACAGTCAATCCCCTAAGTTGAGACAGCCTAAACATGGTGGTCACTGTCCCGGAAACGGTGTTAGCCTCTCTTCGCTGGTGGTTAGACCCCAGGGCAGTATGCGAAGGAGTCCCATTCCATACACCCTCATTGTCTCTAGTCACAGACGCATCATCCGTTGGATGGGGCACCCATCTCGGGGGATGGCCAGACGCAGGGTCTATGGACCATAGCCGAACTCTCTCTACGCATCAACGTACGGGAGCTGATGGCGGTGCGCCTGATGTGTCAAGCATTCCAGGAGCATCTACATGGCCGTCGCGTGGCGGTCCTCACAGACAACACCACGGGCATGTTCTACATCAACAAGCAAGAGGGAGCTCGCTCATCCCCCCTTTGTTGGGAAGCCATTTGTCTGTGGGAGTTTTGTATAGCCCACTCCATCCACCTGATGGCGTCCTTTCTCCCAGGGGTCCAGAACACATTGGTGGACCACCTCAGCAGGTCCTTCCAGTCCCAGAAGTGGTCGATCCGTCCCGATGTCATCCACTCCATCTTCCTGAGGTGGGGGTTTCACCAGGTCGACCTGTTTGCCTTGCGCAGCAATCGGAAGTGCCAGATATTTTGCTCTCCAGGGACGCTCGCTGGGTTCTCTCACAGACGCCTTCCTACTCCCGTGGAAGGGCCAGTTGTTCTACGCCTTCCCTCCGTTCCCTCTGGTTCACATAGTCCTACTCAAGGTGTGCAGGGACAGAACATGTCTGATCCTTGTCGCCCAGGCAGCACTAGCACACCACGCTATTGGAGATATCAGTAGATGCCCCGATTCCACTCCCGCTTTGGCCGGACCTGATCTCACAAGACCACGGCCGCCTCTGTCACCCCGACCTGCAATCCCTCCACCTTACGGCGTGGATGCTGCATGGCTAACTCACTCGGAGCTTCTCTGCTCCCATTCGGTGCAGCAGGTCCTGCTAGGTAGCAGGAAGCCCTCCACTTGAGCCACGTACCTGGCCAAATGGAAGCGTTTCTCCTGCTGGTGTGCTCAATGCGGCACGCCCCCCCTGCAAACGTCCGTGCCTCTCATCTTGGACTATCTCCTGTCCCTAAAACGGCAAGGTCTGGCAATATCATCTGTTAGAGTGCACATGGCAGCCATCTCAGCTTTCCACCCAGGAGAAAGTGGACGCTCTGTTTTCTCCAACCTTAATGGTCAGTAGGTTTCTTAAGGGCCTGGACTGTCTCTATCCGCAGGTGCGGCAACCGGTTCCCACGTGGGACCTTAACCTGGTCCTCTTCAGACTTAAAGGGGCCCCGCTGGAGCTGACGGCCACCTGCTCACTTCTGTACCTCTCTTGGAAGACAGGCTTCCTCATGACTATCACTTCAGCAAGACGCGTACCTGAGATCAGAGCCCTCACTTCGGAACCACTATACACGGTCTTTCCATAAGGACAAGGTGCAGCTACGCCCTCACTCGGCTTTCCTTCCCAAGGTGGTATCAACTTTTCACGTCAGCCAGAACATTTTCCTCCCGGTCTTCTATCATGCTACTAGGCGAGAGCAATGGCTGCACCCTCTCGACGTTTGTATGGCCCTTGCCTTCTATAATGAGCATACAAAGGCGTTCAGGAAAACGACCCAGCTCTTCGTCACCGTGGCCAATCAGATGAAAGGCTTCCCGGTCTCTTCACAGTGCATCTCTGCTTGGATCACGTCCTGTATCCGTGCTTGCTATGACCTGGCCGGCATCCCTGCCAAGCCCCTCGCTGCCCATTCCACAAGGCCTCAAGCCTCGTCAGCAGCTTTCCTGGCACAGGTTCCAATATAGGAGATCTGTAGAGCTGCCACTTGGTTTTCGGTGCATACTTTTGCGTCTCACTATGCAATAGTCCAGCAATCCAGAGACGATGCGGCATTTGGTTCAGCGGTGCTGCACTCAGCGATATCTCACTCTGACCCCACCGCCTAGGTAATGCTTGGGAGTCACCTAATTGGAATCGATATGAGCAAGCACTCGAAGAAGAAAAGATGGTTACTCACCTTTGTAACTGTTGTTGTTCTTTGAGATGTGTTGCTCATATCCATTCCAAACCCACCCTCCTTCCCCTGTGTCGGAGTAGCCGGCAAGAAGGAACCGAGGGGGCGCTGGGTCAGCTAGGGTATATATCTCGCGCCGTGAAGGCGCCACTCCAGGGGGCTCCACAGCCAACCCACCGGGTGTTGCTAGGGTAAAAATTCTCCGACGATGGTGCACGTGGCGCACGCACACCTAATTGGAATCGATATGAGCAACACGTCTTGAAGAACAACAGTTACAAAGGTGAGTAATCGTCTTTTATATCATTAGGCCTTTTTGTTTAGATTAGTTCAGTCAGTCGCCCTTCCGTACCTTTTCCCATAAACATTTATTCCAGGTTAATGTGACACTTCGTGAACTTTCACATACTTCTTACTGTTGAGCTCAGAATTAGAATAAATTTGTAGGCCCGATCATCACATTAGGGTCATGCTCTCTGTGGTTGTTCAGGCTGCATCTAGCTTTCTGCTACTTCTGTGTCTCTCTTGTGTCTGTGTGGGAGAGAAACACACTACTCTACCAAACAATCCCCAGCAAAGCCCCCCGCCCACATTGAATGGTGACACGAGTCTGTTTTTTAATTTGAGGTCCTGTTTCTTAGGCTTATTTTGAATGAAGTTTACACTCACCAGTTTCAAAGTAGTTTAACCCAACCTATAACAATATTCTTCTCTCATTTCAGTGTGATTACTCTGTGCAGAGTCTTTCAGCTTCCTGTACTGTTTGCATAGGTTTAAAAAAAAAGGAAAATGTGATAGAACAATCCCAGAGAGTGGCAGGGAGTCGAAGGCAGGATATGGAAGTACTTTAAACGCTAATTAACATTGTTAGAGTTCCATGTTGGCAATGTCCCTTCAGACACAGCTGGGGTAGTGCCAGGCTGGTGCATATGGCCTGCTCTGCATGTGTCAGAGCCATGCTCTAGCCAGGCACTTTTACAGGTCTGTTATGTGGTTCTGTAAATGGTTGTAACATGTTTTTGGTTCTGTTTGGCAGGTGAGACCAAGTCATAATTGATTTTGCAGTGTAAATGGTCTCTTAGGCACCATCCGTGCTGGGGGTTCAAACAGAGTTAAGGGACCACATTTAAACTCCTATAGATAAGTGGGTTTAACAGGCCTTGGCTGTATAACTGGTTACTTGCCCCTTTCTTCCCCCTCGTTGAACGCAGCTTGGAGCTGTAGGTGTGTGGATTGGCCCCTGCCTTAAGGTTGCTGTCCATGCTAACAAGCCTGTATCATTCTGCAATTAATGAAGCAGGTTGTATCTAGCAGAAATAAGCTGGTTGCTTCCTAAGGAATTGGCTGGACCACATGGGTTAGGACATGCCTGGATGTGTCTGAATTTCACTCCCTCCCCCTTTTTTTCTCTCTCTCTCTCTCCTCAGCCAGATTTACTGCACTGGGGACCTCCTGAAGCAGGTCCAGCTGGCCAGGCTCTTCTCTGATGACAAACACTTTGTTGACATGCCGTTGCGGGAGTCTCCAGGTCAGCAATGGAGTATGGCTAGGGACACGGAGCTGTTTACCCTTTTCCCTCCTGCCAGACACCTGCAGTCTAAGCCCACACATGCCTGTTGGTGCCAGCTGGGCCCTGTGCCCATCCTACCACACTCGTACAGGATGATTAGGAATTCTGATACTAATGCACAGGTGTGTGCTGTGCCCCAGGGGGATTAGCGGGAATAGTGGCACTGTGCCCTGGTACATACTACACCAAGTAGTCACTATGCCTTCACCACTCATTTTCTTCGTGTTGGCAGATTTGACAGAACCTCAGCCAAGGCAGTAGATAGTGATTGCTCTTTTATTTTCCCCAGAACTAGTTCTGAAGAAGTTTCAGCAGCTAGTGAATGTGACTCCAGGGGGGATATTGTCCAAAGAGCAGCTACAACAGTTTGTGAGCTCATCCTTCAGTGACCCTGGACAGGAGTTTGAGCAATGGGAACCTCAGGACTGGACAAGCAGGTACAAAATGGAACACAAAGGGGCCCCTGCAAGAGTGAGTGTGGAGATGAGCCTCAGGGAATTCTCTTAACAGTTCCATGGGCTGCAGTCTGCCCTGGTGATGGGAGTAAGGGAGCCAGACTGCACTGTGCTGGGCTCTGTCCCACTATGGAGATGGGGGCTGACTACAGCTGTCTTTTTTGTTTTTAGTACTTGGGGGATGTGGTAGCTGTAATCAGTGCAAGGTGTAATCAGTGTTCCCCATTCACAGTTCTGCCAATGCACCTCACCCTGACCTGCAGCCTCCCGGCTGTTTCATCTCTGCCAATGCCCCTCCATCCTGACCTGCAGACCTTGCTGATAGTCCAGTCTTCGGCTTGGCTTGGCTTGAGCAGAGGCTACCAGTTGTGATGAAATGGACTAGAACGTGAGATTGTTTTTTCAGGGTAACACCCTCATGCCTCCAAATCCAGCTGTGATCTACTGAGGATTGAAGCTTAGGTCTCTAGAGCTAAATTGCTGATTTAGCCACATTCTGACCTGTGCATTGCGGGGAGTGGGAGCCAAGAAGGGTGCTGTGACCCATAGATTGCTGCATTATATCAGGCAGAGTATGTCACATGCAGTTTCTGGAAGCAACCCTTGCCTGTGGTGACTAGGTGCTTGGTTGTAGCTGTCTGCTCTCTTGAGTGTGTTTTCTTCTTTATCTTCCAGCCCCCAGATTTTAGCCAAGATTTCTGACCAGAAACTCCAGGCATGGGCATCAGATCTGAATGCCAAGTGGAAATCCCTGGGGAGAAAGGTAGAGATATGCTGGTGGGGGGTGACCATGTTTCTGTGCACTGTGTTTGAAAAGAGTGCGGTGAAGATTCGGCCCAGGCTAGTTGTGGGGGCTGGAGGAGGGGTAACTGGCTTAGGGAGCTGGGGGTTGTGGGAAAGGGTTGTGGGGAGTGGTGACCAACTTGGATCATCTCTTTTTCAGATCAGAGATGACGTAAGGACTCACCCGATGTTTTACTCTCAGATTTATGTGCCGTACCCTCTGATGGTGCCCGGTGGCAGGTTCATTGAATATTACTACTGGTGAGTAACAGCTGGTGTGTTGGAGCCTTGTCCTGGTTACACCTCGAACTGACTTAGCTGCAGCCACAGCTGGAACCCTGGCTCTGACCCATGCCAGTTGAGCTGGTGAGTTTTGCTAGGCTTGGCTGTCACTGGTACTGTTCATCTGGCCAGTATGCATGGGGGTTGTTTCAAATAATTGTACTTGCTGAAATTATGTGACAAGCTGTCCTGTCGCACACTAAGTGCGGCCATGACTGTAAGGTGTGGGTGCGGACAGACTGTCCTCAGCCCCGGCCTGAACCCCATGTCTTGGGAGGGTATTGGGTGTGAGCATGGACCATTACAGCTTACATTTGGTTCATGCAGGGCCACAAGCCCAAAGCATCTGGTATCGCTCATGCAGCTGCTGCTTTTGTGCTGCAGGGATTCTTACTGGGTGATTGAAGGGCTGCTCCTCTCTGAAATGGCAGTCACAGCCAAGGGGATGATACAGAACTTCCTGTACCTGGTGGAAAGGTGAGACCCTGACCTAAAGCAGGTAGAGAGAAGAGGCTGGCTGGCAGCTTGCTACCTTCCTTCCTCAGCTCTGAAGCCACTCCATCCCTGTCCAAGCATGAGGAGCTGACCAAGTGACACAACCCTAGCTCTGGCAGTGCCCTATGCTGACAGGGTGTCACTTTGAGGATGCTTGGGTGGGGACAGTTGTCTTGAGGGGCATACATCATCTTGTCCTCCCAACTTTTGCCATCTTGTCACAATTGCAGGGCCTTGCTCAGCGTGCAGTGTGGGAAGTGGGGCGGCTTCTGCAGGGCCCTTCATCTTCCTCCCCAGGGGCTGTGTAACACATGGTCTCTCCCCTGATGAGCAGATATGGGCACATCCCGAATGGAGGCCGAGTCTATTACCTGCGCCGGAGCCAGCCACCTTTCCTCACACTGATGATGGATGCCTACCTGGCCCATGCCAATGACACAGAGTTTCTCAGGTGGGCATGAAGTTCTGCTACGCGTCACCAGTACCCTGCATGTACCAGGGGGCGGAGTAGATTCTCCTTACCTCTTCCCTCCCTCCCTCCCTCCCCCATGGCTGGTGCCGATCCCTTGGGCTCCCCCTCAGGATCAGGTCGAGATGGCTGCAGAGGACATGGGTTGGCACCCTGTAACCTAAGATAATAAAGTTCCCCCATCTCCTGTGGCACCAACAAGGATCTTGCATAGCATTGAGGGTGGGGACTGGCTGCAAATGCGCGGACAGGGTGGGACCTGGAGTGACCATGAGCCTGTCCATTGGGTGCTCCGTATTCCAGGTGTCTGTGACTCTTACCCCTGTCCCCCTTTCACAATTGGCAGAACCCCCTCTTTGGGTGCACACATGCCCCTGCCTATGCCCTCTCCTCCTCCGAGATTTCCAAGCATACCCCAGGCCCCTGTGAGCCTGGCTAGTCTCAGCAAGAGCCCATTGCTGTAATATTGGGAACAGCATTGCCATGTGCACCATCTACTGACTGGTCCCAGGGCCAGCGTGGTCTGCACTCTGCTTGGGTTTGGAGGCAGGAGGAGCATTGCTCCAGGTCATGGTCTGTGCTGTGTATGCCCTTCAAAGTATACACTGAGCAACACCCACTGGGAAGTTCCCTGGAGCGGTTCATTCCCTACTGGGCTTTCTGTCCCCCCAGTTCCTGGGCAGACCCATGACTGGGTGATTTGTTCCTCATGGAAAGAGACTGCTCCGTGAGGAGGCACTGACCATGCCTGTGGTCTGATTCCCAGGGAGAATATCCATCTGCTGGAGGTGGAGTACGAGTTCTGGCAGAGGAATCGCTCTGTGAGCCTCACAGTTGGGGACAGGAATCACACTCTGAACTACTACAGCGTTCAGATTGGGGAGCCCAGGTACCATCCCAACAAGCACCATCTAATGGAGTTACACTAGAGGGGGAGTCAGGACTCCTGGGTTCTATTCCCAGCTCTGCTGCTGACTCACTGTTTGGCTTTGGGCAAGTGACTCACCCGTCCCTCCCATGCCTCAGTTTCCCCAGCAACAGAGGGGGATAATCCTCCTGCCCCCCTCTTTTGGGGGCTATTGCACATGCAGGTCTCTAGCAAAGCTCTACAATGGCACTGAGTATGTTCCACAGACCATTCCCCGTCCCGTGATGGAGACAGGTGCCGATGGGCATGGCTGTGTTGTTGTCTCTTCCGAATCCTGTCCTGTGATAGGACATTGACGTCACAGTGCAGAGTGGGCTGTCCTTCTCCAGCCCCTGCAGAAAACACGCTGCTTCACAGAGCCGTGCCTGTCCCAGAGCATGCACAGGCAAGATCTGCAGCGGCAGGCAAAGGTATCATGGCCTCTTGTTACCCTGAGGAATGTGTCCCTTGGAGACTTGAAGGTCCACTGTGCAGACAGCTTGAGGAGGCGCTCTCCAGCCCAGCAGCTGGGTTGCTGGTTGAGATCTGGAACTGCTGAGGGTGGAGCAGTGCTTTATGGGGTTCGTGCTGCCCTCAATGTCCGACAGGGTCATCATGCTGCAGTGCCTGGCAGCTGGTCCTTGTAGGACCACTGATAGGATTTCGCCCACAAGCTCAGCTTCTGGCTTCCCTTGTGCAAAGCCACTGCGAGATCTGGCTCTGCATGCCAGGCATCCCAGCCTTTGCCTGCTTAGGGCCAGGAAATTACTAAGAACGGGACTGACCTGGTGATCTCTCTGCCTCCCATCCCCTGTCCACCCTCCCCTGCAGACCAGAGTCCTACAGCAAAGACTGGGAGTTGGTAACTGACTTAAATGAAGGTAAAGAGATATTTCTGTGATGTGACAGATGCTGTCCCTCTAATGCCCACTAGAACAGAACAGCCTGTGCTGCTTTTCAGTGACTGCACCTAAATGTGGGCACCCATGTACCAGGGGGAGGCAGAACAGCTGGGTGGGAGGCAGGGAGAGATTCCTGAGAGTTGGGAAGGGGCTTGGATATGGAATTCCCATATGTGGGAGGTGAGGCCATGGCACAGATGTGGTGGTGTTGGGGGGTAAGCTCCTTTTAGCCATGGATTCTTGTGATCACTGCTGGAGCTCTCTGCACAGAATCCTGGTGTCCTTCTTGGGAAGCTGGGTGGTGGGTTCATGCCCACCAGATGGTTTCACTCTCCTTGGACTGCATGGGTTCAGGCTCCTACATGTTCCCATGATTCAGACAGGGAAACATCATGTGTCAATTCTGCAGGACAGGATTTGTTGGGGCTCCCCAGGATTTGTGCTCTAACAGTTCCTTCTCTCTAAGGAGCCTTGGGATGGAGCTAAGAAAGTGTGATAGAAGCTGCTTAACCCCTGCTCCAGCTGAACCAGCATAACCCTTATGTCTGTCTGTGCTTGGGGGTCAGTGCTCTGGCCTAGGGTCCCTGCTCTAACACATGGTTCTATCCTCACTGCCCCAGTCTGGGGACCTGGTTCCAGCTGCACTGACTCACATCCCATCAGAACCTGTGTTCCCTTCTCTGCTGTTTCCTGCCAGTGGTCACCCTGGGCAGAGGTACTAAATCTTCTGCCAAAGGGGACATTGAGTAGTATCTGTTCCAGTCTGTGTGTGTCTTGTAGATGCCAGGCAGGAGCTCTGGGCAGAGCTAAAATCTGCGGCAGAGTCAGGCTGGGACTTTTCCTCTCGCTGGTTCCTCTCCTGGCCTCCCCCACTCCCTGCAAAACTGAAGGATACCAAAGCCAGGGCTGTAGTGCCAGTGGATCTGAATGCCTTTCTGTGCAAGACCGAGCACCTGCTGGCTTCATTCTACAGGATATTGGGTAAAGAGACTGTTGGGAAGTGCCTCCCTTGGAGATACTGATGCTTGTTGAATCTCTTCCCCCTCCACGAGCTAGGGACACAAGATGTTGTTATTGGGGCAACATCCCCTGTGTGGGGAAAGGGCCCAGCATCCAGTAGCATTGCTACCCGCAGAGCAGCTTGTGTAAACAGCAGTGCAGCCCAGTGGCATCTTCCTGCAAGTGGGAGCAGGAAGCAGTTTAACTTTTCTCTGCCCCAGGTAAAGCCACTTTGCTGCTCACTTCATTTATTTCTGTGTTTATTTAATTCTCAGCTGCTGGGAGCCTAGGGAGGGCATCAGGTGTATAGGGGATGGGCATTGTAATGATCAGTCTTCCATAGGGCACCTGCCTTTCCCCATCTTGGGCTGTGTCAGCAAATAGAACCTGGAAGACTGCAGCTGACTCTGCCTGAGCTGGAGTGGGTTTCAGCTTCCTCCTCTCGAATACTGAGCAGTGGCCACAGGCCATGCTGCTCGGAGTGCACTGGGACTGTAGAGTCTGCAGTGAGCGCTGCCGTGGACCACAGCAAACACTGAGGGCTGTAGTTAATCTGTGGATGCTTCGCAAGCCCCTCACTAGTGTAATCAACCATTCTCACACTCTCTCTCGCTCGCTCGAAGGAAACACCACCAAGGCTGCCCAGTTCCAGGCTGCTCTGGAGCGCAGGCTCGAGGCTGTCCAAGCTGTCTTGTGGAATGAGGCTGCTGGAGTCTGGCTGGACTTCAACCTCCTGAAGAAGCAGCCAAACCCAGCCTTCTACCCCTCCAACCTGGCACCCCTGTGGACTGACTGCTTCTCAGATCAGGCTGCAGCTGAGAGGGCAGTGCAGTACCTAGAGGTGAGCTGGGTTCATGTGGGTAAGATTCCTCACCTCAACAGACCAGTCCGTCTCCATTAGCCCATGACGTGGGGAGTGTTCCTTGCAGATAGTGGTGGGTACCACATACCTTCCTGCTGAGCCTGGCATGTGCTGTCTGCACAGAGCAGAGCAAGGTGGAGCTGGAGCCCAGTTCTCATGTAGCCCCATCCCAAGTGTTTGCCAGGAGATTCCCAGGACTTGCTCGTCCAACTCAACCCACTAGTGACTCCTAGAGCCCGCTTCCTGCACTGGGCCATGCCTGTTCCCATCTCAGGAGCTTGGCTGGGCTAGGAGTAGCTGACCAGGTTAGCCAACGAAATCCTCTCTCCCTAGATCCCCTCTGCAGCCTTCTGTCTCCTGGATGGTGACTCACTGGGGACCTCAGTACCCCCACTCAATATGCTGTCTACATTTGCAGGGGAGCACAGTGCTGTCCTACAAGAATGGGCTCCCTACCTCACTTGCCAGGACTGGGGAGCAGTGGGACCTGCCCAATGCTTGGCCTCCACTGCAGCATATGGTGATTGCAGGTAAGGATGTTGCTGTGCTCATACCTAGTTTGCAGGACAGGAAGCCCATTGGAGAATTTGCTGTTTGGTACCAGACCTCCAGATTGTTTTAGGACCTGCCCCTTGTTTCCTTGCACCTTGTCCCAGCCATGCTCCCGCTCTAGGTATTGCATTATGCTTCTCTCAATCCCTGCCCTCCATGCTGATGCTGCTTTGTAGCCTTGTTGATTGATCCTGTTTCTGTGGGTTTGGTTCCTGACTGTGCAGCAGCTGCAGGCCAGGCTATGAGCCCATGTGTCACAGTGCCATCTTGGTTTGGGGGAGACTCTCCCACCTGGGCCTTTCCCAAACTCCTGCTACAGCGGGCCATCCAACCACTGACACTGCTCAGTGGAAAAGCCAGGTGGCTCCAGTAACCTTCGTCACAGCTGCTTGAGAGTCCATAAGCCCTTAGGGCCTTGATCTGTGGCCTTCACTTGAGCAAAACCCACATGGTTTGGTCCCAACCTGTGGAAGCCTGCTTTTGGAGGAGGGGGTGGAAGAATTGTACAAAGCCCCTGCCACTGCCTGGCTCCCTGGGGTGGCCTTGAGCTCCAGTGAGGGCTCTATTGTCACCTCTTGCAGGGATGGACAGGCTAGTGTTTGCAGGAGCTCTAGCATCCGCTGTGACCAGGTCCCTGACCTGGCATTTATCTGTGTTCATAGGTTTGGCCAAGTCCAGCTCCTTGAGAGCCAAAGAAATTGCCTTTGCCTTGGCCCAGAACTGGGTCAGAACCAACTTTGCCTTATATAAGAAGTACCAGGCCATGTTTGAGAAGGTAAAGCCATTGGTGGTCCCGGACAGCCAGGCTGCAGCCCCTGTGGGTAGGAGTTTTTCAAGTGGAATTCATGCACACATCCTCCCCTGTGATCCTGGGCAGCTGGTGGTGATTACCTCAGAGTGCCTAGTGCCTGCATGGAAAGAGACGGGGCTGCTACGCTAAAGGACCCTCGGTTTGTTTTGACCCTTTCATTGTCAGTTTGTATTCAGAGCAGGGCCCCAGGTGTAGAGACACCAGATCCTATCTCAGACAGTTCATCCGAGTGGACTTGACCCTGGGCAGATGTGTCCAATGTGGGGGTGGGGGTGGCTGGTCAGCCATAGGTCTTCCCTGTTGTGCTGGCTGGTCTTTGTCATTCTGTCCCTTCCCCACTCTTCCAATGCTGCTTTCTGCCCCTGCTTGATATACAGCTTCCTCTGCCTTAAGCACCTGTGCTCGTGAACACAGAAGAGCTGGATTCTGTGCCTGCCCCTCCTTCCCTGGACTCTGTGGGGGGTGGGGGTGGGGAACACTCTAGCCCCCACTCTAGTGGGGCTTTCTGAATAATCTTCTTTCTCCCCAGTACAATGTCGATGGAGATGGGAAGCCAGGGACAGGAGGAGAGTACCAAGTCCAGGTAGGAGCATGTACTGAAATGCTTCAATGCCTACAGGGTCAGGATGTGTGCTTACAATCTCTCACTAGGCAGGGAGGATGTGCTTTCCTTATGGGGGGAGGCCCCCTGTTTTGCCTTCAGAGGGGAGGCCCCCTGTTTTGCCTTCAGACAAATTGCTGGGCTGGAAGCTGATGCTGCAGCCATGTGTAAGCTCCTGCCCTGGGTAACAGGAGCATGTGCCTTGCTAATGCTGCATTCTCTCCTGCCAGGAGGGATTTGGCTGGACCAATGGTGTAGTCCTGCAGCTCTTGGATCTCTATGGTGACCGCCTGACCTCTGGCTCCCCCTCCAACCCCTTCGGGGCCTGGATTGTTGCTGCTTGCATCTTCCTCCTTAACCTGAAATGACAGGGGAAGTGGTTTGGGCTCCCAGCAGCAGGGCCAGAGGAGACAAGCCCATGTGTACGGAACAGTGCCCTGGCCTCATAGCCAGTTAAGGAAAGGGGGGGTGCGCGCACCTGGGGCAGCCACCTCTTTCTATACCTGCTGGGACAGCAAAGCAGCCACAGGTGAACAACAGTTGTGACTAAAGCCCTGTGCATGCAGCCTTGCTGAGCCCCCCTACCTGAAATTCTCATGCTCTTGCTGTTTCATTAGTGTTTATCAAACTGGTCTCTGCTGCCATGCCTGCCTTGGTGGCTACTGGGACAAGTAGAGCCCTGATTCTTGTGGAGGTCTGTGCTAAGGCATCTCAGCCCCTAAAGACAGACTCTGCCCTGAGAGTAATGGTCCCTGATCCCGATGGCTAGTGCACAGGTGAGATCCCTGAGGGAGTGTGTTATGTATCCCCCCTCCATAGAGGATGAGTTGTTACAGCTTCAGTAGCTTGGCTCTAAGTTGTAACAGTTCATGCTTTTATCTTTGGAGGACCTTAGATCAGGCTCCACTGTGGCTATTACACGTGCATCTGCTACAAGCAAGGGAACATGCTGTTACTTTGAAGCATGCTGCTGCTCCCTGGGTCCCTTTCCCTGTCAGGGTTCCCACTGCAGCATGCAGCCCTCATTATCAAAAAGTGAACCTGTTCTTGTTTGCGCTTGTTGTGCCTTTGACTCCCAACCACAGCTCGTACAATGCCTTTTCCAAACTGTGACGTGACCCCAGGGCCTGGGCTGTAGGCTCCCATCATGCTCCTGCATCTCAGTTCAGTGTGTCTGTGCAGCACCTGGCACAGTGACTGGAGCGCCCCTGTACATGAGGAAAACAGTAGTGCTGTATTGCACCTGCCAGTCACCTGCTGCTCTTCCACTGCCTGATGGGCTTTTGCACCACTTACCGTACAGATTCTGCACCTCAATTCTCCCAGCCACAGCAGAACAGGAGCAACACGGCCATGGGCACAGAGGGGAAATATGACTAGTAGAATGGGCTGCTGCTACTACTAGCAAACTCTTAAGGGGCTATGGGACACAGTGGTTTCATTCAAAGTCATCAACTGCATGCTGAGTGACCCCATATGCTAAGGCCCAGCTAGAACTAGTCAGAAACTTGCATTTGCAGGTGGGAGGAAATTCCATAATTTTGAAAGGTGGGGTTATTTTTAGTCAAAATTGGAATGGAATGAAAGATAAACATGTTATAAAAATGTAATAAGAGGGTCATAGTTTACTGCTGGGAGCCCAGCTCATTTCCTACCACAGATCCTTTTATCCCTTCATTCTCACCAAGCTCCCTCTGTGCCACCCTTCCACATCCCCCTCATTCAGAGAGATGTGTAAATAGTTAAACTTGTAGAGTTTGTTGAAGTATTTCTTTTGTCTGGATAGTCACTGAGGCTGTCACCATTCCAAACTTCATAGGGGTAGGGCAGAGCACTTTCAAAGGCAGGTGTCTTCCCAGCACAGTGCCTACTGAGAACCTTTTGGCTCAAGAGCGGGGAAGGTGGAAATAATCTCAAGTCTGTTACTCAAAAGGCTTTATTGTTTGCAGTCTGTCTACAACTACTGAAAAAAGAGAGAGGCTGGATTGGCTGCTGCCTGCCCCCAGCCTAGGTCAGCAGAGGGAGGTACAAACTGGACAAAAGGAGAGCTAGGCCTAACAGCAGTGGCACTTTAGGAATTCGGATACCTAGGGTTAAAAAAGATATTCAGAAAATAAGGATTTCAAGGTTATAAAAGCAAGGTGGGATTTAAATACTCTTGTTCTTTCAAGGGATTTTCAGCTGTGTGAAACTTAACTCTTCACTAAGGCCTAGAGGAAGGCTGTGGAAATTCCTAGCTCTCAGCTGGATTTTGCTAATGGGGGTAGGTATAGTTAGCCACTTTAAAGGGGCACAAGATGGCAAGGGGCCCAATTCTTTAGCCAGTCAGCAAAGCACTGAGTGCTGTCACTTCCACTTCTACAGTTGGAGCAGCTTCAGGCTTGGATAGTATGGGCCGAATGCTACAACGGGCTGAGCACCCTCAGCTCTCTGGGACATTGAGGGGGCTCAGAACCTCACACCATCTGGCCTTTAGAAGTGAATTTAGGCTCTGACACCCCATGAGGCATGTGCAGACAGTTAACTGTAGGCTTTGCATTCTTCTTACCTTGCTCTCCTGGTATCTCCTTTGGGCGAGGCACTTTTTAAAGCTCACAGTGTCAGCAGAACAAGCCATTTGTTCCCTTAGACTACACCTCCGTGCCTAGTGCATGAGAGAGATCACAAGCCCTGGCAGACATAAATATTCCCCCTCATCCCACAACATTTGCACACCTGGCACAGTTACTTCCACCTTTACACCACATCAGAACCTTCCAGCCAGGCACCTTGCCTGGGCTGATGCACAGATCCTCAGAGGTGGTCAAGGCACAGGAGAGCAGAGAGATGTCTGACACAGACAGACCCCTCACTGTTACAGGCAGCTGCAGTAAATCTGGCAGGACTGTCATGGTGCACATGCTGGCACCTGCAGCAGCCTTGGCACTGGTGAGAATGGCACAAGAAAAGGAAACAAGTCAAGCAGACAGTGGAGCAAACTGGGGTCTGGTCACAGGTGCTGGTAGGATGCGCCAGATGCATCTGTGATGCAGTTGTCATGGTGATGCCCAACAATCTCCAGTTTTAAAAAGTGGCAGCATTTAGATAGCTTAGTTCCTTAATCCAAAAGCTTCAGGCCTAGTTTGCACTGGTACCGGTGGGATGGTCTTTGGCAGCTCTTCTGTTTTGTACCTTTTAGCCCATTGATATGCTTCCATTGAAGAATAAAAAAGCCTGTTCTGTACTGTTTTTTATATATATAAAAAACCCTCTTGGCTGGGCCTCTGTGCCAGCCTTGCTTAACACCTCTGTTCCATGTTAGAACGATTACACCACACCTGTGCACTAGCTAGGCCCGTGCCTTCACTCTTATCACCTACACTGTGTTTAATAGAAAGCACAGGGCATTTGGTGCAGGCAGAAGGGGAAACGCAACAGCGATTCCACTATTCCACAAGGAATGGCTACAATATGAAAAAATAAGGATTTTGTAACAAAAAATCCTGGCTTTACACGGCTGATCTTTCCTGGTTTTTGTTTGTTTTGTTTTTTTTAACCCCCCCCCCACTGGAAAAACAACCACCCCACATTTATTCAAACAACATCCCAAAGCTCTCTTGGGAAAATGGCAAGAGTGCTGGGCCTGGAGCCAGGCCCCTCTAGTCAGCAGGGAGGTTTAACCAACCAGGGCCCAAAGGGCATGATACAGCCAACATCTGCATGTTTAACCAACCCTTATATTCAAGATCTTCTTGCTGTGGGATAAACACCACAGGTGGCAGGAGATGGAAATGGCTGTCTGCTGTAGCAGGTGGTGGTGGGGCCTCTAGGTTATCTTGGACTGTCAATGGCAAATCCATCTGGGAGAAGAGGAGAAGGCAGGTCTGGAACAGCTCCACCTTAAGCACCCCTGGTCCCCATCAATTCATGAACTGGGTGTAGCCTTCTGCTCCAGTCACAATGACATCCATCCAGATCCTCATGGCCTCAGCTGATGGTGCCACCATGTAATAGAGGCGGTCGTGGGTCTTGACGCAGAAGGTAAGAGCTGGGTTGGGACTCTGCAGAGGTGAAAGAAAAACATGAGGAGCTTGTTCTTGCAGTAACTAGGGAGCCAGCTCTTCCCTCGGTGATAGAACCCATTCCACTTAAGGGCTGCTGAGGACTTTTCTGACTACAGCTAGTGCTCCAGCAGAGGCTCAAGGCTGTACAGCTGCCTGTCATGCTGTTGCCCAGCTCCACCAATCTTAGAGAGAGGAAGACTGTCTGCTGGGCAGAGGGGGCGTGGGGGGGGAGCCCCTAGTGCCAACCTGCCTGAGGCTCCTCTGCCTTTGATATGTCCACCTCCTGGGGCAGGCCCTTGTGTAAGGGATGTGTCAGACACTGAGTGCGCTTCTACCCGTAAAGACAGATCCTAGTCACAGTGAAGTCAATGAAAGCTTTGCCTAATAGAAGTAGGATTTGGCCTGAAGAATGAGGCAGCAGCTTGAATGAATGGAGAAGGGGAAGATGAAGTATAGGATGTCCTGAGATGATGGAAATCCAGGCACTTGAGATCTGCAGACACAACACTGGAGGAGGAATGGCTGAAACAGGATAGAGACCTCTCAGCACATGGAGAGAAACCCAAAAGCTGAAGCTACTGTACTAACTCATCATTCCAATCCAACTGTGTTGTCAGACCAGAACAGCACTGGGGACACCAGGGTTGTGGAGGACAGAGCTTACACAGGATTAAAGGTTCCACTACTGCGTCTAACAACCAGCCAATCTGAGAGCCACTGTGACCCTACTGAAGAGAGTCAGGACCCTGGGGGGTCTATCTCTGGCTCTACTAGTGCAAACATGGCCATAGCCAAGTCAGATCAGCTCTGTGCCGTGACTTCCCATCTAATACATTCTTCCTACAAATCTGGTAAGTAAGCCATCCACTCAGGCAGGGTGGTGCGGCTAGAATCAGACCAATCACACAGCACATTCCTGAGCAGCCAATCAGCACGCACAGATTAACCCCCAGCCAGGCTGAGGCCAGCACAGAATGGCAGTATAAAAGAGGCTCAGACCTTGGCATATGAACCTTACCAAGGGCATAAGGGAGCTGCAGGTCTGGCTTCCGTGCACTGGCAGATTCTGTGGCCAGCATCAGGCAACTCGCATAGGATACAAATACCCAGGGCATACTCTTGAGTCATGCTAGATAGGGGCAGAGTTTACATGTGGTACCAACTGAAATTGGCAGCTGAATGCTAGAAATAGCCGTATTCATTGATCTCAGCCCTGGAGCTACCCCAACAATTTAATGGGGATGTTACATTCACAGCTCTCAGTCTGTTGCAGAGGCTGCTTAGAGTCAAGGCTACTACTTGTTTGGGGAGACCACATGCTGAGCAGATTCTGAGCACACAAACTCCTCATTCCAGGCATGCATGCTCCAGATACCTTGAGGATATTCCTCAACACCCTACTGCTTAAGGAAAATCCAACCCGCCCTCAGCTCCACCCAAGCTGCTGCCATTTGGGAAAGATACTTGAGAAGCTGGGTGGGTGCAGAGGTGGAGCCTTAGTCTTGAAGCCTGCTGCAGGGGCCTCAGTTGTCCCTGGAGTCAGTAGGAGACAGATATGTGGCACTTTGCTGGACCTGGTCAAAGGAGGTGGTGATACCTCCTACTCTCCCCTATCTCTGCAACCCAGAGTCCAGCCACCTAAAATGCTCTCCCCATTTTGTTCATCACAGCCCCCAAGTGCTTGTGGTTCCAACCCACACTTTGATCTCTCCTGCATGAAACCCCAATGGCAAATGCGAGGGATGCTCATTCACCCTAGTCACTATTTTTTCACAGTACCTGATGCTGCTCCTATCAAAGTTGAAGGGAAAACTTCCTCTCTCTCTCCTGGGAGCAGGCCCAAAGCACTCTAGGGCGAGACTGTATTGGCCATGCACACCATACACCCAGTCAATCTTGTAAAGGAACCCCCACCCCATTGCAGAGAGAGGGTGAGGCTCAGAGGCAGAGGGAAGGAGCCTTAGGCTGCTGGTCCAGAAACACCAAGTGCAATACAGAAATAGAGCCCATTGCAGAGTGTATTCCTAGTGAAACGGCCTTTTGTGCAGGGAGGTCAGAGACTGCTGGGTTGAGCAAGACTCTGCATTGCCAGTTAAAAACAAATGAGCACACAGACTGCTACAAACAGGCTGGAGACCCAACCAGTCAGGCAAGGTCACACCACCCCACAAAACAAGAGGAAAGAGTGAGAGGCAGAGAGACAAGTGCACTGAGACAAACCTCTCTTCGGAAGTGAATGGGGAGAATATCTGCTAGTTGCTAGAAGAAAATAAAGACAAATGCAGTTAGAACAGTTCTGTAGCCTTGCTCCCATTGGAGCATCTGTTGCAGTGACTGAAACCCTCTCCCCATGTTAATTATGCACCCTAGGAAGCATTCAGAAAATCAGTTGGCTCCATTAGGGCAAGGAAAGCACTCTGTTAGGCAAAAGTGTTTAGAGGTAAACGGTTCAAATGCTAAGTGTATGGCGTAAGTGCAGGACAGGTAGTATTCCAATGGAGGCGGGAGGGCCTTCACTCTTCCCTATTGAAGCTGGTCTCCCTTCATGAAATAACTCAGTAGTAGGGCTGTCAAGCAATTAAAAAAAATTAATCACAATTAACTGCGCTGTTAAACAATAATAGAATACCATTTATTTTAATTATCTTTGGATGTTTACTACTTTTTCAGGTATAGTAATTTCAATTACAACACAGAATACAAAGTGTACAGTGCTCACTTTATATTTATTTTTATTACAAATATTTGCACTGTAAAAAACAAAAAAAATGTATTTTTCAATTCACCTCATACAAGTACTGTAGTGCAATCTCTTTATCATGAAAGTTGAACTTACAAATGTAGAATTATGTAAAAAAAAACCAAACTCAATTAAAAAATAAAACAATGTAAAATTTTAGAGCCTACAAGTCCACTCAGTCCTACGTCTTGGTCAGCCAATCACTCAAACAAGGTTGGTTACAATTTGCAGGAGATAATGCTGCCTGCTTCTTGTTTACAATGTCACCTGAAAGCGAGAACAGGCGTTTGCATGGCACTGTTGTAGCTGGCGTTGCAAGATATTTACGTGCCAGATGCACAAAAGATTCATGTGGTCCTTCATGCTTCAACCACCATTCCAGAGGACATGCTTCTGTGCTAATGATGGGTTCTGCTTGATAACAATGCAAAGCAGTGCGGACCGACGCATGTTCATTTTCATCATCTGAGTCAGATGCCACAAGCAGAAGATTTTCTTTTTTGGTGGTTTGGGTTCTGTAGTATCCACATCAGAGTGTTGCTCTTTTATGACTTCTAAAAGCATGCTCCACACCTTGTCCCTCTCAGATTTTGGATGGCACTTCAGATTTTTAACTCTTGGGTCGAGTGCTGTAGCTTTTTTTAGAAATCTCACATCGGTATCTTCTTTGCGTTTTGTCAAATCTGCTGTGAAAGTGTTCTTAAAATGAACATGTGCGGGGTCATCATCCGAGACTGCTATAACATGAAATATATGCAGAATGCGGGTAAAACAGAGCAGGAGAGATACAATTCTCCCCTCAAGGAGTTCAGTGACAAATTTAATTGACGCATTATTTTTTTTAATGAGCATCATCAGCATGTAAGCATGTCCTCTGGAATGGTGGCCGAAGCATGAAGGGGCATACAAATGTTTAGCATATCTGGCATGTAAATACCTTGCAACGCTAGCTACAAAAGTGCCATGCGAACACCTGTTCTCACTTTCTGGTGACATTGTAAATAAGAAGCAGGCAGCATTATCTCCCGTCAATGTAAACAAACTTGTTTGTCTTAGCGATTTAGCAGAATAAGAAGTAGGACTGAGTGGACTTGTAGGCTCTAAAGTTTTACACTGTTTTGGTTTTGAGTGCAGTTATGTAACAAAACAAAAAAATCTGCATTTGTAAATTACACTTTCACAATAAAGAGATTGCACTTCAGTACTTGTATGAGGTGAATTGAAAAATACTTTTTAAAATCATTTTTACAGTACATATATTTGTAATCTATAATAATAATATAAAGTGAGCCCTGTGCACTTTGTATTGTGTTGTAATTGAAATCAATACTGAAAATGTAGGAAAAACATCCAAAAATATTTAATACATTTCAATTTGTTATAAGTGCAATTAATCACAATTAATTTTTTTGAGTTGAGTAGGACAACCCTACTCAATAGTAATTTGGCTAGAACCTACATTGAATCCTGCTGTAATCCAGTGGTTGGATTCTTCCCCCAACAGGGTGGTGAATTGCTGGTTCAAATCCCTTTTCTGCTGGTTGAGATGGGATTTGAAGCAGGCTCCCTTATCTCTCAAGTGAAGGGCCTAAATGCTGGACTGGAAGGCATTCTGACATAGGGTTCCCTCAGTCTTTTCTATTGACACTGGTCCACTTTACATAATAACTGGACCAAAGTCTACCTCCACAGTTCTTGATGGTATGGGGGTTAGAGCACTTCTCTGGGATGTGAGTGACCCTGGTTCAAATTTCCCCTCTGCCTCAGTGGAGGGGATGTGGTGCCTGAGGTGCAGGGCCTTGTAAATTGACTGGACTATACAGAGCAGCTCTTAGCTGCTTTAATGAGTAATTGTGGCCATACAAAAGACCCAAATCACTCTTGTCCCCAGCAGCTAGGATACACACCCAGGCTGTGGCAGACCCAGGTCACTCCCCTTCGCTGCTGAGGGGTGTGAACAGGGAGCTCCCACCTCCCAGGGAGAGTCAGAGGTGGGCAAGCCCTGTCCAAATCCCCTCCCTGTCCCAAGGTGGGAATGGCTTCCTGAGAAAGGGAGAGGGTTCAGACATGGATGTTCCACCCTAAAGGGCAATCACCGAGGAGGCAGGAAATCCCTATACAAACTCCTGCTAAACATTTGAACCAGGCTCTCCAAGACCCAAGCTAGTACCCTAACTACTGGACTATAGAGTAACTCTGGCTTTTGGCCTGGCCAGAAGAATAGTCAAATCAAGTGGAACAACTTCAAGAGGCAGGAATGAGGAAGCCCATGAGCACTACCTACACCAAAGACCAGGGCCCATATCTGGGCTACTGGAGAGCTCTCTCCAAACTGTTTCTCCACGGGGAAGGGGGGGAGGACTTGAACCAGCAATTCCCACACACCAGGCACAGAGGTTAATCACCAGTCTTTCCCATAGGCTGGCCCAAAGAATAGTTAAGCCAAGTAGAATAGCTTCAAGAGGCAAGCATGAGGGAGGTCCCCCCATTTCTGTGGCCCATAGCTTAGAGCACTCATCTGGGCAGTCAAGATCCTTCTTTACATCCCTTCAACTAACCAGGCAGAGGGGGATATTGAAGCAGGGTCCCCCACATCACAGATGAGCATGGTAACCGCTGGATAAAGGGGTCACAGATCCATAGGATCAGTGCTATGGCCTCACCTTTGGAATGGACTCTAGGAGGAACCCCTTCAGTGTGCCAGGCTCACTCTCCTGCTAGGGTAAGCCACACAGTTTCACCACCTCCTTAGGCTGGACCTGTGGGCCTGCAGCACGCCTGCCTCACCCCATGAGCTCTGTTCAGTGAGTCCACCCGAGGCAGAGCCTTGCCAGAGACTCATAGGCTCCTCAGGGATGAATGTACCTCGCGGTACCTCGCCAAGCATTTGCACTGACACTCCCATAGCGTTGTCCAAACTGTTGGCTTGATTAGTCAGCTGGAACTCCACATAGGCAGCCCTGAAGGCAGTACAGAGACCTGAAGCACAGCCCATTCTGGTAAGCCCCGAGCCTAGGCAGGCTGTAGTGAACCCTGGGTTCAAACTCTTGTCTCCCTCTGTTTGACTTCCTTCCTTGGGTTCCAGGTGAGAGCCCCGCCTCCTTCCACCAGCCAGTTCTTATTGCCACCTCCCTAGTCCTGTCTTCTCCAGCTGGGGAAATGCTGTTCAGGCTCCACAGGGAGAAGCAGGGACGTCCATATTCCTCTGGGTTGTTGCCATAGCAGTTCCTTGCCACCATGCTCTCCTCAGACACGGCTTTGCTGTCTTCTGGGCTCATCCCTGCCCTGATTTCCCTTGTTCTCTGCAATGAGGCAGAGATAAGAAGGCAGAAATTGTAGGCATGATGTTTGCAGATGTAGGTCCAGGCAGAATGGAATGGCTCTTGGGCTTCAAGATCTCATCCAAGACACACACCCCCATGGAGTGACCTGCATGGAACTCAGAAGAATGAAGACCTGGAGCCAGTCCTGTGGGATTTCAAAGTCTGAGTGTTTCACAGCAATGCAAGGGCCTGATACATGATGGTTGTCCCTCAGGTTTGGATGTGATTCTTCTGTGACCCCAGCCTTGAGTATCTGAACCCTGCTCCACTACACCAGGGGTCTGAAAAGTCACTCTCATTTCATTCAGAAAGCTGTCGACATCAGCCAGACACTCCCACTGCAGCTATAGGCAGCCTCAGGGAAGACAGTGCTGGAAAGGGTTTCCCCCCATGATGCCAGCATGGAATTACAGTGCAAGTAAAGAGACGTTCCCCTTCTGCAGCATATGGGACTCTCCAGCTCTGTCAAAGGCCAACAAGACTTTTCAATCAATTCCACTGGCAGGAAGCTCAGGGCCTAGTCATGCCTGCTCCTGGAGTCACACTGCTATCCCTTCAGCCCAACAGCGGTGGCAGCTTCTTGACCTTCAAGGGGTCACATGCTGGTTCCAGCAGCAGGCTGCATTATCTTCAGATAAAATTGTGCTGGCTCGTGCTACTGCCCCTCCGCGACGTGCTCCCAGATACTTTAGATCCGTTTTCCTCATTTCCCCGAAGCAGATTCCAGCTGAAATTTCTCCTTTGGTGCCATATGAAGGCTGCTGGGATTCAGAGGTGTACACTGGTAGCTATTTTTCCACACTTGTTATTAATTTTAAAGCCAGCCAGCAAAACTGTAATGTTTGGGTTTAACACCTGCTGTCTCCTGGCTGCACAGAGAGAGAAGTGCAGCCCTGCTTCATCACTGTGCCACTAGCAGCTTTCAAAACCTTGGTTTTAAACTGAGAAATTTCTCCCCTCGGGTGAAAGTCACATGTTAAAAACACACTGAGTTTGGCCCTTGCTCATCCAGTGACTGGGGGCCCCAGAGCTCAACTATGTTTATGGCAAGAGGGGACCAGGCACCTCATGCGCTGGGGCCTTGCAGCTTGTTCAGTGCTGATGGAGCATTGCTAGCTGCTGCAAGGTTCCAGGAATGGAAAGGGCCTTCTCCCCTGCAAAGCCTGCATCCTCACTCCCCAGGGACTCCAAGGGCACTTGCAACTTCAGCTACTTTATTGCCTCAAGGCACCCATCCCCCAGGAAGAGGGGTTTTGGGATGGGAATGAGGGAAGGGGGGCTGGTGTGGTTAGGTTAGAGAGACAGGTGCAGGTGGCTGAGCGCACCCCGCTTTCTGAAGGAACAAGGCTGGTTCTGGCTGCACCTGAACCCCAGAGTCCCCTGGTCCCAGGACTGGCAGCCTGAGAGTTCTGCTGTTAGTACCAACACAAAACGGGTTAGAGCACTCCTGGCAGGAAAGGGTTAATGGGAACCCGTTGTGAAAGCAGGGTTAGTGCTTGGCACAGCAGAGCCCAGAGGGCGGGATACATACATTTGCTAGGCTGAGGTTGAAAAGTCCTTTCTGAATAGGAAGGAGGAGGGGGAAAAAAGAGAGAGAAATAGACAAAGAGCTCAGCCTGCCCTGGGTTCAGATACTGTTACGCTTGTCCAGCTGTCCATGCAGTATGATTTGTGAGCACAGGCCTATGCATGTAGAGGTCTCCAGTCAGTAGCATTGCTCTGGGGAAAGCTGCAGGAAATGAGGTCCCAGAGGTAGTTCGGCCTGTCTCCCACTCATTCCTGTAGGGCCAAGACTCTGTGACGTCCAGGGACATGCTAGTGGCCCAAGTGCAGGCATCGTACTGTCTGCCCCCCCGACATGCTGGATTTGTATCTCCCAGCAGACAGACAGTGAGTGCTTGGTGGAGTTCCCCCTGCAGATATGAGGGAGGTGGCTCAGGCTGTACCACAGGATTCAGCGCACAGTGCTGGGCAAGCTGCCGCAGTGTCGCCCTCCAGGTGCCTGGAGATAACACCCCTTCCCAGCCACATCCACCCCCATGCCAATTGAACCTCTGGCAGAGTCACAGTCACCCACCCCTGGGTGGAGAGCACAGCAGTGACCTGGACAATGGGCAGCACTAAGGCCATTTCTGGCATCTGGGCCACTGGCCACAACCTGATTTGGACTCCAGGAAGCCTTGGCAGTAACTAATCCCACCCATCCCTTGGGGTGGGAGAGAGGCTCTATAGCACAGGCCCTGCACTGTCCTGTTGGTCCAGAATGGCACACTTTCTGGTGCCAAGGGCCTGGGCCCTGCTGGCTACAATGGGGCAATTCTGGAGTTTGTGGGACATCTGTGGCTCCCAGGGGCCCATGACACATCATAGTGCTGCAACTTGTCACTGGGGTGGGCATAGTGATGCAAATGGGCTTCTTCATGAAGCCCTGCTTCCCCAGAATGTTGCTTCTTGCGGCCCGGTGCTGTAAGGCTGTGCTTGCACCATTGCACTTGAGGACCCCCCCTACCCTCCCAGTAACAGCATTAACCAGCCAGCCGTTCCCCTTCCCCAGCCCACACCCAGGGCAGGGCCCAGGCCTCACCTTAGCAGCACTGCGGAGATGGTCATAATAAACCTCCTCTATGGCTTGGAAATAGATCACTCCCTTGAGCTTCGTCTCATGTTTATCTGCATGAGAGAGAAAGGCAAGGCACTGTCAGCACCAGGCTTCACAGAGAAGGAGGCAGGCTCCCAGCTGGAACTGAGCCAGACTCCACATGGGTTAGCTAGAGCCAGGGATTCTGGCAGCCACAGCAGGAGAGACATCCCTGAGACACCGTCAGTGACATGGATGTGATGAGTCCTCCTGAGGGTTAAATATACCTTTGGTGGCAGTTGGGTGGGGTATCTGTACAGAGACTGGGGGAAAGTAGGGCAACAGTGGGGTGCTCTTACCAACATAGTAGGAGACTGTGCGTTTCATACGGTCGAAGACGAACCAACGCTTCTTCCAGGACTTGATCTTGCCGCCCATCTTGACCAGGTACCCCTTGCACATCTTCTCGGTCAGGATGACATGATAGCAGGTGTCCACATTGTGGCCTGAGGACTCAATATGTGTCTTCAAGTCGAAATCCTCCTTGCGGATGGGGAGATACCTGGTCAATGGCCGTGCCTGGAGAAGCAACGCAGCCTCGTCAGTGCCACCCCAATGGCAGTCGCCGCCCTTGAGAGTAAAGGAAGTGGGAGAGTTGAGCACTTAGGAGGGTGACACAACTGGTGGCAGCATCTTGGATGCTAGGAGTGCCATGGGGCCTGTGCTGGCTAAGTCTCAAAAGGGGACAAGAGACCCTGACCCTTTCCCTACCCTTCAGCCCCAGATGCTCCAACATCAGACCAAGAGAACTGCATGCCAGGTGGCACCTTCCATGCATGCATGGATGCTAGGTCTATGGCTGAAACGGCACTATGCAGCCTCCTTAACACCAGAGACAGATGGAAAAGGACTGCCCCCTGATGCCCTGCTCTGCCCTCCTCTCTGCTCCACATCCCTCCCCTCACCTGGGAGAAGTGCTTCTCTCGCATCTTGACCTCCTTCTCTATCAGCTTCTGCCGATGAGCCGTCTCATCCTGCAGCCTCCGCTCCAGCTGCTCCCGTCGCCTGCGCTCGTCCTCCAGGGCCTGTCGCCGCAGCTCCATCTCGCGCTCCTGCCAAGTAAAGGACATGGCAAGATCCCCCCTCTGCCCTGCCTACCCCATGCCTGGCATTAGCTACCACAGGCACTACTCAATGACGCAGGACTTGTGGGTGTGACAGTGGATGGCTGGCAACCCTGGAGACTGGATCCCCTCTCCATGCAAGTTTCCTCGTCCCCATAAACAGAGGGTGAGAATGCTCCTGAGTGTAGCTCCCTAGCATTGGCATACAGACCCAACTCACCCGTGACTCCATCAGGCGAGATTTCTCTGCATGGGCCTCTTTCAGCATCTTCTCCATCTCCTCGATCTTCACTGCCTCCACCCCACTGGCACTGCAAGACAAAGCTGATACCATCACAGCCTGCAATCCCCACTTGGGCCAGGAGCCTGGCTGCTCCACACAGGTGGAGAGTGTGTCCGGAAAGGATAGCAGTTAGGAATCCCATGCTCGCTCACCCCTGGGCACTAGTTAGGCAGCAGGGCCAAGCAAAATCCCAGTTCCCTGAGAGTTCAGGGTCAAGACTAGTGAGCCAGACCTTGGTGAGGGAATGATTTTTCACAGACAGGGCTCTCAGGGATTAACTGGCAGTGGCATCTACTCTGTGGAGGAGGTATGATGAGTCCCTCTGCACTTGGACACTGCACTCCCCTCTCTGTCTCAGCCCAGCAGGGGCCCACAAACACATTTTGGGAGCATGTGTCCCCTCAGGGAGACACCCACACATGGATCGTTCACTTGACATCCAGGGAAATCTGTATGAGTGTACTGTGGTGCTGTTTGAAGGAAGACAACTCCTGTCCCAAAGGGCTAGAATATAAAGGCCCTGGAACAGCTAATGGAAATTCTCCCTTCGCTTGAGGGGGAGGGACCTGGATCTGGGATGCAGAACACTGTGGGTCCAAGCCATGATGCCAACCATGGGTTCTATTGGGATCTGTTTGCAGTCAGGGATTCATTGTAGAGGCAAAAAGAAAAGGAGTACTTGTGGCACCTTAGAGACTAACCAATTTAAGGTGCCACAAGTACGCCTTTTCTTTTTGCGAATACAGATTAACACAGCTGTTACTCTGAAACCTGTCATTGTAGAGGGTAACCTGGAGAATCAAGTGGGGCCACACAGCCTGCTCTGCCCTAGCCCAATGCCTCTCATACATCTAGAGCTGCCTCTAAACACTGCATCTGCCACAGGATTGCCTCACACCACCAATCACCACAGACACCGACAGAATTAACATGAACAAGCTCTATGGGCTTTTTTTTCTGCCAACACCCTGCTGCAGAGCAGACAGAGCCAAGATGGACCTCCAGACAGACAGAATTCATGATTTTACTGACACGCCTGAGCTCTGGATTCCTTCCCAAAGAGCATACACAAGCCAGTAAATCCCCAACTTGCATGGCTGCTGTGCACAGCCCAGCACAGTAACTTCCCAACACCCTGCACTTAGAGCCTGACAGTCAGGCTCTCATGTTGGGCAGAGCAAGGGGAGCCACCTCAAGCTTCACCGGGTTCATCCAGCCCTCCAACAATCAGCTGGGGGCGGGGGCTGTTATTGCCCAAGGATTCTGAGACAAGTGCTGAGGAGTTTGGGGAGTCTCAGAGCAGGGGAGCGGGGCGGGGGTGTGTGGGATGGATGATGGAAGGTGGCTGCAATGAAGTTGTCAGAAATGCTCACAAATGGCTCATCTGTCAACGCAGTGAAACTCTGTAGGCCCCTGCACTTATTAACTAGCCCTCCCTCCTGCTAGTGACCACGTCCCTTCTCCCCCTGCCCTGAATGACCAGGCTCCTGCCCTCAGCTGTGGGGGCGGGGGGCGGGGTGATTCTCAGCTCATGTAGATGCACCTGTGCTAACTCTCATCTAGCAAGTTTGCTAAAAATAGTGTTGCCACGGCCGTGTGAACTGTGGCAGATGCTGCCCGGAGTAAACGCCCGTCAGAGACCTCAGGTACCTTAGGCTCACTGAGCCCCTCCCAGTTCACCCCATACAGAGGCCACTGGACACGCTTTGCTCATTACCAACCTGGCGGCCCTCTGGTGAAAGGCTTTCAGTCCCAAACCAGCTGGCTGCTCCCTTAGGCCAGGCCAGGCATCTGGAATGTGCTGACGTCTCTCCTGAACGGGCCGGATTCTCTCCACATCACCTGTTGTCAGGACAGGGACCAGCCCGTGTGCACCCCTCCCCTCTGCAGGTTGCCCAGAGGGCAGGTATTACCCTGCCCATGGAGGCTTGGAGCAGGCGCCCGGATTACCTGGACATGTTATCAGGCGAGCAGGCTGAGTTGCCACCAGTGGAGATACTGGTTTCCATGCTGTCTGAGCTCTCCAGGCTGAGTGTGTCATAGGCGTGGTCCATGTCCTCGGCCCGGTGCCCGATGCCATGGGGAGGATGATGATGGAGAATGGAGTGATGCATGAGCGGAGGGTAGGAAGAAGGGGGGTAGTGAGGCTGCCCGTGCAGGGCTTCCCACTGGGACTGCGCCTCAGCAGCTGCTTTCTGCTTCAGCTCCGCCAGGCGCCGCTTCTGCTCCTCAATCACCTGCTGCCCTGTACCCCAAGGGAAGAAGAACAGAGGGCAGATCACCAGGGGTAAGGAGGGGGCCTGACTGGCTACTGTAGCTATGGCCTGGGCACTGGCAGGCAGCCTTCAAGCAGCCTGCACTCTGTGCCCAGCGCCATGACTCACGAAGAGCTTCTGCTACTGTGCCATCTCTGGCCAGGAAGGCACGAGTCTGAATTGCCCAGTGCATCCAGATGTCATGGACTAAGTCCACATAGTGCGTGATTGGACTTACAAGTATGTGGCTGTCTAAGTGTCCATAAATACGTCTACACCTATCAGAGCATTAATGACGGTGAGCAGAGACTCTCCTATGATATCCATGCAAGTGCGAGAATACCCACCCTGCTAAACACTGTGCATGCCCATCCATTTCCCAGGACAAACATGCCCCTGTATCCTCATGTCTGCCTGTTCAGCCAAAGGGGAAGCAGCACACTAAGTCTTCAGAGAACTCCCTCACCCATGGCCAAACCTCTTTACAGCTCCTGTGGCAGCCCCTATCCAGCACTGTGGGAATGCAGAGTAAGTGGGATAGAGATAAATGTGGATTCAAACCGCAGCTGTGACTGAGTCTGAAGGCAAAGGGAATTCCCTGCTGTGCATGTGAGGAGTCAGGGATAAGCCTGGTCTCTGGGCAGGATGCACATTGCTGCCATGCAGCAGCCAAGAAACCAGGGCTTCCCTGGAAAGTCACTCACCCTGAGGAGTTGGAGCCACTGCCACTATTGTGCAGCTGCAGCAGCCCTGCCGTATTCATCTGGGAGCTGGCAGTGAGACAGGAATCAGGCAGGTCTGACCCAACTGCCTGGATGATACTGGCCACCGACGGCACACCCCACTGCCATGCTGTGTTCTTGGATGCACTGGAAGCTCCCAATGTGGCTCCATAAGGGGCTCCTCATCTTTTCCAGACCCATTTAGATCAGTTACCCCCACTCCTCCCTCCTGCCAAAAATGCACATAGCCAGATCCAACCTTCAAGGTTCCCAGCTTGCATGGACCATCCCAGCTGGGCCTCTACTTTCCCCTGGCCTCCAGCCCATCCCCTCAGACACTCAGAGCAGAGACAGCAAGGGGAGGGCGCATGCTTCATTCTGGCAGGGCTGGGCAAAGCATTCATAGACCAGGCAGCCTGATACTAGGTTTGCGTGCTCAGTGGGGCTTTGGGGGGTGTAGCAGGGTGAGGGGGGGATGCAGGGAGGCAGAAGGACTAGGCAGCAGGTTCCTGAAGGATCTCCAGCTTTCGGCACTTTGCTTGGCAGGCACAGGCACCGAAAGGCTCAAACTGAGCTGCTGTCACTGGAGATGCTGCTGTGCAGGAAGAGGAGGCAGGCAGGGTCCTGCAGAGCTCATTTGACCAAAGTAGGAAAGGTGTTGGCTGACATGGCCTATGGGGGAGAAAAATGCTCAGGGCTTCCCTCCAGGCTGTGCTCTCTGATCCAGGGGAAACCTGAGCTGGTCAGAACAAGCCATCTGCGTCAGTCAGCACCAGCCCCTAATGCCAGGGGAAAACAAGCTGGTTCCCAAGTGCAAGCTGGAGATGCTCTTGGGGGAAGATGCCCCGGAAGCATCTGGCCAGTTTGTCCAGCACTGCAAGCAGACGGACTCACAGACACACTGACACCTTGGGCTTGGGTCTGTACCTCCTCCCCACCCTGGCAGATGGCATCAGGTGTCTTCTTGAACCACACAGCCATGCTGCTGCCTAGGAGTCCTAGCCTTTCCAAGTCCTAGGGCTGATCTAGGAGTCCTAGCCTTTCCAACTCTCTAACTGACACATCCCCTGGCTGCAGTGGCTCTCTTGGGAGTGTAACAGCTGGAGATGCACTGTGTGGAGCTGGGAGTGAGGGGAAAAGCAAGAGATCATGAGAGAGCCATAATGTCTGTGTCAGAGCCAAACCAAACCTGGTAGGCTCCTGGTTTCTTCCTCTGGGCATTGCCTTCTCCCTGCGGCTGCTGCTGGGAAGGGTGCCCTTGTGCAGGGTTAGCTAAGGTTTTAGTCTCATCTACAGTGTTAGATCAGCCATGCTGCCGCCCAGCACAATTACTGTGGGCAGATGGGACCTGCCACATTTCATTGTGTTGCAGGACCATGCTATTGTCTTGCCAATGAACAGATCTCACAAGGGTCAGAGGGATTGCAACCGAGTCGCAAGATGAAATCTGTTGGGAGCACTGCTCGGTCTATCACTGATGGGAGTTCTTCCTCCGAGAATCCTGCCAAACTGCTAAAGGCCTAGTGCACATGGGTCACAGCAGCTGCTAGCAACAGCCACACTGGAGCATGACCAGGGCCAAGCATGGACAGAGTCTGGGAATTGCCAGCTGAGCTGAGCGCTTGGGGCCAGACAGGCCAATGCTGCTCACGTGCAGCAAAGCAGCATGTGACAACTCAGTGATGACATCCCCCCACCCACCTGCGAGAGTCCTGACCTCTCCCCTTCCCAAGTTCCTCGTAGTCTTCTCCAGCTGACTTGATCAGTCATATTAAAGTCAAAAGACTGTCAAAAGGTCTGACGTGGATCCTTACTCCTTCATTTTCTCTCCCCCATTAGAAGAGACCACCTCATGATGGGCATGTTTATGGCTCCAGTGGATGGCCTCAGGGGCCAAGCATCAGCTAAGACACCCTGACTCCCGGGAAACGGGTTCAAATCCCAGCTGGGTCAACTCAGCCCTTCACCCTTCTGAAGACAGGCCCAGCTACTGCTCCAGACTCCAAAGCCAGTGGCATAGGCAGCAGCCTGACACACCTCTTGGAGTGAGAGGGGCTTATAGCAACCTAGATGGTTGTTCTGTTTCAATTGTGGCCCCCAGGTGTTCTCAGGCCCCCCTCCTAACACAAACAGTTACTGATCCCCCAGCACCTGGGAGGCAGGTGCAGTACATGAGGAGAAACCATAGGCTCAGCTCAGCCCAAGTTGCAGAGGCTTGGGCATCTTTCCCCAGTGGATTTGGATTTCCCCAACCTGGGCTGGGTACTTGCTGAGTTTCTGGTAACTCCAGCCCAGGGAGCAAGAGACCCAGGACCATTCTCACAAAGAGACAATTTCTCTTCAAGCCAACCCTCCCTCCACAGGCAGATCGGTGGTAAACCTCCTTCCCCGTCTCTCGATTGTGAGCATCACCAGAGCCTCATGTGTTTGTGACGCACAGCCAGACTAGACCATGGTCTGGGCCTGCATCATTCAGGAGGGCAGAGTAGTAAAAGCTCCAGGCAAAGAGACTGTTTGCCGCCAGCTTAGGAAGTGGGTGTTTCTCCTCCTACCACTGCATGAGAAAGGCACTGGGAGTTCCCCAGGTGGGATGTCTAATGAACCACAGCCGACAGTAACACATAATGAGCAGAGATATTTGTGCAGGACACATGGCACAAGCAAGGGCAGTAACATCCTGGGAGGGGCAGAGCAACCCCAGCTCCCAGAGAAATCACTCAGCGCAGTTTGGAGCATCTCCTTTATCACTCCCTGGGCAGACTGAATCCCACCCCGCTGTGAGATGCCCTTGGAGCAGGCACTTACCCTTCTGCTGCAGGGCCAGCTGGCGTTTGGTCTCGATGTCCTGCAGTGTGGCTGCCAGGTTCCGTGGCAGGCTACCTGTGCCATTCTGTGGGTGTAGGGGACCCTAGGGATGTGAAAAGACAAGGATGAGGAAGCCCCCGTGGGATGCCAAGTCCCTGGCTCATGGGCTCAAACTGCAGTAAAGGGCCTTAGTTATACACAGTCTGGCTGATGGAGATATTAATAGATCTTCCTGCTGTACTGCTGTGAAAGGGCATCAAGTCAGGATTCCAGGCTGTGCCCCACAACTATCTTCCTGCAGACCAAGAGCCCCAGAGCCCGGGCGCCCCAGGGTCAATGGATTGGAACAAGCCCCTCCTTTGGGAAGTGAGTGACAATGCTGGTACTGCAGCCCCCCTCAGCACATACCTTTGGAGAGGAGCTACGTCCCAGCGTGGCCACACTGAGCTGTGAGGATGATGCAGACCCGCTCTTTGTGCGTGGGAGGGTGCTGCCGGTGTCGCTGTCCATCTTAGCACGATAGACCTGGACACAAACCCAGACATGACTAAGAAGGGCAGATGAAGGCCACAGCACAGGACCCTGTGGACTGGCTGAGGCTTAGGGAGAGTTGATGGTTACCATAGCCATCAGCACCCGTAACAGAGATTCATGGCATTTGAACCACTCCAACCCCGAAAGAGGCAGAGAGAGGGGAAAGGAGCCTAGGTAGCAACAGGAGGATAAAATGGGATTCTGATACGATGGCAACCTGGATCTACCCGAAGGATCTGCATCTTTTCAACATATAAGACACGTGCAGACAGCAGCTGCCTGAGAGCCCAGCTTGTTAGCAGCAGCAGAGGTAATGCTAATCTCAGTTACGTCCCTCCTTCAGCCCCGGTCCTTCAGCACAGGCTCCTTCCCTACAGGGTATTCCACATAGCTTTGCTCCATCTTGTCTGAATGTGCCCCATGCTGGCCAGCTGCTCCACAGGGTACAAAATATCCAGGCCCAGGAACATGCCCTCTCTGAGCAAACACCTGCCCTTCTGAAAACCAACTCCCACTGTTAAATTGAGAAGAGACCTTGTTACAGTGAGATTGTGTTTCATTCCAGATGCAGTGTCTGTGACTCACACTTGCTTTCAAGGGCTTAGACAGTGAGAGCAAACTGGCCTCTAGGTTGCCTTACACTCTATTCCAATAGCAGAGCCTTTACCCCTGGTGAGGAGATGGGTCCCAACCTGGAGAAAAAGCAACTTTTGGACTCAGCAGCTGAGTTCCTGTGAGCTGGACTCATTGAGAGTGAGCATAGAGCCCATACGGTTGTGCTGAGTCACCTCTACAAACCTCAGTACAACCTCCACGAAGATGGAATGGCACATGCACTGGTACAGATTGAGGGCTCAGACCTTCCCACTGCTGCTGCTCTGGTTCCTCTGAAGAGCCCCAGGCACTAAAGAAGCTTGCTGCTGCATGCAGCGGACTTGGACATGAGAGGGTCAGCTCTTACTTCGTGGGGTTTGGTGCCTGGGACTTGTGGTATACTGAGGGGGCCTTTTACTGCAGGTACTTCTCTCCTCTCCACACTCATTAATGTCATTCAACAGGTTATTGTTCCTCAGCTGAGATCAAGGGCTGGTCTGGAACCCAATTAACGAAAGGGGCTGTAACCTGAACCATCAGCTCCCCAAGAGAAAATCTGCATGAGCAGCTATTGCAACAGGTCTTACACTGATAAATAATCTATTTAATTCATTCTCACTTGGCACTGGGGCTCACAGACTTGCAGTGGAGTAACTAAAAGTGAACTACAAATAATTTCATTACTTTGATTCTGTGTTCTGTGGAGACGAACCCTAAATTACACAAGACAGGGCAGGGAGTGGCTCTTTAATGTGTCTGTTGAGCACCGTGTGCTGGCATGACATGGCATAAATAATAATAAATACTTCCCTGAGAGAATAATTCCCCCCCCAGAATCGCCAGTTGCAACATTGTGAGAGTAACGAACCCAGCCGGGCAGTGGGAAATCAAAGCAACAACCAAATTCTGGGTCAAATCCACTGAGGGAGCAAATTGGCTCCATTGATTCATGGGAGCGGAGTCAATTGACACTAACTGGCAATCTGGGTCACACTACCTCTGTCTTCCCTCCATCCCAGCTGGCTTTGGGAAGGGACTCAGAACATCTCTAGCTCGGAAACTCCCTCATGGGGTGACCAGTCTCACTAATCTAACTAGCTGAGTCCAGCTGCAGCTGGCCTTGCTGCCAAGAGCTCCCTCCCCAGGCATCTCTGTGATCCCAACCCTGCAGCCTGTGAGCACCCAAAAGGCCATAACTGTCCACCCCTGCAGGGCCTGGAGATGGGGAGTGGGTGGGGCAATTACCTGGAACAGCTTTCGAGAAGAGTGAGCTTTAGCAGGAAGAGGAGGAGGGGAAGAGTGAGGAGAGGCAGGGGAGGAGGCCTCGAAGCCAGCCATGTACCACTTCTCTAAATCCAGGGCAGAAAGCTGCACTGGGCCCCCCTGAAGCTGCTTCTCCATCTAAAGAGAGAGGGTGTGAGAGACAGGAGGGGTGAGATGGAGGATGAAACAGTAAGAGAAACCCTGCACCATCCCTGCATGCTCACACCAGGGACCTGGATGTGGGGAGAGGGAAACAGAACCTAGTGCTCCCTACAGCCCACCAGGGGCCCCAACTGGCGCCATCCCTTTCTTCCTGGGAATTAAAACATGGGACCCTTCATCTGCAGCCAAATCCCAGCATTGTGCTGACAACAGCTCCAGGATCTTCCACCCGCAACCCCATCATCAAGGAGCCAGAGCAGCAGGCGCTACCGCGAGCACTGGAAAGCCACAGACACTCAACCCCAGTCTGCATGGCTTAGAGCAAAACCAACTGGATGTGGCACAGAAGCCCTGTGGGAGCATTGTGAGTCCTCACAGAGGGGCTGAGATAAATGAAAGGCAGCAGGGGACACAGGCAGGGAGGGGGGACACAGGCACCAACACTTGCAATGGGAGCTGTGCAGACAGCTACTCCTGCTTCACCCTGGAGCTGCAGCAAAGCAGGGCAACAGTGCAGCAGGGTCAAGGTCGGGCTGGCTGGGACAGAGACACTGTGTTCTCAAACCCCTTTTGAACCCAGGAGTGTTGGGACAGATTGTTCTGAGTAGATGCCCATGGCTTGGGGCTCAAAAGGGTGTCATTCCTTCCCCCTCCACCTATGGTATGCCGCAAGGCTCACAAGGGACCCTGCACACACAGGAAGATGTCAGACATCCCTGGCATAAACTCAGTCCTAGGCCATGAACTCTCACCACTTACCAGTCCTCTTGCTGGGTCTGCTCCCCTTTGCTGCCAGTCCTAGCTCCTCCTCCAGCTGAGTATTGTGATGAGGGCACTGGGCAGGGGAGCAGCACACAACTCTGCTTTGCAGTGAGAGAAGGAACCTGGGGATCCCAGCCCGTCTCCCTCACCCTGTGGACTGACATGGCAGTGCGGGATGCTTGGCCCCTAGCGCAGACAGCCCTGAACTCCAGGCTCTGCGGAAATTCAGCTCTGAATTCTGGAACACAGGTCCCACCGCAGACTCCAAAGATGGACCTTCCCAGGGCCAGGTGGACACCCCTTTCCTGGGAAACAAGCTCCCCTCAAGGCTGCATGGCAGTGCCCAGCAGAGAGCGCTCATTCAGACAGTTCAGCGGACCGAGCAGTACAAGGGTCCCTGGCAAAAGGATTCAGTCCCTAGGGCAGCTGCACATCTGGATCCAGAGCAAACAAAATTCCCTACTTGCTTGTGGGTCAGAGGCCCTGGAGCCCCACATCTGCCTTCCCTTCTGTGGCCGGACACACCCACACAGGGCACCTTGCCCCAGGGGTGAGCCATGCTGCTCCCTCATCACAGCCAAATGAGAGCTCAACATTAAATCAGTCTGGAGGCTTTAGAACTGGCAAGAGGGGCTGGTGTGGCACTGTGGAGGGATCATGCAGCAGGACCAGCTCTTCCTCTGCCCCATGTGGGTGTTCTGCACTGCGAGGGATCAGCCTCCATGGATGATTCAGTGTTTGCCAGGGTCGCCAAGGCAAGCTGATGATGATGCTAGTGGTGTCTGTGCTGGGCATGCCTACCTGCTAGGATTCAGACTGCATCCCAGGCCAGAAGGGATCCCTATTGCCTGGTAGCCTCTCTCTGGGACCCATCCCAGGCACATGGTGTGGGGGTGCTGACGCCCAGCTTGGGACCTCTGAGGTTTTACAAGCCCTCCCTCCAGCTAGCCACTATTGTTCCCCTGGAAAGTGCAAGGGGTGGCAAGAGGGAAATGCAATGGACACAAACCTCAGCAGAGATGAAGGAAGAGGAGAGAGGTGGCACAGGAGAAGGAAGGCAGCCTGCAGACGAAGCAGCTTGAGGGGCGAAACCTGAAGTGGGACGGCCCAATGGGGAAGCAGGAAGGGCTAGCCCTAGGTCAGCTCTGACATTGCCCAGAATCCCTGAGAGCTGGTCAACAGTCACGTACTGGGGCAGAGAGAAGCAGCAGAGTGAAAAGCGGAAACAGGACCAGAGCAATGAGAGCCAGACAGGCAGAGAGGTGAAAAGGCAAGGACCTCAGCAGCCCCAAAGCCCATCCCAGGGGAGGTCATTACAACAGGAGAGTTTAACTTCCTGACAAGCTGGAAAGGTTTTTGGCTCAGCTCCACAGAGCCGCATCAGGAACGGCTGCTATTTGCATTGAGCCCAGCTGTCACCCACTCGCCCGAAGGTCTCGCAGCACATCAGAAGTGGCATCTGCATAAGCTCTGCTGGGGGATTCACTTTACTTTTTAATTTTTGTGGGAACTATTATTGCTCCTGGGACTGATAAGCACCCACTTGAGCCAGAGAGAGGCCAGGCTGGTAGCATGTCAGGTTCTCCATGCTGTTCTGCCAAGTCACCTCCATCCTTAGTTACCTCAGTGTCGGGCTCCCCCCACACAGCTATGCCGATGCCCCTCAGTCCTGACCTGCAGCCCCAAAGCTACTGCAGCCGTTCAGCTGAGACTGTCTATGCCAAGCTGAATGGCAGTTTTGTAACAAAGATCTAATTCAACCTCAAGTTGATCCCACATATCTCACTTGCAGACCCCAGCAGCCAAATTCTCCTTAAGGGAATTCCACTGAGAAAGGGAGGGAACTTGCCCCAGGTAGCCAACTTCAGAGGACTAAAGAATTAACTCATTCACCCCACCCCCAGCAATGTTCCCTCTAATTTTTTACATCCATGTGCGGAATTAACTTTGTTATGTGCACCAATATGGAGGTGAGGTGTGGTGAGGGGCTGAGTGGGTTCGGAGGGAGGGGGCTCAGCCCTGGGGCAGAGGGTTGGGATGCAGAGGGGTGCGGGCTCTTGGGTGGGGCTGAGGGGTTTGGGATGCGGGAGGGGACTCCGGGCCAGAAGGTTGTTGTGTGTGTGGGGGGGGGGGGCTGAGGGCTCTTGCTGGGGGTGCAGGCTCTGGGGTGGGGTCAGGGATAAGGCGTTTGGGGTACAGGAGGGGACTCGGGGCCAGAGGGTTGGAGTGTGTGGGGGTGAGGGCTCTGGCTGGGGGTATGGGCTCTGGGATGGGGCTGGGGATGAGGGGCTTGGGGTGCTGGAGGGGGCTCAGGGCCAGAAGGTTGTTGTGTGTGGGGGGGGGTGAGGGCTCTCGCTGGGGGTGCAGGCTCTGGGGTGGGGTCGGGGATGAGGTGTTTGGGGTGCAGGCGGGGACTCGGGGCCAGAGGGTTGGGGTGTGTGGGGGTGAGGGCTCTGGGATGGGGCCGGGGATGAGGGGCTTGGGGTGCTGGAGGGGGCTCAGGGTTGGGGCAGAGGGGTTTGGGGTGCAGGGGAAGAGGGCTCTGGCTGAGGCTGCAGGCTCTGGGGTGGGGCCAGGGATGCGAGGTTTGGGGTGCAGGCTGTCTCAGGGCTGCGGCGGTGAGAGAGGACTCTCCCCAGCCCTCTCTCAGCGCAGCAGCCCAGGACCAGGGGAGAGGCGCCTCTCCCCAGCAGCTCCGAGACTGGGGCTGGGGAAGAGGCATCTCTCTCTACCTGCATCGCCCTTGATAGCCTGCTGTGCAGCCACTCAGCTTAGAAGGAACTTAGCCCACCAGTGCTGTCTACGAGTCTAAAGCTCTCTATTTTACAGCACCAGGAGAGAGAGATCCCTAGTCACGAGAAATGACCATTTCAGCCTCTCTCACCAGTCAGCATGAATTCACTGCCCGATCAGCTGCAGGCCAGGGGGCTGCACCAAGCCAAAACCAACCTGCTCCAGGAAGGCGCATTGAGGGAACCAGTGATGGCAAGGTGGCTCCATCCCTTGCACCAGCCTGACCCATCTTGAGCAATAAGGCAACCTTGCTCTCGGTGTCAGCTACAAGAGTATGGATTTTACTACCCAGCCAGAAACACTGTAAGCAAAACTCAGCGTGCTCAGGAGCAGGTACCTCATTGGTTGCGGGAGGTACAGCAGGCAAGCAAGAGAGTGGAGCAGCAGCAGCAGGGGCAGCAGCAGAAGCTTTAGTGTCCTGGCCAGGGCCGTACACATTGCAGTAGAATCTGAAAACGTCAGACAGCCTCATGTATTCCTAGAAATCCACGATGAAGAAGGAGGAGAATTAGACTCATGCACCGGTCCCATGGCACCGACCACAACACAGCAGTAAAGCTCCACAGTGCTGCCTGGGCTCCATAGTGCAGCTGGCTGATCTCTTTTACATACCGACTTCCTCTTCCATAGGGAGGTGCAGCCTGTGGGAACTACAAGTCCTAGCATGGAACACTTCATCCTGAAGAAAAGGAGTACTTGTGGCACCTTAGAGACTAACCAATTTATTTGAGCATAAGCTTTCGTGAGCTACAGCTCACTTCATCGGATGTTGCTTATGCTGAAATAAATTGGTTAGTTTCTAAGGTGCCACAAGTACTCCTTTTCTTTTTGCGAATACAGACTAACACGGCTGTTACTCTGAAACCTTTCATCCTGAAGGAGGAGCACTGCAGGGCAGGACTTGTCATCCCAGGTGTGCCACTTGGATGGGGACAGAGCATGCTGGGACTTGTAGTCTCTGAAGGTTACACCACTGTGTAATTGGCTTTATCTTAGGTGGTCTGGCTGTCCATGGAATAGGACACCACCATGGCACACACAGCCATTCACCTTTAGGCTGCTGTTTTATTTCCACTGGCCTAGAGCTTGAGGATTCCCTAGTGTCACCCAGTGTCGCCAGCCCTCCTGTTCTATCTCTCCTGGAACTTGGAGGACTGGGCCAACCGCAGCTTGGCTGCATTTACTGACACCTGGTTGCAATATACACACCTGAGACAGTTTGAGACAGGGAATCTGGACCTCCTTTGGCATCTGAATTAGCATCTGATCCAGAGGGATCGATGGATGGAAATGGATTCAGCTGGCCTGCTTCAGAACATGTGGTAGGTGGGTGGGAGAAGGGACCGCATGCTGCTGCAGTACTCAGCCTATAATGGAGCTTTATTGCACACACCACACAAAACATCCAGTGCAACCCCACCATCAGAAGGGCCCAACATGCTCCATTCCAGCACCAAGGGGAGATAGCAGCAATAGGAAACACAGCACGTGGGATACTGGCCCAAAGAAAGCAACTAAATTAAGAGCAATTGATGGATAGGAATTGGCAAGTGGTATTGGAACAAGCTCCCCCTTTACCAAGTAACACAGCAAAGGGGATAGGTGGGTCAGGGCAGACCCCGAGACCCATCCATAGTGCCCCCTGCTGTCGCCAGCCAGACATTGTAGCATCTGGCATCTGTTGCCAAGCATCATTAATAGAAATGTTTGCTAAAGCCCCAAACTGTTTAGACACTAGCAGCAATGTGCAATTAAGAATCCCAACCTCTCCTGCCAGTTGGTTTGGAACTGGTTCCCAGCTCTCTCACTATTTCTAAATCAAAGATTTTGATGCTATTTAAAAAAAAATAGAAAACAAACAAGCAAACAGAAGAAATTAAAGGGATGTTGTTGGGGAGCTTTAGGCTTGCAGTCTGCGAAATGGGAGGGAAAAACACATACAAGGCATTTTGTTGGGATTTAAGCCACACTGCAGTATGGTGCCAATGCAAGTGAACCAGGAAGCCAAACTGGCTAGAAACGAGAGCTGTGCAGCTGAATGAAGTTCAAAGAGCATCAAGTGTGAGGAGTGTTAATCCTAGGTGTTTCAAAGGTGCGTGAGAAATATGTGATTGTTAATCTGATGGTGCCCTGTTAGTGAGCCTTTTCAATGCCTATCTGAGAGGGCCTAAGTCACTGATGGCAACACAAGCCCATTTAAGAGCTGCTGGCCTGCCTGTCGACTGAATTATTTACAAGACCCTGATAAGACGGCTGCACATAGCAGTCTGGCCCCACTCTGGGCAGAGGAGCGGAAGCAATAAGCAAGCGAACACATGCAGTTAGTCCCATTACCTCTTGCATCTTGGGGTAAGAGTGGGCGGAGAAAGGACCTAAGGAAGCACTTGCCCCTGGCAGGGGTTTCTGGGGCTTAGTTTCCTCTAACAGGTCATAAGGCTCTGAGATATGAAGTGTTTCCTGTTGGAGGGTAAAGGACATAAGGGCAAAGCAGGCACAGAAACAGCGAGATCAAAACAGCACAGAGGAATCCCTTCCCAACTGAACAGCCTCAGGCATAAAGCAGGGACATCGCCTAATGGAGCCTCCAGCCAGCCAGTCCCAGCTGACAGCACTGTAGCTTCATGGCACAGTCTTAGGGAAGATTTCACCTTGCAGACCATCTCAGTAACAGGACTGAAGGCACCAGGCATCACATATCCCATGGCTGGATTGTCACAGCTCTGCCCTTGGGAGTTCTAACCACAGGAGGGAGGAAAAGGGTCTGTGCCCTCCAGTGTAGAGCCAACCCTCCCTGGAGATGCTCCTAGTCTCTACATCAACACACTCACACCTTATGCCCACCTGGCTGCCAATTCCAATCACGCACACAGTACGGCGGAGTTTGTGGAAGGGCCAGCCGACCACTAGCTCACTTTGCCCCTCCCCAGAATAAAGGTATTTAATAACGTTGGTGGGGGAGGGAGTAACGGGCTAATCCCCTCCTCCCATGCTGAACACCTTGGTATGTATGATCTGCACAGAGCCAGTGCCATGCTCTTCCCCTGGCACATGGAACAAGGATTCCGGCCCTAGCTGATGCAGCTGGTGCTTGCAGTCCCCACTGAGCAATGGGACGTACTGAGAAATGCTCCTGCAGCCATGCAAGATTTCCATTCGAACCCCCATCCTCACACATGCCATGCACTCTTGGGCTACAGGATGCTAGCCAGACCCTAACAGCATGGACTGGTCTGGGGGCTGTGGTGGGTTAGCCAAGGCCACCCCCCTTTCAGGTGTCCAAAGCATCACATACCCGGGGAATGATGCTCTGCTCCCAAGGTTGGATCAGGTTCCTTTCCCTGTCAGTGTTTGGGGCCAACCAGGTAAGAACCAGTCTCTAAGCTCCATGCTGCATGGCATGACTAGGACACCCAGCTAACGGCAAACCCATGTGTGAAGGAACAGCTCCAAACGTGGAGGTTAAACTCTGGTTCCATGGTGTTGGTGGCTCTGCCCCCGGGAGGGTTTGTTAAAGGGATACAGGATCCCCACTGCAATGAGAGAGAGAGAGAGCCCTCTCCAGCTGAGAGGCATTTTCATTGTCAGGGCACTGGGACTTTCAGGCATTTGTGCCAAAAATCACACAAATCTGAGCACTGTTTACACCTCTTGGGGTCCAGAGGCAGGGGCCCAGCCATCAAGGTAGCCGGAGTCCCAGGAAGGCATGGCACTGTGGAGGGAGGGCAGTTCTAGTGACTACATCCCTCTTCCCCCTAGTTACCTCTCTGAGTGCAGATGATGTTTTGGGGAAGCTCCTGCCGCCGGTAACAAGATGGTACCGTCTCTCCAGGGAGACAAGCTTCTCTTTCTCCTGAGCGCACAGCAACAAGGAGAAAAAGGGGGAGAGCAAGAGAGTTAGTGACTATCCTGAAAAGCATCCCAAAGTGAGGCCAACACCAGGGCAGCCACAGAAACGTCTCGGGCCCTTCCTGCCAGCACCCACATTGACAGAGACCATGTCGTTGAGGTTCCTGCTCAGATCCGTTCTTCTCCCAGCCACAAGCAGAGGCAGCTAGTGACAGTCACACAAGTGGCATTAGCCCAGCCTCAGGCAAAGGGGTTCTCAGCCCTTTCCCTATCACTAGGTGAGCCTGAGTCAGGGTGTACAGCTGGGCTCCCAACTGGAACCTCTCCCCAGGACAGGGGGAGCAGTGTTTGGATACAGGCCCGCTGAAAAGTCTGGGCTCAGTACCAGGTCCGTCTCCATCACGGTGGGAGGGACATGACAAGCCGAGCCAGGACAGCACAGCCTGTACAGTTGCCCTCTCCATTTCCAAAAGGCAATGTGTAACGTGACCCCATTGCTGGAGAGCAGAGCACGTATGCTACATGGACTCATTTGGACTTGAAGGACACAGCAGTGCAGAGACAGGGTCCAGTCCGCCAAGGCAGTGCACTCTGTATTACTAAGTGTGCCTGGCCTGGCACACTCTACCCCAGTGAACCCCTTTCCCCATCTCCAGCCAGCATGGTTCCAGGATGTTACCTTCTGCAGCAGCTGGAGCACGGTATTCTTCTCCTTGGCAAGGCGCTCAGACTCCTGGGCAGCCTGGAGCCGGATGTGATTGGCCTGGCTTTCCAATGCAGCCATCCGCTCCTTAAAGAAAATAAGGCAAGGGTGAGCTGGCACCAGGCCCTGCAGGACAGCTTGGGAAGAAGTAGTTGGCTGGGAGGGAGGAAGAAGCCTTACCAGTCTGGGCAGGTATTTGGAGCCCCTCCATCCACTCCCAGAACAGGCATATGGCTGGCTTGGGGCAGAGAGAGAACTGTGGGAGGGGATGGTGCTTGGGAGCCAAAGGGCTGTTGTGAGCACAGGGACACCACAGGGCCGAGGGCATTACAGGAAGGGGCTAGGAGAGGAGATTAGACCAGAGCAAAGCTGGGCTGGGGAGTCCTAGGCTAAGGTGGGCTGGGAGGGAATTACAGATGAGTCAGTTTCCCCCTCACTGCAGTGGACACTTCTGGGACAAGGGAGAGCCCAGGCTCCATAATCTTTGCCCAGGGGTCCAGGATCCTCTCCCCACCTTCCTCTTGGCGATACTGCGGTGGCACTCAGCCTTGCTCTGCAGGAGCTGCTGGCTCACGGTCTCACGCTCCTCCTCCAGGCGACTCTCCTTTTCCAGCTGCTGGAACTCCAAGTCCTCAAACAGCTTGGTTTCCGTCTCCAGGGCCTCTGCCTCCTTCAAACACACAACCATGGTTGCTCAGCTCCCTCTGAAACAGAGATGCCTCCCCTCTGCCCCCATGGCACACAGATGTACCAGGCAGGGACTGCTCTGACAGGAGAGCAGGTCACTGAGAAAGTAAGGGGCAAAGCTCCATTTGCTGCAACAGGGGGGAAGCTCTACACGTCCCTGTTGCTTGTTGGGAGGCACGGAGCAGTGCATAGCTGGTGGCTCTGACTGAGTGAGACATGGACCTCCTGCTCAACAGGGACCTGCAATCATGCCCAGCCGAGGGACCTACCCAGGCAAGGTCTCCTGCTCCACACGCACAAACTCTAGACAAGAAATGCACTCTCCCCACCAGTCTCACTGGCCTGACCCATCCTCCCACAGTGCTGCAAACCTATGTGATGCTCACAGATCAGCAGAGAGAGGTCCAGCCCAGAGAGTTCCCTGCCGACTACAGCAGAGAAAAAGAGATAATAGCTTGGGGTAGGGGATGATGTGCACCATAGGACAACGGGGACTTGTGATCTGCTAGAAAGAGGGTCAGGGCAAAGCAGTCTTGGCAGGGGCTCTGCACAGCCCACCAATCCTTGGCAGCAGAGATTCAAACAGCAGATTTGTTCCCTTACTTCTTTTTTTTTTTTTTTCTTAAAAGTTACTTCTATGAAAGATGCCAGCTGGGCACTCTGTGGGCATAGGTTAGTGGGGCTGTCGAGCTGGGGTCACATGAAGGTCTTTCGCTAATATAATTAATATGGCCAAGCCAACATGTTAGTGTGCTCCAGGGATGTGACCACATAGCCCAGAGATGGACGAGACTCCCAGGGTTTGAGCTAGAACACCTCCTGGACAGTGCAGGACTGAGCTTGGTGTAAAAACCATTTGTTTTATTTAGTTTTAAATGACAACGGCATCTCTTGGGCAAGTGTGGATAAAATTCAGGGTTTGTAAATTCTACACTAACAGCAAGAGTCTTTAGTCATGTATTTTTATTTAGTTATTAATGTATTTTTTATTAATTAAACAAGATTTTGTTTGCATGTAAACATCCCTCTGCAACTCTTGCAAATCCAACAGGAGCTGGAGCATAGGAACTCAAAAAAGAAACTGACCAGGCTAGCTTTGCTGTGTAGGAAGCAAGAGGCAAACACTGCCTTGCGGGAACAGTGCATCTGATGTTTTAAATGCTTTACATTCCAGTCACTCTGTCGGTTAGTAACAAGCTGCAGAAGTTAGGGTTAGGTTTTAGCTTGGTTGGGATTTTTGCATTTTATTTAAAATACATATTTTTCAGCCTGACCGTGCCCCATTTCAGTGAAGAATTTTTCCATGCAAACCGTTTAGCATCTATTTAGTTGAAACGTGCCTGTTCAGTGTCAATGGGGAGACACTGTTTTCCTGCTCTACATATCTCTACATGTCATTCAATGCATTAGACATCTGTTGAGTTCCATTTTAAACTGGACATTGGTTTTCAGGCTGGGATTAGCTGTGACTCCTGCGGGGACCAGGAAAAATGCTATAATTTATTGCACTAAAAGAGTTGGACATAATAAAAGGATGATATTCCATTCCCAGGCGCTCCTGGAAAATCCCAGCTAATGGGAAAAAATGCTGCAGCACTGCGATATTGACATTATCTGGCCTGGATTGTATACATACATGTCCACAGGAAACAGCAGAAAACTGATATAGAGTTTAGTCCCCTGAGGCTTGCCGGCCTCTCGTTTCACAGAAGCTGGATTAAGGCTAAAGTTGTGTCCAGTATCAGTACAGCACCCAGGGGCTGACTGCACCTGCATTTTCAATAGGCCTCTTCCATCTCTACCAATGCCAAGTATCCTTGCTGCACTGCAGTTCAAGGGGCAGAGCAAGAGTCTTGGCAGGTCCAATCTAAGTAATCAGGCCTGGGGTCTCTGAATTAGACATTCATTCCTTTGCACCCTGGTGCAGACTCCTCTACAAAAACTGCCTGAACAGAAACCCCACCTTACATCTCTTGGCCTCCAGCCACACAGGAGTTGTCCCTGGCAGAGGCAGGTGCTTAGGAGCAGCACCTAGGTGGAGGATTTAGCTCAAGGAGACAAGTGTTGCGGGAGTTGCCCATTTTCCATGCTTGACAGGAGTCTGTAGTCAAAATCAGAGCTGGCCAAGCAGCCAAATTGCTGGTTTCTGTTGGTGGGTGGGGGGAGAATGGGACTGAATTCACATCTGGGGACGGGAATTTGTACTACATTGCTCCAGTGCTCAGAATTCCCCCTCCAGGCACTAATACAAGGGGGGGGGGGGCGGGAAGGGAGCTTGCAGCACTTGCTACATTAGCACCCCCCAGAGAACAGTAGCAGTGACCAGAGAAGTGGCCGGTGGAAAAGGAGGAGAGCACTAGGGAAAGAAACCTTCCCCCTCCTCACTTGCTGCCAAGAGGAGAGGCTGCAATGAGGCGTTATGGCATTTGGAGACAGGGACATGTGGAACTGGAGCTGCTTACAGTATCAACAGCAGGGGAGAGTCGCTCTGCAATCTGCTGGTGCACCAGCCAGGCTACATCCTGGGTGGTAAACTTACCAATACCATGGCACCTGGATGTCAGCCTCCTCCAGCCCTTGGTGTACTGCATTCAGTTTGGCACATGGCACCAGTGGAGTGCTGACTCAGGCTGGAACTGTGGGCATGGAGGTGAGGGGGAGTGGGCAGTGATCCAGGAGGGTGGGGGTTAAACACTGACCCTTCTCATCTGGTCCTGTAACTGCTCCCGCATTGACTCAGGGCAGTTATCAAGCTGGCTCTTCGACTCATTGTAAAGCGCCTGGAGTTTCTCTAGCTCCTTCCTTTCAGCATCAACCTTTGCCCTTTCCTGAATCAGGGAAAAAACAACAAAACAAAACAAAAAAACAAAACAAAAAAAGGAGAGAAAACACACTTCTCAAATCCGCGCCATGCAGAAGCTGGAGAATTAGACAGTGGCTCAAGCCAGAGAGAGAAGGGGCACAGGGGAGGGGCATGTCAAAGAGGCATTTTCAAAAAGATTTAAAAAGCAAAAGCAGTTGGCATCCAGGGCTGGATTGGATTAGAACAGTTATTGCTCAGGACTGGACCTCAGTCTCATGTCTCAAGACAAAGGCTTTACAGAAAGCACATACCAGGCCACCTCTAGGTCTCGAGCAGATTAATGTTAACACGCCTTCAATCATCAGGGATGATGTCAGCACAGCACTGGGAATGGCGTTGTCAATTAGGTGTTCTGCACAATCGGTCATCAGAGGCATTTTCGTAGGCCCTACATTTTATTTTAAGTAAGTCTCAGGAACATCATTTTATAACAGATATTTCAAATCCAGGACACCATCAAATAATTGTAAAGCAGGTCAAATGTGGAGACTACACTACCAGTCAAACGTCCTGTTCCATAGACAGGGATGTCCTGGCGTTCTGGTTTCTTTATGGACAACAGGAAAAACAAGAGACTAAGATCCAATCTCTGCTCAGTTAATACAGGTTAACTCCCTGGGTCCTCAGGAACATTTCAGGTTTTATTTAAGTGAGTTAGTGATGGAGAGGATATAAAGAGAACACTTGTTCCTGGTCTAAAGAGAGGAAGAAATAGGTTCACCACCCCACTCTCCCACCCAGTTGAAATATGTAGTTGGCTTCAGTCCTGCATCAACATGCTGCATTTTCAGAGGAGCTGAGCCCCCTGCAGTTCCTAGGGTTCTTTTGGGGGTTCTGCCAGCATAAAGATTTATGATAAAACCCACTGTTCATGTGTCCAGGAACCCTGGATTAACAAAGCAATGCATTGCAACCAGCGAAAGCAACACTTTGGTCTCAAGACGTCCAGGGGATTTTATACTTATTTTACAGGTGGGGAAACTGAGGCAGACAGACAGCAAGTGATTTGCTTAATGTCACACAGTGAGACAGTTGGAGAACCAGGACACTCTCGACTCCCTTTCCCTAGCAATAGCCCCATGACAATCCTTCCTCCCATCCTGCCCATTTTACCTCCACCTACAGGAATAAGTAACTAATTGAATGGGAGAAACCCCAGACTGGATTACCCCTAATTTGGGGTAAATCTGCATCAAAACCCTCTAACGTGAGACTCTCTCTCATACCAACCCAGAATGATGAGACCAGTTAATGCAAATTAGAAAGAGGAAATAGGAATATTCCCTCCAATCCCTGCATTGTTTTCAAATCCAGAGTTACATGAGACAAACCCTGGGAGTCGCTGAGAAGTTTGCGACTGAATGAGATAACAACAGTGGCAGTAATTGGCTTGGACAAGGCACAAGTGTCTTTATTTACAGGGTGGCACCAGCAGGGCAGTACGGAATATGTTACAAATGGTTTGAACCATTAAGTTTGGACCCAAGTTTGGATCTAAACTGCTGAGAAGTTTGGGATGTTCAGATTATTGCAGTATATTATATCATATGAGTATTGGGCTCAGTACAGCAGTAACTGGATAAAATTATCAGGCTTGTATTATATAGGAGGTCAGACTAGATGATTTAATGGTCCTTTCTGGTCTTAAAATCTATGAATGAAAGATCTGGGGACTAGTTTGGGCTCAGCTCTAGAATTTATTATTTCTGGTTTTCAGCACCGAGTGCTGGCTACCTGGGCAATTGTTTTTTAAAAGAAGTATGAACCTGTGACCACAAGCATTTACAACATCTACCTACATATGGCACAATGTTCTGTGGCTTCTAGGAATCTCTTATCTGAAGAGTCAGAAACAGAAGCTGATTACCCCTACCAACACTTTAGTGAGGGGAAGTGTTATGAAACCCACTTTATGGCTAGGTAAGCTGAGGCACTAACAAGTGAAGTGACTTGTTTCAGAACACAAAGAAGTCAGTGGTTGAGCCATGAATAGAACTCAGCAGTCCAGACTCCCTGACCCATACTCTAAGCACCAGAAAGCAATCCCTTAGAGTATCTGCACCTTATAACTTGAGTGCCACCCCTCCATACAGTAACATGGGCACAGGCCTTGGAAGGCTGTAGGCTGTCTCCAAAACAAGAGATCCATGCTCTCCCCATCACACTCAGAGGCTGCTAAATGGAGGGTTTGGACTCATCCAAACAAACTCCTGCAGTTTTCTAGGAAATCTTTAACCACTAATGTTATGCTTTTGGGGTCCAAATTTCCAGTGCCAAACATCGGCAGATGTCCTGCACTACTAGACTGATGTGAGTAAGGTTCATGACCACCCAGCATTTCAGACAACACTATAATACCTATCTACACATGCGCATGGATGAGATCACACAATTCATTTCTAACAGAATAGAATTTGCCATACAAGCCCAGCTAGTTACATCCACTAAAGTCAGTTGCTTCTCAGTGACAATAGAATTCCTGGGCACAGCTGCATCAAGTATCCTGCCACCTCCTCATCCCTGCAGTAGTCTGCTGCCTTTTAGCAATCCGCAAGCATGCCAGCATCCTCATGCCAGATGGCTTGTTTAACTTGACAAAGTGCTGCGGAGTGAGTCACGTCTCCAGACTGGCAAGAAACCCCCATGCACTCAAGGTGTCTACTGCACTTCAGTGTGAAAGCCAGGAGGCTCGCTTTAATCAGAGATGCCTCATTGCTCTGCACTGCAAGCTGGGGCAGACTCACCCCCCATTGCAAGCAGAGTCACCACATCAAAGCCACAGGCAAAATCCTCCTTAGAATTAAGGTGCTCCCAGGAAACATTACATATGCAGCTCCCAGTATGAAGTGGGGCATACCGGGTGCGGTGCACAGGGGCATCTCCACAGAACAGACAGACCATAATGAATGCTCCTGCAGTAGCCAGAGGGGAGGGAGGTAGTGACCTAGAGAGTTCCAGGCCTGACTCTCCCCTCACTCACACCAGTTTTACATCACTGTCACCCCAAATTTACACCAGGTCTGACAGAATGGAACTATGCCCTACCCTTCATCTCTATACCTTGTGGCTACCAACAAGCCTCTTGGCAGCAAATCCATCCCTGCTCCCCAAGGTGCTCAGCCTCCAACTAGCTCTCCATGCTGAAGCTCACATCACCCCAGTTAGCCCCATGAAAGCACCCAAGAATACCTGCAGAGCCAGAATGCCACGCAGGATATTTCCTTCACCTTGGGTTGGGGGTTAAACCATCAGAATCACGATGCAAAAAAACGTAGGAGTAACATCTTCCGAGGAGCTAACCCAATCCCCCTCTCCCTCTGCCAACTCCTAGCAAGAGGCCAGGAAACACTCCACTGTAACCAAAAGAGTCAGAGCATGAGACCCTATCAACATGAGAATCCATTCTCTCTGTGCATGTCAGTGCCCCACAGGGTAGGCTACTAGATATACCAGGAACCCATCTACACTACAACCAGAAGTGGGTCATAGGAGCTGGTTACAGCAAGGCTACAATGGGCAACGGTGTCCCCAAATTAACCTGGATCCAGGGATGTTATGCCACTAACAATTGGTAAGCAGTCACATAGCTGTCACAGAGAGGGTCTAATTGGTCAGAGGAGCAGCCAAATTGATTTTCATGCTGCTCACTCAGACCAGGGTGAATAAAGATCATGTAAGAAAGCTTGAATTCTCAACCCAAGTCAAATATCAAAGTCTATTAGCTTTGATTTTTCATCATATTTTGTGTAAAGCAAACAATATTCCCAGAGGCACATGTCCAGCTGCGGTTACTCTGACTGTCCCTAAAGTGCCCCCTGCACCTTCTCCTCTGTCTGCACCATGTGGTTAAATGTTGGGAAGGAAATTTAAAAACCAGGAACATTACAAACAGTGACCCATGTCTCTCTCTCTCACATGCTCCCACAGGGTTAATGGAGATCTGAATTTATACTAAGAGGTGGATTTAGGTGCTAGTCCAGAAGCACCAATTCCTGTCCCAGGGCAGCTCAGAGTACGTGTCTCAAGGAACCAGCATTGCTAAAGAACAGCTGCCCAAGTTAGGCCCAGGGGTTTGCAGTGTGCACAAGTGCTGGAGGTTATGGGGGCCCCATAGCATGCAGAGGCATGAGGGATTAGAGACACATTTCAGAGTGGGTGCCGTTAGAGAGAGTTAGTGCTGACTGATTAGGAAAGCGAAGGGTTAAGACGCAGAGACTTTGGGAGTGTGGTTTCTTTTAGTCCCTCTCCTGACTCCATATGGAGCTGGTTGTTTCACTAGGCATGGTTTGCAAAAGGGCTGTAAAATTTAAAAAAAAAACAATCCCAGCACATTGCATCTGTGCAGGAGGGGCTGCCTGCATCCTGCCACTCACAGGCTTCACCTCGTCCAGCCTCAGAAATAGTCACCAATGAAATGAATCAGGACCTGGTGCATTTCTAGCCTTGGTGCCAGCATGGCTACACCCCACTGGGTTGCCATGGAGAGGGCAAGAACCGCACAAACATCCATTCACTGTGTGGGACAGTATGGAATCCCTGGAGGGACAAGGGCAAAGGTTCTAAGAGAGCTGGACGAGAGTGAAAGTTGATCTCACTGTTGGGAATGTGCTCAGCTCCCACTGATCCTTGCTCCACAGAATGACGCATTCCGGGCAAGCCTGGGACTGCACTCCAGTGCAGTCAGTTACCTTCCTGCATGGGAATGGATCGTCTCCAACAAAACTCCTTGAGATAGGTCCCTGTGTGGATATGCAGTTCTGAGGGGGCACCAGCAGAGGGTTCTGTTGCTGAGAAGGGCAGAAATCATCAGCAGGAAGGGCGGTTTTGGTGCAGTTTCTGATGGGAATGGGGGTACAGTTTGTCCTGCAGAGGTTATTGCAGGGGACATTCAGGGCTGAGTGTTGGAAGGTTGCAATGGGTACCACAGAGGAAGCTGCATTCAGATGTCTTTCTGGAGTTGTGCGCGTTTCTGCACGGGTGTGTAGGTGTTGTTTCCCCTGTTAAGAAGCATACAGCAAGCAAGACCCCAGAACTGGAAGGGAGGCTGAGATAATGGTCTTTGGAAGGTGCATTCTGGCTCTTGTCCCCCTTCTCTCCAGCATTCTGGGAACCACGTCTCAGGCAACAAGCTGGGAAATTAATGACCTCTTGGTGGCATCATGGTCAAAGCTGAATGATGCTTTAAATGGAGTGACACGAGAGTCTCCAGCAAGCTAAGCACTGCAGCTGTCATCACCACTTGCACACAAGCACCTGGAGCTGTCGATTGGTGGGGCATATAGAGAACTGACAAACTCACTGCAAAACCTTATACACCAAGGCCAGTGCAGGAAGCAAGGGGGCATGACGGACAAGTAACCCATGTGCTGCCCAGGTGAAGGCTGAGGCCAACAGAGAAAGCTCCAGAGATTGGCATCTTGTGGAAAGGTTCAATGAGTGCAAAGGTGACTCCCAAAGTGCATCCCAAGCACCGAAAGGAGCTGCCCTCCCCCACCAGAGCCCCAAGAATGGACAGTTCCAACCCCAGACAGGCTGACAAAGCTCCCAAGCCAGTGGCCAGTCCGCACCAGGATCCCAGACAATGGCAGAGAGAAGGGAAATGCTCTGAGTAGAGGAAATGCTGTCTCAAGCTGGCTGCAATAAATCCAGCATGTCCTATCTGGGGGCGAACATGCCTGGGGCAGCCCCCTCCTCATGGAAATGGCACTTTAGATGCCCACCAGGTGATGGCAAACCCTTTGAGAAGGGGGGCCCAGAGGCAGATGACACATGCTTTCGTGGGGACGGATGGACAGTGTGTGCAGTGCACAGAACCTATGCCATTCTCCCCCAAGATCAGCAGATGACCAGATAGGTCAGTCTCTTTGGCATCGGAGCCAGAAGTATGTGCGCAGGAACAACACTTTCCAGCAGGGAGGAGACCTGGGATTCAGCAGCCCCTTGGGGGGTCTCTGGGGGTGCACCCTGCACCCATTGCTCCAAGGCACAGACAGGGGAACTCTCAGCTCTGGGGTTTACCTTGTCCCGCTCCTTCTGGATGCTGGAGTCCAGCTCGCATAGTTTCTCTTGCAGCTGCTGCACAATCTTCTGTTCCTGCTGCAGCTGTATCACTTCCGACTCCTGCTCCCCTTGCAGCAGTGCCCGCTCCAACTCCGCCTAGGCAGACACAGCCATGTCACAGCAGTGCTGCCCCCGCCAGCCCTCATCTCCCAACCTCATCGCAGGCCCCCCAGAGGCACAGCAACGCCTGGGTGGGACATGGCTCTGCTGGCAGAGATAAGCCAAGGAGGGCAACTGGTTTTGGGTCAGGCCCAGATGGAGGTCAGCACTGAGGCTAATGGCTCAGGTTCAAAGGTTCTCAGACTTCACATGCTCTCCCCATGAGATCTCGGCTCCATCAAACATGGGAATTAGAGACAGGCCCCATGAAGCCTCAAGTCAGAGCCAGACCCAACCTGTCAGGGTTAGTTCTGACCCTCCATTCTTCCCTCCCCCACCAAACAAACAAAACTTTGAAGGGGTCAGATTTAAGGCTCTGGTCCGGGTTCCCTTCCCTGCCTTCCCCAGTCTAAGGGGAGCAGAGCCAGGCCGGGCTCCACCTTGGCCCACAGTGAGTGTCCTGCACCCTTCCCCCACCCCAGGAGCAGTAGAAAGGGTTTCCCTCCACCTCATGGGACGACTCCTGCAGCTGCTGCTCCAGCTCCTTGACATGGCTCTTGAGCTCATCCACATGGCCCAGCACCCGCACCCACTCCTCCTCCAGCAGGGCAGCCTCCTTGGTCTTGGAGCCCGTTGAGTCCTCGTGCTGCTTGGGAGAAACGGCGACATCACTGGGGGACTGCTTATTTGCTATTTGCAGAGTAGGGAGTGCACACAACACTTCAGCAAAAAGAGGGCCCTGCCCCAGAGCTCACAGCCACTCCAACCCCCCTCAGCCCACCAGCGACAGCCCTCCAAGGTAGGGCAGAGATGGGGGTGCATCAGGCACAATGTGTGACTCTCAATGAAGGGAGGGGAGCATGCACAGTGACAGCCCCCTCCACCCAGCGTCTGCTACCAGTGCCCCCATGGGATTCTGCTGTACCACCAGTCAACCTTGCAGTCTCATACATGGGGTTTTGTGTTGATACACCTAGAAACCCACCACTGCCCATGCCCAGATCGGGTCATAAGCACATCTGAGTCCAGCAGCAGTAGGGTCCCCTGCAGGACATTCCTCCCCCCACCCCCCCCCCAAAAAAACCCCAACAACCTCCACCCCCTCACCTCAGGGCAGGTGCTCTCTTGTGCTGTGGGCCCCGCCCACACGCACCTTGTGGTGTGTGCTCTGCGCCATGTGGAGACCCCCCCATCTCACGGTGGGTGCTCTCCATGCTGGGGAGGCCCTGACCCCCCATCCCTCATGGTGGGTGCTCTCCATGCACTGGGCCCTGTCTCCCCTCACCTCGTGGTGTGTGCTCTCCGTGCTGCTACTTTCCTCCTTCAGATTCTCCTCATCTGATTTCTCCAGGCTCTCCCTCTGCTGGGGCCCTGTGGCCTCTCCAGTCTCCACTATGGCCTTGCCAAGGCCCAAGGCAGCCAGGCTGGCTGAGCCCTTGGAGTGCCTTCTGGCTGTCAGGATGTTGGTGGTGGCATCTCCGTCACTTGGGAAGTGCTGGTGCGAGTTGCCTGTGTCTGTGATGCCATCAGTTCTGGTGTATTCCGCACACAGGTTCAGGATGGTCTCCAGGCGCTGGCGCTCCTGGGCAAGGGTTACAGGGAGGAAGGGGTGGGTGGGTTGCCTGCTGGGATGGGTCCTCACACAGATATGGGGGGCCAAGCAAGCAGGAACTGGAAGGCATGTGAACCCAGGCCCCACTGCCCTGGGCTTTCCCCCCTTGCACTCCATCCCTGCATCACCCTGTGACATCAAACTCCCTGAAGTGACACTTGTGTTGGACTAAAACACTGATCCCTCTCCCCTTGCTCCCCCGCATACTGGCCTTGTTCTTTTGGGCCTGACAGATGGGATTGAGTCCTGGGGGGAAGAAACAGGGGACACAGACACCTGCTTGGACCAAGCCTTAATACAGCTCTCCCAGTAAAGTGCCCAGACATCATGAACATTCATCTCTCCCATCTCCTGCTGCCATGTCATTTCTAGCATGCATAACCGGGCCTGGATCACATGGCAGTGAGCCAGATAAGGAAGGGAAGCTCGTTCCAAAGCCTCCCCATCTCTAGCCTGGTCAACATGGGGAAAGTGTATCCCCATGCATTCTCAGGGGATCCTCAACACAGAGGCATCCAGCTGCATCTCGCTAACAGGGCTTCACCCAGGGAGTCTGGGATCCTCCAGGATGCACGTGCAGTCCCACTGTATTGCAGCCGCCTTTGGGGCAGATGACATTAACCAGCCCACAAATGATGGGAGGAGAAATTCTGGCTCAGGTGCGTGGGGATGAACCTCTCTTGCTGCCAGTTGTGCTGAGGGGATCTGTAATGTCCATGGAGAGCAGACAGGAGGTTGGGTTTAAAAGCCGTGGCTGAAAGACCCTCTGAGTACATGTACACAGCAATTAAACACCTGTGGCTGGCCCAGGTCAGCTGACTCGGGCTCACGGGTCTCGGGCTGCAGGGCTATAAAACTGCTGCCTAGATGTCCAGGCTCAGGCTGGAGCCCGAGCTCTGGGACTCTGCGAGGTGGGAGAGTTCCGGGGCCAGACTCCCGCCTGAGCCTGAACATCTGCACAGTAATGTTTAGCCCAAGCCCCACATGCCCAAATTAGCTGATCAGGCCCAGCTGCAGCTGTGCCACAGGTCTCTTACTCCAGTGTAGATGTATGTTGTGTAGCTGCAGGCTGGTACCTAGGAGGATGAGGAACTCAGTGGACTCTGCAACTCCAGGAGCTCCCTCTCCATGCCTGATGCTCAGACCATTAGACCACACAGAAGGGAGTGCCCAGCTGCAGACAAACAGGCAGGGTGCACCAAGACACCGTAACCCCCTGGGCTTAGGCAGCTCAGTGCTGCATTCACAGACCTGAACTGCTGGCTTGAGGAGTCACTCTGACTTTGCTCAGGACCAGAGACAAGGGGCCCCAGCATAAGGGAATGGCTTGGAACAAACCTCCCCAGGCTGCTGCAAGGGCATGGGGCAGAGTCTGGGCATACATGAGAAAGTGGTACTGGGTTAGCTTAAATTGTTTGTTAAACCCATTTAGTTGAACTGGAGCAGGCCAGTGTGGATGCTCTGACTGCCATTTAGCTTAAACTGATTCCTAAGCAACTAAAGCTAAACAGAACTAAGTTTGGTTTAAAGCCAAAATAAGACTAAAGCACTTCTTCAGTTGAACCAGGGACCTGAGACAATTGCCTGTTGGTGCCAGGGGCTGTTTCAAGAGCAGGGCTTCTCCCAGGACTTGGATTTGTATCTAGGCATTTGCAGAAGGGCACCTGGAGATGTTGGATGAGCTGTGAAGCTCAATCTGAGCTTCATGCCTTGGCCACTGAGACAGCTCAGCAGCACAGCTCCACATAGCCCAGAGGGAGGCACCTAGAGTCCTCCTCTCCACTGGATGGGTGTGGAGCCAGACTGCCTGTCCCTGGAGTGGGGATTGAAGGAGATATAGGAGCAGCCTACACTGCTTTCAGTGGAGCCCATCCAGCTGCTCCAGGACATTTGAGGAGGGGAAAAGGAAAACAAGGGAACCCCAACAAATGTCTCATCCTCTTCGAATCCCACCAGCAAATCAACCCTGACACAGCATCCCACATGCTTCTGCGGCAGCTGCTTCTGCAACAACCAGAGGAAGGGATTGTTTCTGCCAGCTCCCTCCAGAATCACTGATTCCACAGCACTCTCCCTCCCATGATCTGAGCCCCCAGGGTCTGGCAGCATTTGCTTCCCACCGGGGTAGGAAACCAAGCAGAAGCTGGTGCCATATTATTAAGGGGATGTTCTCAGGACAAAAGTCATACTCACACAGCAGGGATTTATCTACATTGCTAGTCACCCTGGGGAGCAGAATGCATGGGCCCATCCCCTTCCCCACCTCTCTCTGCAGTGTTCAAGGTCACCTACAGCATCTCAAGCTCTAGTACACTGCTGCAAATCACACCCCAGATGGGACCCCCCGTTTACAAAAGGCAAGCAATCCCCTCCCCCCAAAGGAGAAGCAGCACAGAGACAAAACAGACGTGCCAAGACCAGTCATTTCCTAATCATAGTGAAGTGTTCAACTCCTGGTAGATCATGAGGGGCAGGACTGTGCCTCTCCAAGGCCCCACGAATCCCCACCTGGTGCCGAGGGACTTGGTTCTCATTCATTAACACACTCCTGGGAGGTGAGAGGACACACGTATCTATCTAAAAGCCTGCAGAGCTCCCCAGGTTTACCTGGGTGAACAAGTGGCCCCCGTCACTCATTAGTTACACAGTGTGCACACAACACAACCTGTCCTAACACATTCCTGGCCCCGCCCATGCCCTCTGCCAGATGTTGCTCACTGACACTCCTGACTCTAGGCCAGAGTACAGTGCTATTACTCACTCCAATGTACAGGAAGGGGAGGGACGAGGAAGGGTTTGTTTGAATCACTTGTTTCATTCAGGTTAACATGGCCACACACCAGGTCCAAGGAAAATCTGGGAGATGATCCCAGAACTCCAGGTTCTAAGTGCCCTGCTGTAACCTCTAATCCATGTTCTCTCCCTAACTGGTACCCATCCCCACTGCAAGGAACCACCAGCCACACAGCACTTGTCTGGTATGCAGGGGACCAGGCTACCCCTTGAGTTGCTTTCCCAAGCAGCCCTACCCAACCAAAAGTGCCTGCAACCCCTTGTTACCACTCCCCAAGGCCTGACAATCCCAATCCCAGGAATTTATTCCAAAAAGTTTTCAGCCTCTACTCCTTCCCAACAGGCTGTTCCCATCACCTGCCTGGGCGCATGAGTGACCACCAGCTTTGCAGATGCCAGTGCTGTCCTGTGAATCAGTGGCAGGAGACTGCTAAGGAAGCAAGAATAGCTGTGTGCACACACACATATGCAGATACAAACTCACAACCCCGACCAGCTCAGTCTCACAGCCAATCTCAACTGGTCTGGGAAGCCAGTGGCTTGATGGACTCACAGAGATACGGGTCACATGCCACAAAGGGTGCTGCCAACAATTAAACAGCTCTGCAAGTTGAGATGAAGAATCTGAAGAGCCCAGATGGCAGACACTGGGCCTTGACAGCTTTTGGGAAAGGGATGAAAATCAGGGACTGATTGTACAGCAGCAGGCACCACACATAGCATCAGAGGGACAATGAAGACCGACCTCCGTCCCACAGCTCTGCCAGCGCCCTCAGTACAAACCTGCAGCCCCCTGCTATTCCAGTCCTGGGCCACTGTTGAACAATGACTGACAGGCCACAGAGCAGAGTGAGTTTAGTTTTGAAATAGCACAGCCGCGCAAGCACCCACTCCGCTCCAGGTGCATTCCCAGCCCAGGTAGAGCGAGGGAGGAGAACGGGGCAAAGGTCTGGGCAGAGCAATGAAAGGGAGGGAAACAAAGGAAAGCCTGGGGTAGTGGTGCACAAAAAGCCTTGCAGCAGCCTTTCCAACCTGCACTGACCCTGGCTAGAGACTGAGGGGGTGAACTGCAGCAGCCACAAAAGAAGTGCTCCCCATGGCTCAAAGGGATGGATTCAGCACCCATCTCACAGCTGCTCCTGCTTGCCCCACCCCCACATAACTTCCTCCCCCCAGGTCCACATACTCACAGAGGGATCCAGCCCCACTTTCATGGTCCGCCAGATGTTCCTCCAGGGAAGCAATTCACCTTCACCCTCTCGCCCACCTGGATTCAGCACCACCCCATGCAGGGTGCCAACCCGCTGCCCCGCGGGAGACACGTGACCGGCTGGGAGTCAGAGATAGACTAATTACATAGACTACAGCCCCAGGCTGGAGAGCCGCATGGCTCTCCATGCACACTACACAGCGCTATTTCTGGACGGTGAATCAGGCAGTCTGAGTGCAAACTGCAGCTCCAACCTGAGTCAGTTCTGAGTAAACAGGACTCCCTCCCCCACCCCAGCCAGATGGAGCCTGGGAGAAAGGATCCCCCATCCTCCTCTGAGCCTGGGTGAGGAGAATTATGGTCTTGTGGTTAGAACAAAGGACAGAGTCAGGACACCCAGTTGTATCAGGACACCTGGGTTCTTTTCCCAGCTGTGCCACTGACACGCTGCATGACCTTTGGCAAGATATACACCCTCCCTGTGCCTCCGTCTCCCATGGGTGCAATGGCGGTTGATGATCCTGACCTGACTGGGCTGGGAGAGGCTGAGACAGGCTGGGAGACTCAGGGGGCAAGCACTGCAGGGGGGCAAAGGACATTCAAGAGAGGGGTGAGTGTGGGCTCCACCTGTGGGCCAGGTCAGCTCCCTGTTGGGGGAACAGAGGGGATGGCCTCAGACAGAAAGGCCCTGGATAAAAGAGGGGGATAGTCACCTCAGGAACCTAGTGCCTGGCTGCCCCCTCCATAGCCTTACCCTGGGAAGCCTGCACCAGGCACCTCATGGCCCCCTTGCACTGCGCTGGCCACCAGAAGGATTCACAAGGGGGGGCAAGGGCAGCCTGCCAGGCTCTGACACCTAGCTCAGAAGCCCCCATTCTTGCTTAGTCCTGAGGGATTACTATAGCAAAGATGATTAATAATATTGGGGGTGGATGTACAGGCCCAAGGACAGCCTGGCCTTTGGCTCAGGCAGAGCCCCAACCAAGCTGGACTGCCCCAGACATTCCTGTGCTCCGCTGCTGTGGATTCACAGAGCTGTAGGTGCTTTCAGAACCACCTCCCTCTCATTCTGGGGACCAGACTGCTAGGGGCAAGGGCACAACATCAGCTTCCCGCTCAGCCAAGAGACACAGAAGGGGCTGGGTTGGGAAGCCTGGCCCCATGTTTGGAGTGGGTTAAATCTGAATAGTCTAAGAAAATGGGGTGCATCCCTCTGACACTGATCCCACAGCAAACTCCCAGCACCCACCTGGCCCTCTTCCCCCTCGGCCCAGCTGTCTGTGGAATCCCAGGCTCCCAATCCAGCCTTGCTCAGAGTGGAAAGTGTCTCCCTATAGCTGGGGCAGACAAAGTGCCCAGAGGCTCTCGCTCTCCTGCTAGGAGGGACAGGGATATGCAGGAGCAACCTTCCCATCCTGTCTGTGAGGTGCCTGTCTCACCCCTTATGCCTCCTCCCACAACCTGATGCCTCCAGCCACTGCCTGAGGGTTTATGCACTCCCCAGCCATCAACCCACAGGTCCAGAGAGAACAGGCGGGAGAGTACCATCAACCCACAGGTCCAGAGAGAACAGGCGGGAGAGTCAGGCTCTCCCCAATGTCGACTCTGAAGAGAGCAAGACAGCACATTAACAAGGGCGCTATAAACCTCCAGCTGGCACCGTGCTGCAGTGTTCACTATCCCCAAAGCAGGGGCACCCATAGACAGCTGAGCTGTGGCGTAAGCCTCTCCTGGGCTGGCATAATGAGGTATTGGGGGATGGAAGGACCATTCTCAGGGGTGAGTTTTTATGGCTGGAATGGGCCCCTAGCACGGAAGGGAGGGGAAATCGGGGTCTCACTGCAGTGCACAGGATAGAGAGGGTGATGATACCCTGCACCAACCCAGGAAGCTGACACCCACCCTATTCCTTCCATGTTGGGTGTGGAGAGACTCTCTTACACTCCACGCCATAGCTCTGGGAGCACCTAGGAAAGGGACTGACTGCCACTTGCCAAAGCACAACAGCCTGAGCCAGACATTAAGGAGTAGAACTACTCCCTGGCCATCCCCCAGCCTTGGGCGCAGCCAGACAGCAAGCCTGGATCATGCACAGCATGCAGCCCAGTCAGAGTCATGCTAGTCAGGGACAGCTAACACTTCGACCCCAGACCCAGGCCCTCTGCCTCATATACTTGTCCCAATTCTGAAGGCAGACCTGTCTGCAAACCCTACACTCCCCTGGGAACCCTTTACCTTAAAGAAAGGGATCTCAGGCACTGAGCCCTTTGCCTTAGTCAAATCCTACCCGTGCAGTCTGAGGCCATGGACAGGGAGGTGAGCTGTGCTACCCCGTCCCCAAGCACATGGCTGGGTGCTGGACAGCCTCCTGGGAAAAGAAGACCAGACACTCCATGAGCTCTCACAAAGGACAGCTCAACAGCCAGCCGCCATCTTCGGTGGTTTTGGCTCTGGCTGCAGCAGTGACCCCCTAAGGTAAGCAGTGCAGTCAATAGATGCCTCCCTGATCCCATTATCTGTGCAGAGACTTCTGCCCAGCAACTACCATCTGGCTTGCCCCAGCACACCACCTGGTAGCAAGGGGAGGGGTTTTGCTACACAATCTCTTTGAACCACCCTGGACTGGTCCCCTTTATTGGCTACACACAGACAAAGGAAGAGACAGATGCACTAGGCAAACTCCACCCTTCTCCCAAGCCAAGCAGCTGCCTAGTCTATAAAAACTCTATCCCATGGCCTAAATATGGGGCCTAAGTGCCCGCAAGACCTCCCATCTGCCAGGACCCTTGGAACATTATCTGCACAATACATGCAATGCAATTAAAAGGGCCCAGGCAACTAACTACTTTGGCAGGAAGCTGGAGTCCCAGTCTGGCATCCCTCAGAGAGCATACAGGCAAATCCTGAGGGCCTACATTTAGAGAAGAGGCCTCCAAGTCCTATACATACAGGCCAGACCGTGCGGTCAATACCCTGTAGGCTCACACTCCACCCTGTACATGGAGACTCAATAATACAACCCACAGGCTCTGCAGATTTACAGTTCACCCCACATAAATGCAGATCACTTAGCTACATAACCTGCCAGCACTGTCCTGACTTGAATCCATTAGGTTCCCTGTCCTATTATGATGGTTAATTGCATATTGGCTTCTGCATAATCCAGTTATCTGTATTCAGAAGGGAGGCTCAAGTGCTGCTCCTTGTGGTAATCTCTCCAGATAAGCAAGGAGTCCAGATACTCAGAGGCCTATGCACATTATTGGTATGCAGCTGCTAGTAACTGCAGCAAAATGCACAGCAGTTTGAAAACAGTAAAATTCCAAAGCCCTTTGAAGAATACACAAGCCCTTATTCCAACTGCCTGGCTCCCTGGTATCTGGGTGCAGGTCTGGGCTTGGAAAGAGTTAAACTCAAAACATCACCGAGGGTATAAAACCTCCCAGGTCACTGTGACAGCAAGAACATATAGTGCCAGTGAGGTGAGTGGAGAGACTAGAGAGCTCTCCAGTGATGTATACCCATTCCAGTGCTGTGTGCTCTGCGTACCAGTATGTGGCACAGCAGGGTCAGGCCCACAGCAGTGTGTGCAAGCACAAGGCAGAGTCAGACTAAGGGGAGGGCTTGGCAACTGCTCCAGAACAAGGAGGATCCCAGACCCTATTCATCCTGGAGACTGTGCAAGGCCAAAGCAACTCAGTAGCCAATGCCACAAGCCCCTCGGCCATCAGCAGAGCCGCTTTCTCCCCTATCTGAGGGATAGGCTGGGCCTGTGGAGGGCACTGTGGTTGGCTTCCTGCCTCCCCTTCACAAATCCCTGCTAGGCATTTGAGGGTGTCAGGGGGCCTGTAGGTCATGTACACAAGGCAAGAGCTTTCCAGGCTCTGTAGCAAGCTACAAGCCTGGGGCTCACCAGTAAGTACCTTACTATGACCACTAATTATGCCCCCTGCCATGGATGTGTAATGGGCGTTATAGCAGGAATTGCAGTGCTATTGCTCCTATAAAGCAGCATGCCAGCTCGAACAGAGGGGGAGGGAAAAGGGGTCATTGCAGCCAGTGTCTCACTCTCAGCAAACACCGCTCTGATAGGGAACAAGGGCAACAGCAGCCCCCCAGGGCTCCAGCGAACTTGCCAGACATGATGTGAAACTGGAGGGGCCCAGGATACAGTCAGCAGATGATAGCATCTGAGCTTACAGCTGTGAGGAATGAAGGTCAGAGATGCAGCACATTAACTCCTCAGCTGAGGATGCTGTGCTGAGGGAAGCAGGCAAGGGTCACATGCAGAGTCTCACCCAGCTGCTCAGCAGACTAATGAGTGGGGCAGCTCCTACCACTGCTGCCCCAGCTGTGGGAGGATGCAGCCAGTTGTATACAGCATGTGAATCTGAAGTGGGCAGGGCAGAAAGGACCCAGAAATCAAATCCCACAGGGAATGGATTGACCAGCACAGCTCAGGCCATGTACCCAGGTAGTTTGGTGTCCTGCCTCCCATGGTGCACAGAGGGGAGGCAAAACAGCCCAGCATGCAGCTGGCCAACAGTACCACGTGGGATGGCGGCTCCTTTCTGACCCTCTCAATGACCAACTGATGCCCTGAGACCTGATCAACCTTAGTCTAAGTCAAAGCAACCTAGCCAGCATCACAGTAACCAGTTCCAGCAACATCAAGAGCCTCTTCCCAGCTGCTGGAAGGGTCTTGGATAAACCGGATATTCCTAAACATCCAGTTGTGGCGTTACCTGTGCTCCTCAGAATGGGCAACAGTATCAAGGAGCGTGGACTAAAGAAGACCTCACTTCTCCCTCAATATCCAGTGCTCCCCCTTGCCCTAGAACTCCGCGTCTATCTGTAGCGCTTCCCCAGCTATGCCCCATCTCCAACTCCTTACCAGGCCCCATTTCCGTGCCATGCCCTACCCCTCACCAGGCCCCGTCCCATCCTGTCCCCATGGCATGCCATGCCTCTCACCAGGCGTTCCATCTCCTGCTCACGCAGCCGCTCCTCGCGCTGGCGTCGGTGATACTCTAGCAGGTCATCCTCATTGTCACTGATCTCAGTGATGCTGTTTTTGCGCTCCCTCGTACTCACAGGCAGCCGCAGATCTCCTGACAGCTTCCTCTGTGCCCGGGGGCTCTGATGGGGCGAAGGCATGACCAGCGACCCCAGGCTGTATGCAGGACTGAGGGTGATGCCGAAGCTGGGCTTATGCTGGGAAGCAAGTTCTGCCTGGAAGATGGGTGAGGGGCTCCTGGTTCTCAAATTCTTTCCCGTCAAGGAGGAGGAGGAGGAGAAGTCTTCATGCCTCTCCAGGGGCCTGACTGCCTTGCGCCGGATGCGAGGGCTCTCAGGAACCTCCTTGGCCAGCTTGGTCTGTTGAGAGGGACTTTCTTGGGGGGTCCTTGCTTGGGGAGACAAGGCAGAGGGCAGCGGTGCTGCCCGGCGAGACAGGGAAGGGCTGAGGGGAGGCAAGTCCCTCATGCTCTCCACGCTCCTTCTGCTCATTCTGGGACTCTCAGGGGGCTGCAGAGAGCGGCTGTCCTGATTGATGTGGATGAAACCCGCAGTCTCCAGGGGCTGGAAGACTCTTGCCAACACCTGCCGGGAGGGGCTGGAGGCCAGGTGCCTGTCAATGCCAGGGGGCTCCCTGCCCTCCCTAAAGGGGCTGGGTGGGCGCTCTTGAAGAGCTACCATTTTCAACCTCTGAGCAGATGGTGACTGAAATTTGGGTGCCAGCCGGGGGCTGCTGATAGGCTGAGCCTGGGGGCTCCCTGTTACATAGTCACTCAGGCTTACAGACACCGGGGGCATGTGCTGGTTAGGATGGCCCAGCTGTGCGCTCTCAACAGCTCTCCGGGTACTGGAAAAGGCTGAAAGCCCAGGGCCTTCAGGGTGCAGGGCTCTCTGGCCAGGCGTGGGGCTCAGGGGAATGCCATGCACTGCCCTCCTCTGCATCTTGGGACTCTCTGCAAGTTGTGTCTCACTTGTGTCCATGGTGCTGTTCCTCAAGTCCAGGCTGGAGCCCCCACATGGAGGTGGAAGTGGCCGCTGCTGTGGGGGCTGCATTGCATGGTTGTAGCTGGACGATCTCACTGGCACCACTGGGGGGATGGGCGGTCCATGCTCCTGGCTACTGGGAGAGTGACTAGTGTAGCTGCCACTGCTGGCTGGGGATGAAAGCGGGGAGAAGGGTGGTGATGCGTTGTCATAGCTGGAGCCCACAGACATGGCCCCAGGGCTCAAGGGTGGGGACAAGAAGTAGTGCCCGCCACCATTCACCACTGAGGACACGGGGGACTGGACATTGGCAGAGAGCTTTTTTCTGGAAGAGCTCGAGTCCTCCATCACCAAAGAGTCCATGATGTCTTGCAGGTCCTTCTCGATGGAGCTGACCAGGGAGCTGTGGCTGGGCCGGGTCCTCACTCCCTGCCCCTTATGGACATCATTCAGAGACAGCTGGTGGTTGCCATTCACTAGACTCTCCGATTCTGCCAGAGGGAGAGACAGGAGCACACGTTAGCCAAGGAGACAGCACCATTAACCTCACAGCCCAACCCATGCCAAACCCCTCCACTCAACCAGGCAATGTGGGCAGACACAGGCCAGAACCAACATGTGCCAGGGAGCAAACATTCAGCTCCTGCTCCACATGAGGCAAACGGCCCGTTTCTAAGGTAGGATGGCCCAAGCACTGTCCCACAAAACCCCAGCTGCAAGTCAGTTCTGGAGACTCCAGGGGAAAGACGACAGCGCAGGGCCTGCTCTCCAAAAGGCTGGCGATGGAGGAACCAATGGCCACCAAGCCTGGTGGATCGGTCTGGCCTCGGTCTGTGGACCTACTTACCTCTCCTCTATATAACAGAATCATAGAATATCAGGGTTGGAAGGGACCTCAGGAGGTCATCTAGTCCAACCCCCTGCTCAAAGCAGAACCAGTCGCCAACTAAATCATCCCAGCCAGGGCTTTGTCAAGCCTGACCTTAAAAACCTCGAAGGAAGGAGATTCCATCACCTCCCTAGGTAACCCATTCCAGTGCTTCACCACCCTTCTAGTGAAATAGTGTTTCCTAATATCCAACCTAAACCTCCCCCACTGCAACTTGACACCATTGCTCCTCGTTCTGTCATCTGCTACCACGGAGAACAGTCTAGAGCCACCCTCTTTGGAACCCCCTTTTGGGTAGTTGAAAGCAGCTATCAAATCCCGCCTCATTCTTCTCTTCTGCAGACTAAACAATCCCAGTTCCCTCAGCCTCTCCTCATAAGTCATTTGCTCCAGCCCCGTGATCATTTTTGTTGCCCTCCGCAGGACGCGTTCCAATTTTTCCACATCCTTCTTCTAGTGTGGAGCCCAAAACTGGACACAGTACTCCAGATGAGGCCTCACCAATGTCAAATAGAGGGGAACAATCACGTCCCTCGATCTGCTGGCAGTGCTCCTACTTATAGAGCCCAAAATGCCGTTAGCCTTCTTGGCAACAAGGGCACACTGTTGACTCATATCCAGCTTCTCGTCCACTGTAACCCCTAGGTCCTTTTCTGCAGAACTGCTGCCTAGCCATTCGGTCCCTAGTCTGTAGAGGTGCATGGGATTCTTCTGTCCTAAGTGCAGGATTCTGCACTTGTCTTTGTTGAACCTCATCAGATTTCTTTTGGCCAATCCTCTAATTTGTCTAGGTCCCTCTGTATCCTATCCCTACCCTCCAGCATATCTACCTCTCCTCCCAGTTTAGGGTCATCTGCAAACTTGCCGAAGGTTCAGTCCACGCCATCCTCCAGATCATTAATGAAGATATTGAACAAAACCGGCCCCAGGACCAACCCTTGGGGCACTCCGCTTGATACCGGCTGCCAACTAGACATGGAGCCATTGATAGGGAACCACTATTTACTGCTACCACAGCCAACCTCACCACAGGGAAGGGACAGGAGCCAGTGTCAAATCACTGTCCTCTCCCACAGGAAACATTCCAGCAGGAAGCTGCCAGTAGGAGGTGCCCACACACGAGATTTCCACCTCCCAATCCTCCTCCTCCTCCTCTCCTCACTCCCCACATTACAGGATACCCCTTGGAAGTTCTAATTGCTCGGAACTAGCACTTTGCATTCTGGTGGAGGCCGGAGCCACGCTGCAGGTGTGTGCTGCATATGCATGCTGGCTGGAATGCTAGGCACTGTAGGAAGTGGTGCCAGCAATGCAAAGGGGAACACCCACAGCTCCATTAGACAGGATAAGGGCTAGTAACCCTTCAGTTTCTAAGCATGAGGACTAGGTTTCAGAAGACATTTTCCTATAGCCAGGCTATTCCATACTTAGCCATTAGAGGGATACATGCACTGCAGCAGCTGGGACTGGCCTCTTTGGGAGGGGAGAGGAGAGGAAGCACTAGAACAGTGAGTCTCTAACTTTTGTACTGGTGACCCCTTTCACATAGCAAGCTTCTGAGTGCGACCCCCCTTATAAATTAAAAACACTTTTTTTATATATTTAACACCATTATAAATGCTGGAGGCAAAGTGGGGTTTGGGGTGGAGGCTAACAGCTAGCGACCCCCCACATAATAACCTCACATCCCCCTGAGGGGTCCTGACCCTCAGTTTGAGAATCCCTGCACTAGAAAGATATACAGTCTGAGCCAGCCTGGCAATGTCCATGCTCCTGTGAGTGCTCTTCTCCAAGCTAGTGCCTCAGCGTGGGGCTGTGCAGGTGCCATCTTCTGGATGTGACCCAAGCAGAGGCCCTGACTACCTGGGGCCATTAGGAGTCCAGGACACATCTCAGAAGAAAAGGAATATTAACAACTGACCTAGCTAAATTCCACTTCCTTAAATTCCTCCTGCAGCTTCAGTCAGATACAAGAGTCTTTTTCATCTCCTGCCTGGAGCTACTTTGTACAGAACAGCTGCTTTAGTAACAGGTCCTGGGCCCTCTACTGGAGCTTTTCATTTGTGAAACTCAAGCACACAGGGCTGGCCCTGTGCTGAATTGTCCCCCCCCGCACCCTGCCCTACTCCCCCTGGGGTTCAGGTTAAGCCCTGCCCTTATGAAGCGTTGTGATCTTCCATGCTGATCATCTCCTTGGAGCTCAGGTGCGTGGGGATTATATTCCAGTAACTATCCGGGGGTCCCACTAGCCCTATTGCCCAGGCAAGTGACATTTGATAGCTCTTTCCAGCACACAGGCTGCAAAGCCCTGTGATGCTAATGCATCCTCTTTCCGGCTCTGCCTGTGGGCAGGGAGCAGCTGCACATACCTCACCTCCTCCTACAGAGATGGAACTGGCTGTTGTGTCTTCCCTGTCCACATAATAATCAGTCCCTGGGGCTGCCTGTCTTTTCCTCTGGAGTCTTGTAGACAAAACTGAACCTGCAGTGCAGGGAGGGGAGGGAGATGCAGCAAATGAGAGCCAACTCTAGACCTCTTATGTGGTTGAGCATCTGCCTCCCACTCCCACTACAGCAGCAGCCAGGGTGCAGAGCACTTCCAATTTCACTCTCCCAGCTAAAATGCCACTATCCCCTGCTTCTCTGAGGCCCAGAGTCAACACTCCCCTTCCTTCCCCAGCTGCAATCAGGGACAGGGGAAGGAAGAACATGTAAGACCTGCAAAATCAGAAATCAGGCAGACCAGAGGGAGGGGCAGCTGCTCCCTGGGTGGGATTTGGGGATGGGGCCTCTGGGGGCTTGTCTTGGGGATTCAAAGAGTTTCAGGGACAATAAGGGGGGAAAGGGGAAGATAATTAAATTATTTGATTGAATGTCCCTTAGAAACAATTTAACTAACCAGCATGGAGCGAGCTCCTGCCATAACGTTTGCCCTGGGTCTAGAGTTTGAACTATACAACACATCTCTAAACAGGGACAAGCAGGCTGAGCTGGGGGAGGGACCATGTGTCAGCCATAAACCAGACCAGGACACTCACTTGCCTCAGGACATGGGGGATAAATGCAAAGTGGCTCCCCCCACAGTTCCTGCCGCTTGGATCTGAACTAACACCCCCCACCAAAACCCCTGAAGCTGAAGTTGTGTTGGCCCCCATGCCTCAGGACCCTAGGGATCTCAGCAGGTGGCAAATGGCCAATTCCTTTGCTAAACAGGTGTGTGGTTATCAGCTCCTTGCTCAATAAACTGCAAGGTGGATTGAAGCTTCTGGCTCCCATTAAACTGGCCCCGTACGCCAAGCAAGAACTATCCATGGCACAGTATCTCAAGGTCCCAAATGCTGATCTCATAGAACCCGCGCTCCCCACAGCTACATAGGCTCTGAGAAGCAATACACTCAATTAACCCTTTAAGCTCATCCCCAGGATAGACCCGCATCAGCAGGTGAGTTTAGACGTCTTCCCTCTTTTTGAGCAAACACTGCACATGTGAGCTGGCCAAAAGCTGCCAAGTGCCTCTGCACCTCCTGAGTACCAGCTCCCCCTTCCCATACACACTTTTCTGGGGTTGGGGTGAGCCACGTCTGGAGGCAGCTCCCTCCAAGGGCAGAGCCACCTCCAAAAGCAGCAGCAGCACCATCACTCTGTGCTGCTATACCCTTCCTCAGAGCATCTCCAAACACTTTGCAAACACCAATTAATTAAGCCACAACCTCAGGGCACCTTTCCAACTCTAACGCTCCCAGCAGCAACCACAGCAGAGGGAAACAAACAGCCAACTAGGTCACAAGCTTCTAGGGTGCGTCCCCTCTACACACACAAGCCATCGACTGCCTGCTGATACCCAAATGATGGACAGACCAACCTTCCTGTCTCCACCCGACTTCTACAGGGCCAATAACAGCCACTCGAGTCATTCTAGCTGTGGAGACAACATGGTCAAGTGGTTAGATCAGGATGCCTGACTCAAGAGCTCCTAGGTTCTATTCCTGGCTCTGCCACTCACCTACTGTGTGACCTTGAGCTAATCCCTTCCCCTTGTAGTGCCACAGCATCCCAGTCTCTACACAGGGGGGTGACGGCACTCACCTGCGGGGCGCCAATTTCTGCTTGCAGAGCTAGCTGGGCCCCCTGGATGGCCAATGCCCAACTACTTGTCTGAGCTGGCAGAAGGCAGCTGGCTGGCTTCCTGGAGAAAGTATTGCTCTTGTTTGAAGCCACATAAATGTCAAGCTGAAACCAGACTGCTCTGGCCTGCAGCATTTGTCAGACACGGTTAGATCCCAGCCAGGATTGAGAGTGGCTGGGTTTTTTCCCCTTTAATAAATGAAAAGAATCATGAAGGGGAAGGACAGAGAAGCAGTAATAATACTGCCAGAGCAATAACCCAATCAGGGGCACTTATTGTCTGGCTTTCTGGAAGACTCCCGGCACGAGTGGCTCACAGTGAGTGCTGAATTAACGGGCAAAGCCATGGTCTCATGGCCAGTTACTGTAACAGAAGAGATTGATTGGCAGGTTAATCTGCTCATCAGTTCCAGGCAGACCAAAGCTCAATTTATTTCCATTAAATCAGCTCTTCCGCAGATACAAGATTCCTGACCACATCTGCCTGCGGAATTATTTCATAGGAGTAAATTGGTTATTATAATAACAATTAGTTTCAGAGTAGCAGCCGTGTTAGTCTGTATTTGCAAAAAGAAAAGGAGTACCTGTGGCACCTTAGAGACTAACCAATTTATTTGAGCATAAGCTTTCGTGAGCTACAGCTGTAGCTCACGAAAGCTTATGCTCAAATAAATTGGTTAGTCTCTAAGGTGCCACAGGTACTCCTTTTCTTTTTATAATAACAATGTGCACTTGGTCTGAAGATCCCAAAGCACTTCACAGACATCCTGCAGCCTCACAACCCTTGTATCATAAGCTCTATTCTGTATCTGTGTAAGTGACTTGCCCAAGGTCACAGTGCGAGGCAGTGACAGAGCTGGGAACAGAACCCACGAGTCTTGACCCTGAACTCTCATCACCTGGAGCAGAGACCTGCAAGTCTATTTAATTCAGTCTCGTATTCCTAAATCAAGAGACAATGCAAATGACTGAACCAGAAAGGGAACAGAGACAGAAGCCACACAGGAAAGACAGCACTTCCCATTTGCAACAGGCAGGCCAAGAAAACCTGACACCAACTTTCCCTTGGTAATTCCCTCTGTGCCAGTCAACTTGCCCCATTCAGGTAACCACCAGCAACAGCCTGACAGGACTCCAAATTCTCTTGCAGCACACGCACAGGGATCTCCATACCTCAAACAAACACCAAATTCTCTGTGCTTTTCATCTGGAAGCACCGGCCTTTTGTTTCAGCTTGTGTGATCGACCAATGCTTAAAACAGCAACACACCTGTCACTGGGAAGAACAAATCAAGAACAGCAATAAGCTGGACTGTGCCAGGTCCCTGCCCAGAAAAGTCACACCAGATAATATTTTGCCATAGTGACATGGGTAAAACAAAGGCAGACTCCCATCAAATTGAGAACCAGGTGCAAACTGGGAGCCACAAGGCATGGTCAGAACCCAGAAAGAAGCAACTGTGCAGTTAGCAGGACAGAGGAGAGACTGAGACACAGACACTTTTCATCCAACATCCTAAATATGAGGGAGTGCAAGGAAGAGATTTCCTCAAAAACCCAGAATCATAAGAGAGGTCTCATTGCAGAGGGACAAGGAAAATCTGCACCTGACCATGGGAGACAGAACAACACAGGAGAGCCACCTGCCACCAGCTGAGGAATGACACACGCCTGGCCCTGGGAGATCAAGCCCCAGACACTGGGAGTGATCCCATCCTGAGGGGAGCAGACCTGCCAGGCAAAGACCTCAGCAACCTAGGCCTTTTTTTTTTTAAATATAAACACTTTGCCAACACTTACACAGCCTGTCGTGCCAATAAAACACTTATACAGTCTGTCCTGCCAATAAAAGCTCATTGAATAAAATTGTGTCTCATGGACTCACAGATATTAAGGTCAGAAGGGACCATTATGATCATCTAGTCTGACCTCCTGCACAATGCAGGCCACACAATCTCGCCCACCCACTCCTGCAATAAACCTGTCACCTATGTCTGAGCCATTGAAGTCCTCAAATCATGGTTTAAAGACTTCAAGGTGCAGAGACTCCTCCAGCAAGTGACCCGTGCCCCATGCTACAAAGGAAGGCGAAAAACCTCCAGGGCCTCTTCCAATCTGCCCTGGAGGAAAATTCCTTCCCAACCCCAAATATGGCGATCAGCTGAACCCTGAGCACGTGGGCAAGATTCACCAGCCAGATACCGAGGAAAGAATTCTCTGTAGTAACTCAGATCCCACCCCATCTAACATCCCACCACAAGCCATTGGGCCTATTTACCATGAATAGTTATAGATCAATTAATTGCCAAAATCATATTATCCCATCATACCATCTCCTCCATAAACTTATTCCAGAACTTCACTCCTCTGATGGTTAGAAACCTTTGTCTAATTTCAAGTCTAAACTTCCCGATGGCCAGTTTATATCCATTTGTTCTTGTGTCCACATTGGTACTGAGCTTAAATAATTCCTCTCCCTCTCCGGTATTTATCCCTCTGATATATTTATAGAGAGCAATCCTATCTCCCCTCAACCTTCTTTTCGTTAGGCTAAACAAGCCAAGCTCCTTGAGTCTCCTTTCGTAAGACAGGTTTTCCATTCCTCAGATCATCCTAGTAGCCCTTCTCTGTACCTGTTCCAGTTTGAATTCATCCTTCTTAAACATGGGAGACAAGAACTGCACACAGTATTCCAGATGAGGTCTCACCAGTGCCTCGTATAACGGTACTAACACCTCCTTATCTCTACTGGAAATACCTCGCCTGATGCATCCCAAGACCGCATTAGCTTTTTTCACGGCCATATCACATTGGCGGCTCATAGTCATCCTGTGATCAACCAATACTCCAAGGTCCTTCACCTCCTCCGTTACTTCTAATTGATGCGTCCCCAGCTTATAACTAAAATTCTTGTTATTAATCCCTAAATGCATAACCTTACACTTCTCACTATTAAATTTCATCCTATTACTATTACTCCAGTTTACAAGGTCATCCAGATCCTCCTGTATGATATCCCGGTCCTTCTCTAAATTGGCAATACCTCCCAGCTTTGTATCATCCGCAAACTTTATTAGCACACTCCCACTTTTTGTGCCGAGATCAGTAATAAAAAGATTAAATAAGATTGGTCCCAAAACCGATCCCTGAGGAACTCCACTGATAACCTCCCTCCAGTCTGACAGTTCACCTTTCAGGATGACCCGCTGTAGTCTCCCTTTTAACCAATTCCTTATCCACCTTTCAATTTTCATATTGATCCCCATCTTTTCCAATTTAACTAATGATTCCCCATGTGGCATGGTATCAAACGCCTTACTGAAATCTAGGTAAATTAGATCCACTCCGTTTCCTTTGTCTAAAAAATCTGTTACTTTCTCAAAGAAGGAGATCAGGTTGGTTTGGCACAATCTACCTTTTGTAAAACCATGTTGTATTTTGTCCCATTTACCATTGACCTCAATGTCCTTAACTACTTTCTCCTTCAAAATTTTTTCCAAGACCTTGCATACTACAGATGTCAAACTAACAGGTCTGTAGTTACCCGGATCACTTTTTTTCCCTTTCTTAAAAATAGGAATTATGTTAGCAATTCTCCAGTCATACGGTACAACCCCTGAGTTTACAGAGTCATTAAAAATTCTTGCTAATGGGCTTGCAATTTCATGTGCCAATTCCTTTAATATTCTTGAATAAAGATTATCTGGGCCCCCCAATTTAGTCCCATTAAGCTGTTCGAGTTTCGCTTCTACCTCAGATATGGTAATATCTACCTCCATATCCTCATTCCCATTTGTCATGCTACCATTATTCCTAAGATCCTCATGAGCCTTATTAAAGACTGAGGCAAAGTATTTGTTTAGATATTGGGCCATGCCTAGATTATCCTTAACCTCCACTCCATCCTCAGTGTTTAGCGGTCCCACTTCTTCTTTCTTTGTTTTCTTCTTATTTATATGGCTATAGAACCTTTTACTATTGGTTTTAATTCCCTTTGCAAGGTCCAACTCTACTTGATTTTTAGCCTCTCTCACCATATCCCTACATGTTCTGACCTCAATAAGGTAGCTTTCCTTGCTGATCCCTCCCATCTTCCACTCCCTATATGCTTTCTGCTTTTTCTTAATCACCTCTCTGAGACGCTTGCTCATCCAGCTTGGTCTACAACTCCTGCCTATGAATTTTTTCCCCTTTCTTGGGATTCAGGCTTCTGATAGCTTCTGCAGCTATGACTTGAAGTAATCCCAGGCCTCCTCTGCCTTTAGATCCATAAATTCTTCAGTCCAATCCACTTCCCTAACTAATTTCCTTAATTTTTGAAAGTCAGCCCTTTTGAAATCAAAAACCCTAGTTGCAGATTTATATTTGTTTATCCTGCTGTTCAGTTTGAACTGAATTAGCTCATGATCACGTGAACCAAGGTTGTCCCCTACAACCATTTCTTCTATGAGGTCCTCACTACTCACCAAAACCAAATCTAAAATGGCATCCCCTCTAGTAGGTTCAGCAACTACTTGATGAAGGAATCCATCAGTTATCGCATCTAGGAAAATCTGAGCCCTATTATTATTACTAGCACTTGTCCTCTAGTCTATATCTGGGAAGTTAAAGTCTCCCATGATCACGCAGTTTCCATTAGCATTTACTTCATTAAAAACATTAAAGAGGGCTCTAACCATATCCAAATTAGATCCCAGTGGTCTATAGCACACCCCAAGTACTATCACAGGGGAGGCTCTAGTAGTTTTCTTCCCCAATGTGATTTTTGCCCAGACGGACTCTGTCTTATCCATTCCATCGCTTCTTATTTCTTTACATTCTACCTCATCATTGATATACAATGCTACTCCACCACCTTTACCCTTATTTCTGTCTTTCCTAAACAGCACATACCCTTCCGTAGCTGTAGTCCAGTCATGACTACTATTCCACCATGTTTCTGTTATCCCTATAATATCTGGTTTCACTTCCTGCACCAGTAGCTCTAGTTCCTCCACTTTGTTACCTAGGCTCCTCGCATTGGTGTACAAACATCTTAATTTTTGCTGTTTGGCCTCGCTCACATTCTTTACCTGATTAGGCACGGACATTCTACAGCCAGTATGACCTATTAGACTGTCAATTCCTTCTTCCAACTGTACATATGGCCTTAGCTCCACTGTTATTTAGCTATGGGTGGCAGGGAAGGAAGTGCTGGGGTTGATGGGTCACAGAATTTCTGAGTCTGCACCACATGCTCAGCCTACAATAAGCAGCATCACAGGTTTGGCCAAATCAGGTCTATGCTGGGCAGTCAGCAAAGGCCAACACCTCTGAATCAGAATCGTTCCTGGTGGCAAAGTGGCTGGATTGTCCTAAAAGTGAAAGCCCTTAAGAGCCCTGCCCGCTACTGATCTCGAGACAGCAAATTCTCAGCATACCCCGTCTCCAAGGGCACTGGATGCAGGAAGATGCTGACCAGGATGTCTGTGTCAGAACAAGACATTCTCTGAAGCACAGGGGCGGCCCAAGAATCTCCCAGTTTCCCCCTAGAGGGGCCCGGCATCGATACCCACAGGTTATGCAGGACATAAAAGACCCAGCAGGGTGGATTGATTTAAACCAAAGTGATTTAAATCACCAATTTTAATCATGATTTAAATCAGCATGCAGGAAACCTTGATTTAAATAACTGATTTTAATCTTGCTTTGCTTTTGTACTTTAGTTACTTTCATAAAGAGATGTTGATTCTCATTGTTGGTAAACATTAAAATATGTTGATTTGCAACTAAATACAGCCTGTACACTGAAATCTGTTGCTTCTTTTTGCTAACCAGGAGGATATGCTATATCTATACACATTTATTTAAGCAGTCATATAGCTTAAACATTTATTCAGATTCTTACTTTTTAAATTTTTATTAACCAGATGATGATTAATTTTTTACTTGTGATTTGGTACAATTTGGATGGAAATTCAAATTCAGTAAAAAATGCACAAAAGCAGCTTTTTAATTTTGTTTTTATTAATTAAAAACTACCTTAAATGTGCTGGATATAAAATAAAAAAAAAGATTTTCAGAATATGTTTTGCATTTAAAATTAACTTATTAAACAAAAGTAGTAGTTAGGGAATTGAACCGATTTTTCTGATCTTCAAGATTTTAGAATTAGTAGATCTCAGCCCTCTCATACCTGGTTTTTATTAATAGATTGAAGGAGGAAAACAAGTTTTTCTGCTTTTTCAGCTCCAACTGTTTTTTGAACTTTGACTGAACTAGTTATTGAACTGAAATAGTTGAATAAACTGAAAAAAATATTTTCTTTGCACCCGTAGAAAAGATACTGTTGTTGAAAGCTGGTTTAGCACTTCAGTAAACTCTGGTTCCAGGTGCTTAACCAGTGACTTCCAGTTCACAGCAAACTTCACAGCAAATATGTACTGCTTAATATTTTTTTATTCAATTTAAATTATTTTAATAGATTACAGTAAGTTTAGGCCTTAATGTAGATTGGTCATAATTTCACATTTACATTTAAATAGTTTTATTTTTAAAAATAAACCTGTTTCTAATTTAAATGCAAAAATCTCATTTTTTGGATAAAAAATAAAGCAACCAATTTTTATGCAAGCCCTCCTCTTCATACAACCCGTTCTGCCCCTATGTCTCCCCAGTGCCCAGCACCATCGATAATCATCAGTAATACAAACACATGCTAGCAAAGGACATTGCAGAGCCCTCTCTTCAAAACATCAGGGCAGGGTTGGCTACAGGATAGGTGAGGACCAGCCTTCAGATTGGAGACCATTTTCAGAGGTGAATCAGACCAGCTGGACTAGCTCCCTTTGAAAAGCATCTCCAGGTGTTGAAACCACAGCAAGCCAGAATCCAGACGACCCCCTGGCTGACTGCAGTGCTGGGACCTGCCCCCTCAGGACCAGCACTCACTGCAGAGGCAGTCATAGGCAATAAAGGGACAGAAATCAAATTACTTAAGTGAATTCAGTTCTGCCTGGAGCCCTCGGCTGACATCGAACAGGGCTCTGCTGGATGTATCCAATGGGAACCAGTGATAATTCCCCACTCTCATCCTAGGCTGACTTCTGTGTATGCAGGGAATGGATACTTCTATGCCACAGACCAAAATGCTGTAGTGAAAAGTCTTGAGACTGTCCAAGAAAAGTGTAAGACCCCTCCTCTCCAATTTCTACCCAGGCATGAAGAAAAGGAGTACTTGTGGCACCTTAGAGACTAACCAATTTATTTGAGCATAAGCTTTCGTGAGCTACAGCTCACTTCATCGGATGCATACTGTGGAAACTGCAGAAGACTTTATATACACAGAGACCATGAAACAATACCTCTTCCCATCCCACTCTCCGGCTGGTAATAGCTTATCTAAAGTGATCACTCTCCTTACAACACTACAGTGCTAATAAACAATGGTCACATAAACACCACCCTATACCAGAAACCTACTGACCGCTATTCCTACCTACATGCCTCCAGCTTTCACCCTGACCACACCACACGATCCATCGTCTACAGCCAAGCTCTGCGATACAACCGCATTTGCTCCAACCCCTCAGACAGAGACAAACACCTACAAGATCTCTATCAAGCATTCTTACAACTACAATACCCACCTGCGGAAGTGAAGAAACAGATTGATAGAGCCAGAAGAGTTCCCAGAAGTCACCTACTACAGGACAGGCCTAACAAAGAAAATAACAGAACGCCACTAGCCGTCACCTTCAGCCCCCAACTAAAACCCCTCCAATGCATTATTAAGGATCTACAACCTATCCTGAAGGATGACCCAACACTCTCACAAATCTTGGGAGACAGGCCAGTCTTTGCCTACAGACAGCCCCCCAACCTGAAGCAAATACTCACCAGCAACCACATACCACACAACAGAACCACTAACCCAGGAACCTATCCTTGCAACAAAGCCCGTTGCCAACTGTGCCCACATATCTATTCAGGGGACACCATCACAGGGCCTAATCACATCAGCCACACTATCAGAGGCTCGTTCACCTGCACATCCACCAATGTGATATATGCCATCATGTGCCAGCAATGCCCCCCTGCCATGTACATTGGTCAAACTGGACAGTCTCTACATAAAAGAATAAATGGACACAAATCAGATGTCAAGAATTATAACATTCATAAACCAGTCGGAGAACACTTCAATCTCTCTGGTCACGGAATTACAGACATGAAGGTCGCTATCTTACAACAAAAAAACTTCAAATCCAGACTCCAGCGAGAAACTGCTGAATTGGAATTCATTTGCAAATTGGGTACTATTAATTTAGGCTTAAATAGAGACTGGGAGTGGCTAAGTCATTATGCAAGGTAGCCTATTTCCCCTTGTTTTTTCCTACCCCCCCCGCCCCACAGACGTTCTGGTTAAACTTGGATTTATGCTGGAAATGGCCCACCTTGATTATCATGCACATTGTAGGGAGAGCGGTCACTTTGGATGAGCTATTACCAGCAGGAGAGTGTGTTTGTGTGTGTGTGTGTGTGTGTGTTTGGGGGCGGGGGGTGAGAAAACCTGGATTTGTGCTGGAAATGGCCCACCTTGATTATCATGCACATTGTAGGGAGAGTGGTCACCTTGGATAAACTATTACCAGCAGGAGAGTGAGTTTGTGTGTGTGTGTGTTTGTTTTTTCTTTTTCTTTTTTTTTTTTTTGGGGGGGGGGGGAGGGGGACGGACCTCGATTTGTGCTGGAAATGGTCCACCTTGATTTTCATACACATTGTAAGGAGAGTGGTCACTTTGGATAAGCTATTACCAGCAGGAGAGTGAGTTTGTGTGTGTGGTTTTTGGAAAGGGGGGGGTGTGGGGTGAGAAAACCTGGATTTGTGCTGGAAATGGCCCACCTTGATTATCATACACATTGTAAAGAGAGTGGTCACTTTGGATGGGCTATTACCAGCAGGAGAGTGAGTTTGTGTGTGGGGGAGGGGGAGGGGGGGCGGAGGGTGAGAAAACTTGATTTGTGCTGGAAATGGCCCAACTTGATTATCATACACATTGTAAGGAGAGCGATCACTTTAGATAAGCTATTACCAGCAGGAGAGTGGGATGGGAGGAGGTATTGTTTCATGGTCTCTGTGTATATAACGTCTTCTGCAGTTTCCACAGTATGCATCCGATGAAGTGAGCTGTAGCTCACGAAAGCTTATGCTCAGATAAATTGGTTAGTCTCTAAGGTGCCACAAGTACTCCTTTTCTTTTTGCGAATACAGACTAACACGGCTGTTACTCTGATACCCAGGCATGGCTCCTGGCCCTCCTGGTGGGGGAGGGGAGGGTGCTGTGGTTCCAGAAGCTCTGACACACTAATTGGCTCCACATGCTCCCTTCCCTCACATGCTGCTCTAGCAGGTTAACAGCAGCATGTGGTCCCTCACACACACTCGTGGGTATCAAGCTACCCCAGGGAGACTACTGCCAGCTTGTGACACAGGCTATCTCCTCTCCTTGTGCATCATCCTAGCTAGTTTGATACAGCCAATGCAGGCCCAGACAGCAGTCAGAGCCTGAGATGCTGCAGCTGCCCATTCCTCCATGCAAACAGCTAATGCCTTCTGTTCTACAGTCCCAGACAAACACAATCCTGATGCAACAGAGAAAGAGCTTACTTCCATTGGGGCTGCTAATAGTCTGCAAAGGGGAAGATGTCATTCTGAATTAAGCTCCCGTCCCCTGACACCTGGGGTTTAGGGGCTGTGTGTGACTGCACAGCATGAGGAATCTGAGGTCCCTGCAATACTTCATTCATAGGGAGTAGAACCCAAGCCTCTCCTGCTGGGAGTGGGTCGCAAAGGACAGGTATGGTGGGCAGAGAGAAAAGAAGCCCCTCTCTTGTGAGCTTTGGTAAAGAGTGTAGGCCAAATTCTGTCCTGGCTTTGCAGGGACAGCAGGGGAGAAGGGCAAAGAAGGCTTTGCCCTACCTGTGTGCTTCCACTTCCTGGGGGCTATGTCTGAAGACTGCCTATAGCCCCAAGGGGCCATTCTGGCAACCAGGAATAGCCAGAGCACAGCAACATCCTGGCCACGACACCATGCCAGGAGCTGCAGGGGAGGTATGGAGTGGCAATGGAAGCTCTGCACAGCCTGAGAAGGTGTGTGGAAGCAGCACACTGGCCTGGATAAAAGCAAGGCCCATCTAGCCCAGTCTCCCATCAATAGCCAGTGGCAGAGGGGGAGAACAGCCACAGAAAGTGAAGGAGACTTGCACTCCATAGAGAAACACTAAATAAAATAAGTTGCAAGTAACAATGAACCCCCGGGCTGAAGAAGCAGCCTTTGAATCTCACATTTATTCGCCCTTACAGACAAGCGCTACCTGCAGCTCCCCAACCCAGCTCCAGACACATCAGATGAGGCTCATGACCTTGTGTTTTATGCTGTTCTGAGGGTTAAAAGGTCTCTGGAACCTGCCCTGTGACCAGGAGAGCTGGTGTGAAATGCCAGCCAGGTTGTGTGTTCAGCCAAGGGTTCAGCTCAGGAGCTGCTACAATTAAACTCTTTGGAGACAACTATTAATAATTAACAAACAGAAGTGCAGGTGCTGAGCTGAGTCAACAGTGGGTGCAGGAACAGAAAGGCCACAAACCAGAGTAAATGCTATTTGTATTCATGCAAATAGCAGGCATCTCTTAGCAAGCAGAGAGATCATTTTAGAAACATTTCAGTCCCCAACCCTGGGATTTTTTTCACCGGCTGGAAACACAAAGCTCCTAACAGCTCCTCTATCAGGGTCCAGTGTCCCAATGGCCCTCGGCAGGAGTGGGGACGCTGGTATGTCTAAACTGAGAGATCCAATTAACGCAGGGCTTTTCTCAAGATGGCCCTGTATCTGTGCTGGGTGACATCTGCATTCAGTGTAATGGAGTTTTTAACCAAAACTTCAATAACGATCATTTATGTAATGAGCAAATAGCAGCTTTACCTGCCAAACTGCCTGTGTATTTCATTTATTAAAGTGGAGTGAACTGGGGCAGGTGGCACTCAGCCACATAAGCACTGCTCCCTCATGAGCAGTGGGGGCTAGCATCCCAGACAGTACTGCTTAACGAGACACCGCATGGTCAGGTTCCGTGGTTACAACGTTGAGAAACAAAAAACGCAGGAGGGAGGGAGAGCCAGCAGTGCTTCACCACAGCCAGCATTTCTTACATAGAACATGCCCTCCTGCCCCACACATCTTCACATGGGACTCTCACCAGGCTCCCAACTGTGTCCCAACACCAAGTCCTGGGGTGAAATCCTGGCCCCACTTACATCAGCAAGGGCTCTGCTAGCAATCTCAATGGGACCAAGAATACACCCCTAGGGTTTCTCAGTGCCTCATCGATGTACTTTGCCCATAATGGGTGCTTGGGAGGAGGGATGCACTCTGCTATAAACTGCTGGTACAGGATTCCAGCTTGACCTCCCCCTTACTGCCAAGCACTCAGCTCTTCAAAATGCTTTCCAAACAGTAAGGAGTTAAGTCTCACAAGGAGGCAAGGTCATGGGCCCTGTCATCAGGTTAGCATCCTTTCATGGGGCCTGGTCCCAGCCCCGAAGGTGGAGTAGCTGCTGAAGGGTCAGGTGACTAAATTAGAGAGCACCTGGTGCTCATAAAAAGCCAGGAGATGCTCATTTGGGGGAGAGGGGAATCTGGAAGGAGGCTCCCACAGAAACCCCTGGGTTAGAGGCTCCAGGGAGAGCTGCCTCAAGAGTCAGGGCTCTATACAATAGTGATGGAAACTGAGCAGAGCCCAGGAGGGCTTAGGAGCTGAGCCCACAGGGGATAGAGGATTGTTTTGGTTTTGTGTTTGTTTGGAGTTTACTGCCCAGGAAGGGGTGGACTCTGATGTGACTCAGCCCTGGTCTACACTAGGAGTTGAGGTCGAATTTAGCAGCATTAAATCGATTTAACCCTGCACCCGTCAACACGATGAAGCCCTTTTTTTCGACTTAAAGGGCTCTTAAAATCGATTTCCTTTCTCCACCCCCGACAAGGGGATTAGCGCTGAAATCGGCCTTGCTGGGTTGAATTTGGGGTACTGTGGATGCAATTAGACAGTATTGGCCTCCGGGAGCTATCCCAGAGTGCTCCACTGTGACCGCTCTGGACAGGACTCTCAACTCAGATGTACTGGCCAGGTAGACAGAAAAAGGCCTGCGAACTTTTGAATTTCAATTTCCTGTTTGGCCAGCGTGGCAAGCTGCAGGTGACCATGCAGAGCTCATCAGCAGAGGTGACCACGATGGAGTCCCAGAAACGCAAAAGAGCTCCAGCATGGACCGAACGGGAGGTACAGGATCTGATCGCTGTATGGGGAGAGGAATCCGTGCTATCAGAACTCCATTCCAGTTTTCGAAATGCCAAAACATTTGTCAAAATCTTCCAGGGCATGAAGGACAGAGGCCATAACAGGGACCTGAAGCAGTGCCACGTGAAACTTAAGGAGCTGAGGCAAGCCTACCAGAAAACCAGAGAGGCGAACAGCCACTCCGGGTCCGAGCCCCAAACATGCTGCTTCTATGATGAGCTGCATGCCATTTTAGGGGGTTCAGCCACCATTACCCCAGCCATGTTGTCTGACTCCTTCAATGGAGATGGAGGCAACACGGAAGCAGGTTTTGGGGATGAGGAAGATGATGATGATGAGGAGGAGGTTGTACATAGCTCACAGCAAGCAAGTGGAGAAACCATTTTTCCCGACAGCCAGGAACTGTTTCTCACCCTGGACCTGGAGCCAGTACTCCCCGAACCCACCCAAGGCTGCCTCCCAGACCCGCCAGGTGGAGAAAGGACCTCTGGTGAGTGTACCTTTTAAAATACTATACATGGTTTAAAAGCAAGTATGTTTAATGATTAATTTGCCCTAGCATTCGTGGCTCTCCTGGATATACTCCCAAAGCCTTTGCAAAAGGTTTCTGGGGAGGGCAGCCTTATTCCATCCACCATGGTAGGACACTTTTACCACTCCAGGCCAGTAGCACGCACTCGGGAATCATCGTAGAACAGAGCATTGCAATGTATGTTTGCTGGCGTTCAAACAACATCCGTTCTTTATCTCTCTGTGTTATCCTCAGGAGAGTGATATCATTCATGGTCACCTGGTTGAAATAGGGTGCTTTTCTTAAGGGGACACTCAGAGGTGCCCATTCCTGCTGGGCTGTTTGCCTGTCGCTGAACAGAAATGTTCCCCGCTGTTAGCCACGGGGAGGGGGAAGGGGCTAGCCACGCGCTGGGGGGAGGCAAAATGCGACCTTGTAACGAAAGCACATGTGCTATGTATGTAATGTTAACAGCAAGGTTTACCGTGAAAGAGTGTACCCATTGTTCTATAAAATGTGTCTTTTTAAACACCACTGTCCCTTTTTTTTTCTCCACCAGCTGCATGTGTTTCAAGGATCATGGGATCTTCTCCTTCTCAGAGGCTTGTGAAGATTAGAAGGCGAAAAAAACGCTCTCGTGATGAAATGTTCTCTGAGCTCATGCTGTCCTCCCACACTGACAGAGCACAGACGAATGCGTGGAGGCAGACAATGTCAGAGTGCAGGAAAGCACAAAATGACCAGGAGGAGAGGTGGTGAGCTGGAGAGAGTAAGTGGCGGGCTGAAGAGAGGGCTGAAGTTGAAAGGTGGCGGCAGTGTGATGAGAGGAGGCAGGATTCAATGCTGAGGCTGCTGGAGGATCAAACCAATATGCTCCAGCGTATGGTTGAGCTGCAGGAAAGGCAGCAGGAGCACAGACTGCCGCTACAGCCCCTGTATAACCAACCGCCCTCCTCCCCAAGTTCCATAGCTTCCTCACCCAGATGCCCAAGTACGCGGTGGGGGGGCCTCCAGCCACCCAGCCACTCCACCCCAGAGGACTGCCCAAGCAACAGAAGGCTGGCATTCAATAAGTTTTAAATTTTTAAACTTTTAAAGTGCTGTGTGGCCTTGTCCTTCCCTCCTCCACCACCCCTCCTGGTGCTTCTCTCCTTCACCACCCCCCCTGGACTACCTTGGTAGTTATCCCCCTCTTTGTGTGATGAATGAATAAAGAATGCATGAATGTGAAGCAACAATGACTTTATTGCCTCTGCAAGTGGTGATCGAAGGGAGGTGGGGAGGGTGGTTAGCTTACAGGGAAGTAGAGTGAACCAAGGGGCGGGGGCTTTCATCAAGGAGAAACAAACAGAACATTCACACCGTAGCCTGTCCAGTCATGAAACTGGCTTTCAAAGCTTCTCTGATGCACACCGCGCCCTCCTGTGCTCTTCTAACCGCCCTGGTGTCTGGCTGTGCGTAACCAGCAGCCAGGCGATTTGCCTCAACCTCCCACCCCGCCATAAACGTCTCCCCCTTACTATCACAGATATTGTGGAGCGCATAGCAAGCAGTAATAACAGTGGGAATATTAGTTTCGCTGAGGTCTAACCGAGTCAGTAAACTGCGCCAGCGCGCTTTTAAACATCCAGATGCACAGTCTACCACCATTCTTCACTTGCTCAGCCTGTAGATGAACAGCTCCTGACTGCTGTCCAGGCTGCCTGTGTATGGCTTCATGAGCCATGGCATTAAGGGGTAGGCTGGGTCCCCAAGGATAACTATAGGCATTTCAACATCCCCAAAGGTTATTTTCTGGTCTGGGAATAAAGTCCCTTCCTGCAGCTTTTGAAACAGACCAGAGTTCCTGAAGATGCGAGCGTCATGTACCTTTCCCGGCCATCCCACGTTGATGTTGGTGAAACATCCCTTGTGATCCACCAGTGCTTGCAGCACTATTGAAAAGTACCCCTTGCGGTTTATGTACTCGCCGGCTTGGTGCTCCGGTGCCAAGATAGGGATATGGGTTCCGTCTATGGCCCCACCACAGTTAGGGAATCCCATTGCAGCAAAGCCATCCACTATGACCTGCACATTTCCCAGGGTCACTACCCTTGATATCAGCAGATCTTTGACTGCGTTGGCTACTTGCATCACAGCAGCCCCCACAGTAGATTTGCCCACTCCAAATTGATTCCCGACTGACCGGTAGCTGTCTGGCGTTGCAAGTTCCCACAGGGCTATTGCCACTCACTTCTCAACTGTGAGGGCTGCTCTCATCTTGGTATTCTTGCACCTCAGGGCAGGGGAAAGCAGGTCACAAAGTTCCATGAAAGTGCCCTTACGCATGCGAAAGTTTCGCAGCCACTGGGAATCATCCCAGACCTGTAACACTATGCGGTCCCACCAGTCTGTGCTTGTTTCCCAAGCCCAGAATCGGCGTTCCACCGCATGAACCTGCCCCATTAGCACCATGATGCCCACATTGCCAGGGCCTGGGCTTTGAGAGAAGTCTGTGTCCATGTCCTCATCACTCACGTCATGGCGCTGACGTCACCTACTCGCCCAGGATCGCTTTGCCAGGTTCTGGTGCTGCATATACTGCTGGATAATGCGTGTGGTGTTTAATGTGCTCCTAATTGCCAAAGTGATCTGAGCGGGCTCCATGCTTGCCGTGGTATGGCGTCTACACAGAAAAAAGGCGCGGAACGATTGTCTGCCGTTGCCCTGATGGAGGGAGGGGCAACTGACGACATGGCTTATAGGGTTGGCTTACAGGGAATTAAAATCAACAAAGGGGGTGGCTTTGCGAGAAACTGAATGGCCCCCTCAAGGACAGAACTCAAAACTGGGTTTAGCAGGCGGTTGATTTCACAGAGGGAGGGAGAGAGGAGAAAATGAATACAAACCAAATCTGATCTATTTCTTGTTTTGAGCCACTTCATCTATCTTTATACATCTTGCTGGCAGCAGACTGTGCAGTACGACTGCTAGCCATCGTCAACACCTGGGTGCTCGGCAGAAGATGGTGCAGCATGACTACTGGCCATCATCTTCTGCTAGCTGCAGATTAAAAGACAGTGAGGGACTGAATCGCCACGAGATGAAACAAGGGAAATGATCTGGCTGAGTCACTCCCATGTTTGCCCAGGCACCCGGTTAAAAGAGCACCCAGGACTACGTCGATGATGGCTACCAGTCATACTGCACTGTCTGCTGTCAAAAGGCAATAAACTGCTGCTGTGTAGCAATGCAGTACCACGTCTGCCAGCATCCAGGAGACATACGGTGACGGTTAGCTGAGCGGGGTCCATGCTTGCCGTGGTATGGCGTCTGTACAGGTAACTCAAGAAAAAAGGCACAAAACGATTGTCTGCCCTTGCTTTCACGGAGGGAGGGAGGGAACGGAGGCCTGACGATATGTACCCAGAACCACCCGCGACAATGTTTTAGCCCCATCAGGCACTGGAATTTCTACCCAGAATTCAAATAGGCGGTGGAGAGTGCGGGAACTGTGGGATAGCCACCCACAGTGCAACGCTCCAGAAGTCGACGGTTGCCTTGGTACTGTGGACACACTCCGCCGACTACATGCACTTAGAGCATTTCTGTGGGGACACACACAATCAATTGTATAAAAACGCTTTCTACAAAACCGACTTCTAGAAATTCAACCTAATTTCGTAGTGTAGACATACCCTAAGTCACTGCAGCAACTGGATGCACTGAAAGCTATGTAGGTTGTGCAGTAGCGTGCCATGCCACAAAGTGGTGTGCTCAGAGACTGCCCCAGTACAAGCCCCACTGTACAGATAGAGGAATGCAAGCAGGAAAGGACTAGCTGTCAACAGCCAGACTCCCTTATTGGAAAGCCTCTGTGAACTCCCTCCTCTGCTCCCTCTCTATCTCCCAGGCTGGTTCCCAGTATCGCTGTGCTACTAGCACAGACTCACTGAATGCTTCCCACAGTAGGCACCAAGTCAGCAAGTCTGTATCAAGTGGCCATTAAGGAGAACAGCATTTAGTCTGCATCAGCCAGAGCGCCTCACTGCCCATCCCCCAAGAAGGGTCAAGCGGGTATCTTGGTGAGGGTGCTCTGATAACAGCACATGAAGGGTTAAACCAAATAGTGCTACAGGGAATAGAAAGCTCAGCACTTGAGAGACATTAAATCCTAGGTTGTGCAGGCCACCCTGTAGCTCCTCTGGGCTGGGTCATATGGCGAATCATGGCTCCAACGTGTGGCTGTACAACCACGTTAGGCGCATGCTCTCACAGGAATGGACTTACTGAGCTATCATACCTCACCTGCTTCCCCCAGTCACTCACTGCCAGCCCTAATGGCATCAGTTTTGACTCAGCCTAAACAAAGGTCAGTCATGGCTGCAAGTGGAAGTAGGAGACTGGGCTTGATGGACATATCTGCAAATCCAATAGACCAGTTCTGCCATCACACCAAGTAGAAAGGCGTTGGCCCAGCTCTGCAGCCCTTGCTCAAGGCAAAATTCCCACTGAAGCAAACTGGAGTGCTGCCTGAGTAAGGACTGCAGACCTGGGCCACAGCATTTCCATTTGGTGTGATGGCAGAACTGGCCTACAGGAGCAGACCTGTCAATCAAACCCAATCTCCCACTTCCATCAGCAGCCTCCACCTGATCCTTCAGAAGCAAATGAGTTCCCTTCTCCCCTTCCTTTACTGGTGAGAGAGGGAGAGATTCCTGCCTGACATCGCTGCCACTCTGGCTCTGCACAGGCACCAAACCCAGCACTGGTGACTCACAGTAGCTCAGAGAGTGCAGCAACAACCTGGCAGAGAGTAGGAGTAGCTACAGAAGAAAAGACCACAGCACTGGACAGAAATGTCAATCTGAGCCCTGGCAGAGCCTCCTCTCCAAACTTCTCTCTCCAAGGCCCAGGGTTTGACCTTTGCCCCACTGAATATCTGGGCTCTGTTGAGCTCATTACACTGAGGCTTTGTCTACAGTGGTACTTTGTGGGCAAAACGTTTGTTGTTCGGGGTGTTAAAACAACACACCCCCTCCCCCCGAATGACAGAAGTTTTACTGATGAAAAGCTCCGGTGTGAACAGCACTTTGTTGGCAGGAACACTCTCCTGCCAACAAAGCTGCTGCCGCTTGGGGGGTGGGGGTGGATTATTATCCCCACATTAGAGGTGGGGAAACAAGCATAGAGAGGGGAAACTGACTTGCCTGAGTCAGCAGCAGAGTCAAGAACAGAACACAGGTGTACTCACTCCCAGGCCTTGAGCATGGAGGCTTCACCTACCTGCCATGAGTCCATATGGGGCCCCAGGACTCCTTTCTCCAGCTGGGATCATGCTTTTCATCCACTTGGCCTCAGCAGGGTGATTAAACCGGAGGAAGGTCGACTGCCCCAGGCAGATCATGCACCCTTGGGGAAAGAGAGTGAGATGGAGCAGGTTATAGCATACAGTGAACATGGCCACCCCAGTCCTTGAGGGTCTCTCCATCCACAATGCACCCCCAAGGGATTCATCAACTGAACACACCCCAACAGTTGGGAAACTCTGGTCATGGCCATGGGAACTGGCAGGTTTTCTGTTCCAAATGTACCAGCTAGCTGTCCAGCTGCCCTGAGACAGTAGGCACATTGATGGAATCATTCTTTGTATCACCATAACACCAGGATCCCGAGTCATGGCGCAGGACCCCACTGAGCTAGGCACAGAATCACTGCCATTACACTTCTCTTCCTGAAGGACCACAAGGAGCTTTACGGAAGTCCCACCAGGATTTACACAGAGCCAAGGCTAAACTCCACCCTTGGACACATGAAGTGATCCCACTGCCCACCCTGGAGCTGCACACACTGCTCCTGATTAAAGAGCCAGGCCTGAGGAGCCTCTGGTGGCAGAGAGACACCAACAGAACTCTTAGCCCACCCCTTTATGCCTGGCAGCGTAGCGTAAGCAAGGAGGACACAAATGCCAGGTACAGAGGGGTTGAGGGTGGGGCCTGGTGGGTTTTAGGCACATTGGAGATTTGTTGTCAGGTCACAGGGCTGATGTGGAACTCATAGAAGCTGGCGTGTCACTCTGCTCAGTGGGTATTGCAGATAGTATGTGCTGTGAGGGTGCACTAGAACAAGAGCCTATGGTACAGGACCATAGCCTGTCAAGAGGCGTGAGACTATGAATGAATATCTCCTGCACAAGCCTGTTGGGGGTGGTTGAGGGGAAGCCCCTCAAACCTACTTGCTAACTAGACATCTGACCCTCCCCACTGAGCCATTCGCTTCCCCTGTTAGACATTCTGTGATTGGTTATTGCTGCGCTCATCTGTGCCTCCCAAGAATGGGCGGAGGGAGCCTTGCAAAGAGGTGGCAGCTTGAAAAAGAAGAGTCTTGTGCATCTTAAAGAGAGGAGCGCAGCTGTGCTCCAGACTCAGACAATTGCTCTCTATTGTACACCCTCCTCTCTCCTGCCTGGGCTGAGACAGGAGTGTCCATCCACCCACCCAGCTTCAAGTCCAAGGGCAGCGAGGGAGATAAGAGCCAGTTTGCACAGAGACATGATGCAAATACCATAAGACTGAAGGATCACTGGGAGGCTATTGTGCTGGGACCGCCAATTATGGTTGCAGTCACTGACTCACCATACTCAAGACTTCCTACATCACCAGATCCTCCTTTCCTTTCCTAAGGCAGCTTGGGATACATGCAGCCCAGCTGTAGCACTCCTTAGACATGGCCTGGCAGCAAGACTGCATCAGTCCTAGCCAACTATTGCCCAGTGTCAAACCTCCCTTTCCTGAGCAAGCTCATCTAACTGAAGCCAGCAATCTACACCTGGCAGAATCTGCATTCAGGACAGGATGTGGAACTGAAACTGCTTTGTGGCACTGATGGATGTCCATTCTCATCCTCCTGCACCCCTCTGCAGTGTTTAACATTGCTGAGCACAAGATACTGCTGTCTCACCTGAGAGAGGTGGCAGGAGTCCAGAGGAATGCACTAAAATGGTTTGGGTCCTTCCGGCAGTTTGCATCCAAAGATGGGAAACTGCACCTCTACCACTACCCCTTGCTTGTGGGGTTCCACGAGGATCAATTCTCTCTCTGATCTTTTTCTACATTTATATCCAACCAGTACGTGAACTGGCCAGATCACAGGGACTCAAGTGCCAGCAATATACAGATGACACAGCTCTATCTATCCTTCACCACATACGACCATGCCACTACCAACAAGATTTCCCAGTGCTTGGATGAGATCAGCTCATGGATGAAGAGCAGTTGGTTGAATCTGAACCCAAGCAAATTCTCAACAATAGGAGTAAAGCTGGTTTGTGAGGGAGACAGAACCTTCTCGGAGGGCAGTCCAAGACTGTGTTATTAACTCGCAAGAACTAAGGACCATCATAAACCTCACCACTTTCCACTCCAAGAGCAAGGCACGTTTCTTTGACCTTGTCTTGTCTAATATAAACACATAGCAACAGGTATATTTATTTAAACAAACAACAAAAACAAAAAACCCTAACAAAACAAGACACTCCTTTACATATGCTTCTCCCTCTGGGCAGAGGATGAGAGAACAAATGTGTGACAGACATGTACTCATGTTGTTTAATGCATTAGTGGAAGGTGCTCAGATGTTACAGTAATAAGCGTGATATAAAAACCTACACAGATAAGACTAGACTCAGCCTCTGCTATTCCACACTGAGACCAGGCCTTTGCTCTTCACTTGTGTGTTGTTTTCCACCTTCCACTCATGACAGAAAGCAAAGACACAGAGAGAAAGTGTTGGAAAGAGGCAGGATGGAGCCAGGAACAGCTGGGCTTCAAGGTACGGCACAGCCCAGAGGGCTCTTCCTAGGGACAGGCTGTTCTGCCATCTTCAGAGACCAAGGAGAGAGGCTGGAATCTAGGGTATATCTCCTCCCCGCCATTCCCTCCTCCCCAAAGCATCATGGAAATGAGGGAGTAGACAGCATCTTGAGCAAGAGGGTGGGGAAACAAGTATGGATAGGGAGCATGGTTCCAGGGGAAAATGTGATTGTGTGCAGGAGGCCAAACAGCGGATTCACATTTTACTGGAAGTCAGCAACACCCCAGGGATGCCACAGCTGGCAGTCTGCACTGCAGACAAGACAGCTCCTGTCTGCATGAGCAGATCATCTTTTTTGGCCAAAACCAACTGACTTCTCTGGAGAAAGCTGGTGATGAGCCATGAGTGTGGAATGTGGCTTGGGGGATGTGCAGATAGGCATATAAACACAGGCCCTGCACATACACACATCAGCGCCAAATGTCAAACCCGTGTCACCTGCCGCCCACCAGCACACATGATTGTTATCACTCCCTAGGAGAGGGAAAGGCACTCATGGCTGATGCATTGCTGCAGGGGTAAAAAGGCCATCACTAAAGACTAGGAGCCTGATTTTCAAATGATCTGGGCCTGCTGACCTCACTGGCAGCTGCAGGTCAGCTTCTTTGAAATCAGGGCCCAAGATGAGTTCTATAAATGGGTGACAGGTTTCAGAGTAACAGCCGTGTTAGTCTGTATTCGTAAAAAGAAAAGGAGTACTTGTGGCACCTTAGAGACTAACCAGTTTATTTGAGCATGAGCTTTCGTGAGCTACACGAAAGCTCATGCTCAAATAAACTGGTTAGTCTCTAAGGTGCCACAAGTACTCCTTTTCTTTTTATAAATGGGTGAGGATCTAAGAATTACTCTGCCCCGGGCTGGATGGAATGCACTCAGAATCAGCCATCCAGAGAAGACCAGGTCCCAGCACTGTGTTTCCACATGGAAAGTGAATTACTACCTTATTAAAAAGGGAGTATGCCTTTCCTGGAGTCCCTTGACTAGCCATGTGGCCAGTGCATTCAGCTTCATGGAGCCAGCAAACCAGGAACTAACCCTGACCCAATACATCAGTGCAGGCACTGGGGCACTTTTTTGGGACAGGTAAGGTGTTACAGGGTTTTGGTAAGTAATAAGTAAGTTATATAGGGCTCAGTGGCAACACTCCTCAATACGAACCAACTGCTCCCTTCCAGTATCTGCTGAAAGCTCTCACTCCACTTCCCCAGGCAATCTCACACTTCCTGTTGTCGATCAAAGGGGAATCAGGGAGAGGAGAGAATTTTTCCCTACAAAGCAGTAGGGCTCCTAACATGTTATTATTGGTAGCTTTCTGTTCTTACACCACTTTACTTCCTGTCTCAGGCTGTTCCCCAGTCTCCTCCCATTCCTTAACAGAGGGAGCACTGTATAGCTGCAAGAGAAGGAGATGGGTGTTTGCAACTCCCAGGTTCTATTCCTGGCCTTGCCACAAATTCACAGTAAGCTGGGTAAGTCACTGCTTTGTGCTCAGTTGCCCCATGTACAAATACAGGGGCCTCATCCAGCTAAATTAATGTTTATAAAAATATATATTCAATGCCAAAAAACTATGTTAACCTAGAGTTAAGGTTGCTTGGTGGTACAGTAGAAGCTCAGAGTTATGAACTGATCAGTCAACCACACACCTCATTTGGAACAAGAAAGATGGAATCAGGCAGCAGCAGAGAGAGAAAAAAGAAAAGCCAATATAGTACTGTACTGTGTTAAACGTAAAACTACTAAAAAAATAAAGGGAAAGTTTAAAAAAAGATTTGACGATGTACGGAAACTGTTTCTGTGCTTGTTTCATGTAAACTAAGATGGTTAAAAACATTTTTCTTCTGCATAGTAAAGTTTCAAAACTGTATTAAGTCAATGTTCAGTTGTAAACTTTTGAAAGACCAACCATAACCTTTTGTTGAGTTATGAACATTTCAGAGTTATGAACAACCTCCATTCCAGTATTGTTCATAACTACTGTATGTCATCCCCTTCCAGACCACCAAATTGAGTAAAACTCAAACTTATGAAAACCAGGAAATAAACAGTTAAGGCTGCCCATGCAACCTTAATTCTGCCCTCTTTCAGCATTGCCCCAATACACCCCATTAACACATATAGCTTTACTCTGCCAACCCCACAGTTGCTGAAATGTACAAGCTCTTTATCTCCTTTTACAATCCGTTCCTCTCACCCACTGGATTCCACCTAACACTATTAAAAGACAAAAAGGGGGGCGGGGGGACTCAGGATTAAAGCATATAAAATGTCTGGAATGGAAACCCTTTAGCCATTTTTCTGTACTGGTGCATGCACAGTGTAACAAGTGCACATTTTCTTCAATACTGTTCTCAGTTTCAGTCCCCCCAAAATGTAGGCCATGTCTACACAGGCACTTTCGTTGCTAAAATTTTTGTTGCTCAGGGACGTGAAGGAACACCCCCCTGAACAACCAAAGTTCTGAAGAAAAGCACCTGTGTGGACAGTGCTTCATTGGCAGGAGCTGAGCTCCTACCGATGAAGCTACTGTCCCTCGTTGGAAGTGGTTTTATTTTGTCGCTAGGAGAGCTCTCTCCTGGCAATAAAGAGCAGCTACATAGTGCACCTTACAATGGTACAGCTGCCCGTTGTAAGGTATGCAGTGTAGACACAGTCCTAGTGAGTGCCACACATTACCTTAGGTAAAACTTTATGGTGTAGACACAGTCCTAGTGAATGCTACACATTACCTTAGGTAAAACTTTACAGTTTGAAAGTTCAATAGTTTGGTCTTTAGTGCTGGGCAAAACCAAAAACCTCATACCTAGAAGCTTTTTTTAATATGGCTGGGTTGGGAGGGGGAGAGGGGAGGAACTTATATCTCTGGAACCCTTGGCTCAAATGACTCCAAATATGGGTCACTAATCCAACCCCACACCCTCCTGAGGCACAGCAAATTTCACAGAAATCTGATAAAGCATGTCAATTTTAGAGTACTTTGAAAGATGAACCTTTAAATAGATGTTGTGACAGAACCTTAACGATAGTGGTGCTGCTGCACCACTACAATAAAGTTTAATTGACAGAGAGGATTTTGAGCTGTGGCCAGGGCTGCTGGAAAGGGGATTGCAAATCACCATCTTTGCTCAAGTCCCAAGCAGCGAATAGCAACTGCCCCTCACACTCATGAGGAGTGGAGACCTTTGTCACATTGAAGGCTGTGAGAACACTCTGGCTAGAACTGTCACCTGCAGTCCTAAGGTGAGGGGAGGCTGGGGAGGGCACACTCCACCACAGAGCAAGTTGGCCCTGCCAGAATCCATCCCCTCTAATCTAGAGCGGCTGCTCTCCTTGCTCTAACATGGACAGGTCTCTGTGAGCAGCAGGGCTACAACAATGGTGTCACTGACCACTTTTTTCCAGTTACAATTCATGGCTGAAAACTCAGAGATACATGCAGGTGAATATAGTGTATTTAAAGGTCCCCTGGGGGCAGAGAGGCAGTACAGGGGGATATAGCCATGCCAAATGCCCGACAATCTCTGTACAATTTCATTTAATAATTCAATATACACACAAATCTCTCAACACACGACAATTATGGCAGTGGATAATATAGTAAAGGGAGAGAGGCTTGTTGGTATATTGCTCACTTCAGGACTCCTTAGGTCTATAGGCTGGGTTGCACCAGCTCTGCTACAAATTCATTGTGTGACACAGGGCAAGTCACTTCAGATCTGTCTCAGTTTCTCCAGCAGTAAAATGGGTTCAATATCACCTTGGAAGTGGGTTGTGAAACTCATTGTTAGAAAAGCCCATGGAGAGCCTAATCCAAAAATAAATAGAGCATCTTTAAAACAAGGAGCCTAGAGTCCAGCACCTACATCCATACCAGGCACCCAAATAAGTGGTTGAATTTCAGAGGTGCTGAGCACCCACAGTTCACATCATATGCAGCAGACATGCTCAGCCCCTCCGAGTCCAGAAATAGGTGCTTAATGCTAGGTCTGAAAGTGCTGGTCATAGAGAATAGGCAGATAATTCTGCTGGCTGTAGCTGTTCCTGTTAGCTCCCTCCTGACCACGCCCCACGTAAGAAGTCATGGCTTTAAATATCTTTATGACAAGTTTTGAGTGGACAGAGAAAAAGGTGCGGGTGGCGAGTTCCTTCCTATTCAGTAGGGGCTGGTTGGGCCTCTCAGATGGTATCCACATGTCTTCTTTCACAGAAGCTGCTACATTATGCACCATCAGCCAAGGACAGTCAAGACGCGGTCTCAGCAAAGCTGCAGAGACCTTATAGTCAAGAGCATGGATCATTCTTGTAAGGGGGACGAAGGGCAGTGTGGTACTTGGATACTCATCCCAGGGGTGTTTTAGACTGACACCAGGATAGCTGACACAATGACTGTCCAGGGAGGTGATTAGGGGTCTGGAACACATGACTTATGAGGAGAGGCTGAGGGAACTGGGATTGTTTAGTCTGTAGAAGAGAAGAATGAGGCGGGATTTGATAGCTGCTTTCAACTACCTAAGAGGTGGTTCCAAAGAGGATGATTCTAGACTATTCTCAGTGGTAGAAGAGGACAGGACAAGGAGTAATGGTCTCAAGTTGCAGTCGGGGAGGTCTAGGTTGGATATTAGGAAAAACTTTTTCACTAGGAGGGTGGTGAAACACTGGAATGCGTTACCTAGGGAGGTGGTAGAATCTCCTTCCTTAGAGATTTTTAAGGTCAGGCTTGACAGAGCCCTGGCTGGGATGATTTAGTTGGGGATTGGTCCTGCTTTGAGCAGGGGCTTGGACTAGATGACCTCCTGAGGTCCCTTCCAACCCTGATATTCTATGATTCATGGGGCAGTGAATCAAATACAGGTCTGGGGCTCAGGAGAATGGGGTTGTCACGGACTCAGTGTGGGCACACTGCCTCTCGCTGGTGGGTCAAGGGCAGGGCTCACAGGGAGCAGGCTATTTACTCACCTGTGTAAAGTGTTTCAAGGGCGACAGATGAACAGGACACATACATGGCAATTATAATTACCCACTGTTGCTATACCCAGCCCAGCCTGTTACAGAAGCTAGTCCCTGTCCCTTCATTCCAGGAACCTAAACAGCCTTTTCAGACAGTGGGGAAGGAGAAGACATAAATTTGTACAAGCAAATCCATAAGCATGCCAGATTGCAGCATCCAGCTCTTGCTATACACCTCTGGTCTGTGAATCGCTAATACAAGAGTAGCACCTTCCTGCTCCAGCACCTCTTTCTTTCCTGACTGTTCCTGAGATGAGAAGAATCCCACATCTGTAAGCTGATCCCAGGGGACTCAGGATGTGCCGTACCAGATCAGACCATTTTCAGCAATTCCAGTTCCTAGCCTAACATGGAGGCTTCGGCAGGCAGCAGAAGAGACCACAGAGCACCTGGGACAATGCTGCACCTGGGTGGGAGGTTATTCTTCCTGACCCTCTTCAGGAACCAGCACATGCTCTGAAGCACGAGCCCCAACTACAGCCATAAATGCCAATATCAGTCAGGGTCAGAAAGGCCCAGCAGTGTTTGACTCTGCCCCTGGGGTGGCACTCCACACATTGCACAAAGAAGAGGTTTTTTACCACCTGCTGCTCACATCATCCAGCAACCCCCTTGCTTTCGCCACCTGGCACAGGAAAGGAGGAGGGGACTGATCTCTCTTCTTGCCAGGCTGAGCAAAGCTGGGGACTGAAATCTCTCCTGGAGGGTGGCAAGGCTCAGAGACTGTGGGGAATTTCTTCTGGGCTCTGGCCTGATCACAGGCAGGACCATTCCTACTCCAATTGCCTGGCATAGTCTCCCCGGCTGACCCACATGCTGAGTGTTTGTTCATGCCCTGTTGAGTGCAAAGGAGTGAGCAACCATGCTTGCCATCTAGCTCTGCTTCTGTTGCTATCGACATGCCTGACCAAGTCCCAGAGCAGTGCCAACAAGTCCCACTTTAGAGGCAAGGATCTCAACCCAGAAAAGGCCAGAGCCGCTCCTAAGCAGAGTCCCACTGCTAACGCTGACTCAGTTACCAGAATAAAGAGCTGCGAAAGGGGAGCAGAAGGCAGAGCTAATGGAAAGCAGAAATAAGAAGCACAGCCCCTTCCTGGCTGCAGAGGACAGAATAGAGTCTATAGCTCAAACTTGCAACCTGGAGAAGAGAGTGTATTGTTATATATCCAACCAGCAAGAAAGAAGAGGGTGAATTGCTTCCCCTGGCTGGGGAGGAACTGAACATTCAGAGGTTGGAGGGAGAGTCAGACGTTGCAAAGGGTTTGGTATGCTGACAAATGCTGATCTATGTCCTGGTCTGATTCTCCTCCTGTTGGGGAAGTTCCCCGACGTCTGTGTAATGGCACTAGAATAAGTGAGGGAAGAACCAGGTCATGTTCTAGCTTAGACAGAGGGCGAACACAGAAAATCAGACTCATTTAACCCTTTGCCCTCCACTAGCTCCTACCATCAGATGATCCCAAAGCATTTTACAAACCTTCACAAACAAGCCCCTCTCTTCCCCCCCGCCGCCCTCCCCAGTTCCCCTATGACTTACCGAACCCTGCTAGGCCCACAGGGCAGATGTTAAGCTCAGGCACAGAAAGAGGAAGGGACCAACGGCAAGAGGTGCTGGGGATCCACATCTGCCATTGACTCCACTCAGCAAGGGGTGCTCAGCAACTGATAGCCAGGATATCAGTGACTTGTGTAAGGTAACAGGGTGTAGTGATTCAGGAAGAGAACTCAGGAGTCCTGCTGCTAATTCCTGTGCTCCACCCCCATAAACTGCAGGAAAAAGTTAAGGATGAAACTTAAAGCCAAACAGCAGGAAACCCGGTGCCCAGGTCAGCTCTCTGCCCATAGGCATGGGTCTCAGAGATGTTGTTCCAGCGCTACGGACCCAGGCTAGCACTCAGCACCAGACAGAATGCTGCCACATGGTACCCCAAAGTCATAGGCCGGCAAGCAATGCGCCACCATGTGTGACCCCATCCCAGAGCACTGACGGGGGCGGCATTCCTAGGCTCAGCTTCTCTCCCCTTTTCTGTGTTGAGCAAGAAACACATTGCAGAACATGTCTGTGTGACCTGCAGTGGGAGGGGAAGGAGCTGGAATGCTCCCCAGACACGCCTAGCTTTGAAGCGCTTTGCCAATCCCCTGGGGAACCTTGCTCTTCAGCTTCAGCCAGGGCTGAAAATACCTCCCTCCAGGGGATGGTTCTTCATTCATACAAGAGGGAAGGAACTTCTCTCTTGGGGGAGTGCGATGTGCAGGGGGAGCGAGATGCGCAGGGAAAAACAATCATAGGAGAAGAAGGGGGTCTGGGATGCTCCCCTTTTCCCCCCAGTGGGTACTGTGGGCCTGAGCAGCAGGATTAGAACAGACACTCAACACCGTGAAGGGAAGGGAGGAAGCTCTACAGAGCACCTAGCTATTCATGTTCAGGCTATCATCACGCACAGAACGTGCCAGTGGAAGAATTCACAGCAAGGCTTGGGGCAGAGAGGAGCCCAAGCAGGAACCTTTACCTATCTGTGGCACTGGCATGGAGCCAGTATAGATGTTAACTAGTCCCTTATAAGATTTGGGGTTGGTCTGAAAGCCCAGACCAAAACACCTCTGAGTCCTCCGACCCAAGCACACCAAATGAGAGAGGGCAAAATCAGCTTTCTGCCAGGAAAGTCCAGGCCAGCTTGCCGGCCTGGACTGTAGGGGGAGCTCTCTCAGCAGAGCACACAAGACTTGACTGAGACTTGGTTGGCCACACTGCTATGGGAGGCCAAGGGCACTGCACCCTAGTCAGAGGAGGCAGTGAATGCACCATGGGTGCCTGTCATAAATATAAAGGGAAGGGTAAACACCTTTAAATCCCTCCTGGCCAGAGGAAAAACCCTTTCACCTGTAAAGGGTTAAGAAGCTACGATAAGCTTGCTGGCACCTGACCAAAATAACCAATGAGGAGACAAGATACTTTCAAAGCTGGAGCGGGGGCAAACAAAGGGTTCTCTCTGTCTGTGTGATGCTTTTGCCAGGACCAGAGCAGGAATGCAGGTCAGAACTCCTGTAAAAAGTTAGTAAGCAATCTAGTTAGATATGCATTAGATTCTGTTTTGTTTAAATGGCTGATAAAATAAGTTGTGCTGAAGGGAATGTATATTCCTGTTTTTGTGTCTTGTTTTAACTTAAGGTTTTGCCTCAAGGGATTCTCTATGTTTTGAATCTGATTACCCTGTAAGGTGTTTACCATCTTGATTTTACAGAGGTGATTCTTCTACTTTTTCTTTAATTAAAATTCTCTTTTAAGAACCTGATTGCTTTTTCATTGTTCTTAAGATCCAAGGGTTTGGGTCTGTGTTCACCTATGCAAATTGGTGAGGATTTTTATCAAGCCTTCCCTAGGAAAGGGGGTGTAGTGCTTGGGGGGATATTTTGGGGGGGAGACATTTCCAAGTGGGCTCTTCCCCTGTTCTTTATGTAACATTTTGGTGGTGGCAGCATTTAACCTAAGCTGGTAAGAAGAAGCTTAGGGGGTCTTTCATGCAGGTCCCCACATCTGTACCCTAGAGTTCAGAGTGGGGAAGGAACCTTGACAGTGTCAAACTGCTGAACCCAGCAGCAATTACATCAGAGGGACAGGCCTCTTAACGCTTCAGGAGATCCCAGTTGTGCTTTGAACCAACCCCCTGATATCAGACACTAATGAGTGGGTCTCTGAAGAGGGCTGGGGAGAGAGGGTGAGAAGGTGGTGAACTGGATGGAATAGCCTATAGAAATCACCTCCAGCATCCATCTGTCCAAAGTAATGAGCTCCCAGGAAGACAGACAATGGGAGAGACGATACCTGTAAGGGTGGAAGGGGGAATAGGTGCGATGTGGGATCCAGAGAGGAAAACAGTTCATGGCCTTCAACTAATGGGTCAAAATGGTTGTTCTGAGGATGTTGCCAACTGCAGTGTCACTGTGGAGGACGGCTCCTTTTCAGTGAATCTGGGCTTCTTCCTGTAGGGTTGTCAGTCTCGTGAGCTGGTAGTAGACTAGATGAGACCACTGAGCTGTCTATGATCTACTATATTTTTTCTTTGTCACAAGTATATAAATGCCCAGTTATTGTGGTATCACCTGGGCATCTTCAGGAGAATGAAGGGACCCACCCCTGGTGCTGCTGCACAACTTAGGTCCTTCAAAGGTAAGGTCCTTGATGCATTTTGTACCTTATGGCGGAGGCCGAAGACTGCAGCCAAGATGCTCCACACACAACTACTGCCATAGCCATGGAACTTGCAGTTGTATTGGCAGCATCAAGAAAGGCCTGGAGAGAAGCCTTGATGATTTTATGGCTTTCTTTTATGAGGGCCTGAAATTGTTCCCTCTTGTTCTGTGGCAGATATTCAACAAAAGATGAAAAATTTGAATAATTCGTAAAATCATATTTTGCCCTCAGGGTTTGGCAACTGGCTCCTCTGAACTGCAATGAGGCCAAGGAGTAGCTTTTGCAGCCAAGGAGATCTAGCCATTTCAGTTCCCTGTCAGATGGTGTTAAGCGGCAACAATGTTGTCCGTTTCATTCATTAACCACCTCAACACCCAGGGAGTTAGGCGTCTGGTGAGGAGGCAGATTTATCGGAAGGAGGCACTTATTCTTCCCCAGCTGGCTCTTGCTCCTCTGTAAGCAACTCCTGCAGAACAGGACCTGGGCTTGGTGCTCTTGGCATGACCTCTTACACAATGGAACCCTGTAGAAGAGCTTGCCATAAGGGGCCCCCTGGTTCCAAAATCCCCACTGTGGTGGGGCATAAGGGAAGGGAGTTGGACCTGAAAAGTTATTCTTGCCAGTATTGCTGGGTACACTTCCTGCTGGGAGTTTCTTCCTCAGGGTGCACTTCAAGGAGGGGTGGCTGAAATGGAAAGGTAGAGAAGCCTTGTATAGACACCTCAGAATCGGATGAGGTGTTCTCACCCATGACCATCAGGGGAGGGGGAGAAAACGGTGCCGGTAATAGTATTTGTGCTGGTAACATGATGAGTCCTGCAACTACATCAGTTCTGAGGGCTGAGGTGTTGGCTGGTAAGGGAATTCCAGATAATATGTCAGTACTAACTGGAAGACCCTCTCAGTACCCTCAAAAGGTTGGTGTGGAACCAGTGGCTGTATCAGCACCAGAGGATGAGTCGTCGATGCAGATGGAAGGGTCGACTCCAGGATATAAGTCAGTACCAGCTGGGAATGTCGTTAGGTACCGCTCAGCAATGGTAACTCACATTCCTTATGGAAGAGGACCCTGGACAGTACTGGGTACTCTGGAATCAGTACATCAGGAGATACTGAAGATAGTACCAAAGTGTAGTCCATGCGTTCTCCAAGACATTGTAACTGATGATGATTTCAGTTTGGATTTAGAAGAGTCCTTGTGTTTTGAAGGCACTGAGTCCAGTACTGATACTGGTACCGCTCCAGGCTGTTTATTGGATGTGATTCTCAGTACATGGTGTAATCTTTTTATTCAGTGCCAAGATCTCAGTACCAGAGGAAATCATAATCATAGAATCACAGAATATCAGGGTTGGAAGGGACCTCAGGAGGTCATCTAGTCCAACCCCCTGCTCAAAGCAGGACCAATCCCCAACTAAATCATCCCAGCCAGGGCTTTGTCAAGCCTGACCTTAAAAACCTCGAAGGAAGGAGATTCCACCACCTCCCTAGGTAACGCATTCCAGTGTTTCACCACTCTCCCAGTGAAAAATTTTTTCCTAATATCCAACCTAAACCTCCCCCACTGCAACTTGACACCATTGCTCCTCGTTCTGTCATCTGCTACCACGGAGAACAGTCTAGAGCCATCCTCTTTGGAACCCTCTTTCAGGTAGTTGAAAGCAGCTGTCAAATCCCGCCTCATTCTTCTCTTCTGCAGACTAAACAATCCCAGTTCCCTCAGCCTCTCCTCATAAGTCATGCGTTCTAATCCCCTAATCATTTTTGTTGCCCTCCGCTGGACTCTTTTCAATTTTTCCACATCCTTCTTGTAGTGTGGGGCCCAAACCTGGACACAGGACTCCAGATGAGGCCTCACCAGTGTCGAACAGAGGGGAATGATCGCATCGCTCAATCTGCTGGCAATGCCCCTACTTATACATCCCAAAATGCCACTGGCCTTCTTGGCAACAAGGGCACACTGTTGACTCATATCCAGCTTCTCATCCACTGTAACCCCTAGGTCCTTTTCTGCAGAACTGCTGCCGAGCCATTCGGTCCCTAGTCTGTAGCGGTGCATGGGATTCTTCCGTCCTAAGTGCAGGACTCTGCACTTGTCCTTGTTGAACCTCATCAGATTTCTTTTGGCCCAATCCTCTAAATTTGTCTGGGTCCCTCTGTATCCTGTCCCTACCCTCCAGCATATCTACCTCTCCTCCCAGTTTAGTGTCATCTGCAAACTTGCTGAGGGTGCAATCCACACCATCCTCCAGATCATTTATGAAGATATTGGACCGACCCTTGGGGCACTCCACTTGATACCGGCTGCCAACTAGACATGGAGCCATTGATCGCTACCCGTGGAGCCTGACAATCTAACCAACTTTCTATCCATCTTATAGTCCATTCATCCAGCCCATACTTCTTTAACTTGCTGGCAAGAATACTGTGGGAGACCATGTCAAAAGCTTTGCTAAAGTCAAGGAACAACACGTCCACTGCTTTCCCCTCATCCACAGAGCCAGTTATCTCGTCATAGAAGGCAATTAGATTAGTCAGGCATGACTTGCCCTTGGTGAATCCATGCTGACTGTTCCTGATCACTTTCCTCTCCTCTAAGTGCTTCAGAAATGATTCCTTGAGAACCTGCTCCATGATTTTTCCAGGGACTGAGGTGAGGCTGACTGGCCTGTAGTTCCCAGGATCCTCCTCCTTCCCTTTTTTAAAGATGGGCACTACATTAGCCTTTTTCCAGTCGTCCGGGACTTCCCCCGATCGCCATGAGTTTTCAAAGATAACGGCCAATGGCTCTGCAATCACATCCGCCAACTCCTTTAGCACTCTCGGATGCAGCACATCCGGCCCCATGGGCTAGTGCTCATCCAGCTTTTCTAAATAGTCCTGATCCACTTCTTTCTCCACAGAGGGCTGGTTACCTCCTCCCCATACTGTGCTGCCCAGTGCAGTAGTCTGGGAGCTGACCTTGTTTGTGAAGACAGAGGCAAAAAAAGCACTGAATACATTAGCTTTTTCCACATCCTCTGTCACTAGGTTGCCTCCCTCATTCAGTAAGGGGCCCACGCTTCCCTTGACTTTCTTCTTGTTGCTAACATACCTGAAGAAACCCTTCTTGTTACTCTTAACATCTCTTGGTAGCTGCACCTCCAGGTGTGATTTGGCCTTCCTGATTTCACTCCTGCATGCCTGAGCAATATTTTTATACTCTTCCCTGGTCATTTGTCCAATCTTCCACTCCTTGTAAGCTTCTTTTTTGTGTTTAAGATCAGCAAGGATTTCACTGTGAAGCCAAGCCGGTTGCCTGCCATATTTACTATTCTTTCTACACATCGGGATGGTTTGTCCCTGTAACCTCAATAAGGATTCTTTAAAATACAGCCAGCTCTCCTGGACTCCTTTCCCCCTCATGTTATTCTCCCAGGGGATCCTGCCCATCAGTTCCCTGAGGGAGTCAAAGTCTGCTTTTCTGAAGTCCAGGGTCCGTATTCGGCTGCTCTCCTTTCTTCCTTGTGTCAGGATCCTGAACTCGAACATCTCATGGTCACTGCCTCCCAGGTTCCCATCCACTTTTGCTTCCCCTACTAATTCTTCCTGGTTTGTGAGCAGCAGGTCAAGAAGAGCTCTGCCCCTAGTTGGTTCCTCCAGCACTTGCACCAGGAAATTGTCCCCTACACTTTCCAAAAACTTCCTGGATTGTCTGTGCACCGCTGTATTGCTTTCCCAGCAGACAACAGGGTGATTGAAGTCTCCCATGAGAACCAGGGCCTGCGATCTAGTAACTTCTGCGAGTTGCCGGAAGAAAGCCTCGTCCACCTCATCACCCTGGTCCGGTGGTCTATAGCAGACTCCCACCATGACATCACCCTTGTTGCTCACACTTCTAAACTTAATCCAGAGACTCTCAGGTTTTTCTGCAGTTTCATACCAGAGCTTTGAGCAGTGAAACTGCTCCCTTACATACAATGCAACTCCCCCACTTTTTCTGCCCTGCCTGTCCTTCCTGAACAGTTTATATCCATCCATGACAGTACCCCAGTCATGTCAGTTATCCCACCAAGTCTCTGTTATTCCAATCACATCATAATTCCTTGACTGTGCCAGGACTTCCAGTTCTCCCTGCTTCTTTCCCAGGCTTCTTGCATTTGTGTATAGGCACCTGAGATAACTCACTGATCGTCCCTCTTTCTCAGTATGAGGCAGGAGCCCTCCCCTCTCGCACGCTCCTGCTCGTGCTTCCTCCCGGTATCCCACTTCCCCACTTACCTCAGGGCTTTGGTCTCCTTAAATGGACACCTCAGCAATACCCATGCCAGGACATGAGGTCTCCTGAGACGGTGACTTTCCCCTACTGTTCTGGAGAGGGGATTTCTTCTTTGTTGAAGATCTAGATAGTTCTGAATGGCCCCCAAGGTCTTTGCTTACCACTGCAGCCACAATGATCACAGAAGTTGTCTGAGCACCTGGAGCTGAAGTACAGGAAGTGGGTGAGGGGATTCAGACCCCATGAGTCTCAGAGAATGCTCCATCAGTAGCAAGTTCATCCTGTTCTCCCTAAGCTTTCAAGATCTGCTTTTAAAACTTGAACAGACCTTACATTTGGAGGGCACATGAGTCACCCCAAGGCAGCAGAGGCAGTTTTAATGTCCATTGCTGCAGGGCAAAGAGCTGTACCAGGTCTGGCATGGTTTGAAGCCTGGGGTTTTTGGTATAACCTGTACCTGAGGTCATGGATTGAGGCTAGAAAAAACAAAGGCTCAGATCGGGCAAACAAAGAAGGGAAAGGGGGAAAGCCCCCAAAGCACAAAGATTGTGTTAAAAAAAAACCAGGAAAAATAAAAGGAACAGAAAAAGAAATATTAAGAAACAAAATGGTGCGGGGAGGGTAGCAAGCTGTGTGCCAGGAACCTAGAGCTGTACCTGGGGATTCCTGCCTTCTCTCCAGTGCTCAGACAGTCATAGCTTTTATATTAGTGTCCAGTTGTGGGGAAATAGTAGCTAGGACTACAGCAGCATTGACACATTGTCTGGATTAACCACAGCATAGGGACAGAGCTCCCAGGTCTACAGTGCATACAGCACTTCCTCTCCCCACCTCCGCCCCCCAATGCTGGAATACTTGGGGAGCTCCCCACTGTAATATCTGATGTTCCTCTTGGAAAATGCAGCTGCTCTGCTATATTACAATGCAGTGCCAAGCTGCATCCACCACAGACACAACTATTGCAATGCTGCTCAGGAGCCCCCCTCCCCGCCCCCTTCCCCTGCATGGTGTAAGAAAGACAGTTGCACCAGCACTATCTATGCAGAAAACTGGAGATGAGAAAATAAGACACTGCTCTTCCCCACAACCATGACACACATATGGCAACTTGTCCCCCCACCGAGCCCTGGCAAATAGAGCTCACAGATAGTGCCCCATGCCTCCGACCCAGTGACTTTAATAATCCTATTACTCCAGGTCTATTCTACTTGGGAAATACGCACTCCTCCTTTTAACGACCATAATGAGAGAATCGTTTCACACATCCATAGTGCTTGGCAGAGGGTCCCAACACACTTTATGGGCATAACCTGAGATGTGGTCACCTTCACAGGGATAGGACCGAAATAGCACATGGCAGTGGGGGAGGGAAAATGTTGGACAAAAACTTTACAGAAAGTGCCATGGGACCTTTACTGTCCATGCAGGGCTGATCAGGCCTTGCTATTTAAGGTCTAGTGTGTTTCACACACAGCAGGCTGCATGGAACTTGATTTATCCAAATCAGGAAGACAGGCTGAGCTAGCCCTGCAGGGATTTGTGGTTTTAGGGAATCTGTTTATTCCAGACCTGATGATTAGACCCTAAAACCAATTCATGCCTTAGTTAAGCAAGAGCACAGATAGGCTAAGTATAAAATGGCCCAAGGGACACACAGTCAATGGCAGAGCTGGAGTCTTAACTTCTAATTTCCTTGCTAGACTACTAGACTCCAGTCACTCCCTAAGTAGCGAAGCATTTCTAACACAACTATCAGCATGGTCTCTATAGCGCATGATCAGTTCAACTTGCTGCTCTGCAGTTGTCTCTGGGAGGAAGTTTGGGGTTTTTCTACCTACAAGGATGGAGCAGAAAGTCATGGTCACACCTATGTGAACAGATGAAAAGCAGCCTCTGCCCTGTCACCAGGCAGCATCTCACACAGCCTGGGTGTGAGTTTTACACTTTCTCCAATGAAGTCTCTTGGGAACAGCCTAACCCTGCCTTCCCATCCACTCTCAGTAGACCCTGAAGCTCTCTCCCACCACCATTCGCACATAAGCCTCTCTGCTGCTGGTGACCAAGAAAGCAGCAGCTTCCCATAATCTACTGCCCTTGGAGGGTTTAGTAAACTAACAGACAACACCAGTCCATTTTATTAAAAGTTTTGTAAGGATCCTCAAATCCACTCCTGAATATATGGCTCCCACCATTCCAAGATGCACGGAGAGAAAGACATCTTCTGCAGAACTCCAACTTATAGACACACTAATCAAAGCCCCATCCCTTCCACTGGAGTCACAAGCTTATCTGATCTCTAACAACAGGCTAGAAGAAGGGGGAAGTGTCAGGGGAAGAATCACAGGAGGTGAGCAAGGAGCCTTTTCTCCAACCTGCCTCAATCCAGCCACATTAGACACAGAAAAGCAGAAACAGGGGCAGAAAGTCAGGGACAGGGAGCTTTAAAGAAACAGGTGGTTCCTACAGCAGAGAGTGGAGTTTTGGGAAATCACTTCTGAACACAGACTCCAACAAGCTTCCAATGCTCCTTGGCTTTTTAACAAAAAAAGAAAGTCTCATGTAGAAATCCTGGGATTGTATAAACCCTGACAGCTGGGTTTACAGATCATTTGGAGACTCAGAATTACATGCCTGGCTCTTTACTAAAAGCTCCCCAGTATGTAATCAGTGCTGTACTTGGGAGGGGGTGGGCAAATCCCCCTCTTAAAACAATCTGTTCCCTGGTTCTAAACATTCAAGGACTAGCCTGCATTCCCCTGCCTCCCTATTCCCTGGGATTTGAATTATCATTCATGGGGTCTCCCTCCATGCTCTTAGCCCCAGCCCTTTGTGTGACTTCCTCCACTCCAGGAAATTCAAAGATAAATCACCACCTTACAGAACCCTGATTTCTGGCTCCAATGCAATCCAACACCAAGAAAGATAAAAGTGGTGGGGAGTGGAGAAGGGGTAACAAAATATAGCTAGTGCCAACACTTTAGTTGTGATGATCACATTTCCTCACTTTAATTTCCAAGAACACTGGAAAAGAAGCAGACAACAACAATCCAGACCTCCCCCAAAACATTAATGGGACACATTCCCTTTACCCCACGGTCCTGCTCATGTGGACACAAGTGTGTTTTTTGTACAACCCAGAGGCACTAAGATTCCAGCTCTCACAGCCACGAATACAATACAGATCTCACTTTCACTTTGTTTAGAGGGGTATCATCAAATTGAAATCAAGTCAGCTAAAAAAAAAAAAAAAAAAGCCACCCAAGTTTTGTCAGGTCCCATACCTGCTCTCACAGCCACAAAATAAACAAACCTGAAAGAGAAAAAAAAATACCCTATGATTCTATGATAGCAAAGTGAAGATCGCAAACAGCACTGTGTGGCAACCACTTATGAACCCAGTTTATAACGGCACTGTGATATACCATTGTTTCCCCCCAAACACAGAACAGTAGCCCAAAATAAACATTGGAATTTCCCAATATCTGATCCACAAAGCAAGGAAAACAAAGTCAATGGGGAGGTGTGTCACATTCAGGATTTGACTATTCCCAGGAGTGATGTATGCATGTCACATCAATGCATCATTTTGGGGACAGAGACCATTAAAGTGTACCACTGTGTTTAGAGAAAATGTTTATGGGCCAAAGAAGTACAACTCTACTTCAACAAAGTTTTAAGCCACTAAACCAGAGCTGAATTTAGTACTATGTCTTTAGCAGCTCTCTGTTGTGATATGAATAGCACTGATGGCTGGGAGGGCAACAAACTTTCTATTTTCATTCATTTGGGATGACCATGTGCAACTAGCACATGAAAATAAGTGCAATTAAATCCCCTCAAGCACACATTCACGACATGTATGTGTATATATAATACACAGGGGAAATATTTAGCTAGTATTTCATGCTATTTGCAGCTTTTTTTCAAGTCAGTTTCAGCTGCACAGCTGTCCAGGTCTCAAGGAAAAATGCCAACACATCAGAGGGGAAATAAATTTCACCCCCCAGTGCAAACAAGACCAATTATTTTCAAACAAAGTGGCCTAAGAAAACATCCTTTTTAAAAGTCACATGCAAATACATACATCACAGATATGTATGTACTGGTACACGAGTGAATGCACACACACACACCTGCACACAGAGATGCCATCAAGACACAACCCTGGCTAGTTTATAGCCAGGTGGGAGGAGACTTGTACCATCTGCCACGCTCCAGCGCCCAAAGCTAATTCTGGTACCACATTCTAGCCTCCCAAAATAGCGGGGAGGAGGAGTTATAATTAAAGTCTAACGGCACAAGGACCAGCCCGCGATACAGAGGCGAGCCCTGGCCTCCCTGTTGGCTGGCACGGAGCGCCGGGCTCCTTTCTCGCCGTGCGCCCAGCGCAGGCTGGGTGCTACACACAAGCGAAAGCCCCACCGACTGCGGGCGCGAGCTAAGGACCCAGCAAGTGCTGCCGTGAGCCCCTAGTCCCGGCCCTCCCGGCTACGTCCCTCGTCGCGCTAAGCACCCAGGGCGGAGAGGGTCCGAGGGACCATGGCCGGGCCAGACACCCCAGCCCGTGCGCTCCGCTTACATGTATCCTCCAGTCCAGCCTATTTCGTCCCGTCACCAGCGCCCCCTTCTCCCGCGGCAGCCAGACCGGGGCTCGCAGCAGTGGGAAGCAGCCGAGCCTGCAGGGCCCTTCGGCTCCCTGTGCTCAGGGCCGGGGCGGGGGGGTCCAGTCCCCCAGCCAGGTCCCTGGGCAGCCCGCCGGGCCGGGGGAGAAGGAGGCTGCTCATGCACCCTACCCGAGCTGCGCCGCCAGACCCTGCTCGGTACCCGCGTAGGGGCACTAACCATGAGCCCGGGACCGGACTGGAAGGACGCGCTACGAGCCGAGCTCCGCGCCGCTGCCGGGCGTCCCGGTGCCAGCCCCGAAGTGGAAGGGTCTATTCAGGGGGCGGCTCCTCCCCGCAGACAGAGCGGCCGCGGCTCCAATGGAGGGGAGCGCACCGCCCCCGGGAGGGGAGGGGACAGCGAGGAGAGCTGGAGGGGGGAAGAGGATAAAGGGGGTGAGGGGCGCCAGAACAGGGAGGGGAAGGAGACACTGGAGCGGATTTGGCCGGGCGAGGGGCCGGGTCAGGGCAGAGAAGGGGGCTGCAGGAGGAAGCTGCGCTTAAGGTAGTTTACAGCTTCTCTCTGTTTCTCAGTAGCAGGAAGGATGTAGCAGGCACTGCCCCCGTCCCCTAGCAGAAGGGGAAAATGCCTGCCTGCTTCTATCTTCCCTTCCATCCACTGTATCTCACCTACCACACCCATGCCTGCTGTCTGTCTCCCTTATCCCAGCCTGGCGGTGCCTGGATTTGTGCCCTAGGTAGGCCCTGTTCTCAGAGATCCACTGTATGCCCACCCCTGGTGTCCCACACGGACATAACTCTCATTCCCCCCTCTTTTATTGTCCCTTCTGGCCTTTCCTTCTCCCTCTGTCTCTGCCTCCTCCTTTCCATTTATGCTATGGGGAGCAAAGGTTGCTGTAGCCTCAAAGTGTGCCCACCAGGCAAGTAGTGCAGAGTGCAACAAGCTAAGCCACTACCACTCCTCGCAGGTCCCAGCACTGGGCCTCCACTCCGAACAGCCCATGTAGGCTCCTATGGTGGCCCACACTTTCTATTTCAAAGGGAACACGCTGAAGATAAAAATAATACAGGCCCAGATCCTGCAATCCGGTCCACACTGGCAGCCCCACAGGGCTCTGCACACACCCGTCAGACTGAAGGGTTGGGGACCCCTGCTCTAACGAATGTCCAGTCATTCAGAACTTCAGAGCAACACCAGGACACAACCCAGTGCTTCCCATTCCCAAAGCATGAACCCCTGCCACCCAAGCCAGAAAAACCCTGTTTTATACATTAGCCCTACAGGGCATTTGGCATGTAGCAGAGCAGTTCTGATTGCAGCCAGTAGAGGGCAGTCATGCCATTTACTACAATGTATATAGTATCCGGGGATAGCCCTGTTAGTCTGTATCCACAAAAACAACAAAGTCCCGTTAGTTTTCAAGGTGCCACTGGACTCGTTGTTACAATGTATATAGTTACTCCTGGGGACATTCTACACCAAAAAATTCTGCGCACAATATTTTAAAATTCTGCAAATTTTATTTGTCAAAACAACACCACCTAATCACACCAGTTTCAATTATTCTGGTAATTTTTTTAAAATACCTGTCAGCAAGTATGTCTGTAACAATACAGACACACACACACACACACACACACATTCCCCCAGGAGTAGAATTTAAGAAACCCCTATGACAACCCAGTTCCTATTGCTCTGCTCCCTTCCCACTCCCAGAGCCCAGCCAGGGCGCCAGACATCCACAACTCCTCCCCCCAGGTCCAGCCATAGTGCCCACCCAACCTGGATACCTGCAACCCACCCCACCTCGAGCCCAGTAGCAGGGCCCCCCGGCCCAGATACTCACACCCTCTCCCCAGCCCAGCCGCAGGCCCCCCTTGCCCAGATACCTACATTCCCTCCCCTGACAGCCCAGCCGCAGGACCCCCCCTTGCCCAGAAACCCACACTCCTCCCCCCAGCCCAGATACCCAGCCCCTTCCCCCCCACCCTGAGATCCAGAGGGAGAAACAGCCTGATGCGCAGTCCTGGGCTTGCATGGAGTTTCCTGCATGCAGCCCTCCCCTTCCCTCAGGGCATGATGGCAACTGCAGCTGCCAGGAACCTTCTAGCTCCCTCCCCCTCTCCTGGGCAGTGTCTTCTTCTATATGCAAGCTGGGCTCTGCCAGATCCAAAGGCCCCTAATGGTGGGCAGCAGCACTGCAGCCCATTTCTGTGGGGGAAAGGAAATTCTGCGCACACATTAATTTCTGCAAAATTCTGCATTGCGCAGTGGTACAAAATTCCCCCAGGAGTAATATAGTTAATGTCTCTTGCTTCAAGCTCGTAAAGCAGTGAACTCTGAAAAGTTTACTTCCTACTGCTTCTGCAGATAGTTGTTTTACATCCTGCACTTTATGCCCAGCTTGGACAATAAAATTAGCATGGTCAGTTCAGCCTTGGCTTGCAGTGAATTCCAGTGGTCTACTGCAGTTGTGGGAAGGGTTCACAGCACCACCTGGAGCAGATGGAAACCCATTAGGATTCCAAGTGAAAAAACATTTAAAACTTAGCACAAAAGCAGCATCTCTGTTTGCATATGAAACCTCACAATGAGGGCATGGGGCTGAGTACTGTAACTCCCTAGAAAGTGAGGAGGCTCAACACCTCAGAGGATCAGCAAGACCATTTCAATGGAACGGTAGTGCTCAGAATTCTGTGGCTGAGTCCCATTTCCAACCATTGCATCTCTCCCCCATCCCCAGCAATATGGTGGTGTCTGTGTCTCGCTGTCATGACCGTTCAGCAGGGGCTTTTCCTTAGTTTGATTTTTTCTGATTCATTCTTTATTGGCAATTTACTCCCTGAATAGCCTGACCCAGACCTAAACTCTCCTGAGTCACCTTGCTATAAGTTGACACCTGAAAGCAGCATGAAACAGGCCCCTACCCTGCAGGGTACTAGCACCCAGGCAGGGACCATAGGTGCCAGCATACCAAGGAGATCAGCACAGGTTATGAGCCTATCGTTCTGAATCCACAAGACAGCTTTGAAAAACAATTTTGCAAACAGGCTGAAAAGCCATGGTAGAATGCTGCTAGAGAGGTTTAATCTCAAGTGCAGCTCTGTGGAGCAGAGGGTAGCCTGAGAACGGAAAATCAGGCTCTAGGGGGTTTGTACAACCATGTTACCATGTACAATACACAGCTCTACCAAAGTAGATCGTAGAAAAGACACTCCTCCCACACATGCAATACAATTCTGGTAAATAAGTCACAAAATGGGATAGTTTGTGTATATAGCTGCTCTAGTCTGAGAGCCTATCCTCTTTACAGAAGGGAGGGAAATATTAACAGTCCTATTTTACAAATGCAGAAACTGATGCAGAGTGCCAAATTCACCCCTCATGTAACTCCATAGTTTTAAAAGGAGTTATACTAGAGACAAAATTGGCTCAAAGTTTAAATAATTTAACTCACTCACTCTATGAGCTCCAGTGACAGTGTTGGGACCCAGGAGCCCTCACTCCATCCGAGCCCACTGCTCTAATTGCTAGTTTAGTTAGGTTAGCATAAAAAGCATCCAGAAATACAAGATCCTACTTTGCCTTGGAGCGCAGCTCACTCGTTGCAAAGCGCATTCAAGCAAGGTTATGGATGAGATTTAACTTGATGCACTGATGCAGTATCAATCACTGGGAGTAATGCCATTTTTGGAAGCAGTTTAACTTTGTGCCAGTGTAGACAGGGAAAACATTGTGCTCAGGATCCATAGTGGCAGGAATAAATATAGTGTGGTCATTTTCCCCCTCTTTCCCCACAGAACTGGAAAGCACTATTGATCAGCAATGTTTTACTGGCAGGAGAGGAGTATGTGTGTGTGTGAACCTGCTAAGAAGAATTCCAATGTTACCAAATATTTCCCAGAGTTAGAGGCAATCTACGCTACAATAGAAGTCTGGTGGTGACAGTGGTGAAGATTTCCATGTGACTCAGTAATGGAGAAAAATATCTACATTATTTTCCATTAAAATCCCTGTTAACACCCCAGGGAAGGCTTCCAGACTGTAAAAGAAAAATTAAAAAATGTTTTTGTTTTTTTTAAGAGTATGATCAGAAAATGTGATTCAACTGGAAAACTAAAGCAGCTGTGGAAAATACGACACCATCTTTGCACAAAGATATTGACTGTGGTAGTGTGAAAAGCATTACTGCAGGACAGGGTAGGAAAATAAGCCCCTTTGTCCTTGTGAAACCTGGAAGTGTTCTGAGGTGTTTTTTTCTTGTTGTTCAGGGCCTGTGCTCACTCATGGTTGCTAAATCAACATAGCACTGCTGTCCCCCTCCCCAACCCCCACCAAGAGTGAAGTCAGCTCCTGGGATGTCCATGGGAAATTCCCATATTGTAACCAAACAGAAGCCAGTATAAATTCTTCAGAGAAACATGCTCCTCAGTAAGGCAGCTACAGCCTAGAAGGTGTAAAATGTAATGCTCCAGCATGTGTGGTCCAAAGTCTGTGCTCTGTTACAGCAGCAAAACTCCAGTGAAGTCAGTGGAGTGACTCCAGATTGAGGAAGAGAGAACATGCACACACTCGTGTGTGTGTGTGTGTGTGTGTGTACACGTACATTGTATGGCACTGCCAGGGCTGAATACAATAAAACACTTTAACCATGTTTCTAAGATAAGCATAGAGTATGGGCTGGTTGGTATTCAGTCCCTGTGTCTTGGCCTAATTAGTTTTTGCTTTCTAACAGGCCTAAGTGATGGGCCTCAGATGCTCCAGCGTTAGAGTTGCTTATAGTGTGTAATTTTCTATTCTAATGTGAGTTTTCACACATCTGGTTCAAAGTTTCCAGAGTAATGTGGAAAATATACATAATTATCAGAGGAAATGGCTGAATTCTGACCAGGAATTCTGAACAGCTTAGCTTCCATGCTGATGACCCTGCTAGCATTACTGTTGCTACATCCAGAAAATTCATTGTAATTTCCATCACAAGAGTACAGGTATAGCAGGGGGCAACGCCCCTCACAGCACAACTTGGGCAATCTGACGGGGAGGAGAATGAAAAGAATATCTTAAATGCTGTACAAAATAAGACAACACAGAATGAGCCAGGACAGTAGATCCTTGGCCAGCAACACTGGTATACAGCACAGGGGCAGGGGATGCTTGTTAGAGCAGCATAGATAAAACAGTTTCTGCTGTCCTTGTAGACAAACTTACTCCAAAGGAGACCCATTTCCCAGGCATGGTGCAGGAGAACCTCACACAGAGACCCCAGGGGCTCACGATAGACATGGGCTCATTCCTGTTCAGCAGCCAGATTCTGATCTCTGTCACACCAAGATCAATTTAGAACAGCTAATGATTCTGACTTCAGGGGAGTGTCTCCAGATTTACACTAATATGAGACAGCTGAATCAAGTCTTTGGGGGGTGAAGACATAGAAGGGTGCTGGGTCCAAATCTGGGATGTCCCAGAATAACAGAGTGCAGGATTGACTCCTCTGTCTTGATTACATTGAGTACTTACAAAGGGTTTTCCAGCCAATGGCTCTCAAAGCCATTTATCATCCCCATTTTACAGATAGACAAACAGTGAGGTTAAGTGACTCGTCCGAGGTTGCACAGCAAATCCGTGACAGAGCCAGGAATAGACTTCTAGTCTGATATCTTGTGCACTAGGTCACAGTGCCTCCCAGGGCTGAATAATTCACACAAATGCTCCTAACTGCCTGACATGGCAAGAAGTGCAGCAGGCAGAGAGGGGGAAAGAGTGAAAACAGAAAAGAAGGGCACAATGAAGTCCCCAGCCTCCCCCAGTTCCCCTTTTCCCATGGAAATGGCGTTAAATACCTCCTATGACAGGAGCTGGAGGGAGGATCTGGCACCCAAGGAAGCTTGTTATTGCCAATCTCATCAAATAGAGCAGACTGCAAGTGGCAGCAGGATTTGCTGGGATGGTGTCCACCTCCAGTATCCTGAGTTCCCCCACCCCGAGGGCCCAGCCTGCCCTCATTTCTCCACTGGTCGGATCCATCCAGATACGAAGCTGATGTCAAAAGCAAAATGATGAGCGATATTACCTCTCACCACGATAGATGGCTTCCAGGGCAACACACTCATGAGAATGTTCTGAACAAGGCCGGATCCATCACCTGCCTCACCTGTCTCTGTTCAAGAGCTTCTCCCTTCAGAAATCTCCCCAAGTGTGAAGGTTCTGGAAAGGTAAGGTATCAGAGGCCAACAGCCTACCAGCCAGCCTTACACAAGAGCATCTGGGAGAGGCTGCCAGGCACTGCCAGGAGTGGGGAAGGAGGAGTTGCAGGAAGCGGCAGTGGGATTTAGGGGGAAGGGTCAGGTCTGGAGAAATTCTCGTCCGCCACTCTCGAAGGTCTGTACCAGAGTGTGTGTCTACTGCGCTATCATTAACTGAATTGCTCCCTTCCCCTGGATACCATACAGCAAAATGACGACACCTTAATAACAGCCCGTGGTGCCTCTGCACAGATCATGTTTTGGGCTTCACTTACAGCAATCAGCACATACTGGGATCAGGTCCCAGCTCTGCTATGAGATACAACCCAAAGAAATGCAGCTCCAATGCTAACAATTAGCATAGGTGGGAGTCACACATGCATGTGTCCACACGTGTCTGTCTGCATCTGTCTAGACTGCCTGTGGGCCAGTGCACAGTGGTATGTATGTTTATTGTGCTATCTGCCCATGGGCAGAGACTGTGAGGATGCATTGGGCCTCGGGATCTCGCTCTCTACACGTTGCATGAACTTCCCAGACAGGCACAGAGAAGGAGCAGTGGGGTCTGGGAACAAGTCTGTTTATAGTGATTGTAGTGGGAGGAAGCCTCAATTTAGAGAGAGTAAATTAGGGACAAATCTGATTTAGTCTGAGTCTATCTCTGGGATTTCATTAGCAAGGCAAAGGAACTTTCACTGACCGTGCTCCCTAGGAGCAGTCAGGCTATGTTCAGATGCTCTGCATAAGTCAAATTCCTGCAAATAGAAACTTCAGGAACCAGCATAGTGAGGAGTGGATCTGCGTGCAGAGTGCTGCCAATGACTACTAAGACATGCAAGAGGGGAAACCCTGAGATAGGTTACAGTATTGATTCTCAAACTTTTGTATTGGTGACCCCTTTCACACAGCAAGCCTCTGAGTGCGACTTCCCTTATAAATTAAAAACATATTTTTATATTTAACACTATTATAAATGCTGGAGGTGAAGCAGGGTTTGGGGTGGGGGGTCACGAGCTGTGAGCTCCAAAGGGATCACGACCTCCAGTTTGAGAACCCCTGGGTTAGAGCAAGACACAGTGCAGGCTTCCCTCACCCAGCTCTGCAAATGTTCCTCTATTCCAACTCACAGCTCCCTGCTATTCCTCTTCTGGGCTCCCTCCCTCATCACCTCTGGACAGTGCCTCTCAATTCCAATCTACAGCCCCACTGCTATCCCAGCCCTGGGATTCCCCCACCCCCAGCTCTGCCAATGCCCTTCTATCCCAACCCACAGGTGCACTGTTATCTCAGCCAGGGGCTCCCCACCTCACACAGTTCTGCCAGTGCCCCTCAGTCCCGATTTATTACACGCCCTACCATTCCTATCCTAAAATAGAATCATAAGCCTGGAAGAGACCTCGAGAGGTCTAGTCCAGGCCCCTGTACTCATGGCAGGACTAAGTATTATCTAGACCATTCCTGACAGGTGTTCGTCTAACCTGCTCTTAAAAATCTCCAATGATGGAGATTCCACAACCTCCCTAGGCTATTTATTCCAGTGCTTAACCACTCTGACAGTTAGGAAGTTTTTCCTAATGTCCAACCTAAACATCCCTGGCTGCAATTTAAGACCATTGCTTCTTGTCCTATCCTCAGAGGTTAAGAAGAATAATTCTTCTCCCTCCTCCTTGTAACAACCTTTTATGTACCTGAAAACTGTTATGTCTCCTCTCAGTCTCCTCTTTTCCAGACTAAACAAACCCAATTTTTTCAATCTTCCCTCATAGGTCATGTTTTCTAGACCGTTAATCATTTTTGTTGCTCTTCTCTGGACTTTCTCCAAATTGTCCACATCTTTCCTCAAATGTGGTGCCCAGAACTGGCCACAATACCCCAGCTGAGATCTAATCAGCATGGAGTAGAGCAGAAGAATTACTTCTCCTGTCTTACTTACAACACTCCTGCTAATACATCACAGAATGATGTTCACTTTTTTTTGCAACAGTGTTACACTGTTGACTCATATTTAGCTTATGGTCCACTATGACCCCCAGATCCCTTTCCGCCATACTCCTTCCTAGGCAGTCATTTCCCATTTTGTATGTGTTCAGCTGATTGTTCCTTCCTAAATGGAGTACTTTGCATTTGTCCTTATTGAATTTCATCCTATTTACTTCAGATCATTTCTCCAGTTTGTCCAGTTCATTTGGAATCTTAATCCTATCCCCCAAAGCACTTGCATGGGTGATTGTAATGAATTACACTTGTCCTATGGCAGAAATATCAATTAGGAACCAAACAGGTCACCAAACCTGTAAAAAATGCAAGTATCCTAAGAAACATTTAAGCAAAAAACGAGCACAAAAATTTCCTGTGGCCCCCATCTCCCCTCCCCCCCGCCCCGCCCCCGCAGCTCTATGCAGCTGCTTTATCACAAACAGCAACATTGTAACTGTTACAAGCTGTAACTATGCTGACTCCTATGGTAACACCAGGGCCAGTGCTGTAAAAGATGTCATTCAACCATGAAGTATTAAGGCTGACTGTGTCATTTACAGCTAAATTGGGGGTTTATTTATGAGGCATAGCATGAGCTAAATCTCCAGCAGGGCAGCCTGTACAGAAAGGCAGAGTCCCCTGCAAATATTTTAGGGCCTATTATCGCCCATAGGAAATCTGAGTGTGTGAGGATTACCATTTCATCCCAGTCTGAGCTGAGCAATAGCCAACCCTCAGTACCTTTAAAGCCTGGTGCAGATATCAACTGGCTCAGCCTCCCTTCCCCTATGAGGCTGGGAGCTGGTATCTCCATTTCACAGACACAAATCAGGGCACAGAGAGGTCAAGCCAAGAGCACCAATAGCAGAGCCAGGAACAAAAGAACCCAGGAGTCCTTACTCCCACTCCCCTGTTCCTTCCACTGAACAAAGAGGTCATGTGAAACTGTGGGCTTGCACAGCCAGTGCCTTGGGGCATCTCTGATAACTAACAGTAGCATTTCTGCCAGGGTCTCAAAGCACTTTACAAAGCAGGGCCAGTGTCGTTGCACCCTTTTCTAAGTGGGGTAACTGAGGCACAGAGAGGGCCCAAGACAGTGAGTCAGCAACAGAGTCAGGCGTAGAACCCAGGATTCCTGGTTCCCCATTCCCTGTGACAACTACTAGAAAAAGTAACATACAATCTGCTTTGCACCCTGTATTGTGCTACAAATCAAGGTAAATGGGTACAAAGCACCACGTCAGCTAGATGGGAGCCTGTGGTGTTTCCATCTGGGACAACAGGCCCAATTGGGGGCAGCACAGACCTTGCTCCTTCCCTGATGGATACAGACAGCAGACGGTTTAACAAAGGAGCTTACATCACAGACAGTGTTGCTAGCTGGGTGAGGATTATGTCCCCAGTTGTACTGAGAGGAAGATGAGGAGCCTGACAGGATGCTGGCCAGCTGTGCCATGCGTTACAGTGCCAGCCCACGCTGGAGCACACGGGGAGTAGGTACACTACAGCTAAGCAAACCCTGCTAGCAGAGAGGTGTGTTGCCCCACCCGCTGCCTCACAAAACACCTTACTGGAGACACAGGTCTGAGGTGGTTGTCAACTCAGACCATCCCTCACACTAGGCCGGGGGGGCAGCTCCACCTCACGGCCCAATGGCCATTGGCATTACCAGACAGGATCAGAACTGTGGTCTGTCTAGTCCAGTATCCCTGTCTCCAGCAGCGTGTTGAGCTGAGCCAAGGTCTCACACCCCACACGCAGCTCAGCACAACTGGCCAGGCATCTGATAGGGTGTTTAAGCCTCCTCTGAAGCACTGGACACTGCATGAGGATCCAGGACCCCCGGCCATACGGTCTGATCTAGTGTGGCAGGCAGAGGAATCAGGGCTAGCTCAGATTTGTCCTGGCAAATGCTGTGCTCCTCTGTTAAGAGCATTTGGGAGAAAGAAGGTCTGGCTCTGGGCTATCCCATAACACTTATGGTGCCTGCAACTCCAGAGGCCACACTGCATCATTTCCTCTAGGCTGGGATTTTCTCCAGGTGGAGCAAGGCTCATGCCTCTTTGTTCCTCTTCACAGTGTTCAGAGCCCCCTCCCGGAGCACAGCCACCAGCTGGCCATAACAGTTACAAGCCTGCAGCTCATTGCTATGGCAACTCAAGCTCTAGAGAGATGCCATTGCAGCACATTACCCTGGCAATTAAAGTTCTAGAATGACCCCAACAAGAAGGCCTGTTAACATTGAGGATCCCCCCCCCCCCAAATTCTGTAAAGGGCCAAGCAGAGAGACAGGGACCCTACCTCAAAGAGCTTCAAGTCTAAGCCAGGCAAATCTCAGCCATGGGACAAATGGAAAGGGCAGGGAAATGAGGGAGCCTGGTTATGGTAAATGAAACCAACAGGAAGTACATCAGAGAGGGAGTGACTCAGGCACACTGATATTTTTAAGGATAGATGGGGAAGGGGACAGCCTGGGAAATGGCCCAGGAAAGCTGAACCCTAGAAGCTGAAATAATTACATGAAAAGGAGGCATCTGGATTAAAAAGCCTTGTTTGTTTGTCAGCTGGTTGGTTCTTTTAAAACAATCAGCTTTAAATTCCCCTCTTTCTGCCTCAAACAAGCCCAACCATTATTAGAGGCTCTAATAAATTCCTGGCAGCTGATCCCGCCTCTGCTTTCTGCAGCTGTCAGAAGATGGCTCAGGATGCACCTTTGATATTTGACAGTGTAAACTCTCCATCAGGGAGGGGGAGCTGGATTCTGTGTTTTGTGCCAGAGATCTTAATACCAGATTACCCAGCAAAGCGCATGGCAGCTCCCCTAAAGCAGCATGCTTCTCCATGGGCTAGCAAGAAACTGGGGCACAGGTTAGCAGAGAGCCATTTCCAGTGCAATTGGTGAACTGGTGCAAAGAATTTCAGCAAGCATCTCTTTTTAAGAGCCGTGCATGACAGCATTGTGTGGCAATGGGCCAACAGGGCTAGTCCATGCCAGGCTTCCAGCTACTTGGGATTCTAGCCCAAACCTGCTCCTAGTAGACAAACTGAGGATGCAGATGGGTCACACCTGTCCCCATCTACCCCTCATCTTCGTCCCAAATTTGCCTTCCCCCCAAGACAGTCTAGCACTCTCTCCTCTTTACGGCCCTCCTTTAGAAACCAGAAAGACTGACCTCTCAAACGATGATAGCCCCCTGCATGAGCCTGTAGCAGGGTTTGAACCCAAGGATCTTCAGCACCCTGACCACATAAACTAAAGGAGTAATCCCATTAGCTGGTAGCAGTAATAGGCTGTTACCCTTTAGTGCAACTGCCAATAGAAGGGGATACAACACAAGCTTGACCAGTGAGTCACACTGAGGTTCTAGAAAGGATTATTATTGCTAAAGAAATTCCCATCATCAGAGCTGCCTGTGCTGTCCTTGCCCTCTTTGCCCTCCATGGAGCTCTGGAAGGCTGAGAGGATGTGGCGGCAGGCTGGGAGTCTTGCATTTCCACAATGGCCAACCTTCCTTGCTCTGGAACTGCACACACCCATGCTAGCAAGGCAAAAGGGACCAGAAACTTCTTCAGAAATACAATAAGCCTGGACAATTCCAATTAACACTGGCAAGAAGGGCCTGTAGCATCATCCCCCTGGAAAGAGCACATGTGCCCAGGGGAAGAGACAATCAGACGTTAAGGAGAACTGGCCCTCATCAAGGTAACAGGGAGTATGTCTACACAGCAAAGAAAAACCCGCAGCTGGCCCATGCCAGTCGACTCAGGGTCGCAGGGCTTGGGGCTTTTTCATTGCTGGGTAGACTTTCGGGCTCAGACCCTCTCACCTCACAGGGTCCTAGAGCCCAGGCTCCAGCCTGAGCCCAGAAGTCTACACAGCAAGGAAACAGCCCCACAGTCCAAGCCCCGTGAGCTCAAGTCAGCTGGCATGGGCCAGTCGTGGATTTTTATTTGCTATGTAGACATAACCAGGGCGGCAAACACAGACCCCTACAGCTGAGTCAGAGCACTCAATGGCTAAAATATAAAGGAGACTCCAAACCTACAGCAATTGTTGGGGGCTCCTTCAGGAAGGAGGATGGGGAATCTCTGTTCAGCCAGGACTCAAATGAAGCTGTGCAGTCAGAACCACATGCCACCTGCACGCTAACCAAGCCAGGTTCTGTTCCTGGTGGGACATCCCCACTAACCCGGTTCTGTTCCTGGTGGGACATCCCCACTAACCCACCACCCCAACAGGATAGTTACTGGAACTGGGCTTCACCTAATTAGCAGTCACCACTGACGCTGGGCCTGCACCCGCACCCAGGGCTGGGGTTTTAGTTCCACTGAAAGCAGTGACTCGCTGAAAACACAAGCCAAGTTCACCCTGAAGCCGATCCCAGCTCAACAAAGCTTCCGTAAAACAGTGAGGCTGGGCTAAGTTGCACTGGGCACTCTCTCAAGCCTAGTTATCCTCACCTGCTCTCAGGAGAACTATGATTCACCCAGCTCCAAGGCAAAGATGTACCCTAGCTGCAGAGCGGAAGCTGGCTCCAAACATATCCAAAGTCAGAGGAAGTCAGGACCCACCTTACAAAGCCAGGAAAGTCAGAACCTGACCCAAACATTACCAATCTTTGGGGACTGAGGGGCCCAGGCCTGGAGCTAGTTGAGCGGTCAGGAGTGTCCTCTCATGCATTGCCCCCACCACAGCCAGCCTTGATGCCCAAGGGTAGGCACCTTACCTTGTGTCAGGCGAGTGGGCTGCTTAACCTGCAGGCCATCAATGGCACAGACATTCCCGCAGGGGTGCAGGGTGAGGGTCCCACACACATTCTCGATGTAGCAGTGCTCAGAGGCCAACCCAGTCCCCTGAAGAACAATGTCCTTAGCAGCCGAGCCGATCATGGTCCTCCCTGCAAGGAGAAACATCTGCTTAATGCTCCTTGGGTCATAACAAGGAGATCCAGTGCTTGGGAAGGGAGGCCAAAGCAGGTCAAGCACCCCCATTTACAGAGGCTGAGAGGGGACCGCTCACCCTGTATTATTGGTGATAAAACCCCACTTGGTGTGCACCCCACCCTGCATGGTAACCATGTGATAGGAAGATGGGGGCTGGGCAGGAAGCATCCTCTGTAGTTTTTGCTAAGAGGAGCTCCTGAACTGGAAAGTGGGGAGGGGGGACACGTAACCAGCACTTCAACTGTGTGGAATAACGGGACTGCAGCCAGGGCTGAGGACAGCTCCTGTCCTGATGCTGCAGAGCAAGTGCAGGCCTGGACATCAAGCCACCAAGTTTTAGACACTGGTGGGTCCCCTAGAGAGGGACTGAAACAGCCTCTCCCCGCTCCTGTAACCATCACCATCACCTGTAACCATCACCAGCACACAAACACAAACAAACCATGAACAGCCACTGATTCCCACACACACCACCTCAGGAAATGGAGGTACAAGCCCCTCATATAGGGGCATGACATAGGATCCAGAAGTCCTGTGCTCATTCCTCTAGGCCAGGCTGACTCTTAAAGCTCCAAAGACAAGGCAGTCTGCACCCACAGGGGTGTGTGGTAGTGATGATTTGTCCCTCCTGCCCCAGCACTCTGCAGCGCTTGGAGGAACAGAGCTGCTTCGTACTTCAGAGGAGAGGGGAGTCCTTCCACAGGAGAAGATCTGGACAGCGTTGCAGGGCCCAGCACAGCGCTGCTCTCTCCTTGGCTGCAGAGATTAGCACTGGGTTCCTGTCTGTGGCCCAGACTGCAAAGGCCAGGCCAGAGAGTTGGGACCTTGCAGGTCCTCAGGTCAGAGCCTATGCTCCTTGGGGCTTTTATCAGGGCTGCTATTGATCACACTGTTTCCTGGGCAGCACTGGCTCCCTGACAGGAATTCACCCTACAGGGTCTCAGCATATTAGCTGCTAGAAAGAAATGGGGCCACTTGGGGACAGACAACAGAGAGCTAAATGTAGGTGGTCAGAGACACCCAAAGAGCGACCCACACATCCCACTCTTGTCCCTTGTAGGAACATGAACTCAAGCAGAGATGCAGCAGAAGAGGCAGGAGGAGGCTAGCGATAAAGAATCCTGTTTCATACTAACCACTCTGCCCCCAGGTTCCTCCTCCTGCTCCTATCTCCTTCCCTCTCTCTGATCAGACAGGCAAGTTCCCATGGCCCATCCACCTCTTCTTCCTCCCACCCCACTGCAACCCCAATCTCCAGCTGCCTCCTTGGGCAGGCAACTCCCACTCTCCTTTGATCCAGTTATCTCTAGCAGCTTCCTCTGTTGATTCTGTGCCACAAGCTCTTGGCTAAGCCCTCCCCCACCCCTCTTGGCTCCCTCCCATTTCACACTCTCAGGCCCTTGCTGACTAACATTAGACTGTAAGTTGTGTCCAAAAGAAAGGCTCACTAAGTAACAAATGCTTGGCCCAAGAAGAAGCTCGGCTCTGCTCCCCTTTCCTGTCTGAGGTGCAGGGGGCTTGGTAGGGTCTGTGGTTTGGGCTGGTGTGTGGGCATGTCACACATGCACAGGCGAATCCTTCCCAGTGAGATCTTGGATGTCTCCACAGGGAGCAGATCTGGCAGCTCCCTGCCTCTCAGGCCAAGGATGCAGACAGGTTGCTAACGGCAATGTCTCCAGGGAGAGCTTGGCTCTTGCTTCTCTCCGGTTTTTAATCTGATGCTGCACTGTGGCCTCAATAACAATTATTGGACACAGATGCATGCCTAAGGCCTCGCTTCCTAACACCAACTGCTGGAGAAGGGCTGACATTTGGAGGGGTTGAGCCATGAAGGAGCTGGAGTCTCTGATCCTAAACTGAGAGGCAGGGGGCAAGTGGATCAGGGATGGGGAGGCACTGCTCGGTTCTGATCATCATGTGCTTGTCCCTGTAGCAGGGCCATTCACAGGGGCTGCCAGGTAGGGGCGTTATTGGGGATTGAAACTTTTCAGGAGCTAGCCACCCACTGTCTGGAGGGGAGGAACAGATGCCCTATGTGCCTCTCACTCCCTCCATTCTTGGGAGCCAAGGCTGGATCTGAAACACAATTGCCAGCCCAGCTTTCACTGGGATGTTGGTTCCATCTGGCTCTGGGCTGCTGAGCTCACATAAACCAGGAACATCAGTGCAGAAGTTAACCCAAGTCCCTGCAAGATGAGAGGGTGTGGCAGCGCCAGCTCCCACTGATGGGACTAAAGATGGGTGGGACTTAGTGCCCACCCCCAGCGGCTATGGGTATCCCAGCCAGATCCAGACTGTGCCTCCCCACCCCAATTTTCAGTGGGACTAACCCATGTTCCGGATCCCACATTCAGTATCTAGATGTGGCTACTTTAATGGGGCTTTCTCAGCACCCTGCAGGAAGTTACAGCCACACAAAGTGGATCACAGCAAAGCCCACACACCTGGAGGGGAAGTGGAGGGGGAGGGGGCAAGGACATGGGTGGCAGCAGCAGTCAGGCCAACACTGACAGTAGTCAGCAAGAGCAGAGGGAATCCCACAGGTAAAACACTACCTTCAGTCTGTGCATCGACTGTGGCAGAAGGCAACTGCAGTGCAGCAGCATCTTGCGTGCCAGGCCATCAACAGCCCTGTCTTTTACTGTGCCCCTCTCATGTGGGCTCCAAAAGCACCATGTAATCTTCCACTAACTATACCCTACAATCCAGGCAGGCAGGAGGTCCATATCAGATACTAGGGTGGGGCAGGAATATTAGCTCCATTTAGCAACAGGGATGGAGGGGGGCAGGCTAAGATTCTCAGAAGTGGTCACTAATTTGGGGATCCCAACTGGAGACCCCTACGGGATGACTTTCAGGGGTGCTGAGCACCCACAACTCTAGCTGACATGACTGGAAGCTTGCGTGTGCTCAGCTCCCCTGAAAGTCAGGCCCTATCGTTTCCAGTTGGACCCCACCAAATTAATGACCACTTCTTAGAATCAGGCCCAGGGTTCCTAAAATGGGCCATTCAAAATTAATAGCTAGTTTGAAAATTGGGGTGTAGGAGACTTGCCCAAGGCCTCAGAGCGAGTCTATAACACAGCTGGAAATGGAACCCCTAGGCCTCCTGTTCTACCCATTACAAACATACCCTCTCCACAGTCTGGTTTTCCCATGGTGTGATGGTTGGTCTCCACCCAGTGTAAGTTACACAGTGGGTGTCAGCTACAGGAGGGCAGGAAAAGTGACACCCCCTCCCCCAGGTAAGCTCCAAACCCCTATCAGCCTCGGCCCATTGTCACAGCACAAGCAAGGGGAACTTACCCTCTTCTAGGGGCAGGAGAGTGATGGCAGTGCTAAGCCGGCCACTGCCCAAGCTCACCAGATGTGGCTGGTCGGTCTGGACCTTCAGCCCCTTGCCCATGTCTATTAGGTCCAGAGGGCTGTTCTGTAGGGAAGGATAAAGCAGAACCCCTGGTTAGAACGTGCTCATCCCTGAACTCAGGGGAGAGGTCACTGGCCTGAGCCCTTCCTAGATGCAAACAGAGAAGTTTTCCAACTGGCAGGAAATGCAGTGAGTTTGGTGAGTCACAGTCAATTCCTGGTGGACCAGCATCCACAGCACAAAAACCCCCCCAGTCAGTCCCTTACTGGCAGCGTCAGCAAAAAGGTCAAGGGCTGAACCCGCCATTGAGACTGCCCTCTCTTCTCACCCCTCCAGTGCAGGCCAGGTTGTGGATGCTGACCTTGTCACTGACCATTTTGGAGGTAAGCAGAGGGCTCCACAGCTGTCAGTCCGGCATCAGGACATACATATAGGGAGGCAGATATGGCACCAGCTGCTGCAGAGGAGGTGGCTCTTGCACTGGCAGCACCCCACATGTGGGAAAAGGAAGAGAGGAAACAGGGATGGAAGGAGCCCAGATCCACAGGGACAAGGCTGATACATGTCTGGGGAACAGGTAGGGGTGTGCAAACAAGACCCCTGAAAGGAGGAGCAAGGCCAGTGGGGCTTCTCACAGGCAGGGGTGGGGCATGTTCCAAGGACTTGCTCATCCATGGGTGGCTTAGTCCCTAGGGCTTGAGTGCAGGTGGAGCCAGCATTGGTGGGGGAATTCCCAATCCAGATCACACCATACTGGAGTGCTCCAGAGAAAACTCATCGGCCAAACCTTCCCCTGCTTGGAGAAGCAGGAAGTGGAAGTGGGGATACACAACACGCCAGCCATAATCCCCCTGCACCCTTGCAGGTTCTGGGCCAGGCCTAACCATGACAAGGAGGCATCCACCCCTCACCCCCATTTGCTGAGGCCTCCAACTGGGAGATGCTCTCCAGGTTCCTTTGCTGCAGCGGAGCCGCTTTAGCCCCTGAAACATGCCAGTAAATGGATGGATGGACAGGGAGACAGACAGGGTCTGTGCTGTGGGTTGGCTCCTACCCAGCAGTCTGTCCACAATCAGTGATTCAGATAGGCTCTATGGCAGTTCCCACTTTGCACAGCAAAGATGGATCATAAATATTTATGAGCTCCTTATCTTTCTGCTCTATATGACACGGCAGAGCGTAAGTGGAGGTCTCACAGGATGGCTGGCTGCAGCGAGCAGGGCAGGGCTCTCCCCTCTGCCCTGGGCCCCTGAACCTACTGCAGGTAAACCAGAATCCAACCAGGCTTCACTTAGACCCACCAGCTACATGTACATGCATGCAGACATGGATGCAAGCACACACAAAAGTGAACCCACACAAACCCACAAGCACAGACTGCTGGGCCCCTGGCTCCACATTCTGAGGGTGTCTCCCTCAGCCCTTTTTCCAGAGCACAGAGAGTGCCCTGTGTAGGCTCCAGACAGCAGGCTAGCAAGCTGAGGAGTGGACTCCTCAGATGTGGAGTCCAAGGGTTCTAAGCCTTCCCCATGTCTCCAGATCTCAGGACAGGCCAGTTGTGATCTTTGCTCTGTGCTGCAGGCTTGGGGAAGAGACTAGAAGGATGAAAAGTGAAAACAGCCCAGCCCTCGGGCAAGGGGGATTCCATGGGCTCAGCTTCTTTTTAATAGGATCCAAGGTACTAGCCATTTAGCCCAATTGGATTTACAGCCAATCCCATAATAGGATTGGGAGAAAAGACCCAATGGCACTTGGCAGAGGGCAGCACCAGTCACCCACACCCTAGTCCTGGGGTTATTCAGGATACCAAGATCCCTTCAGAGTTGAACTCTGGGAGGGAGTAGAGGGTGGGAGATGTGGCACAGAGCCATGCCATTCTTCAGCTCTGGGGTGGGGGATCATGCCTCATTGACTATAAATCATAGTGTGATGGGGCCACAATTCCTCACTGGCAAGCTGTTCCCATGTCCCTTCTCCACGAGATCCCCCAGGAGCCTTTAGGGCCAGCTGGGCCAAAGTGCAAGGACATGGATGCTGAACTGCCCAACCTGGAACCAGTGCCCCCATCTGGAATTGGGGTTTGGCTCATAACCGAAGCAGGGTCATGTATGAAGCCTCACTCAGGCCTGGGAGAGGGAATAAACTCTCTCTATGCTCTCAGGGGATTGCCAGGCCCATCTGCCAGCACTTGGGGCTGCTCTCTCTTGGGTTTTCAGGATGCCCTGATTTCCTGCTGGCCCCATCACTATGGGGACCTAAGCAGCCTGTATAGCCAGCATCACCTCTGAATCCCTCTCTAGGACCAATAATCTTTGCTCATTTGTGACCCCAGTGCCAGTCTCTGGTGATGGAAGGACAGGGCATTAGCCCCCAAAGCTATCTCAGTCTGCCCTCCCCAGCACAAGGTGGCAGTGCTGATGCACTGGCTGGAGGAGGTGACCCTGGCACACACTCACCTGGATGATTGCTTGGACTTTGCGGGTCGGGCTGGTAACATTCCTGTTTGAAGCTTCCATGGCAACTTCATCAAAGTGCCTGGCACTCTCCTGGGAAGGAACCAGAAACACAGAGGGGGTGTTAGGACTTGAGAGAGCACTCCAGTAACAGGAATACAACGACAGAACTAAACGAGCACTGTACATGGGGCTATGCGGCAGAGACGCGCCTCTCCCTCCCCAACAGGGGATGCAGAAGGTTGGATCAATGAGACACATGAGATCACAGGCTGAGAGTAAAGTTCAAAAGAGCCCAGCAAGCACAGGTGAGTGATCAAGAGGCCCCATTATCTAGGCCTGATCAATGAAAGGAGAGAGTGGTTTAGTGATTATAGCAGGGGATGGACAATCAGGATGTCGGTGTTCTATTCCAAGCTTGACCTTTGGCAAGTAATTTCACTGCTCTGTGCCTCAGTTTCCCTATCTGTACAGTGGGGTCCACACCCACCTATCCACATAGGCTGTCAGAGCTCATACCGCTTGTAACCAGTACTTGGATGAAGAGTTCCAAAGAAAAGCAACATGTCATCAGCAGTACACATTCTACATCATACTGCTCCCCCTACCCCATAGACACAAGCAGCTTTCAGGCTTTCACCCAGCTTCTGCATTGGCATTATTTTCTTCTAGAAACAGGTGGGGTGTATGAATCCCAGGACTAAAGAGACACTGCATTACGAGAGATTGATGGCTGCAGCACTGAGAGCTGGACACCAGGGGGCACGATTTATGGCCTTATAACCTTCTTTTACCAGTGGGGCTATGCGTGACTGAGTCCCTGAGCCTCATTTGCTCTCTGCTGGCTCCTGCTCAAGTCAATGGGGAAATGACCACAGGGGCATCTGGCTTGGACCCCAGCTGAACTGGGTAATTCTGCACACAGGGTCTCCGCTGATGCGAAATGACAGCGAGTGGTACAAACGCCCAAAAAGCACAGTAACTTAGAGCACCTATGTACAGAATTCTACAGAACATGTTCAGAGCATGGGATACATGGCCCTGTTTCCCCATTCACCTAAGGATCTCCTAGGATCTCTTTACAAACATGAACTACGTTAGCATCATAAACCCTGCACAAGGCTGGTCAGGGGAGGTGTACAGGAACAGGCCAGCCAGCTCTCCAGCACAGCAGTTCTTTAACGGCACTCAGACTGGCAGGACAGGAAAAAGAATCTTCTCTCCCAGTGAAACTTCAGGGAACTATAGGGAGGCAGCAGGCAACTTCCCAGGGTTAGAAATGGGGCCAAGACACCTGAATAAGAGCCCAAATCATACCATGTGCCCTAGGATGGCATGAGTAGCCAGAGACTCAGCTTCATGTCTCAGCTCCAAGGGTTATATTTAATGGCAAGAAGATACTTTTCTGCTAAATTCCTGGTTCCAGATGCTCAGAAATTGTCTCAAAATTAATTTCCCTGTCCATCCATCCAGAGATATTCTCTCTCTCACTCAGACATTCACTAACATACACTTGAACACAGAGGACATAACTACAGAACAAAAGAGGGAGTCTTAACTGAACAACAGCTTTGCAGAGGCTCATTTTTAAAAATCTACATCACTAAACAATCATCGAGGGAAAAACCCAACATCTGGGGTGCAGAGAAGGGAGGACAAACAGAGATAGACATACACATACTATATATGACAATGCATCCACGCTAGCCCAGCACCCCGCCCCACTAGTCAGCAGAGATGTCATGCACCAGCCAATCTCTCTCCCAGGTGCTGCTTCGGAAACTAGCAACCCCATACATTCATGTGTGTGCACACAGCTCCTCAGACCCTCTGCATGTCTGAACACACACATGCACACACAAACTAACTGAAACCTGATTTCAGCTCCTCCTGTATTACCATCCTGGGCAGGGTTTCTGTCCCTGCAGGAAGAGTAAATAAAGCTGCTGGGAGAGGAAACTGACCCCACAAGCCACTGATTTCCTGTGCTCTGGCGCTCAGACCACTTGGGCCAGCTTAACAGGCTGGGCCAGGCTAGAGTTTCTAAATTTACCCCCTACTCCATGCATCCCACACTTCCATCTCGGGGTCACCCTACAGCAGGATGGCAGCAGGAACCCCCTTCTTGCTGGCCTGGTCTGTAAGAGCTTCCAGAGCAGATCTGAGGATGGACAGTTTGTGGGCCAGAGACCTCACCCCATTTGGCCTGTGGATCATTGTGTTCAGTTGGCTCCCCTAATACAGACCCCATGGCTTGTGACATTACAACACAATTATAAGGACTGCACCCAGCCTTGTGTTGTTTGAGTGCAGGTCAGGGGGCAGATTGTATCACAGGGGTTCCTAGCAGCTGCCCCCAAACCACTATTTTGAGACAGTGTGAAGCACTAACATTCTCCCTTTCAGCAATGAGGGTGGGGTGAAGTCTACACTTTTAGCAAGAATCACTGTGCTTCAGAGTAAGGTTAAGAGGCTCTGGAGAAGGCGGAGATCTGCTGGACCCTTCAGCCCCTGCTTCCCAGCAAGAGCTGCACTGCTCCCCTATCATATAGGCACTAGCTCTTTAGCCAGGCTGGTGTAAATACCCCAAGTGAGGGAGCCACCACTCCTTCCCCAAGGAGCTGCAGATAAATCACTCAGATGGAAGAGTATTGTGCTGAAATATTCAGAGCTGGAAAGATGCACTGGACTACTGACTCCCTCACCAATGCAGGGCTCAAACAGGACTACAGAGAGAGGGTCTGAGGGGAATTAGAGTTGCTTGTCGCATTTGTCTGGGGAAGAGGAAGCCCTGCCCCTCCTTCCCCGACCAGGCCTCTGCTCTTTGTAAAACGTTATTTTGCTGGTATTAAGGCAGAACTAGGTCACATATGGCTCATTAAAAGCATGCCAAGCTGTGTGACACCAGTGCACCATCTACAGGCTAAGCCTGCATTGCAGGTGACAGCATGGACTTAGCCTTCTCCTATCATTGTCAATGGAGAACAATGTTCACGAATTCAGCCACTGACACTCCCAAGAGCCCCAGCATGCTTTCAGGAAAACACACTGAACTCTCCTCTGTTACCCCCAGGAAGCTTCCCTGGCCCTGCTTCACCCTCCCCCGGTCAGCATTGGCCCCAACAGGATTTGAGAGAACAGCTCCAGTTCTTTCCATGTGAGGGTGATGTGTTCTGGGAGAGGGGAAGCAAATCCTGTCCTGTAGTTAAGTAGACTATGAATCTTAATTCAGTTGTGTTCAAGAGTTGCTTGTCTGTATGATTTTAAAATGGAGTCAAGTTTAGTTTCAAACATCAAAGGAGCATTTTTCTTAAATTACTTTGGGAGTAATATTTAAAAAAAAAAAAGTTTTGTAACCCTGTATAATAATGACCTAGGGAATAGAACACATTCCAGTGTACACAAAGAATACAAATCCTTTAATCAAATAAAGAGTATTATAAAAAGCAATCAGCCGAGGCTTTGGCCTATTCACGTGCTGGAATGGTTCGGCTTTGATTTGTTCACAACACACTCTGGGAGATAGTGGGAGCCAATAATATCCAAAAAAGTGACCACAGCTCCATGGAGTTCATTGGAATAATCAGGATTGGGACAGCTCCTGGGCAAGAGTGATAAATTTATCAGAGGGATAAATACCGGAGAGGAATTATTTAAGCTCAGTACCAATGTGGACACAAGAATAAATGGATATAAACTGGCCATCGGGAAGTTTTAGATGAAGGTTTCTAACCATCAGAGGAGTGAAGTTTTGGAATAGCCTTCCAAGGGAAGCAGTGGGGGCAAAAGATCTATCTGTCTTTAAGATTAAACTCAATAAGTTTATGGAGGAGATGGTATGATGGGATAACATGATTTTGGTAATTAATTGATCTTTTAAATATTCATGGTAAATAGGCCTAATGGCCTGTGATGGGATGTTAGATGGGGTGGGATCTGAGTTACTACAGAAAATTCTTTCCTGGGAATCTGGCTGGTGAATCTTGCCCATATGCTCAGGGTTTAGCTGATTGCCATATTTGGGGTCGGGAAGGAATTTTCCTCCAGGGCAGATTGGAAGAGGCCCTGGAGGTTTTTCGCCTTCCTCTGTAGCATGGGGCACGGGTCACTTGCTGGAGGATTCTCTGCTCCTTGGAGTCTTTAAACCATGATTTGAGGACTTCAGTAGCTCAGACATAGGTGAGAGGTTTTTCGCAGGAGTGGGAGGGTGAGATTCTGTGCCCTGCGTTGTGCAGGAGGTCAGACTAGATGATCATAATGGTCCCTTCTGACCTCAGTATCTATGAATCTATGAAACAGGATGGGCTGGGGTAACTTGATCATATATATATATATTATATATATATATAGCTCATCTTAAGTGATCACTCTCCTTACAGGTTTCAGAGTAACAGAGTAACCAATTTGGTTAGTCTCTAAGGTGCCACAAGTACTCCTTTTCTTTTTACTCTCCTTACAGTGTGCATGATAAATATCCATTTTTTCATGTTGTGTGTGTATATAAATCTCCTCACTGTATTTTCCACTGAATGCATCCGATGAAGTGAGCTGTAGCTCACGAAAGCTTATGCTCAAATAAATTGGTTAGTCTCTAAGGTGCCACAAGTACTCCTTTTCTTTTTGATTGTAACAACTGCAAAAGTCCCACCACGGGTCAGTGGCGATTCCTGACCTCCCAACACTGCAGTAGCTCCCTGCTGTTCTCCACCAGCTCGGCATTTCTTGTGCCTTTTCCTGCCAAGGGCTGGGGCCACTCCGAGTTCATGGAAAGATTGTTTAGTCTCTGCTCCCACAAATCCAGCAGCCCACCCATTGCAGACACAGCCAGAACAGGGTTGCGGTGCTCCTGGGTCACATTAAAGGGACCCAGATCTCACAGATGCTTGTGTCTAATGCATCGCAAGGGCCTATAGGGCCCTGGGGATTGAAATCTGGCTCACCATGCCTGACATGCATATTCAGTCCCCAGGCCTTTTCTTTCAGTTGGCCAGCAGGGAGTATGATGCTCCGGAGGCAGACCCTGAAGAGGGGAATAATTCCCATAGCACTTTTCAACTAGAAGGATCCCACAATGCTTGACAGAAACATCACTCCCCCAGGACTGACATACAGCCACCTCTGGGGTGAAACATGGCACCTGCCACACACCAGCATAGTGACAGGTTAGGGCAGACAGGGAATAACAACCTATATCCAACTGAAACTGCTGGGGGCAGGATTGGCGGAGTGTAATTACCCAAGATGGGCTTTGGCTAGGACACTGGAGTCAATGCCCTGGCTTGTGGAAAGTGTCTTGGGAACTTTATTGCTCCCACATGACCAGGACTTCAGTCCACATCCCATCCAGAAGACAGGCCACTTGTGGGAGATGGGTTAGTAGAGTGTGAGGGCCTAGACAAGGCCCTAGTGAAGCCTGGGATCACTGCACCTTATGGGCTTCACAAAGACCCAGTGCTGCCTTCACCTATCAGAGCACCCAGGACAGTGGAAAATACCAGCGCTAGCCCAGCATGCAATGCTCCTCTGGTTCCAGCTGAAGGCAGCTGTGATTTGCTCTGCTGTACAGCATATGTATAACCCATGGCTGGGCTCTGGGAAAAATGCCAGTGCAGCCCCCTCAGATGGGCAAAGTCTGGGCTTTTCCTACTGTCCCTAGAGACAGAGCTATCTACAGGCTGCCCTGGCAATGCTAGCCCACCGGATCCTCAGGCTTCGACCAGTGCAGCAAGCAGAGATCCTCTCCCTACTTTGTTAAAGCAAGCATGGTCTGTGGTTAGCACAAACCATACCCAGAGCGAGAGCACACAGCCCAGCCAGGAAGAGTGGGAGCTAGTGGGTAGCTATTACACACTGCGGAAAAAATGAAAGGCTGGAAAAAGACAGCGTTGACTCCAGGGCTGGGAAAGAACAAAAACAACCATCAGCTCACAGTAAAGGCCCTGGCTCCCTCCGGAACAGGCAGCTGAAAGAGGACAGCATCTGGGAGTAAGACCAGACAGAATTCAAGCTGAAGTGCCTAGACTGGCATTCAGGCCCAATTTTCATAGCAGCCCCCACTGATACCAAGGAAAGCCAGACTTCCCCCCCAAGCGGGGCCTTGGGTATGGAGCAGAGGAGCCTAGTTGGAAATATAATTTGTAAAAGAAGCACACTGGACGTGAGGCTGAGTGATAGCTCTGGGGTTAGAGCCAGGAGAATTTATGTGGATCTGGCTGTCAGAGGGGTTGAGCTCCTGCCACTGCAAGCTGCCAGTGATCAGCACATCTGAACCTCATCTCACGATCTGGACAGTAACGCAGGGCCATTTCCCTTCCCTCCCTGATTCTCATACGCAAGCCTACAGCTACTGATGGGCAGGATTATCCCTTGCTGCATAGAGGGCCAGTGTGTGTTTTTGTGAATAAGTTAGAGAAGGGGCACTAGCTCATTACCACCAGGACTTCTTTCCATTTGCTGCCACTTTCCCATGGCTGCAGAAGGAGTTCCAACCTGCTAAATGAGACTTCCTGAGTGGGCTGAGCAGCCAGGGCCTTTCCTGTGGGGTGTGGCACTGGGGGCCAGAAAGAGGGTAGAAGAAAGATGTGGCACTGAGATCGGGGGTGGTCATGGCAGAGTAGGAGACACAGTAATGGGGTTGGGCAGGGGGAAACACAGCTTCCACACAGCGTATTAATGGAGAGGTTTGGAACTCTCTAGGACCTGCTCCCCTGCCTGCTCAGACATCATTTGCTACCATGCAGCTGAGCCTGTGCCAACCACCTACTGGACCAGAGCCACCCCTGATGTTTAGAGGAGCCCCCATTGGGCCTGGGCTCCAGCTCCCTCAAGTCAGGGTCTGAGCCCGGGTGCTGGCAGGACAAGGAGCCCATTGGACCCATGAGCACTGGGAAGGGTTAGCCTTAGAGTTTGTGATCCCCCTGCTCCAATCCACATACGCCACACCCCTAGCCACAGTGTGGTTTTGAGGTCTGCACCTTACCTGCCCTTGGATCCTCACCCTGGCACTGGGCCAAGCACCGACCACCAGCTTCAGTGGCAGAGCATTCATGTTCCTATGCTCTGCTCATCCCGTGACCTTGGGGCGCGGCCTACCCCAGCTGCAGGAGAAGTCGTAGAGAACAGTCTGCACTGCCAGCTCCCTGAGGAGGTGACAGGCGCATCAAGGCAGGAGACCCCAGTGGGGAGAGCCAGGCCAGCAGGGCCCACAGCCCTAACCTCTCCCCTACCCCTGCACCTTCTCCCCAAAAGCAGCTGCAGCCAGCTGCTAGCTCTTGGCTGCTGCTAGGCCAGAGGAAAGGCAGGCAGGGGGCCGGACTCTTGAATAGGAAGAGAGAGGAGGCCAGGATGGAATCATGCTTAGAGATTAACCCCTTCCCACCACAGCAGGCCACAGGATCGCAGTCATATCCACAGAGTCAGTGGGAGGTGAGGGGCAAGTGTCACACTGGGCCATGCTCTGGCACCTTCCATCGATCTGGGCATGGCAGCACCAAACCCACCCAGCTCCCATGAGCCAGGTACCCCCTTCACAAATGGGGGAACTCCAGCACTGAAAGGGAAAGTCACCACAGCAGTCTATAACAGGGCAGGGGATAGAACTCAGGAGTCCTGTCTCCCAGACTTGCCACCCCAGCTCTAACCATTAGGTGCCTGCCTCTCCTATCCCAGAGCCAGGACTAGAACCCAGGAGTCCTGACTCTCAGATTCTCCATATACATCCTTCAGCTTTAATCACTAGACTCCTCTCCCCTCCTCAAGCCAGGAATAGAATCCAGGAGTCCTGATTCCTCTCGCACCCCATTCTAACTACAAGACAAGTCCAGGTTTCCCACTCTCACACTAGCCTAGCAGGCCACCTCCTCCGACCCATAACCATGGAGATGCTATAATCCTTATAAGGGATTTTACTGCTTTCCAGAGGAGGGGGATACTGATCCCCCAGACCTCTCCACAAAGATTTGATACAATCTCCCCCATCCCAGTGCCCCGGTTGGAATCCTTGTGGGAGCCAGTGGCCGCTCCAAGGACCTGGCTATCTCTAAGGCTCTCCAAAGGGAATGCCCCAGTGCAAGAAGATAAGGAATTGGGGAGCCCCCCTCGGGGCATATTTCATGCTTCCTCCATGCCCCCCATCCCAGCCTCTCACCTCACCTCCTGGGAAGCCCCAGCACGAAGGGTGATTGCTGCCCTTCACAAGCAGACTCTGTTCTAGGAATGCTAGCAAAGGAGTGAGGCCCAGCCCAGCCGAGCGCCCCACCTCTGGCAGCAACAAGGCAGCCTTTCTTCTCTCACAGCAGCCTGCAAAACACTTCACTTGTTCCTGCCACGAAAAGAGGCGCAGGCTTCAAATGCCAAAGGGTCGGGCTCAGCTACCATGAAATAGCAACGGTCAACAGAAAAGCAGCCCCAGAGCCTTCACATACAGCACAGACCATGCTCACCCCTCACACACCCCCATGAGATCACTCCCCCCTGCTTGCTCCCTCCTTGGCATCCACGGGGCTCATGTCTCCAGTTCCCACAGAAATCCCAACACAAAATGATTTAAAAAGTTAAGAAAAAGACCTCTGTTCTTTCCAGGAAGGGAAGAGGTGAGCATGGGAGGGGAAGCGCGGAGGAGGACTTTACCTCAGCGTAAGGAGGATGGGTGCACAGAGGCCACCCACAAAAATGAATTTCAGTCTTGTTCAGCTGGTGCCACTCAATCCTGACTCACAGCACCCCTGCTATTCCACCCTGGGCTTCCTCCTCCACAGCTCTGCCAATGCCCCTCAGTTCCATCTCATAACCCCCCATACTGTTCCAGCACTAGACCTCCCCCTCCCCGCACACCCCGCAGCTCTGCCAAAGTCCCTCAATTTCAACTCATAGCCCCCCTACTGTTCCAGCACTGGGATCCTACACCCAGCTCTGCCAAAGCCCCTCATTTGGACATGAAAATTACAAATATTTGACAACTCAGGCTGGAGCTTGCACTCAAATGTCAGCTGCTGCTGTCGGATTCTTGTTGAGCTGAGCAGTCTCTGTAGCCTGGTCACAATACAGGGATGGGACAGTGAGCTGAAGCATCAGGTGGGACCAGTGGGGCCAACTGGCCTTGTGGCTGAATCTCTCCTGCCGCTTTCTCTTGGGCTGGGGCTATCAGTGGCAACACTCTGAAATGCAGTGGTAGGGCTGGGAGCCTAGTTTGGCTTCAGGAGGGTTGGGGAAGGAGGATTTTTTCTCCTGGGTGTCTCATCAACCCTTAGAGGTCATTCCATCCTTAGAGGTTTTTTAAGGCCCGGCTTGACAAAGCCCTGGCTGGGATGATTTAGTTGGTGTTGGTCCTGCTTTGAGCAGGGGATTGGACTAGTACCTCCTGAGGTCTCTTCCAAACCTAATCTTCTATGATCAAGTTTGTTTCCCTTTGAGATCCAGCTGGTCCATTCGACTTAGATGCTGCCTTCCAAAGTGCTCACCTTCCCTTCTTCTTGTGCATCGCTGCACGAGCCTCCAAATGGGGTCCCTTTGAGACACTATAGTAACTGCAGCTTTGTATAACTGTAACCCACCCCCAACCAAACAGAGGGGGATGCATATCACACCTTCAGCAGTCACACGTGGCCAAATCATTTCCCCTCTTTGTGCCTGAGTTTTCTTATGGAGATAATAACCCTGTCCTGCCTCCAAGGGCACTGTGAGCCTGGGTTAATTTATATTTATAAAGCACCTTGTAGATGGTACCTGCTGTTATCTTACTTAAAACCAACAAAACAGAAGGGGAAGGAGCATCCATCTGTGCCCCATTTAGTTGTATCTGCAGCTACAGAGTGAAGGTCGGAATCAGTCTGCAAATACACCGAGAGTATGGAAGCCTGGGTGTGCCCAAGAACAGTATTTGGCCATGTGTACATCTATACACACCATATGGAAGCTGGACAATGTCTATCATCCTCTCTAACGGCTGAACGCAGGTGTGGCAGAGGGAATGCGTAAGAGAAGGGGACTTGGGTAACCCACAAGGAGTTGCAGCACCCGATGTTACATGCCCTGAAATATAGCATCCCTGGCCTCTTTCTTCCCCCTACCCCCCATTCTTTTCAATGAGTCACTTGGAAGCAGTCAGAGCAGCTGAGTTAACAGGTACACCACACAGCATCCAGGCCCTGCATTCAACTTGGCTGTACATTCACTCCACATCTGTTAATGAGTTTAAGGCACCAAAGCTGCCACCCCATCCCAGTGAGCAATGGGCTGTTCTGCTTCCAGCCTGGGAATGTCGGAGGCGGGAGCATTGTCTTGGAGACAAACGTGGGTGGGAAGGGGACTTGCGCCAGGCAGCCCACAGTAACTAAATTGCAGCAAGGGCCCAGATTGGCGAGAGCTAATATGGAGCTGGTGTCGCAATGTCTGAAACACCCCATGAGGCCCAGTCCCTGTGAATAGCCTAACTCAGCCTGCACTCATCTCTGCAACAAGCTGAAACAGTCTGGTGCTCAGGAAAGCTTGGCGTTGACCCAGGCTCCCCACTCCACATTTCAGCATGTTGAGATGAGAGGGTTGGGAGGGCAGTTTGGCCCCAAAGCCTGGATTTGAATCCGCTGTTTGGGTCTGATCTCATCTCAAAGGCCGTGCTCCCCATTGCTGGGACTCCAGCTACAGTATTTGTTCTGATCCCCTTTTGGCACACAGCCAGCCATGTCATCACAGGTGCAAGGCCCAGTAGAGAGGCCAGCCTGCCCCAGAGGCTCCTTCCCCTCTTTCTTTTCTCCAATTGCTCCTTCTAGGCGGAAACACCCCATACACTCTCCATCCCGAAGACTACACACAGTGGAGCACTGGTCACATGTTGCCAAGGCGACACAACACGCCTGGCAATAACAGTAACATAAATTAGCTCCAAGATAGTTACATTGGGAGACAGAATTCTCTGCCCCACCCACTGATCTCAGCTCCCCAGAGGAAATGAGCTCTCCTACTGGGGTCATTAAAGTATGCACAGCTGCCAGCTCCAGCCCTGATCATTTCCTCAACTCCTCTTGCCATACTCCATACAGAGCAGTCAACCCCTCCCGCCCCCCAGCCCCACACAAATTCCATTTTGCCTGCCACCACCAAGAATTGCTAGCCAGGGAGATTTGGAGTCAAAATAGGGACCTACTTTTTAACACTATGGAAACATAAAGGACACAAAGGCAAACGGAGGCATCCAGAGGGGCAGAAAGAAACCATAAAGCAAGTGCTGCCTCCCCCATCACCCACTTAGGGGCAGGTCTGGAAGGGTTTATTCAAATAGACTGGGCTCAGATGTTCAATTAAATAGGGTACCTAATACATGAAGAATCCTCAGCTAAGACAGCTAACACCTTACCACAACAGAACTTCCTGTCAAAGTAATGCTTAGGAACAAGACTGCAGTCTGCAAAGAATTAACTAGATAAATCTCTATTCTGCCTTTTTGCACCATGGAAGGCTTTGAGTTTAGGCAACCCAATACATCTCAGTCGCAATTCACAGCGCTCCTGCTATCCCTGCCCTATAGTCCCCCATGTTCATACAGCTCTGCTCCTGCCCCCAAATTCTGACCTGCAGCCCCCTACTGGTATCCCAGTCCGGAGTCATGCCCTCACCCCCAGATCAGCAGATGACCTCAATCCCAACCTACAGTCCCCCATGGTTCCCCACACATGCATACAATCCTGACTCGTAGCTCCCTGCTATCCCAGCTCTGCCTATGCCCCTCAATCCAAACTGCAGCATCCCACCCCACTCCCTTTCCCAGATAAAAGAAAACAAGGCTGAGGTTACTGATCTGTATTTTACAACAAATCTCAAGTGGCAGATATGACACACCAGTAGGCCCAAGGCAGCTCTGACCTGAACATCATTTATAAAGGTTGTTTGAATTCATTATATGGGAACAGGACAGTGCCCAGGTCCAATAAGAGAAGAGCAGCAGGGTGTTCTTCTACTGCCACCCACAGACAGTCTGAGGAATCCCATCAAGCCAGAGCAGCAGCAGTGCTCACTTGCACCAGCCAAAACACCAGGGCATGAGGGGACACACACTACATGAGAGTCCAACCACAGATATTTCCAGGTGCCACTGTTTTAAAGCTCAACAAACAGACATAACAAGGGAATTGAGACTATTTGCTGACCTGCCAAGCATTAGGCACCTGGTGACTCTCTCACTCTTGGCAGCATTGTCACACATCTTAGGTAAAGTATCACAAGGCAGGAAGAAGAAATTCCCCCAGGAAATGCTCTTAGGCCTCACAGAAGGTGCACTGGGCTGGAGCCAGGAGACCAGAGCTTCTGGTCCTGCCTCTTTTGGTGAGGGGTGTAAATATTACTGGCAGTTCACACCCCTCACTTCTGACAAAGAACGTGCCCAAGTTCTAAAAAGAGAAGTGCTGGAAACCCAGCACAGGGAACAGCTGAAATCAAGGCACATTCAGCCATCTCAGCATTTTTACATGAGGATGGATGAAAAAGCAAGTGGACGTTTAAGAAGAAATTCCTCACACACAGCACAGAGCAGCTGGGCAGTTTCCTCTGGGGCAGACTGGCCATCGGGCTCAGGAACCCTCAAGCAGGAGGTGAACAGGGCAGAAAGAACATATCTGGCCATAGAGGAACCTCCCAGGCATGAGCATGGAAGATCAGGATTCCTATTGGTTGGTGTGGGCTTACCCATCAGCCATTACTCCCTGCCACAGAGGGGACAGCCAAGTTGAGACCTACCAGTACCAAATCAAAGGGAACCCCAGGATTGTGCATAGACATAGACAAGGATAAGGGGCAAAATATATAATCCCCACTTCACAGGGTCCCAGCCCTCATAGAATCATAGAAGATTAGGGTTGGAAGGACCTCAGGAGATCATCTAATCCAACCCTCTGCTCAAAGCAGGACCAACACCAAGTAAATCATCCCAGCCAGGCCTTTGTCAAGCTGGGCCTTAAAAACCTCTAAGGATGGAGATTCCACCACCTCCCTAGGTAACCCATTCCAGAGCTTCACCACCCTCCCAGTGAAATAGTTTTTCTTAATATCCAACCTAGACCTCCCCCACTGCAACTTGAGACCATTTCTCCTTGTTCTGTCATCTGCCACCACTGAGAACAGCCGAGCCCCTCCTCTTTGGAACCCCCCTTCAGGCAGTTGAAGGCTGCTATCAAATCCCCCCTCACTCTTCTCTTCTGCAGACTAAACAAGCCCAGTACTCTCAGCCTCTCCTCGTAAGTCGTGCCCCAGCCCCCTGATCATTTTTGTTGCCCTCTGCTGGTCTCTCTCCAATTTATCCACATCCTTTCTGTAGTGGGGGGCCCAAAACTGGACGCAATACACCAGATATGGCCTCACCAGAGCCCAATAGAGGGGAATAATCACTTCCCGCGATTTGCTGGCAATGCTCCTACTAACGCAGCCCAATATGCCATTAGCCTTCTTGGCAACAAGGACACACTGCTGACTCATATCCAGCTTCTCATCCACTGTAATCCCCAGGTCCTTTTCTGCAGAACTGCTGCTTAGCCAGTCAGTCCTCAGCCTGTAGTGGTGCATGGGATTCTCCCGTCCTAAGTGCAGGACTCTGCACTTGTTCTTGTTGAACCTCATCAGATTTCTTTTGGCCCAATCCTCCAATTTGTCTAGGTCACTCTGTACCCTATCCCTACTCTCCAGCGTTTCTACCTCTACTTAGTGTCATCTGCGAATTTGCTGAGGGTGCAATCAATCACATCATCCAGATCATTAATAAAGAACTTGAACAAAACCGCCCCAGGACCGACCCCTTGGGCACTCCGCTTGATACCGGCTGCCAACTAGACATCAAGCCGTTGAGCACCTGTTGAGCCCGACAATCTAGCCAGCTTTCTATCCACCTTATAGTCCATTCATCCAATCCATAGCTTTTTAACTTGCTGGCAAGAATACTGTAGAATACCATATCAAAAGCTCTGCTAAGGTCAAGATATATCACATCCGCTGCTTTTCCCATATCCACAGAGCCAGTTATCTCATCATAGAAGGCAATCAGGTTGGTCAGCATGACTTGCCCTTCCTGAATCCATGTTGACTGTTCCTGATCACCTTCCTCTCCTCCAAGTGCGTTCCATGCTCAAGTCATTCCTTCACTTGACTTGCCAATGGCTAAATAACCACAAGGACAGCAGCAGCTGGCAACAGTGGCCCACACAAGAGCCCTCCTGCCACACTCACACAGAAGTGACCATTCCCAAAGCACAGACACTAAGCCTAGTTAGGTTTCAGAGTAGTAGCCGTGTTAGTCTGTATCCGCAAAAAGAAAAGGAGTACTTGTGCCACCTTAGAGACTAACAAATTTATTTGAGCATAAGCTTTCGTGAGCTACAGCTCACTTCATCAGATGCCTAGTTAGTTAGCATCTCTCCATTTCACGGGCACAGAGAGAGGTGAAGCAAGTCAACACCAAAGCTGGGATTCCTGGCTCCTAACCCCTAGCCATCGGTCCATTCAGCCAAGATGCCTCCCTTTGTGTGTAGCTGGACTCTGAATAGCCATCTGCACTAAGCTGCCCAGGGACTCTAACCCATCTCTCAGAGAAGTGGGGAGGCTACAGGTCTGTAAGGACTCCCCTTCACTTTGGCTTTGCAACCCTGAGCTCCCTCCCCTTCCCGGGGAGAGGAGGCTGCATGCCAAAGATTTGCTGTTACAGATTATGGGAGAAAATGTCAGAAATGCAAGGAATTCTGCCAAAGCCATTTCCCTGGGACAGCACGAGCCTTGACTCAGGTAGGGGACAGAGCTCGGGTTGTTTGCAACAGCCCCTTTCGCACGCTCCCATTTAACCCGAGCACCTCACGAGTCCCCGCTCCTGTCACCCCAGCTCAGAAAAGGGCTCCGGATTTAGAGGGGACATTTAGCCCGGTCACTCCGCTGGGCTCTCAGTCCCAGCACCTGGGCTGTCCACTCCCCCGCGGGCCAAACGGGGTCAGACCATGGTCACCTGGCCCAGCCCCCGCTCGGGCAGAGCCAGTGCCGGGCAGCGCCAACCCCCCGCCACCCGCGGTGCACACCCGCCACCTGCCCGGCCCCGCTCCCCCGGGCCCTGCCCTGGGGGCCGGCCCCGCGGGGAGCAGAGCCCGGCCCGGCTCACACACAGCCCCCGGCGCCGACCCGAGGCGCAGCCGGCCGAGCGGGGCACCCGCCGCCGGCCGCCCTCGGGCAACGCGCTCCGCCCCCGCCTCGCCGGGGCCCGCTGGGGTCGCGGCGCGCGGCCGCCCGGGGGCCCGGCTCTCGGAGGGACGGAGCCCGGCCCCCGGGCGCCCCTTACCTGGCCGGCCCGCGCTCCCCTCAGAGCAGCCGCTCGGCGCGCGCCGGCGGGACTCGGTCACCGCCCACCGCGCGCGCGGGCCGCAGCGCGCGGGGAAAGTGACCCCCGGCGGGCGGGGGCGGGCGCGCGCGCGCGGGACGCCGACGGGAGGGAGCAGGAGGCTGGGGCAGCGCGGGGACCCCGGGCAGCGGGGGTGCGCTGCCGCCGTGCCCCGCCCCTCGCTGGCCCCGGCGAAAGGGGACAAAGGAACTGGCGGCGTTCACCCCACCTCCCCGCCAAGTTGCTTCACGTCCTCTGCAGAAACCAAGGAGCTAAGCCTCGCACCCCGCTGCTGCTGGGGAAACTGAGGCAGGGCGAGGGGCGTGGACTTGCCTCAGGTCAGACGAGAGCGAGCCCCACTCCAGCACAGAACGCAGGGTTCCTGCCTCCCACACCGGTGCCACCCAACCCCCGTTCCTTCCTCCCCCCGCTTAAAAATACTCCGTGGTCTGCACAACCCTGGAACTGCGGGCTTCACCCAGCAATTGTGGCTGGCGCCTGTAGCTTGGTGTAGTCAGTACGGTGGAGAGAACAAATGCGTGCATTTCTAGAGCACTTCCCAGCATAGGGACTCCAAGGCACTTTGCAAACATCAGCGCCTCCCCCCTGATGCTTCCAGGAGAAAAAACAGATTTAAAATTTTTATTAAACCTAATGTTAAAAAAATTACATAATACATCGGTTAAGAAAAAAGAGTATCTGTACATTTGGGTATAGTGCTTAGACTATCCACAAATACAAAGTTTGTTTTTAAAGTCATACAATACATATAGTGCATAATTAGCAATAACCCAAATTTAGCTGAATAGATTTAACAATACAGTTTAGATATTGGAATCCCAATACTCAGGTACACATCACTCATGAAAAGTTGTACAGAAACTTGGTTGTGGAAAGCAAAACATATCAAGGAGTGGCGATTGTCCCTCAGTAATTGAGAATTAGGTGGTTGTCCATTACTACACAGAGAGCGGAAGAGACTTACCATAAAGATCCAGGGACTTGATTCAGGTTCCTATCTCATCCTCAGAAGTTACTAGTTCTGAGCACTTAGAATCATAGAATATCAGGGTTGGAAGGGACCTCAGGAGGTCATCTAGTCCACCCCCCTGCTCAAAGCAGGACCAATCCCCAATTAAATCATCCCAGCCAGGACTTTGTCAAGCCTGACCTTAAAAACTTCTAAGGAAGGAGATTCCACCACCTCCCTAGGTAACGCATTCCAGTGCTTCACCACCCTCCTAGTGAAAAAGTTTTTCCTAATATCCAACCTACAGCAACTTGAAACCATTACTCCTTGCTCTGTCATCTGTTACCACGGAGAACAGTCTAGAGCCATCCTCTTTGGAACCCCCCTTCAGGTAGTTGAAAGCAGCTATCAAATCCCCCCTCATTCTTCTCTTCTGTAGACTAAACATCCCCAGTTCCCTCAGCCTCTCCTCATAACTCATGTGTTCCAGTCCCCTAATCATTTTTGTCGCCCTCCGCTGGACTCTTTCCAATTTTTCCACATCCTTCTTGTAGTGTGGGGCCCAAAACTGGACACAGGACTCCAGATGAGGCCTCACCAGTGTCGAATAGAGGGGAATGATCACGGCCCTCCATCTGCTGGCAATGCCCCTACTTATACATCTCAAAATGCCATTGGCCTTCTTGGCAACAAGGGCACACTGTTGACTCATATCCAGCTTCTCATCCACTGTAACCCCTAGGTCCTTTTCTGCAGAACTGCTGCCGAGCCATTCGGTCCCTAGTCTGTAGCGGTGCATGGGATTCTTCCGTCCTAAGTGCAGGACTCTGCACTTGTCCTTGTTGAACCTCATCAGACTTCTTTTGGCCCAATCCTCCAATTTGTCTGGGTCCCTCTGTATCCTATCCCTACCCTCCAGCGTATTTACCTCTCCTCCCAGTTTAGTGTCATCTGCAAACTTGCTGAGGGTGCAATCCACACCATCCTCCAGATCATTTATGAAGATATTGAACAAAACTGGCCCCAGGACCGACCCTTGGGGCACTCCACTTGATACCAGCTGCCAACTAGACATGGAGCCATTGATCGCTACCCGTTGAGCCCGACAATCTAGCCAGCTTTCTATCCACCTTATAGTCCATTCATCCAGCCCATACTACTTTAACTTGCTGGCAAGAATACTGTGGGAGACCGTGTCAAAAGCTTTGCTAAAGTCAAGGAACAACACATCCACTGCTTTCCCTTCATCCACAGAGCCAGTTATCTCGTCATAGAAGGCAATTAGATTAGTCAGGCATGACTTGCCCTTGGTGAATCCATGCTGACTGTTCCTGATCACTTTCCTCTCCTCTCCTCTAAGTGCTTCAGAAATGATTCCTTGAGAACCTGCTCCATGATTTTTCCAGGGACTGAGGTGAGGCTGACTCGCCTGTAGTTCCCAGGATCCTCCTCCTTCCCTTTTTTAAAGATGGGCACTACATTAGCCTTTTTCCAGTCGTCCGGGACCTCCCCTGATCGCCATGAGTTTTCAAAGATAATGGCCAATGGCTCTGCAATCACATCCGCCAACTCCTTTAGCACTCTCGGATGCAGCGCATCCGGCCCCATGGGCTTGTGCTCGTCCAGCTTTTCTAAATAGTCCCGAACCACTTCTTTCTCCACAGAGGGCTGGTTACCTCCTCCCCATACTGTGCTGCCCAGTGCAGTAGTCTGGGAGCTGACCTTGTTTGTGAAGACAGAGGCAAAAAAAGCACTGAATACATTAGCTTTTTCCACATCCTCTGTCACTAGGTTGCCTCCCTCATTCAGTAAGGGGCCCACACTTTCCTTGACTTTCTTCTTGTTGCTAACACACCTGAAGAAACCCTTCTTTTTACTCTTAATGTCTCTTGCTAGCTGCAACTCCAGGTGTGATTTGGCCTTCCTGATTTCACTCCTGCAAGCCCGAGCAATATTTTTATACTCATCCCTGGCCATTTGTCCAATCTTCCACTTCTTGTAAGCTTCTTTTTTGTAGGATTTCACTGTTAAGCCAAGCCGGTCACCTGCCATATTGACTATCTTTCTACACATCGGGATGGTTTGTCCCTGTAACCTCAATAAGGATTCTTTAAAATACAGCCAGCTCTCTTGGACTCCTTTCCCCCTCATGTTATTCTCCCAGGGGATTTTGCCCATCAGCTCCCTGAGAGAGTCAAAGTCTGCTTTTCTGAAGTCCAGGGTCCGTATTCTGCTGCTTTCCTTTCTTCCTTGTGTCAGGATCCTGAACTTGACCATCTCATGGTCACTGCCTCCCAGGTTCCCATCCACTTTTGCTTCCCCTACTAATTCTTCCCGGTTTGTGAGCAGCAAGTCAAGAAGAGCTCTGCCCCTAGTTGGTTCCTCCAGCACTTGCAGCAGGAAATTGTCCCCTACATTTTCCAGAAACTTCCTGGATTGTCTGTGCACCGCTGTATTGCTCTCCCAGCAGATATCAGGGTGATTGAAGTCTCCCATGAGAACCAGGGCCTGCGATCTAGTAACTTCCGTGAGTTGCCGGAAGAAAGCCTCGTCCACCTCATCCCCCTGGTCCGGTGGTCTATAGTAGACTCCCACCACGACATCACCCTTGTTGCTCACACTTCTAAACTTAATCCAGAGACTCTCAGGTTTTTCTGCAGTTTCATACTTGAGCTCTGAGCAGTCATACTGCTCTCTTACATACAGTGCAACTCCCCCACCTTTTCTGTCCTTCCTGAACAGCTTATATCCATCCATGACAGTACTCCAGTCATGTGAGTTATCCCACCAAGTCTCTGTTATTCCAATCACGTCATAATTCCTTGACTTTGCCAGGACTTCCAGTTCTCCCTGCTTGTTTCCCAGGCTTCGTGCATTTGTGTATAGGCACTTGAGATAACCTGCTGATCGCCCGTCTTTCTCAGTATGAGGCAGGAGCCCTCCCCTCTCATGCACTCCTGCTCATGCTTCCTCTCGGTATCCCACTTCCCCGCTTACCTCAGGGCTTTGCTCTCCTTCCCCCGGTGAACCTAGTTTAAAGCCCTCCTCACTAGGTTACCCAGCCTGCTTGCGAAGATGCTCTTCCCTCTCTTCGTTAGGTGGAGCCCGTCTCTGCCTAGCACTCCTCCTTCTTGGAGCACCAACCCATGGTCAAAGAATCCAAAGCCTTCTCTCCAACACCACCTGCGTAGCCATTCGTTGACTTCCACCATTCGACGGTCTCTACCCAGGCCTTTTCCTTCCACGTGGAGGATGGACGAGAACACCACTTGCGCCTCAAACTCCTTTATCCTTCTTCCCAGAGCCACGTAGTCTGCAGTGATCCGCTCAAGGTCATTCTTGGCAGTATCATTGGTGCCCACGTGGAGAAGCAGGAATGCAGTAAGGAACATCTGTCACACAACCTGCGATGTGTTCTTTCATCCTCTTCAGGGGAGAATTGTGAGGAGTGTGTAGTGGTTTGATAGGGTGTACAGCTGTAGGTACGTGCATATGCTGGTGTGTGTTTATAGAGATGTTTATCCTCTTGGAAGAGAACCAGAGTCTGGCTCCTACTTCACCCCCTCATACTTCTCCAACCCTTTCCTTTTAATGATAAAAAGGCAGATGGCAAAGAGTGTGAGGAGCTCTCCTACTGCTGCTGACCTAGACCTAGTTCCAAGAACAGACCTTACTTTCCTGGCAGCAAACTCCCTAGCTGAGCGCTGCCACGAAGACCCTCACTCACACAGGGTAGAGGGGGCATGTGGTAGTGATTTGCCTGGCCCATTCACAGACCAATCCGGGACAGGTTTGTGAAGGTGTCTCTGAAAAGCCAGGAAGGGCGGGGAAAGGGAAAAGAGAAAAATCAAGGCATAGATTCCCACAATCTTGAGACAAACGCCCTTGAAATGCTCCTGGCCCTGCTTTCTCCTCTGAGTCACTGACGGGGGAGCTGGGCCTTTGAGCCCTACCAAAGCTGTGCAGAGGGGAAACTTAGCCTGACTAGATACAGAGCACTAAATCACTGCAACCCAACAGGTCTTTAAGCTCAGCAGCTATTTCAGTGTCTAAAGACTGGAAGCCATGGAGTGAGCAAGACACAGCACTGTGCAGGAGCAGCTCAGGACAGGAAGAACTTCCAGGCACCCTAGTCAGATTCAGTCTGACAAATGACATGATGAAAGCACAATGCAATGCAGCCTGTAGCCTTAACTTCCAGTTCCCACAGTCACTGAGTAAACTGGACAATGCCACAGGACAACATCTGCAATCTAT